>NC_092818.1:105219212-105865462 GCF_023375885.2 Dermacentor andersoni
GGCGAGGAGTGTTCGCTATCATGCGAGAGGCGTTGCCCTGTTCGGCGCGGCTGGTCATGTCTCGCGCCGTCCGGTTCGCCATCTCGTTTAGGTTCGGGAGCGCGTCGTCGTCCGTGGTGACGTGCGCGAGGAACGATATGATCCCCGAGCTCGCGGTTTTGGATCTGCTCGCTTTGGCCAGAATGGACAGGGCTTCCTTGGAAATTCTACCTTTGGCGTAATTCTTTACTGCCGTTTGCGAGTCGCTTAGTACGACTTCGCATTCCTGCATAATTTTTTATCTACTAGTCAACCTAGTCCACTAGCATAATTTTTTTTATCTGCTTTCAGGCTCTTGTTATGAATTAACGAGAAAAGAAGGGAAACTGAGGGGCTCGATTTTGTTAATCATGACTCATTAAAGCCAACAGGCAGTTAAGCCAAGAAAAGCACTGGGGAAATTAGCTCTGGTTGTACTTGAGGTGCAGAAAATTATGAAGAAAATGGAAATAGAACTGAACGAAAAGATAACTTGTCGCTGGTCGAAGCCGAACACACAACCTCCGCATTACGCGTGTGTTGCACTACTAATTTTGCTACACCGATAGCTATGAAATCATTCATTGATTTCGTCATTTATTTTTACTAGACCTAGCCTGCCAGTGCTAGCAAACGCCATTCAGCGCCATGGTTGGTGAATGTGGAAAACCCTTTTTTTTCCCCTGAGGGCGTCACGTAACACGTTAACTTAGGGGAGCAGGCGCGTGGCTGCCACCAACGCTGCTGAACGACACCAATGAACGACACCAATGCTGCCAGATTCGAGACCCTCGCTATGAATTAACGACAAGAGATAAGGAACCGAGGGGTTCGATTTTGTTAATCATGTCCATATAAAGCCAACAGACAATGAAGCCAAGGACAGAATGGCGATATTAGCTGTGGTTGAAACGGAAAATAGTGGCCGTAATTTTTTTGAAAGGGTGGTCGAATGGGTTCGCATGTTTGGAGTTGTGGAGCTGTCGTATAGATTTTACAAGTAATTTGCCATTACTGAAGCATAACCCAGAAGGGGCTTCCGTTTCCCCCATGTAGCATGCGTGGCAAATGGCACATTCGAGGAGGTGTACAAAGTTACAAGCGTCGCCGTGGCCACCCTTCCCAAAAATTTAAGGCCACTATATTGAAATCGGGGTTCTTCACTCACTACAGCAGAGAAGCTTGCGAATAATTTCTAATGCGCATGTTCCGCACACTTTCTAGGGGAACTAATGAAAGCATAGGTAGGTTGACGTGTATGCCCAACAAGCAAGAGACATATTTTAAAGGTTTACTACACGTTTGGTGCAACAATGAATATTTTTCCTTTCTATTTCATGCATTTACTAACGGTTATATAGTACGTACCATATAGCATGACTATGAAGCTGTATGCATATTAGCGCATATGTTATTAGAGATTATACACGTGCTTCTGTTATGTTGATGCTTGTTACTCTACCTTGTTTTATAATATTTCATGTATTTTTATTTATTTTTATTTATTTTTCATGTACGAATGAACTGTGTATAAAAACAGTTAGCCCGAAATCACAAAAAATACCACCTGCGAAAAAACTGGAATGAAATGCAGTTCGCTCAAATCAGAGGTTAGTGGACGTCACCGTATGGGCAGGATATAGCCAAGTGGGAGTGCGTTGACCGCCTTTGTGGTCTCACAAAAGTTGCAGTAACGTCAAACAAAGAACAAAAGAAACACCCTGCTGGCAGCTGCGACACCTCGCACACTCAATGCTATCCTGTGGCCACCTCTTCCCTGGATTCCACTGGCTAGTTATTTCTATCTTATATTTCTCACGCCCCTCCCTTGTCGGCGCTACTGAATGTACGCGTGTTTGTATTAATAGAATACCTACGCCTCCTTCTTTTTTCACTTGATTGTATACAAGTTGTTACTTACAACGCCGTGTGCTTTTTTGTTTTTTCTTTTTGTTATTTTTTGCTTTTTAACGTGCTTCACTCTTACGAAAAAAAAAGGCATATAAATTGTGCTCTGGGTGCTTGCAAGCACACTCTTGATGAAGGCCGTAATTCATCTGAAACGTCTAAATTAAATGATTGATCTCGCTTCTTTACGTGCGCCTGCACTTATTTAAACTTATTAAACATCGAATAGAAATAAGTGCTTCCTTTATATATAGATATTGCAAACAGTCTACCTACTTTTACACACGCTAAGCAGTACTTAACGCATAAATACTGCGATATATTCGGCATGAATGCTTGATGGCTGGTGACTAGAGATTTGGTTCAGCGAACGGGGCGGTTGGGCTGGAGTTTTGAACCCATTGTGGCACGACTTGGGGGTGGTCAGTGAAGTTGGATGGACACTAAAGAAAGGGCGCCACCCCGTGTAGAGTAGCACAGGTCTCGCTCCTTTCTGTGCATTGTTTTCAGTTCTGTGCACAGTTCACGCAGTCCGAGAGGGCTTCACTGCAAACGTACGTAGGACGCGGTTCGTTAGCGCCTGTATAGAAAAAGTTCACGGAAAGTGAGAGATTTTAGTGCGGCAAACTGTGCTGGAGGTCTGCGGACTTGGCGACTAAATACGCACACTACGCCGCGCGAAGCGGGTTCCTCAAGCAGTGTTCCCGCCGATAGTGTTGCGTGGCGACGTCATGAGGGCAATGAGATTGGTACACAGGAGCTTTGAACACACTGTGTGCCGACTAGGTGACGAGCGACGAAATTTGCCTGGGTAGTATACATGTCGCAGCTGTCGGCGCTTAAGTTCCTTTCATTAAAGGGTTCTCTCTCTCGCGCGCGTTCAAGTTACGCTGTTACCAGGATGTCCAGGTTGTCGCGCTTGCTTTGTGTTCTGGATTCATTTCTTATTTTATTTTGATGTTCAGGTACGGGAAGAGGCAACTACGTTCGCTGTGGGTTATCTAGTCGAGAGTGCGCCCCGTCCTTCGTTTAACTCTACGAAAATACAGTCCTGTCTCTAATACTGCGTATGAGAAGTTACGTAAACAGGGATAAAGTGTCTCAGAAAGGCTGGCCAACGTTTCGATAGGTGGACCTACCTTTGTCAAAGATAGGCCCTCTTTGAGATATTTAGGTGTACCTATCCACCTGATAGGTCGTTGACACTAGGTAGGCTTTTGACGCGGATAGGTTCACCTATCAAAACGTTCGCCAGGTTTTCTGAGGTACTTTATTCTTGTTTACGCAATTTCTATACCACAGTGTGCTACACCGTCTGTCGGCTCACTTTCTGATTTTGGGTTACTGTGGGTGGTGTTTTATTTTGTTTTTAAAGCGAAGCTGTCAGAATCTAGGTGGTCGGTATTTCTCGCATCCGCGTTCGCTAGAAAGTGTGGGCCAATCCCGGCGGCAGTACAGGGCAGGCGCATTGGCTCGTACCCACGTATGGCAGAGGCTTCAAGTACTAAGCAAGAGAGAGAAAACAGGGAAAAGAATAGCAGAGATGTAGTTTAGCGGAATGCTTTGTTGGGCAAGTTAGTTCATTGTATTTGGAAAGATGAGATGCGCTTTGCAGACGATCACAAGGAAGAAGAATTGCGCCCGCCCTGTCTTCTTCCTTGTGATCGTCTACAAAGCGCATCCAATCTTTCCAAATAACAGAGAGGTCAACCAGACGAGCGTCCGTTTTGCTATTCTACTCTGGGGGAAGGTTAAGCGCCACTAGAAAGAAGAAAGCGGTAGAGAGTGAAGACTATGGGTGCACGAAACAAAGCGTCTTGAAATCAGTCAAGTCCATGCAAGTGCCGCACTGATACATTAGGCTACCGTCATTCTCCTGTCTGAAGCTAATCTTGGTGCTTTCCAATAGCTGGGGATGTGCGTTGAAGTCACCTGGGAAAACAAAGGGGCCAGTGGGCGTAAGCAGTACGTTCGAGTACGTGGCAGTATATCCTTAAAGTAAACCGAGGCTTTTTTTTTACTTCAGTGCAAAAATAGTGCATTGCGCTGGTTCTTGACTGATTGTCCGAAGAAGACCGGCAAGTGGTTATGATGCTCCGGCCTCTGGTGAATACTTTTCGAATGCTCTTGAATAGCCTGCATAATCCGTCAGCGCGAAGTGCAGTCGAAGTGCTGGATGCTCTCAATTGAGTGCTTGCAAGTCTTGAGTAAGCATCACGGCTCACATGAAGCAGTCAGTGAAGTGAAGCGGAAAGTGCATATATTCTTTGAAATCACGCATACAACATACTGAACAGGATTCATTTCAATAAAGAACCAGCACAAAACAAACATCCGAACACTATAATTGATGATAAGGCGCTCCTGATAACAATGCGAAACACGTAGCACTCCCTGCTTACGTTTTGCGTTAAAGATAACTGTTTTGCAAGCTGCACGGTGACGGCAGGTCGCGACTTGGAGATTAACGTCTCTAGCCTTTCGCATATAAAAGAACCTCTCTAGGAACTTATTTTATTCCCGTTGCAGCACCGCTATGGGTACGTAGCGCTCAGTTAGGACTCCCGAGGAGCACTGCGAATTTGATCAGTGGCAAAGGGAGTAAGCAATAGCAAAACGGCCAGCGCCAGGGTGCTGCCAAAATTACCATTATTGCCGTTACTACCGTTACTCTAAAGCAATAAACCATTGCATACCCCGCCCCCCCTTAAGCAGATGTAGTCGCGGTTTTCAAAAGATTCGCTGGACATCCACTTTCACAGGGCGCGGATGGTGAGTCAATTTTTTTATCAGAAAACCGGCACGCACGAAACTTGCAGGACTGCAAAGAAATTCTCGTGCTTAAACTACCTATCTAATTAGGCTAAAGTTCATAGAGCGCTTCAAACTTCTTGAGAAAATGTTGCTTTCAGGACAAGCGAAACAAGGTGAATCGAGCGGAAATACCATGAGTCACAGTACCAAGTTAGGGGACATTACGTAAAATTTGTTACCGCATCTGTTGCTGTACATATATATATATATATATATATATATATATATATATGTACAGCAACAGATGCGGTAGCTCGTTCGAGGGATCGCAGGTAGCTCTAGATCACGAGTCCTAGCGCTTCGCATCAACAACCCGCGCTCGTGTCTCGCGCCGCAGCGGAGGCAGTCCGCACAGTGCCACATGCATATTACCCACTACAACTACCCCCGGGGCGAAGAGGAGCCATCCTGGCGACCTAAGGCGATGATAGGATAAGGGGGTCGTGGTACGGCTTCAGGCGGCTGACGTGAACAGTCTCGCGGCCACGGCGGCGTTTGTCCGAAGATGGCGTCACCGGTTCGACCACATAATTGACAGGCGAAGTACACGCGACGACCCGGTAGGGACCTTGATATTTCGGAGCAATCTTTGGGCTAAGGCCTGGAGCTTGGAAGGGCAGCCGAAGCCAGACGTGAGAGTCCACGGCGAAGGACTGTGTGGGCTGATCGTTGTTGTGGCGATCTTTGTGGATTCCTTGGGTATCCGACGTGAACGAGCGAGCCAGTTGGCGGCACTCTTCAGCATGGCGAGCAACTTCGGAAAGAGGGGTGAATTCAGAGGCATCCGGGTGATATGGTAGTACGGTGTCGAGGGTAGTGGATGGTTCACGCCCATAAAGAAGGAAAAATGGTGAGAAGCCTGTGGTAGCCTGAACGGCGGTATTGTATGCGTACGTCACAAAAGGGAGGACATCGTCCCAATTTGAACGATCCGACGCAACATACATGGTGAGCATGTCCCCAAGGGTGCGGTTGAATCGTTCCGTTAGACCGTTAGTTTGTGGGTGATACGCCGTAGTGGTGCGGTGAATAGTGCGGCACGCGGCGAGTAGCTCATTAATAACTTCGGACAAGAAGACACGGCCTCGGTCACTGAGTAGTTCTCGCGGTGCGCCGTGCCGTAAGACGAAATGCCGTAAGATGAATGCGGCGACGTCGCGAGCAGCAGCCGAAGCAAGTGCAGCAGTTTCAGCATATCTTGTCAGGTGGTCGACTGCGACAATTATCCAACGATTTCCGGCAGCACTGCACGGAAGAGGCCCATAAAGGTCGATGCCAACCCGATCAAAAGGACGTGCAGGACACGGTAAAGGTTGCAGAGGGCCTGTCGGATGAGAAGATGTCTTGCGTCGCTGACAGGCTGCACATGACCGAATGTATTTGCGGACATAAGAATACATGCCGCGCCAGCAGTACCGCTGGCGGAGCCGCTCGTAGGTTTTCAGGACGCCAGCATGAGCTTGTTGTGGGTCTGCATGGAAATACGTGCATACGTCGGAACGCAAATGGCGAGGGAGGACTAGCAGCCATTTGCGACCGTCGGGCTGATAGTTTCGGCGGTACAAGATGGCGTCCCGTAGCACGAAGTGGGTGGCTTGGCGACGAATGGCTCGAGGGCATGTAGACGTTGAAGAACTGCTAAGAATGTCAATGAGAGACAGAATCCACGGATCTTTTCTCTGTTCAGACGGCATGTCAGTAACAGCAAGCGTAGAAACCGGGCACTCTATGGATGAAGGTGGCCTTCCGTAGGATCGCATGGGCGCACGGGAGAGCGCATCTGCATCAGAATGTTGGCGCCCGGATCGATAAATGACGCGAATGTCAAATTCTTGGATCCGAAGAGCCCAACGTCCAAGACGCCCCGACGGGTCTTTCAGTGACGCAAGCCAGCAGAGCGCGTGGTGGTCTGTCACAACGTCGAACGGACGGCCATACAAGTAAGGGCGAAATTTGTTTAAGGCCCAAACTATAGCTAAACATTCTTTTTCCGTGACAGAATAATTGGATTCTGCCTTCGTGAGAGCACGACTCGCATATGCAACCACATATTCTGGAAAGCCAGGCTTCCGTTGTGCAAGGACGGCCCCAAGACCAACGCCGCTGGCGTCGGTATGAACTTCAGTCGGTGCACTCGGGTCGTAGTGGCGTAGAACAGGCGGTGAGGTAAGCCGACGACGCAAAGTGGTGAAGGCTTGGTCACATGCCGGAGTCCAGTCACGAAGGTCACCAGAGCCAGCCAGGAGCTTCGTCAGGGGAGCGATGATGCAGGCAAAATTGCGCACAAAGCGGCGAAAATAAGAGCAAAGACCGACGAAACTGCGGAGCTCTTTCACTGTAGTCGGCCGCGGAAATTCTGCGACAGCACGAAGTTTGTCAGGGTCGGGAAGGACGCCGTCTTTGGACACGACATGGCCAAGTATGGTCAGCTGGCGGGCTCCGAAGCGGCACTTTTTCAAGTTAAGTTGAAGGCCGGCGGTGGTAAGGCAAGTAAGGACTTCGCGTAGACGAGAGAGGTGAGTGGTGAAATCAGGGAAGAAAACTACCACGTCGTCTAAATAACACAAGCACGTCTTCCATTTGAGGCCTCGTAGAAGATTGTCCATCATCCTTTCGAATGTCGCGGGTGCATTGCAGAGGCCGAATGGCATGACTGTAAACTCATACAGGCCATCAGGCGTAATAAAAGCTGTCTTCGAGCGGTCGGATTCATCCACTGGCACTTGCCAATAGCCCGATCGCAAGTCCAAAGAAGAAAAGAATTCGGCACCATGAAGACAATCCAGGGCGTCATCTATGCGCGGTAGAGGATAGACATCTTTTCGTGTAATCTTGTTGAGGCGACGATAGTCCACACAGAAACGAATCGAGCCATCTTTTTTCTTAATGAGTACTACAGGAGATGACCAAGGGCTGCAGGATGGCTTGATAACACCACGTTCAAGCATGTCTTCAACTTGCTCGGCGACGACACGACGCTCGGTGGATGACACACGGTACGGACGCTGGCGTAATGGTGCGTGGTGTCCCGTATCAATGTGGTGAGAGACGGTACTCGTGCGGCCTAATGATGCTTGGTTGCAGTCAAAAGAGGCGTGAAAATCATTTAAAAGAGTAATAAGCCGCTCACGTTGTGTCGGCTCGAGGTCATCGGCAATAGAGCGACAAAAAACATCCGGTGGTACTCGGTTAGATGGCACATGGGGTGCCAGTGCTGTTACGTTGGCAGTATCCACGTCGTCGGGAACAGGGAACTGCACAATAACGTCAGCGTCCACAGTCTGGATGGTACCAATAGTCTCGCCACAGTGCAAAGCCAAAGTGTACGAATTTGGGTTAGAAATCAGTATTTCTGCAGCCCCATGGTGAACCGTGAGGAGGGCGAAAGGCAACAATATAGGCTGGCGGCGAATGAAGACGGCAGCGGGTGAAAACATGACCGTCCCTTCGGCAAGCGATGCGCATGAAAGAGGGACAAATACCGCGCTGTGAGGGGGAAGGTCAGTATCTGAAGCTACACAGATCCTGGTAACATCATGAACTTGAAAGTCGTGAGATGGCAAATCGCATAGAACGGAGAACTGAACCTCAGCACGTGCACAGTCAATGACCGCGTGATGGCGCGACAGAAAATCCCAACCGAGAATCACATCGTGGGAGCAACAAGTTAGCACAAAGAAATCAATCGAATACAAAATGTCTCGAATCAACACCCTGGCAGTGCACATAGCGACTGGCTGAACTTGTTGTGCACTGGCTGTTCTAAGCAATAATACCGAAGGCATCATGGTCACTTTCCGTAATTCACGGCAAAGTTTCTCACTAATCACAGATACAGCAGCACCTGTATCGACGAGCGCAAGACATTTGATGCCATCAACCGACACTTCAATAACGTTAGCGGGGGAAAAACGAGGACTTTGATGTTCCGACGATGACGCAGTTCGTGCCTCAGGAACTGCGGAAATCAGTTTTCCGCCTCAGTAGTACTGGCACTGGGCCTACGACGCATGGGTGAGAGTGAGCCCCGACGAGGGGAAGGTGAGCGACGAGTATTGTAGAGCTGTGACTGCGGTGCTGGTATGTCATCAGCAGCGTAGACTGCCGGTGGTGGTCGTGAAGGCATACGGAAAGGTCGGAAGCCGGAGCTGGGTGGTCGCGCGGTGCCTACGAAGGCCGGCAAGCGCCGGCGGCAGAAGCGCGCTACATGTCCCGGTGTACCGCAGGCATAGCATATGGGGCGGTTGTCAGGAGTGCGCCAATGATTTGTACCTTGCTGCTGTGCGCTGAAAAAGCCAGCGACCTGCTGGCGAGGCGAGGGCGGATGAGAGAACACCGGCTGGAGAGGCGCTGAAGGCGGAGGTGAGAATCCCGGCAGACGAGGCGCCCGTGCAGCGGCTTCAGCATACGTCAGAGGCGCGGCCACAGGAGCCGGCTGACACGGAGGTGGAAGAGCTTCGGTCACTTGCTCTTGAATTACCTGTCGGATCGCTGGAGCCAAATATTGAGAAGGCTTCTCCGTGGTCGGCAAAATCGAGAGCTGTCGCGCGACCTCCTCGCGCACAAATTCTTTTATTTGCGTCAGCAAAGTTGTGTGGTTGTCGCCAATAACCAATGCTGCTAACGAATCTTCCGTAGGCGGTGGGCGCCGAGCTAAGATGCGTTGTTTCCGTAGCTCGTCAAAACTTTGGCACAAGTTGATAACTTCGGCCACGGTACGCGGATCCTTCGCTAGCAACATTTGAAATGCGTCCTCATCAATGCCTTTCATAATGTGTTTTATCTTGTCCTGTTCCGCCATTGACGGATTCACGCGCTTACACAGGTCAATGACATCTTCGATGTAACTTGTGAACGTTTCACCGTGATGTTGCGCGCGCCCCCGTAAGCGTTGTTCTGCGCGAAGCTTGCGCACAGCGGGGCGCCCGAACACTTCTGTTAAACTTGTCTTGAATCTGCTCCACGTTGTGAAATCGTGTTCGTGGTTTCGGAACCAGAGGTTCGCGACGCCGGTTAAGTAAAACAGCACATTGTGCAACGTCGTGATGTCGTCCCACTTGTTATGCTGGCTCACCCTTTCGTAAGATGACAACCAATCCTCCACGTCATGATCATCGGTGCCGCTAAAGATGGCAGGATCACGCTGGCGCAATGCACCGGAAACGATGATCGTCGGAGGCTGTGGTGCATCTTCCTGGGTGGTTTCGTCAGGCATGGTCGCAGCAGTCGGTAGCGTCCGGCTTCGGAGTTCCAGTTTTCGAGGTTACCCCGCAGCTCCACCAAATGAAATGGGGTTTATTGTAGCTCGTTCGAGGGATCGCAGGTAGCTCTAGATCACGAGTCCTAGCGCTTCGCATCAACAACCCGCGCTCGTGTCTCGCGCCGCAGCGGAGGCTGTCCGCACAGTGCCACATGCATATTACCCACTACAATATATATATATATATATATATATATATAGACCAATGAATGTCAACAAACGAATTTATTGCTGCTGTGCATCCTTCTCGCTCTACACGAAAAATTCTTGCCCTTAACCACTGAAGCTCAATTCGTTCAATCGAACTATTTACAGGTGGCCATGTCCCGAAATGTACTTTTGCGCCAACAGCGTGTGTGGCGACCCGTACCAGAGCCTGTAAAGCTCCGTCTAATTGATAACGCCAGTGGATTATTAATTCTTATATGAGTTCGATTTATCATCTGCTCCATTGTTTCGGGGCCGCGTATCAGAGTTGATGCGAGCGCTTACGCGAATCGACACATACTGCAACAGTATGCCGTTACAGCTTGACATCGGGTGACTCGAGCTGTGCATACTTGACAACAACAGCGTAAAGCAAACAAACAAAAAAAGCTGCACCTGTGACTTCTTGGGCGCAGTGCACGTATTCGGCACAGCGCTTTGCTTCCGTGGCGACCGAAGGCATATTACAAAGCCTCCCGCGCACGAAAGTTCCAGGAAATTCCCACCGCAGCGCAACTCCGACGAGCAGATACCATGGTGCTTGCATCCACTAGCGGGGCCTTCTGTTTTGCACTACGCGAAGCAGAGAGGCGCGGCATGGAGGGCTCGGTTGACCGGCGTTTCCGCAGTGCAGCTTTGCGACCCCGAAAGTGTTCCGACGCCCGCACGGAGGTGTTACTGTATGCGTGTATAGTACTTTCCCACGTGAGCTATCAGTCGTCGTCACATTCCCAGCCGAATTTTTCTCGCTGCAGATCAAATAAAGTGCGTAATCAATGATTGTGTGGTAGAGTGGATTTGTGATTTCACTAGGTCTTGCATTTGGCTGAAATTCTTTCAAGCTGTACAACGTATCGTATACTCTCCCTGTCTGTATGCAGATTCACGTGTTAAACCGGCATCGAAAGTTTGATGTTTATCGAGAGAATTTTATTTATTAGGGGAAATTCGCTTGCAGCAAGAGATTTGCTCTTGCCTTAGGAATTACTATGCTAGCCTTTGTTGCGTAACTTGATGACGCGGTGCGGGTACTCGCTACAGAGATTAGCGCCGCGAAGATACCTTCCGCGAACAGCCCATCACGCCGTGTGTCCCCAAGGCAAGTGGGGATCACGTGGATAACTATGTTTTTACTATTCAGGAGCATGTAAACCACATAAATGCTTTAAAGAACATACGCAGATTCGATTTGAATAAAGATTGTTCCATTCTAACAAACAAAGAAACTTAATTATAATAGCTGTAGAAAGCAGAATTTTTGTAGGACCAGAATTTTTCTATTCAGGTTGCCAAATATTGGTCAGCGTAGTATAAATGAAAGCCAGGTGTTTACGAATCTGCAACTCTGCCACGAAGACACGTATAGTAACTCTGTAAACGGAATCTTTCATTCGTCTCAAGGCAAGGACTTATACATGGGCTTACAGCTTATGTGAAGTTGTTGCAGTGTTTACGAGTATGAGATAGTCCTACGAAAAAATTAGCAGTACACTTCAGACTGGTGCGTAATAGATCAATTCTGTCCTTTTTAAACGTAATATGAGGTGTAGTTTACAAATTTGCAGGATTCACTTCTATTATTGTTGAGTAAAACATTGTAAGCTTGATACTTCAGTTTCTTGAATTTCTAACATTAAAAAAAAATTCTGAAAAACTACCCGCACAATTTGAAGATAGACTTTCTCCAGTACTACGATTTACTTCTAAACCACGAAACCTCATCAAAATCATTAGAGTGGTTGCAAAAAAGAAGAAAAAAGCTATTTGTCCGTTCTCGTGTACTTAGGAGATCTGTAGCTAAAATTTCCACTTAAGTTCAAAGATTATCACATGGTATGGCGGGTACCACATGGATGGAATGAAGTGCCTTGGTACGTATGAACATTTTCAATGACAGCGAACCTTCAAGAGTGCGGGATGTTTTCTGGCGCTGTGGCAGTGTCATCTCTGTGGACGCTTAGCGACTGACTTGGCGTTTGCAGGAGCGGTTCCTAAACAAAGTGACTTTCCTGAATTTTCAAGGGCAATTACGCTTTTGCATATGAAAGGGCAAAAGGTCCATTTTTGTGGTCTTACTGGAGGTATTTAAAAATAAAGTTGACACAGGACTTGAACAACGTGTCACCGCTGACACTGTCAGTCGAGAAACTAATCCAATTTTAACAGGAAACCAAATTCTTACCCCACGAAGAGTCCTGTACGTAAACAGTGCATTCTGCGGCCGCTCGACAGAATACAGAAGATAATGATTAAACCGGGCTATATACTAAGGACCGTGCAGTGATACAAGAAACGAATAATGATTACCGTAGCGTTATTGAGATAAACAGACGAATGTATTGATAATATATCAAACAGGAGTTTTACACATTGAAATTGACATTTAAAAAAGCAGCGGATTTGGGCAGGTGATATATACTATATATTCGCTCGGCCAAGTTAAGAGGAAGCTTTAGCTCGGTTGCTCCTATCTAAATACATGTAAATGGAGAAACCACTCCACAAAACTGTCGAGGTTTGTTGCATTTAAAAGAAAAACTTAAGATATAGCGAATGCTGGTCCCGAATTTTCGATTTAGATAGTCAGTTTTTTACTAAAAATTACCAGAAATCGCAAATTTTCAGAAGACGAAACTATCAAGTTTACAACTCCGTAACTCAGCAATGAAAATTGATATCACAATTCTGTGAATTGCATCTCATAGCACATCCAAAGCGGACAAAATTGATATGTTACACATGGATCTCAAAAACCTTAGCAATGTGTTAATGCAGCTTTTGCTGAAACATTGTACGCAACGTAACAAATTCACATAATACATGAATTAACGTACCGAATTTGTCCGCTTTGAATGGTCTTTTGAATATTGTTTTCAGAACCGCGATATATCGTCTTGACAGAGAGCTATTAATTTGCAAACTTCATGCTTCAATTTTTTTTAACTTTCGAATATTTGAAAATTCTTTCAACAAATTTGACGCCTTATAATTCCGTTTCCAAAAGTCATAATAACCTAACTTTCCCTCTCAAATGCAACAAACTTCAGTAAAGTCGGTCCAGGGGTTATCTCAGAAAAGCGTTTTTGCGTTTTACATGTATTTGAATAGACTGCGTCGGAGTTGGGCCCGAGCTAAAGCTTCCTTTTAAAATATCAGAATTGGTGCCAAGGGAAGTGAACTGCTGTCGAGGGCTCTAGGGGAGTTGGAGGAATAGTTAGGCTAGAAAAGTGGCAAACATAGCAAATCGGCAGAAATAAAGGCAATAATTAGAAATCGCTGCGAAAGGTCTACTTCGGGAGGCTGTCGAGTAGGTTCATGGCGACAGTACAGGTGACAGTCTGGTCACAGTGGAAAATGAAATTGTGAAATGCTTGGTCGGCCGCTATGTATGAAAGAGCGTAAGGAGAGTGGTCGGAGTGCTTGAGGGGTATTATTAGCTGCGTTAAGATAGACTCAAGACCTGAAATTCACTTTACAGGTAACCTATGAGTCAGTTAAGAGTACCGGGATAAATGTATCACCGCATACTCTAAAGAAACTGCGTCCTATGTCCTGAGCGAGACAGCGAAAATATACTCTAGGAACTCTTCTAAATAAGACAGATTTGTGCAGGCCTTGATAGTGGGCGTTAAGAAGAAACTGCTTCCAAAATTATTCCTGCTTGTTCCTGCGTGTTTAGAGAATAGCTTCAGAGTGATATGAGAATAAAAGTTAATTATTTAGACGGCAGGAGGCAACGCTTCCGCGATAACACTACACTGGCATGTGTGCCGATAGAGGAACCGGGAAGATCTAGCGCAGGCTCTTCAGCAATTCGTGAAAGTGAGGCTTCCTTTCCTTACGCACCCGTAGTTCAGAAAAAGAGTAGAGGGGTTTGTGAAGGAACCAGGAATTTCTAGATTCAAAGAATCGGTGACAAGACTACATTGGAAAAGAGTTTAAGGGGCCCAACTGTTTTGGTTTTATTTGTTTCTAACCGCCTTTTTGGACGAAGATATGGTTGCGTCTTTGTGTTAGAAAAGATATGAGACAAGGTGCCTAGTTTGTAGAAATAGCACAAACGTTAGCACTGATGAGATTGTGCGCACAGGCATTTAGGCCTTTCGTATTCAACGCATGGCGTCAGGGTGAACATGATCAGAACGCTCAAGCAAAACGTTTCCGTTCGCTGTCCACTCAAGACTGAAGTAAAACGGAGCGCCAGTATGTTTACGTGGTGTTACAAAGCCTTCGCGCGGGTGTCTTTCCACACGTAGGTCTCATAATCGTAATAACCTCTGCCCCTTTTATACCACATCTATCGTAAAGTGAGGTGAAGCTGCATTCACATCTCTCAGACGTTGGAGACTTCAATTAATAGCCATATTGGGGGTGGGGTGTGGGGGGGTGTTGGGTCTTGACGAAGGGTCTACGAAAATAAAACGTAAAAGACTTGGAATTGTACAGGCAGGTTGAAGCAAGAGATGGAAGAAGGCAAAAAAGAGCGATAAAGCTACCTGAGTTTGTTTTTTATTGAGCACTAAAAGTCTATATATATTAGACTTCACGGTAAATTACGTACTCCAGTTGTATGCAAAATTTCTTGCACCATAAAAATTATATTCTTACACACCTGTAATTTCTTTGATTGTGTCAGTACACTTCCTTAGCCTTGCCTTAATATATGGGGTTCAGGGCACTTTTTGTCGGTCGTGAGATATTGATTACAACTAGCTCTACATTAGGTTGCATTTACCCTCCCTTGAGTCCTCGTAATGTTCACACAAACGAAGTCACTTACAAAAATTTAATTATGTCAAAGCCCACCTGCATGCTTATATAATGGAATATTGGTTTGATTAGCTCGACAAATCGTGTGGAATCGCTAGAGTACAAAGCAGTTTGTTTTATTACATTCTTCAAGATCGGGCAAGTCAGCATGTATGCCGTGAAGCATGCTCGCGCTCTTCAAGGTTTGGCTGATAGGCGTTCCCTTCATAGTCTTCTTTCAAACATTGTTTTACACAGGACGCTTTATAGAAATTCACGCTGTTTGCAGCTCTAGAAAACACTCCCAATTTTTTTCCTCCTTCGGCGCGAATGTAGGCGAATTGGCCCCTGCAACGTTTATACGGCTGTAGATCCAGCTGCCTAATAAGGGTTGTCACTACATCGGATTGGGATGCTTTTTCTTTAGTCCCGTGGAACTAGACATGTTCGCGCAATTAAGGTTAGCAGTTCGTAAGTACTAAGTGCACAGTACTTGCTTTACCATTTTTGCTCTTTTCTGTCGGTGGGCGTTTTCGTTAATTGTTCGCAATATATTCCGTACTCGTTCCGCCGCTAATATAATGCCCTTTCGACGTTTGAGAGCTTGATAAATGGCAGTGATGATGACTCACTAGTTTTTCGCGGAACAATTGCAAAGTCGGAAACCACTTCTGCAACATACTGAGGGTTACCTTTGTAAAAAACAACACATAATGCACAGCGGAATATTTCATTGCTCTTCATCTCGTTTCAGGTAAGTCCTGCTATGTAAGTGGGACAAAATTCTAATATGATCCACATAGTTTGTTGAAACTTAGGTAGAACAAAATTAAGGTGTTCCACTAAGTTAACTTTATGTTGAACAAGATTAGGAGTGGCGTGCACTATACAGTGGGAAGAAGCTCCATCGAAGCATAAGGACATTCCTTTGACATAGCATCGATTTAGTAGAAAAATTTTTGCAATTATTTTCCACCTACTTAGTGGAACTTTTGTGAAACGAGATTAAGAGTGTATGGGCGCGTTTTAAATTTAAATTCGTGTTCCAGGAAGAAAAATAGCACAGAAATATATTCTATTCTTAACATGATCTCAGCCTGACTCGTCACTGTCAAAATCTAAATAGGTCCCCAGCTAATATGCTTATTTCAGTTGGCTGAACCCGTAAACGTAATCATCTTGATTAATGTGCTTTCGATTGCAGTCTTACCTACTTCATGTGCATTGTTCGCTTGGTTTACCAATTTTCTTTGGCCAGTGCTGTCCTCATGTAGAAAGTTCACCTGTTCTGGCTGTGTCGTCTGCGTAGTAGTTTTCGGGAAGGCAGAGTAAAAAAGAAATACTCAATGGTCAGGTAGCTGGATTTATAAAAAAAATATTCACGGCGCTCTAGAAGAAAGCAAGATGAATAGAAATTCGTTCGCAACATCTTCTAGATGACGCGGTTTTTCAGTGAAGCCGGTGACATTTATTCTCGGCTTCCATTAGCGGCGGCCACTAACCAATTCATTTCATTTACACGCGACCACTGCTGAAGCACCTACAGTCTTTGATCCCCAAAGCCTTTACCGATAGTAGTAGTGGAGTTTTCTACGAATTTAGCTATGAGCTCCCAAAATTCAACCACACTGCGCAATCATGCGACGTCTCCTTTTTTTGTTTTCGCGCCAATACTTGTGTATCTTATGCCAGCTGAAAGTTGAAGCCCCCGTACGTTTAGCCTGAGGGAAGCACGCGGCATGAAACATTTCATCAATGGGAATACATCAAGTCGGGACTCGTGCTAGGTGCTTCTTATATCTTCTGTAAGATGACGCGAAACGACCAAATTAGGAAGGATAGATACATTTCTCTATATATGTTCGCGGACTCGCGAAGTATTCGTAAGAGTGGCTTAAGCCATGCGAAAAAAAAAGGAAAAACCAATCGGAGATCCAGCTGATCATCAAAGGCACGTAGGCCCTTGTGAATACGATAAGAGACTGCTCTCTCGACGATCACACGTTAATTAGATATATTAAGGTTCTCTTCTCACTTTGTTTTTCTTTGTTTATGCGGTGATGAGTTGAGAAGTGCTAAGGTAAGGTAGTTCCTTAGAAACCTGAAATGCGCTTTGACTCGCCTTTTCTATTGAAATGTGGCCGCAGGCACAAATCTTTCACGACCAATTAGAGCTCCTCTGCAGCCCTTTCCAAGTTCGAGGCATTGAGAGGCTGATGAAACGTGAGCACGGCTGGGAATGCCGACGGCAGAAAATGAATGAGCGCCGGTTCGAACGGGCGCTTCCGAACAACTCGGCAATGCTTCTGGGAACAAACTGCGAAACGGAGAGCTGGCGCATGATGCATAAGAAACAAATAAGCGCTCCAAGACTTTAACTTGCCTGCACAGGATACAGTTCGACACTCAATTTATCCTTCGTGTAACCCTATTCTTAGCGCTTGTTTTCGTTCAACAAATGTGCGGTTGGCATTGCCTTTGGCTGAGTCAAAAATGGTCCATTCTCTGCTGACGTACGCCGGAATTATTTTCCCTACCTCGTACCAAACATCTCCGCAAGGGACGCCACACACTATGAAACGCGTGGAAATCCATGCTTTCTTGAGTTCCACCTTCAGTGTAGGCAAGAAAAACAAGCAATCGAGATATGGTAGTACGGTTCATGCTTTCTTGTCTGTGATACAAGTCTCAGTGTTTGTCAGTTGGTATCTAGAAAGTGAGTTTATCACGGGAACTTACTTTCTTAGGAGACTATAATGCAATGGCGTTTCCCTTCATGAAATAGAAGCAGAGTGTACCACACCTATCTAAGTGACATTAGATGTGCCATAAATGAGTGATGATAATCAAGCAGGCCTGGAGTGCGGCCTGATCCCGGTGACCAGAACCGGTAACGCACTCTCTGACCAGAGCAGGAGTGGCCACCCTGGTGCTGTACTTGGCCACAACCTCCTATATGAACACAACAATCAAACCCCGGCCCTCAGTCCGCCGGCCCTCAGTCCCCAGCAGCTGCGAAGCAACTGACCACGGCGGCGGTCAGACTTGCGACGCTGCAGAGGGTGCTAAGAATCCCTGGCTCCGGACAGGCCGCCATTGGAATATGAACCTGGCAACGTTTAACGCTAGAACGTTATCTAGTGAGGCGAGTCTAGCAGTGCTATTGGAGGAATGAGACGGCAGTAAATGGGATATAATAGGGCTCAGTGAAGTTAGGAGGCCAAAAGAAGCATATACAGTGCTAAAAAACGGGCACGTCCTGTGCTACCGGGGCTTAGCAGAGCGACGAGAACTAGGAGTCGGATTCCTGATTAATAAGAACATAGCTGGTAACATACAGGAATTCTATAGCATTAACGAGAGGGTGGCATGTCTTGTTGTGAAACTTAATAAGAGGTACAAAATGAAGGTTGTACAGGTCTACGCCCCTACATCTAGTCATGATGACCAGGAAGTCGAAAGCTTCTATGAAGACGTGGAATCGGCGATGGGTAAAGTCAAAACAAAATACAGTATACTGATGGGCGATTTTAATGCCAGGGTAGGCAAGAAGCAGGCCGGAGACAAGTCAGTGGGGGAATATGGTATAGGCTCTAGGAATAGCAGAGGAGAGTTATTAGTAGAGTTTGCAGAACAGAATAATATGCGGATAATGAATACCTTTTTCCGCAAGCGGGTTAGCCGAAAGTGGACGTGGAGGAGCCAGAAGGGTGAGACTAGAAATGAAATCGACCTCATACTATGCGCGAACCCTGGCATCATGCAAGATGTAGACGTGCTCGGCAAGGTGCGCTGCAGTGACCATAGGATGGTAAGAACTCGAATTAGCCTTGACTTGAGGAGGGAACGGAAGAAACTGGTACATAAGAAGCCAATCAATGTGTTAGCGGTAAGTGGGAAACTAGAGGAATTCCGGATCAAGCTACAGAACAGGTATTCGGCTTTAACCCAGGAAGAGGACCATACTGTTGAAGCAATGAACGACAATCTTATGGGCATCATTAAGGAGTGCGCAATAGAAGTCGGTGGTAATGCCGTTAAACAGGAAACCAGTAAGCTATCGCAGGAGACGAAAGATCTGATCAAGAAACCCCAATGTATGAAAGCCTCTAACCCTACAGCTAGAATAGAACTGGCAGAACTTTCTAAGTTAATCAACAAGCGTAAGACAGCGGACATAAGGAACTATAATATGGATAGAATTGAACAGGCTCTCAGGAACGGAGGAAGCCTCAAAGCATTGAAAAAAAAAAACTAGGAATAGGCAAGAATCAGATGTGTACGTTACGAGACAAAGCCGGCAAAACTGTTACTAATATGGATGAGATACTTCAAGTGGCTGAAGAGTTTTATAGAGATTTATACAGTACCAGTAACACCCACGACGATAAGGTGAGAGAGAATAGGCTAGAAGAACTTGAAATCCCACAAGTAACACCGGAAGAGGTAAAGAACGCCTTGGGAGCTATGCGAAGGGGGAAGGCAGCTGGGGAGAATCAGGTAACAGCAGATTTGTTGAAGGATGGTGGGAACACTGTCCTAGAAAGATTGGCCGCCCTGTATACACAATGCCTCATGACCTCGAACGTACCGGAATCTTGGAAGAACGCTAACATAATCCTAATCCATAAGAAAGGGGACGCTAAAGACTTGAAAAATTATAGACCGATCAGCTTACTGTCCGTTGCCTACAAAGTATTTGCTAAGGTTCTCGCAAATAGAATCAGGAATACCTTAGATTTGTGTCAACCAAAGGACCAGGCAGGATTCCGTAAAGGCTACTCAATAATAGGCCATATTCACACTATCAATCAGGTGATAGAGAAATGTGCGGAATATAACCAACCCTTATATATAGCCTTCATTGATTACGAAAAAGCATTTGATTCAGTCGAAACCTCAGCAGTCATGAAGGCACTACTGAATCAGGGTGTAGATGAGCCATATGTAAATATACTGGAAGATATCTATAGCGGTTCCACAGCCACCGTAATCCTCCACAAATGAAGCAACAAAATCCCAATAAAGAAAGGCGTCAGACAGGGAGATACGATATCTCCAATGCTATTCACAGCATGTTTACAGGAGGTATTCAGAGACCTGGAGTGGGAAGAATTGGGGATAAAAGTTGATGGAGAATACCTTAGCAACTTGCGATTCGCTGATGATATTGCCTTGCTTAGTAACTCAGGAGACCAATTGCAATGCATGCTCACTGACCTGGAAAGGCAAAGCAGAAGGGTGGGTCTGAAAATTAATCTACAGAAAACTAAAGTAATGTTTAACAGTCTCAGAAGAGAACAGCAGTTTACGATAGCTAGCGAGGCACTGGAAGTGGTAAGGGAATACATCTACTTATGGCAGGTAGTGACCACGGATCCGGATCATGAGACTGAAATAACCAGAAGAATAAGAATGGGCTGGGGTGCGTTTGGCAGGCATTCTCAAATCATGAACAGCAGGTTGCCACTATCCCTCAAGAGGAAAGTGTATAACAGCTGTGTCTTACCAGTACTCACCTACGGGGCAGAAACCTGGAGGCGTACGAAAAGGGTTCTGCTGATATTAAGGACGACGCAATGAGCTATGGAAAGAAGAATGATAGGTGTAACGTTAAGGGATAAGAAAAGAGCAGATTGGGTGAGGGGACAAACGCGGGTAGATGACATCTTAGTTGAAATCAAGAAAAAGAAATGGGCATGGGCCGGACATGTAATGAGGAGGGAAGATAACCGATGGTCATTAAGGGTTACGGACTGGATTCGAAGGGAAGGGAAGCGTAGTAGGGGGCGGCAGAAAGTTAGGTGGGCGGATGACATTAAGACGTTTGCAGGGACAACATGGCCACAATTAGTACATGACCGGGGTAGTTGGAGAAGTATGGGAGAGACCTTTGCCCTGCAGTGGGCGTAACTAGGCTGATGATGATGATGAATCAAGCAGCACATATAACAACCATTTAGGAGCAAGTAAGCTTGAGATAAAATAGTCAGTACGGCATTCGTTAATTGTTGAATCTTGTGTACGGCACGTATGATGAAAGCGAAATAAGCCTCAAAGAAACGCAGCGTACTTGAATAGCAAGTATGCAGTAGGCAATCTTCACTACTATAAGCGACGCCCCCAAAATTACCTACGTGCACTATGCGAGAAGATGACGGACTGACTATCTTCCGGAGGTTCACGGGCTTCCCGTCCCAACGTGGGTGCTGCCCGCGACCGCTGCCGACCACTAAACCAAGAGTGGGTGGGGAGGGGTTCCTCAGGGGTTCCTCAAGTTATTTCCTCCTCCTCCTCCTCCTGACTATCTTGCACTTGTAATTTTATAAACACATAAAGCCGCCATAACAGACCACCATTTTGAAACCGCAGAAACAAGGTGGACACCAGAAAATGACAGGCTTCGCACGGCACAGTTTCTGCCGAGAATTTCACTTTTCATTGCCATAGAAATGATTTGTTACCTGAGAGTTTGAGGTATAATAACTGCGGCCTAACGTACTTCTCTTCCAGTAAGTTATAATTCCATTCCTCCTCCCTCCCCTTCCTCCTTCCATCGCGTAACTTCGTTATCATTTCCGGCCTGGAAACAATCTCAATACTTAAACTTCCTGGGTTAACTTCTTTTCCCGTTTTCTGGGTTAACTATATAACGAATCTCGTTAGGTGCATCAATTCCGGGAATATTTTATTTTTCGGTGTTCGTTCTTTCTTGGCTGTCTTTAGGGAGTAGCAGCGCTGGCTGCCTTTGCGAACCTTCATACTGTTTGTTTTATGCTTCTTTTCTCTCGGTTTAGGCAATTTCCTGTGAGGGACCCCAAGCTCTAGGAGCGAATTTCTCTGGTGCAGCTCCACTGATGGCTATCGCCTTTCTGCTTCTGCGTCTTGTATTCGTGCACAAAGCCCTGCGGGAGACGTAAGCCGCTCACAAAAACGGCAGTAATAGGAAGATGTTACGGTGGATTGGCGAAAAAGAAAAAAAAAAGAGAACATCGAAACTTGCTTTGGCGTACCAGTCAATTAGCGGAATCATGGTCAGTTTGATATGATTAAAGAAGAATACCCATAAAAAGCATTTGAAATGAGTGACGAACCTGAAGTTCTTATTTTGACATCTAACAAGTACGAAAGGGCATCATGTGGCCCATGGTCATTTTATTAGGAATATAGCAGAAACACGTCACTACATGCTAAGCAGACAGTTATAAACACGCATGATACTTCACGAAGCGAGCTATAGCAACTTCTGTTGAAAAAAAAAATGTGGCTGATCACTAGAATTAATGCAACAGTAATACATTAGCATCAGTTGTTCCTCGTATCAGGTGCGGCGTCCATCGTTACTTTTAACTATACACACAGATAACACAACCTCAGTCACTAACGCGACTATTTGAACGCGCGACATGCGCCCTGACTTGCCCTGGAGCGAAGCGCATCTGCTCACGGGCTCACCACCAGCTATACGGCGTCGCATTCCAGCTCTTGGCGCGCACCTCATCCGTCAGGTGCCTCCTGCCCTTCCACCTGCGTCAGCCGCCTTTCCACTCCTCTTCCCTCTTTTGATGTACACAAGTCAACAAACGGGTTTTCATTCGCATGACCATACTACGGCTGACACATTAAAAGGGAGGTGCATATTCAGTATGATCCTCACCACTATAGAAAAGCTGTGTACGTCCGCCGTAGTATGAAGGGCTCTCCTATTGACATCTGGAACAGTATACTCGATGTTAAGCGGGCAAATTCTCCGATATTGATCATTACTCTATCTAGCCTTTACGAACCTGAACGTTCGTTTTTCGTTATTCCGTAATTTATTCTTTCAGTAAAGATAGGTTTTTTTTACGCATAGAATATTATAGGAAGGAGAAGGGAGGAACTATATATAGGACGGTTGGTGGAGTGACCATTCAGATATTCTTTAACGCCACCGGAGCATTATAGTCAAAGAAAAAATCCCTTCACAAATAGCATCGTTGTAGGCCTAGTTTTTACAGTATTTTGTTGCCGTTTCGTTCTTTTGAAGGATGTCTTAAAAGTACGACTTTTTAAAGTGTTTCCCGCCAGTGTCCTCCTAAGACGACTCTTCTGTGTGAGTATAGGGATTTTGCCTTTTCCTGTACCATTGCCAAGAATGTCAATGCACAGTGGAGGCAGGCGAGGGAGTCTATTCCACTCCTCGCCAAATGTAATGCATGCTTTGGTCGTTATTTACCCGCCGTGGTGACTTATTGGCTATGCCGTTGAGCCTCTAAGCGTGAGGTCACGGGCTCAAACTATGGCCATGCTGGTACCAATTTTATGCGGCCAAGCTCAAGAACGGTTGTGTACGGTGCTTTGAGTGCGGGTTAAAAAACGTCATGTTGTCAAATTTTAGTCAACCGCTACGTTTCGCCTCATCAGAATATCGTGGTTTTGGCGCATCAAACCCTCTAACACCACTTTTATCGCAACTTCGACTTCATAATTAGCTATTTCTTCTTGTATATTTATAGCTTTTATATATATACTTACTATAGCAGAATTACGGCTTGCAAGCACGTATAATTAAAGATACAGGAACTGCTCAGTATTTATGGCAATGAAAGGCGTAGCAAACAAACGTATACTTTCAAACGATAACTAGCATATCGAGTAACAAGCTCACTTTGTGGACGTAAGGAAAGGGACTTAACGCTTTTTCGCAATATGCAATCCGCAGAGCTTGTCAGCACATGACTTCAAAGGGCCCTGTAGGGGAGGTTAAATCAGCTTTTCTTTCTATGCAATTTTACTTGTATATTTCAAATATGAAAATGTCCCTTTTTTGAAGGTAAGGCTATGAGCACAGTTTAGTCATATCATAGATAAAAGAATGAAGGATATAGGAAGGATAAATATAAAAGAAAGGCGAGAGAACGTCTACATGCCTCTTTCGTGCCTGTCTGAACGCATCTGTCGAAGTGCCCGTCGAGACAAAAGTTGTAGGGTGATCAAAAAGGTTGAGGTACTTAAGCACCTCAGCCTTTTGAAGATTGTTTCTGTCAAATGTACACCCCTCCCCGTGTGTTGCCGAGGAAGCAATTTTTTAGACCAGATACACTGCGACCCATTCCTGCAAAGTGATGTCCCACATTTCCCAATAGAAAGGGTGAGGTGAGACACATTTTGTCGTTTGCAACAATTCTTTTCTTAAAGGCATCTCGAACGGTTTTGAAGCAAGAGGGCCCGTGCTAACGTCGTGAAGTGTATATTGTAAATTTAGAGCGGTTCTTCTTTCACCTATGCGATCAACAAACTAAGGTAATAAACCCAAACTTTTTCTCTCGCCCTTTCCCATAGCACGTGTTCTTACGCGTGCACTCTTCGTTTCCTCGACTCTGAGCTTCTTTTCATCCTAGATTTCACGTTCGAGCCAGCAGGCGTCAATGTTCAGAGCATCTTGCACGCCGAGTTCCTACAATTTCTGGCCTGTGCGGTTGGTTTTCCGAGCTGCTCATTATTGTTACGTTGCTTGCCACACAGACACAGCGTCAGCGCTGCCGCGCCGCCTGTAAAATTACTGGTGGAACGAGCAGCAAGTTTTACTGCAGATACCTCCCTCCCTAAACAAATCAGCGGCCCGAGCGTGGCTTTCCTCAATGACACTAAATGGAGCAGCAGGTAACTTCTCTACTTCTTTTCTTTTGTATGCAGTGAGCGGGTGCCGTTGAGCTGCGTTGCTTTCTGTACGTGCGGCGAATCGGCAACTTTTTCATCCACGTGCCGCCACCATAAGCGGCACAACCATTAAAGTAAAATAAAATAAAACGTAGGGGCAAGTGATCAGCATACCGCATGCACGTATTTAACCTTAGTTTCTTTCACAAAATCTACGGTTACAATGAAGTATTGAAAGTCGCTCTTTTTCCCCCACCTTGCTACGTTTCACCTAGAACCGATCACTTTTGCAAAAGTAAGCTTGCCACCATGTCGCACTAACTTATGATTATTTCGTCCCAAGAACAACTCCCGAATGGAACCACCTTCCCACCTCCATACAGAATGAAAATGGAAAACTCCTTGTAACGTCTTTTCTTATCAAGTGTGTGTTCTTTATTTGTATAATAATCAGGTTACAAATGGGGATTATACATACATACAGAGGGAGGTCCCATAGTCAACAGGCTGTACAGGGGACCTCCCATTACAAATGAGTAGGATATATAAATACAACGCAGCTATATGCAAACACAAAAGACACCATATTAAGTTAGTCACTAGCTTACGCTGTAAAATATTTAACGACACAAAACACTTATTAATATAATGATAACGATGAAATTGTTATATTGAGTGCAAAAATTTACGAAGGTTTGATTTGAATGTGTAAAAATGAGAGAATATCTTAATATGACACGGTAATGAGTTCCAAAGTAATGTGGCTGAAAAATTAGTAGTAAATTTACCATAATTAGTTCTAGGTTTTGGTAGTAAATAGCTGTTGGTAGAAGCGAAACGGGTAGACGTGGAATATGGATACTGGCTGGTAGTAATTATAGGGAACGGGAGCTTTCCGTTGACAGATTTATAAACAAGTATTCCAAGTGAGTATTTATTTAGTTTCTGTAACGATAAAATGCCGTTAGATCTGAGCAATGGAGATGCTTCCGATGTGTAGCTGCTACGTGTAATGATGCGAATTGCTTGATTTTGGGTATGCTGTAGTGGCGATAAATGTGTCGAATACGTGTTTCCCCATGATGATATGCAATAGTTAATATGCGTGTGAATAAAAGCGTAGTAGAGGGAGATGAGTGTCTTCATATTAAAGAAATTGCGAAGTTTAATTAATATTCTAATTCCATATGCTGCCTTCTTTGTTAAGGATAAAACATGCTCGTCAAATTTTAGGTGTTTACCTAATATGACGCCAAGAAACAGTGCACTATGAGTAGGATAAAGTACACTGGAGGCAAAGGTTAGCGATGGATACACTGAGATATGTTTTTGTTTAGCTGAGAAGATGACGAAGTTAGATTTGGCAGTATTAATGTGTAGTTTGTTTTGTTGGCACCAGGTTACAATATTTGCCGCGTCGTGATTAAGCTTACGCATCAATGAATGAATACTTTTGTCTGAGGAGAAGATGGTAGTGTCGTCAGCGTAAAGGATACAGTCAGAGGACTTTAGGTACTTTGGCAGGTCATTAATGTATATTAAAAACAAGAGAGGTCCTAATATAGATCCTTGTGGTACACCAATGTTAGTTGTTTTAGGGTGCGAGTAAGTGCTGGAGATTGATACAGTGTATTCTCTATCTTTCAAATAGTTACGTAGTAATTGCAGTGCCGGGCCAGTTATACCAATAGAGTCTAATTTAGCAAAAAGGATGTTATGAACAAGTGAATCGAATGCTTTAGAGAGGTCAATAAATAATGCACCAGCGTAATTTCCAGTGTCAATTGCCTGCCGAATCTTGTCTGTTAGAAATATTAATGCCAAATCAGTTGAGTAACCTTCCCGAAACCCAAATTGATTTGGTGATAGGATGCAAAATTTTGATAAATAGCTTGATAAGCGTGTTACGATTAGTTTTTCGATTATTTTACTGAAGAATGAAAGTATAGCTATAGGGGGGTAGTTAGATGTTAGACGCTTATCTCCCTTCTTGAAAACAGGGATTATTTTGGCTTTCTTCAAAGAACTTGGATAGACTCCTGTTTTAAAGATAAGGTTCACTATGTGACAGAATATTTCAGATATTAGGTAAGCTATCGTTTTTATGAGAGATGGGCTGAAGTTATCGAGACAGGTCCTGTATATTTTAGACTTGAAATGACTGTGACTATGTCTTCGGGTGTTGCGGGATGAAGGAAAAAGCTATGGGGCACACGGGGGTAAGTCTCGGTCAATGAATCTTCGCACTCTTCGTTATCTGCACAGAAGGAATTAATGAAGGAGTTTGCAATATCCAAGGGAGTATCAAGGGGAAGATCCCCCGATTGTATCATAGTTATTTCGGAATTATGATTCGACCGACCTAAAAAAGAGTTTAATACTTTCCATTGCTTTCTGACATCATTACCTGCAGACTTAATTTCATTTTCATAATACGCCGTTTTAGCCTGTTTGAGCAGTTTTCCTAGTAAGTTAGAATATTTGTTATACCTTTCGTGAAGTGCTGTGTTAAATGGCTGTTTTTTTGTTTTTCTGTAAAGGTTATCTTTTTTCCTTAAGCAATTTAGCAAACTGGTGAATAACCATGGGTTACGAGGAGCTGAAAACGTTTTTTTACAATTCAATAGTACCGTGGAATCTGAAATAGCTTTAGAAATTATTTGTGAGAATGTATTATAGGCAGTTTCAGGGTTATCACATACCATTACTGGGGACCAGTCTGAAGCGGCAATTAATTCAATAAAAATTGACGAATTAAACTTCTTTCTGGTGAAGCTTGCATCGATAATGCGAGCACTAGAAGTTAAGCGCACGAATGTTGGGTAATGATCGGTTATTGAAGCTTCGACAACGCCACAGTCAGGGTTAGTAAGAAGATTTGACACTATGTGGTCGATAAGCGTGCCCTTTTTATCCGTGGGACAACGAGTCGGAAGAGTAATTAGGTTTTCATATCCGAACCCATTGAGGCAGCTAACGTGATCATTAAGTAGTGTATTGGATGTATCTAAAAGGTTAATATTAATATCGCCCATGATAATGACATTTCATTGCACGCATTTGTATTCATACCCCTCCTCTCTGTCGTGCCTTCGGGCCCTGAAAGCATTCACAATAAATAAATAAATAAATCAATAAATAAATAAATAAATAAATAAATAAATAAATAAATAAGTAAACCGCTTCAGGCTTCCTCGTTTACGCATTGCACTCCTAAGCGTTCCTAACAAAACCTGACCAGGCAACCAGTCGTGAACGTTCAGGTTGGTACTCGGCAGTAGGTTTAAACAGAAAATAATTTCTTTCCTCACGCCCTGCAAGCTTTCTTCACGATAATAATAATACAAGACAAGGAGCTGACGACCTAAATATCAGTAAAAATATACCTACGCCTATGACTGATGCTATAATTCCCGCGCGAATACAATGCCTGAAGAAGACAATACCATACAAAAATATCCGTGATCAAACAAACGACCGAGACAGTGCAAATTCTTTAGATTGATTGCCCTTTAGAGAGGCATATCACGTTCAAGAGCTTGCCTGTGCTGTAACGAGGGAGTCTATGGAACCCTCCGTCTCGTACGTAAGAGGGGCGCAGTCGTTGATTTATTCTCACGCTTCACGGGAAACTCTCTGGATAAGTAAGCGCACATTAGCCGAAAAGTTCAACTGCCACGGAAACAAGTTACTGCAGTCACCTGCTGCAACTTAACAAGGAAGTATGTTTTAGTGTGGAACCGGTATTATGTTTTTTTTATTGAATATTGTAGGCTGGGGGGGGGGGGGGGGAGGCCGAATCAGGAGAAGCCAGAATTGAAAGAAAGATGTCGCAGTGTTTCTAGAGATTCCTTTTGTTCTCTGCTTTGCTTTCCCGCCGACGTAGCCAAACATTTTTGAATTGCTTAGTGCAGTCTACACTACGCATGTCGCGAAGTTGCACATTTTTCCATTTGCAAAGCGCTTTTCTGACAATTCAAAGTGACTCGGTTGTCTCTCTCGGTCTCGAGGGAAATATCCCACGCGCTTAGAAATGTAGATTTGAATAATGTTTTTCTTTTTTGTCATCGCTTCAAAGGCGCGGTTTTGACGGCGCATGATGTCATAAAACCAAGGATGTATTTTTTTTCTCTCTTTGATAAGCGAACATACATTCTACCGCAAAATGTTCATTCTGTGCTAATTAACTTCCTCCTCGGCATGGCATGACGAGTGCCCTACACTATTGTGCCTGGGCTATTACACCGGCGAATACTACAGGCCTCAACGTGGAAACGACGTGTGCCTATGAATAACGTTTACCTCCTTTGAGAGATAAGCTCATGCCTTCGATGGCACAGTATATTTTATGAAATATAACAAATACAGTAGCGTTATTTGCAGTGAACTGCGCTGTGACATTATCCTGGCCACGTATACAATTGTTTAATGTGCGCATGTTTAACGTGTGTTTAACGTGTGTTTAACTATACGCGAGTACTTTCGCATCTTTCCATAAATAAACAACCGCCACAGCAGAGTGAAACATAGATTTTAGGGATCGTCATGATTCATTGTCGTCGTCATTGTTAACATCAGCTGCAGCAGTACAATACAAACAAGGCTGATGCAGAGTAAATCCTTCTACTGAAGGGAAATGGCATCTGCACGTGATGACCAATTACCCTTGCATTGCTTCAGCCCACTCCCTCCTATATGGATGCATTCTTTGTATCCTTTCTGACACTTTGTTGTATGTAGGTACGTCCATCTCTCGCCTCTGTATGGGCCTCTTGAACAAAGAGAAATGCGCGGTCGATTGTGGCATTGAACCTCTGTCTTCGAGCACAGAAGCCCGATATTTTAAACATTGGAACAAGATCGCCCGCATACTTCTCTCGTGCCAAAGCCAGCTAGCTCTTTGAGGCATTATGCGCACGCGTCGCATGGTGATAGTCTCTTGCACTCTTCCCTGCCGCTTTGAGACGCTGTGTTACACTGCGCAGTATTTGGTACCAGTCCAGATTCTCCAGTTCATTCTTCTGAGCAGTTAACGCTGCTCAGAAGTTTCTCGAAATTGTGCTTCCTTCATAATCAGCACATGTCGAACAGGTTTTACCGTTTCATCGCGTGAGTTCAGATGTAATCGCCGCTTTAACATACGCCATATACGTGACATAGGCAGGTACGTAAAATTGTATGACATAGTCGCAGCTGTCGTCACAATCCGCGTTTCTCTTACTTTCGCGCGTGCATTACCTCTGTAGAACCGAATTAACAATCGGCATGTTGTACACTTGCGTCGAACGGCCAGAAAAGAAATGATGCTCAACTGCCACACAATGACACACAACTGCTCGCCTTACGCAAACACGTTGGTCTACCAGGCAACGCTATGCGGGGTCTCAAACAATGCTGGGCAGCCAGCTAGCTACCTGCACAACACTTCGCAATACTGATTCCCACAGTTCGTGAGATCAGGAGACTTGTTGAAAATTACTACCGCCTTGACTTTTAATTATGTGGTCGTATTCTTGCGAGCGAATTATCTGCTGCGGTACAAGCCTAGAACTAACTTAGCCTTCTGCTTAGTTCATTCAAGTGATACACTTGAGTGAACTTGTGTCATGCTTAAACAAAGACCTAAAGACGGCTTATGATCACAGGGCAAAATTGAGCCTATATGGTCAGGCTAAGCGTCTGGCAGAAGCATGTTTTTAACTACGGCTGATTAACTGTGAAAAAGAATCATTGTGGGGCGTTGTACAACAGCAGATGCAGAAAACGCCAAATAGAGTAAGGGATATACAGTATATGCACAGAATTTCTAACAGTGTCCTGAAAATGCGCAGGAAAGCCGGTCTCCATGTGGTATGCCCCACTTTTGAACGCCTGCAGAAGAACTGATAGTTGGGGAGTTGGTACGAATTCATTGTTAAATATTTAGCGGGCACAATTGACAAGGACGCGGTGAAGGGGGACACACGAGCACATAAGCGGTCGTGTTTGCCCCTTCACTGTGTCCTTGTCAATTGTGCGCGCTAAATATTTCACTATGCCTGCATAAAAGTTACAAACGTGTGAAAAAAAATAGGAAGTTGACTAATATCTCCACTAAACAGCACCGCTAGCGCTTCATGAAATGCCCTCGGAATAGGGTGCGTATTTAATACTCTTATTTCAATTGTGCCAAGGCTTGTATTGGAAAAACTTGCCTTTCCTTAAAGGAACGGCTTGAGAGGCATAAATAAACACAGAAAAGGAGTAGCCGCCACCATTATAAGGTGACTACGTCTCTTAAACTTATTTTATTTTCATTTCAATAAAAAAAAACTCAAGGAAATTTTTGACAATTTAGGAGTTCAATGCCGCGACTGCGCATGCATGCCGCTGTCTGAAAGAAAAAAAGAATGCTGTGAAGCCTTGACACTAGAGATCATGGAGGAACACGATATTGTAAAAATGTAGGACATACGGGAGTAGTTTTCGCATTGGTAAAAGAAAGTTGAAAATTTTCGTCGAGTTTGTTTAACGGCACATTGTACCATCGTGATTATGCGACTATCATGTGCACATGACAATGGTTCGCAACTCAACTTGCTGAGCTCAACACCCGCGCCCAGCCCATGTCCAGCTCCTCCAAGTGCAATCCTCTTGTTTTGTCTTTCGTCTTTTCACGCTATCATACGTTGACCACGACCTCTATGCTATCATTAACCTTATCTTCTAAAACGTTATGTTGGTTCGCGAGTGCTAATCTGAATTTCTCCAGCTATCGTCTGACTGGTATTAGGTTAACCTGTTTCTTCCTCAGTTTTCCTTTTCTGTCTCGAAATGAGGGTAGTGGTTTTGCAGGAACCGTACAAAGAACCAATCACATTACAGAATACTGCCAGCGCGCGGTTGGTAAGATTGCACTGACCGTGTCACTGAAGAGCCTTGCGGAGAGCAATAGGTGGCCTTGTAAGATGTCTGGAAAAATATCTTAATGAATAGTTCCATAAGTGAGGCGCCAATATTGGCCAGCAAAGTCAACTACTAATTTCTTGAACTAGTGTCACTGCGCGAAGAGTGCAAAGTTACCATTTAGAAACTAGGCGAGACCTACCCGCTGTCTGTAAAGGTGAATGTCTGTGGTAATATATAAATCCAAGAAAGAAAGCCCGTTATGTTTACGAGTTGGCTGCTGAGACAGCATGACCCGAGACGGTGATGAGACTGATGATACTGTAGTGAGGGGGGACACTTTCTGCATAGAAAGAAGAGTAACAGCGACCATATCGATCTCTCACTGGTGCCCCGTCCCACGAGCAAACAGATGAGAAGGTCAACAAAGCCAGTGTTGCACTCTGGCGATGATGCTTGGGGAGCATGGTGCGTGCCTTGGGTAAGTAACGTCGGAGAAAAGGAGCGAAGAAAGGAAAAAAATATAATAATAAAGAGAATGAGGGGAACCACACAGCTTATGGCATGCTTTTCTAGAGAGCGTGAATTGGCCTATATTCCTTGAGGGCACTGCCGCGGCTATCTGAGAGCCCTTGGGAGAATATTCACTCGAATAAGCGGTCGAGCACCTCGTTGCAGAGCAAACACATCACGTGACGACAAGATCACGGCGTTGTCGAGCTTCCCATTCAAGTCTATTTTACCGTCGACGGTGAGAGGAATAGGTTCTGCTTGAGCGAGTAAAATTCGGCAGAAACACTTAGGACAGCTTACGCGTGGGAATGCGAAAACATTATAGTGGCTTCGGTGAAATGTACTTTTTTTTTCGGCGCTGTCCTTATCCGCGCAAGCTCTCTATCGCCTGCGTTTTAACTGCGCCTCGGTAAGGCCAAATGATAACGCGCCATGCGTCTCAACGCGCTCGCTTGCCCGCGAGGAGTTCACAACTCGAAGGACCGCTCAGCAGCATTCAACGCTTTTGATTTAATGCACTCATTTTATGGCGATAGCAATTATATGGACCTTAAAAACGCATTTGTGCCATCGGGGTCGCCATGAGGTTCTGTAAAAATTCCAAGGGCGATAAAATCTTCGTCGCGCGCCGTGTGCTGTATGTGCTAGTAAAATCGTGCGAGGGTAGGCTTGCAATGGGTGGCTCAGTGTCGGGTATGCAAGGAAGGGAGCGCGCAGTCTTCAATCACTCACAATGCTCCGGGAGGAGGGTAGGGAGGGGGACGCGTTCTCATCGGGGAGGGGGGGGGGCGGGCGCAGTGCGGTGGTGCGCCCGCCCGCCCTGGCCCAGGCCGCTATCTTGAAAGCCATCTTCGACGGTTGCAAGGTCCACCATTTCTAGGGAGGGGGACGGGGCGCGTTCTACTCGGGGTGTGGGCGACGCGCGCCCGCTCGGGGCCGCGGTGTCTTAAAAGCCATCTTCGACGCAGACAGAGTGCGCTGCACGCTGTGTTTTCGCTTAGTTCGCGTTGATGCGAGCGCTGGCACTAGGATCAATTCACTCGCTGCAGCTGCCGCGCTAACTCACTCCAGCGGTTTGACAGCGAGTTTGCGCGGTCATCAAGTGAGATATGCTCATGTTTGGTTGTGCGTGAGTGACCCCATGCTTGTTAATTTAGTTAGTATGCCTACGTTTAGAACTTTATACGGCCGCTGGAACTACTATCCTTACCTGTCCACTAATTTGCTATCGCAATCGATGAATCGCCTTTACGGCGAAATTACGACTTTTTATACACTCATCACGTGGTTCCACCACCTATCCATTGACTGCGAAGTGACGTGTGCAATGACGCACGGACTAGGCACGCATTTAGTCAACCAGAACCGTGGAGCCACCACGGCGTCGTGGAAGCGTGCTCGTCTCGCGCCCCGCCGGCCCGAGTTCGATTCCCACCCAGATCGAAATTCACCCAATATTGTTTTCAAAGGCATCAAGTTATATTGTTTACGAGAACCTCCCTGAGAAATTTCATGTCAATTCAAGTATTTTTGATGTAGTTTTACTCATTGACGTCGGCCATGTTTGGTACCATCATTCGGCCAGGCCGCCGACTGCAATGCCGAATTATCACTTAATGGGGCATGTATCGCTTTCGCATAAAATCAATATATTAATGCGATTCTCATTCTTAGGGCACTTCATACGTTTTCCGGGGTCTATGTATGTATGTATGTATGTGTTTATTTGTATCTATATTCGAATCTAACCGTTTTCCCGACTACCTGTCTGACTGGATAGTGCATGGTCGATTGGTTGGCGCATCGGGCTGCTGTGGCGAGGTAACAGGTTTCGCAACTAACCATCGGACCAACTTAGGTCACTGGGCCTCTTCGCTTATGGGCTCTTCGCTCCGGCAGTATCTGACTGCCTGAGGCGGCGCTTTCAGTCAATGGGTATTGCGTATGCAGCGTGTCGGACAGTCCGGGGCTGTCAGGGACAGATAGTTGAACAGGCCCACTGAGTATGTGGCAATGTGTACGTATGGGCCGCTCTTCAACGAACCGATTTCACGCCGACGTCGATCACTGGAGACACTGGACCAGGTAGGCCCGCTTTTCGGAGAAACTCTTTGGCGCCGACTTAGAGCACTGGGTATGTGCTGCTCGGTATGTGCTGAGGGAACAGGGCTCAATAACCAACCAAGGGACCATTGCCAACTGGCCATCGCTGCAAGCGACTGCGGGTGATCGATGATGAAGAAGACTCCATCAGCAAGCAACATCGCTCATTGGCTTCTTGGCCAATCCCCCGTAGTAAGGCCAGTCGCTCGACATGGTGCCCAAGGCAAAAACCAGTGGTTCGCACGATCACATCTTCACCCTCGGAATCAAACACTTTAGATCTCACACGTGTGCATCGTACTTCTCTGTCTATCACCCTATCCTGGTCGGCATCATCGACAAACGAGAAGACGATGCGCCGCAGTCTAGGAGTGCTGCCGAAGTCCTAACCTGCAAAAATCTTGAGAACATAGCTGTTGGCGGCATTTATTGAAACGCACACTAATGTATTCAAAAATAGAAAACAACTAAACCAAATAAAAATAAATAAATATTCTGCAATTCAAAATCTGATACGGCGCTGTCTCTGTCTCGTTAATTCCACCATCCTAAGAATTCGTCAGTTGCAATCCATAATGCAACACTTATCGCCAGAAATAATGGTAATCGCGTTACAGTCGCCAATAATTTCCATAGAATCAATGAGCCGCCAACATCTTGCGGCTGAACAAGCATGAAGTTACCTCAGTTTCTCAATTCGTCCGTTGTGGAACTGGTGTCTATTCGACAGCAGAGTGCGCTGCCGCTCAGATCGCTTCACGTTGCTGGTGCAATAGTTGTAAGGTTTTCAAAATTTTCAGTTTATATCGGTTCGTTCGATATCTTCAGTATAAATATGCATTTGTTCGCGCATGGCATGTGCAAGCGAAATTGCTAGTCCACGTGCTGACTGCTATTAGCGAGCGCAAACCCAAGTCTTAATCAGTTGCCCTCAGGTAAGCAGGGAGGGGTCCGGTTTATTTCATCAGATTCTGTGCTCTGCATAGACTGCAGGCGTTGAGTTGACGGCTTCCTTCGTCGTTGAACTTTCCGCGGAACAAACGATCATTCTTTGCGCCGCGTAGATGATGAATACTAAAATCGAATCCGCATACGCAGGGGAGCTTCTGTTACCTAGGGCATGCCAAACTAAGAGTATTTAAAATTTTTACTGTAATGCTATCAGACCTATTCCGCTGCTGCCGATATCAGGACGGAATTGCGCCGATCAAATTATGTGAATTTCATAACTTCCTTTATATACGGCTTAGTCGATCAGAATTGCACGTTACGCTTCGCCTTTTTTGCATCGTATGTTTAACGCGCTTCTGGAATGCAAATGAATGAAAGAAAGAAAACCAGAGATCTACGGGTGAAGCGTAAAGTTATGAAGTTGAAGTAATATGGTGGCTTTGTAATAATAATGGCTTTGAAAAGCATTTCGACAGATACTTCGCCCAGAAAGAAGAGCGGAATGCCGGAGGGAATTGGGCGGATAAAATTAGTAGAGGAAACGCGATCGGCGAAAAGGGGCACGAGGGTCTGTGTCGGTTTTAACGGTGGGTTTACGGTTCGATGTAAGAGCCTGTTGCATAAAATAGATTATTCATACCTTCACTTTGTGAAGTGCACTTGGTCTATATTCTGCGTACCGCACAGATAACGCGTCCATTTCTAAAGGTGCTGACGCCAGTCGTCATTTCAAATGTCGCACGGGCATCTGAATATTCAGCGCTAATGAAAGTACACTGAGCATTTCAGAATCGCGATGCGAACCCTGGAGCACTTTTCAAAACCGAAATATACTAAAATCTAAAATAGCCGCGCAACAGAAAGTATAAGCGTATACTTCTGAAAACTTAGACGCAATAAATGAAACATTTAAATAATAACAAAAAAGATGTTGATAACTGTCACCCCTTCCCGATTATAATTTCTTAGAATTGCTCGTCTTCAGCTGTCGTGGTCCAGTTGAACTTATGCTGAAACGCTTAATAATCAAAGCAAACTATGTTACCACAAGCGACTTGGGCCGCATCAAAGAAGTCCACTTTACAGAAATGAGCGTTGCCTTCTCTTTCCTCAACATATTCATGAGTAGAGCTGCATCTATAAATAAGGTCATGAAATGGACTTTTGCTGGATAAAGAGCAGTCACACTTTTTTCCACCAAATACGAAAGTGGGAAAGTACTCCGGATGTCTTACTTTGTTAGCATTCTTAAGCTCGTTTCAACGCTTGTACTCATCATAAATATATACGTTATTGTCTTTTTGCACAGAAGGGTTGTGGAAGGCCTCTTTCGCAATTATTTATCGAATCCATTCGGGAAGTAACCACTATGGTGCACCCTTTGGCTCTGCTTTGTTTAACGCGAACTTTAACCTTTGGTAACGACAGCCGTTAAATTTGAGGTTTGAAGAGTATTTGCTGTTTAAGTTCACTAACCGCCAACTTCACCCTCATCAACACCTATCTTACTCTCTCTCTTTTTATTTCTGTCTCCCTCCCCCAATCCTGAGCAGCAGGGGAGAATTTCGATTCAGGCAGACCTTTGATCCTTTCCATAATAATAAATATATCTTTCTCGCTTTGCCCTTTGATGCGGCGCTATTTGGATCACAATCTAGAGGTTTTTATCACTGCATGCAGATGGTGCAAAAATTCTAGAACAGCCATATAGCATGCATTGGGTGTATGTTAAAAATCCCCTCGTGGTTAAGTAAATTCGCAGTCCCCAGTCTCCCCCCCCCCCCCCCACTGGCATGCCTCATAATCAGGTAAATCACCAAAAATTTATTAATTTATTTGGTCAGTACATGCAGGGTCCTGTTCTTGTACTGTGCACGTAAGGTTGTGCAACCATATTATAATACAGCACAAAGATGTCGCATTCTGAGCTTAAATACGGGCTAATCTGTTCAACAAATTTTTTTAGGGGTTTTGCAGCGCCAGTTTAGCGATAGGTAAGCGAGTATACAACTCCCGTACTCTTTGTCTATTGAAGACCACCGAACCAAATGAAAGCAAGTGGCCGAAAGTATCATGGTATGTGCGCGACGCCCCGGCAGGAGATGTGTGGTTGGGTGTGCCATTTTTTTTTTACAGAAACAAATACATCATTGTGAGAGAATAGCCGGGAAAAGCAGTTCGATACAGTTTTATCAGTTTAGGAACCCCTTCAGAATGGTTGGCTGGGTCGATATAAATTTTTATAGGAAAAAAGCAGTGGTTTAGCATTTCAACAAAATGTATTGCATATTTACGAGAAAAAACAGGAAAGAAATTGTACCGGTTAGCAGCGTAGCATCATTGTGTATGGTCCATAAAACAAACACTCTAAGCTCGTGAGAACATAAGTAGTAGGAAAATACAAGATATCAGTTTATTACGCTAAAATCTAATAAATAAAGTAGAATAGAATAGAAGCTCGGGGTCGCGTACATAGTGAATGTGTCAATGAGCTAATTATGCGCATTTTCTCTAGACTTCTGCCCCTAAATGTAGGAAACTATACGTTTCTTCAGATAGGACAGAACTAGGGTGGTAGATCTATTTGTGAATTTTTATTTGAGAGTAACAATCACTATTTTCAAAGATCCTTTATTTTCTGAGATTTGAGCTCATGAAAGCAAATCACTCAATGAAAATCAAGTGGCGTATTAAAATAGCGGATAGAGCGACATGGTGGTTGCATGCAAATGTTGCAACTCAGACAAGGTAGCCTTGTGCGGTTGGGCGTTAATGAATAATGTGTTTGAAAGTGTTGGATAATTACCCCATGCAGAGCAAGTATCATCTGCCCTGAGCACACGTTAGAATGCCTCTATAAACCAACATCTAAACGTGTAACCTGCGACGGCGGTCTCGCCCTGTGCTGTTTCTTACGAACGCTGCCACGGCAAAGAGTTCGGACGAGTAATTTGGCTACGCTGTCTATATTTTAGCGTAAGTGACATCGCAAGTCATTGTTGCATGTGACCAAATGAAGCCAATCATTGATCTATTTAACGAGTCTGCTAATTCAGAGAAGCGTATAAAAACAACACAATATACAAGTCAATCAACTTGAAAAAGACGCCTGCTCTGTCTGGCATGAACTACTCAGGGCGATAAAACACGACAGAAGGAAAAAAAGAATGGTAGGGTGGCAGGCCAATAGCTAGACAGACGAAGAGATCGGCTTCGCTCGGAAAGAGAACAAGAAAATAACGACTGCAGTGTATGTCAAACCACGTAATTGCATTACCCTTGTCGGGAGACAATTAGTTACCATAATTAATCCCAATTCGGGACCTGTCTGTCGCGTTCTCTTGCGCTTGTTTGGAGCTGCTTTCTCTGGCAGTCGATCGATGAACGGTGGTTCGAGGGCACGTGCACTTAGAGGCTATAAGTTGGTGTCGTGATTAAGGACACGTCGAACGCAGCACAACGTAGCACTGCGGGCTCCGCAAACCTCACTTCGACCTTTCTTTTTCTTCAGAGCTTGCTTTCTTTATTGCATGCATTAGAAGATGGTCCTTGCATCTTTTTTTAACTTCTTCGGAAAATTGTGCTGTGCACAATTGACTTACACCCGTGTGACACGGGCCCCCTTAAGCTTCTTTCAACTCCTTCGTATATTTCCCGAGGGAGGTGCATTCAGTGTCACACGACTGTTCTTCGGGTAAGATAGGTTAATAGGGCCTTTGGTGAAGAAAGCTGCACTCGATCTTTCCGTGTGTCTCTTCTTGTGGGGTGCCCCGTTTCCCAATTATGCCCATTTAGTAACCAGTCACTTGAAGAGATCGGTGAGGTCTCCTTTGGCAGCTGAAGCAAGTGCTCTTGTTCCCACAGTTCTTAGCTTAGAAGGGAAATGCTAACTTTGTCTCTAGGCAAAAATTTTTTTAAGCATTACACAACAGTTCAACAGTGCTTGATCATGTTTGTGCTTGCTGCTTTCCTGTATACTGTCGACCCAGAGGACACTCGATTGTACATACGGACCCTATCTTACTCTTGTTCAGTGCGAGGTTTATTGCACGTGTGTCATTTCATGCTTGTGCCCCGCCGTGCTTGGTAATTGCGCGCAAAATGACCGGGAAGAAAATGTTGCAGTCAGAACACACGATCACAGCAAGAGCAGCGCAAAAAATACGGGTAAAGGTATGGTAGCCAGCTTCCCTGTATGTTTATGGACTGCATTTTACTTTTTAGAGAATTAGTCCAGAGTTTACATAATATTTCTATAAGTTACCATTGAAACAAATTTCGATAAAATAGTTGTAGGAGCAAATAGAGCCAAACTCCTTGTGCGCATGCGGAAACCGAACAGCGCTTGATGTGCCCCTGGCGACTTTTGTGAGAAACTCGCTAGTAGCCGTGTGACGCGACAACTCCCTTGAGCTCAAACAACTTTAGGAAGTCTCACGCTCTATTAGTTGAAGGGAGTAGTACATGAGGTCCCGTGAGACAGGGGTATTAGTTATTACGTGACGTCTAGCTTGCACTGTAAGAAGTCGAAAGCTTTATTGGTCTTGCTAAGATATGTACTGCTCTAACTGAAACACGATAGTCGGAGTGCATGCCAGCCTGCACTCTTTTTTTTTTTGCCCCACTGGAGAGCGCTGGGTGATCTCTGGACGACAAAACACGATCACAATGTTACACGTTCATTGTACATCAAAATACTCGATGCCCCTCCCCCCCCCCCTCCCTTTTGCGCGCTCAGTTGGCGCAATAAGCGCCGGCAGCCACGCAATATTGCTGAGTCCAAGGAATAATAGGATTAGCAAAATAACTTGCGAAAAACTGCCCTACTTCATTTGCGGTTCACCTTTGATAACTTGAAACCACCTACACTGCAGAAAGAGAAAAGGGATTGCGCAGTAGGGAGCACATTCCCGCTTCGTAAAGACCTGTATTCTAACATTATTTCTTTAATACGGCCATGTGCCAGTCTAATGAGCGCTCTGTATCGAGTACTAACTTAACTCCTACATCTCCTAGCATGCTCTAATGGACTACCAGTCTTCTAAAATCCTTTTGGTAAAGGGAAATTTTGCCCTTGGCGCGCCCAACACAAGGTTAAGCTTGAAGCGTGTGGTTAGGGTCAAGCAGTATTCGCATAAGGTGCGTCATTTTGTGTTTGCTCTCGTGGATTAGTTTCAGTAAGTCAAGCGTACAGTTCACCCTAAAATGCGATTGACCTTAAAATCAGCTCATTATATTCCTCGACAACTCGTCGATGTGTAAAGGAATTTCAGAAAATTAACAAGGAGGTTACTTGAACAGAATATCTGGTAAGCATCGCATAAAATCTTTCTAGAAAGCTATTTTTCACTTTACTAAACAGATCCAACATTGATTGAAGTTACATGCGATGTTATGCTAATTAAACTTACCCTTATAGCATACGTTTGATCATTGCGCGAACCGGAGGCAATATTTGAATCACTAGAGAGTTTTGCGAAAAGAATTGCGACACGCCGTGACTTCAAGGGGCAGTTCACGTATGATAGGTTGTGGCTTCCATTAGCGGTTGTACTTTCGCAGGTGTCCGGCAAGCTTTCGATGTGTTAATAAGGTTCCTTTACTATCATTACTCTGCTATCATTATCGAGTCGTCTTAACTCTGTTATCATTAGCCCAACCACAATGCGCGAGTGCTACAACACTCACTTCTTAATTCCCTTATCTAGCTTACACTAATATATCAATTCCTGCACCGGCTAAGCTGACACGTGCGTCAAAATTATTGCGGTTGCCTTTGTATTGTGCAAGCGCTTTCTCCAGGCGTCTGATTAAGTGTAATACGTTATAGAGACAATATTTGTGTGAGCATTGCCAAAATATTCACGCAGTGAATCACCGCAGATTCTCGAACCTGCACAGTTTTGATAAAAAAAAAGAAAGTTGAAGTTTCACTCGAAGGATGAACCACTGAGTGGGATAGCAAGGCAGAGCATTGCATTTCGCTTCTCTCGTTCGGAGCCCCTTCTCTATGATTTAGCCGTGTAATAATACACAGTAGGGCTAGGCTATGGTGTCAGCCATCTTCTTTATTCTCCACCCTCCTCCCTTCGTCGTCTTCGTTAAGACACTCTGTAACTTCTTCACAACGTCCACGTACACTCCCCCTCTTTGAAGACTCATCCCTCCTGGGATGATGCATAAATACGTTCCCAATGATTGCAAACTCGAGCACGTCCTCATCACTGACGTAACCAACTCTCTCGAGAATATCTTCTTGCACTGCAGTTTGCACCACGCAATACGGTCCCATGTGCGCCTGCTTCGTACCCGGAATACCTTTTCAGACGAGTACTAAATCGTTCAGCTGTATACGGGGTATCAGAGTGTTGTGGCGGCGGTCGAACTGCTTCTTCATATCTTCGCAGTGTCGCTTCCGCAGTTTTCCGCTTCTCGCACAATTGCAAGCGGTCAGCAATACCAAGTTGTTGATCAGCAGAGAGCATCGGTGTCTTTCCAAATGCTGCGAAATAGGGACTACAGCCAATACTCGCAGAGTGCGACTGATTGTGATGAGCTACAGCGGCCTCCAAGCAGCACTTCCACCCGCCTTTGAGACTGGGATACATGGAAATAAACGGTTTCAAGGCTCATATGATTCTTCCAGCCATGCCATTTCCTGCAGGAAAGTAAAGGGCGCAGCGTCACAAAACAACTCCCCGTTCCTTCGCCCACTCTTGCAGTCGCTTGCTTACAAATGCTGGTCCATTGCCTGATATTCATCATCATCATCATCATCATCATCATCATCATCAGCCTAGTTACGCCCACTGCAGGGCAAAGGCCTCTCCCATACTTCTCCAACTACCCCGGTCATGTACTAATTGTGGCCATATTGTCCCTGCAAACGTCTTAATGTCATCTGCCCACCTAACTTTCTGCCGCCCCCTGCTACGCTTCCCTTCCCTTGGAATCCAGTCCGTAGCTCTTAGTGACCATCGGTTATCTTCCCTCCTCATTACATGTCCGGCCCATGCCCATTTCTTTTTCTTGATTTCTACTAAGATGTCGTTTACCCGCGTTTGTTGCCTCACCCAATCTGCTCTTTTCTTATCCCTTAGCGTTACACCCATCATTCTTCTTTCCATAGCTCGTTGCGTCGTCCTCAATTTCAGCAGAACCCTTTTCGTAAGCCTCCAGCTTTCTGCCCCATATGTGAGTACTGGTAACACACAGCTGTTGTACACTTTCCTTTTGAGGGATAGTGGCAACCTACTGTTCATGATTTGAGAATGCCTGCCAAACGCACCCCAACCCATTCTTATTCTTCTGGTTATTTCAGTCTCATGATCCGGATCCGTGGTCACTACCTGCCCTAAGTAGATGTATTTCCTTACCACTTCCAGTGTTTCGCTACCTATCGTAAACTGCTGTTCTCTTCCGAGACTGTTAAACAGTGCTTTAGTTTTCTGCAGATTAATTTTCAGACCCACCCTTCTGCTTTGCCTCTCCAGGTCAGTGAGCATGCATTGCAATTGGTCTCCTGAGTTACTAAGCAAGGCAATATCATCAGCGAATCGCAAGTTGCTAAGGTATTCTCCATCAACTTTTATCCCCAATTCTTCCCACTCCAGGCCTCTGAATACCTCCTGTAAACATGCTGTGAATAGCATTCGAGATATCGTTTCTCCCTGTCTGACGCCTTTCTTTATAGGGATTTTGTTGCTTTCTTTGTGGAGGACTACGGTGGCTGTGGAGCCGCTATAGATATCTTCCAGTATTTTTACATATGGCTCATCTACACCCTGATTCCGTAATGCCTCCATGACTGCTGAGGTTTCGACTGAATCAAACGCTTTCTCGTAATCAATGAAAGCTATATATAAGGCTTGGTTATATTCTGCACATTTCTCTATCACTTGATTGATAGTGTGAATATGGTCTATTGTTGAGTAGCCTTTACGGAATCCTGCCTGGTCCTTTGGTTGACAGAAGTCTAAGGTGTTCCTGATTCTATTTGCGATTACCTTAGTAAATACTTTGTAGGCAACGGACAGTAAGCTGATCGGTCTATAGTTTTTCAAGTCTTTGGCGTCCCCTTTCTTATGGATTAGGATTATGTTAGCGTTCTTCCAAGATTCCGGTACGCTCGAGGTTATGAGGCATTGCGTATACAGGGTGGCCAGTTTCTCTAGAACAATTTGACCACCATCCTTCAACAAATCTGCTGTTACCTGATCATCCCCAGCTGCCTTCCCCCTTTGCATAGCTCCTAAGGCTTTCTTAACTTCTTCTGGCGTTACCTGTGGGATTTCGAATTCCTCTAGGCTATTCTCTCTTCCACTATCGTCGTGGGTGCCACTGGTACTGTATAAATCTCTATAGAACTCCTCAGCCACTTGAACTATCTCATCCATATTAGTAACGATATTGCCGGCTTTGTCTCTTAACGCACACATCTGATTCTTGCCTATTCCTAGTTTCTTCTTCACTGTTTTTAGGCTTCCTCCGTTCCTGAGAGCCTGTTCAATTCTATCCATATTATAGTTCCTGATGTCCGCTGTCTTACGCTTGTTGATTAACTTAGAAAGTTCTGCCAGTTCTATTCTAGCTGTAGGATTAGAGGCTTTCGTACATTGGCGTTTCTTGATCAGATCTTTCGTCTCCTGCGATAGCTTACTGGTTTCCTGTCTAACGGCGTTACCACCGACTTCTATTGCGCACTCCTTAATGATGCCCATGAGGTTGTCGTTCATTGCTTCAACACTAAGGTCCTCTTCCTGAGTTAAAGCCGAATACCTGTTCTGTAGTTTGATCCGGAATTCCTCTAGTTTCCCCCTTACCGCTAACTCATTGATTGGCTTCTTGTGTACCAGTTTCTTTGGTTCTCTCCTCAAGTCTAGGCTAATTCGAGTTCTTACCATCCTGTGGTCACTGCAGCGTACCTTGCCGAGCACGTCTACATCTTGAATGATGCCAGGGTTCGCGCAGAGTATGAAGTCGATTTCATTTCTAGTCTCACCATTCGGGCTCCTCCACGTCCACTTTCGGTTAACCCGCTTGCGGAAAAAGGTATTCATTATCCGCATATTATTCTGTTCTGCTAACTCTACTAATAATTCTCCTCTGCTATTCCTAGAGCCTATGCCATATTCCCCCACTGACTTGTCTCCAGCCTGCTTCTTGCCTACCCTGGCATTGAAGTCGCCCATCAGTATAGTGTATTTTGTTTTGACTTTACTCATCGCCGATTCTACGTCTTCATAAAAGCTTTCGACTTCCTGGTCATCATGACTAGATGTAGGAGCGTAGACCTGGACAACCTTCATTTTGTACCTCTTATTAAGTTTCACAACAAGACATGCCACCCTCTCGTTAATGCTATAGAATTCCTGTATGTTACCAGCTATTTCCTTATTAATCAGGAATCCGACTCCTAGTTCTCGTCTCTCCGCTAAGCCCCGGTAACACAGTACATGCCCGCTTTTTAGCACTGTATATGCTTCTTTTGTCCTCCTAACCTCTCTGAGCCCTATTATATCCAATTTACTACCCTCTAATTCCTCCAATAACACTGCTAGACTCGCCTCACTAGATAGCATTCTAACGTTAAACGTTGCCAGGTTCAGATTCCAATGGCGGCCTGTCCGGAGCCAGGTATTCTTAGCACCCTCTGCAGCGTCACAGATCTGACCGCCGCCGTGGTCAGTTGCTTCGCGGCTGCTGGGGACTGAGGGCCGGGGTTCGATTGTTGTATTCATATAGGAGGTTGTGGCCAAGTACTGCACCAGGGTGGCCAATCCTGCTCTGGTGAGAGAGTGCGTTACCGGTTTTGGTCACCGGGATCAGCCCGCACTCCAGGCCTGTTTGTGCAATTTTCTCAACACACGGTTTTTTTTTTGTATTTTCCGGTGGAGAATAGCGCGGCACCGAGATTTGCATCACGGTCCTCTTGCACTGGAGACGGATACTCTACCGTCCCCGTAGGAGTTAAATTAAAAATTAATTTATGGGGTTTTACATGACAAAACCACTTTCTGATTATGCACGCCGTAGTGGAGGACTCCGAAAATTTCGACCACCTGGGGTTCTTTACCGTGCACCTAATTCTAAGTACACGGGTGTTTTCGCATTTCGCCCCCATCGAAATGCGGCCGCCGTGGTCGGGGTCCGATCCCGCGACCTCGTGCTCAGCAGTCTAACACCATAACCACTGAGCAACCACGGCGGGTCCCGCAGGAGTTGTACGCCTCATTTAACCTACAGTGGTGCCCTATTTGGTCAGTCAAGGTGGACCAATCTGAGCTCGGTTATACCGCATGGATGGCACTCGGCTAGAGAACCAAGTATTTATGACCTGCACATGTGAGTGTGAGGTCATACATATTTGAAGATATATATCTTTTTTTTTTTTTAAGGAGGGTTCCCGTACAGTGATAAAATAAAGGAAAAGACATTAAAAGAAAGAAAAAAAAAAGAAAGAAATAGGAGCGAAAAAAAAAGGAACATAACAGGTGATTTGAACTCGTGACCCTTCGATGTTGCCCGGAAAGATAGCTCAGTCGGTTGGTTCGTCAGGCCCCAGGCTACTTTCAAGCGCCACAGCTCCTGCTCCGAGCCTCACATTGACGTGAAAAGAGACTCATGTTGTCCGCGATAGTCGGTTTTTGCTAGTGCTAGTGATAGTAGTTGGAAGGCATACTTTCTAGGTAAAATGGCCGCTCGAGGAGAAGAGCGAACTAGAGCGGCTTTAGAGGCTAGGAAAACTGCCTTAAAATATTTAGACTTGAGGGAAAGCTTCGTTAACAAACTATAACACGGCAATCAGCACTCGAATACGACGAGAGACATTACTGAGACGTGGAACATTCCCTTGAAAAAAGATCTGGTTTGCGAGACAAATGCTTGTATGTATTGAACCTCTTAAAAGATGAGGGGGGGAAATATGCACTCACCTAGAGGGCATCGTCAGCACGAGACATCCACAAGGCACCTTACAGAGATGTGGAGAGCTTCGCGGCCGGAACGAAGCCTCCCCTCTCCGCCGGCCAAGAGGGGGAAACGCGCTTTCCGATCGCTCAAGGTTGCGCGGACAAAGCATAACTCTAGCGTCTAGGAAAAGCTTAACCAGGTGCGATGGCGGCACGCATAGCGTGGGAAGCTAGCCGCCAGAATAACTATACCAAGGACTGCTGCTGATGAGGGCGAAATACCTTCGTGTAATTATAATAACCCTAATAGGACTACTTTCGAAAGAAAAAAAAAAGGAAACGGCCCAGAGAGCTATACTACGAGAGCTATGACTGATAGTTTTCTATATATATATATATATATATATATATATATATATATATATATATATATATATATATTCATCTCATCTATGGGATCGCATGCGCGCGCTGTTGCTTTGTCTCTGCGTGTAGTATAGTTAAGAGAGCCAGTTTAAGGGCGGAGAAGAAGAAAGAAAAGAAAAGCAAAAACTGCAGCGCCGTGGTTTTAAAGCGCACCCGTGGTAGAGAAACGGAATGCGATATAAGCGTGCGTAGCCATGATACGCACACGACAAACTGCCTTAAAATATTTGGACTTGAGGGAAAGCTTCGGTAACAAACAATAGCACAGCAATCAGCACTCGAATATAATTATAACCCTAATACTAATTGTAAATATTCATCTCATCTATGGGATCTAATGCGCGCGCTGTTGCTTTGTTCTGTGTGTAGTAGTTAAGAGAGCCAGTTTAAGGGCGGAGAAGAAGGGAGGGAAGGAAAGTCTCTGAAGCAAAATTACAGCGCCGTGGTTTTAAAGCGCATACCGTGGTAGAGAAACGGAAGGCGATATAAGCGTGCGTGTTTATGATACGCACACGACAAACTGCCTTAAAATATTTAGACTTGAGGGAAAGCTTCGTTAGCAAACGATAGCACGGCAATCAGCACTCGAATATAATTATAACCCTAATAATAATTGTAAATATTCATCTCATCTATGGGATCTAATGCGCGCGCGGTTGCTTTGTCTCTGCGTGTAGTAGTTGAGAGAGCCAGTTTAAGGGCGGAGAAGTGGGAAGGAAAGGATAGTCTCTGAAGCAAACTTGCAGCGTCGTGGTTTTAAAGCGCAACCGTGGTAGAGAAACGGAAGGCGATATAAGCGTGCGTGGCCATGATACGCACACGACAAACTGCCTTAAAATATTTAGACTTGAGGGGAAAGCTTCGTTAACAAACTATAACACGGCAATCAGCACTCGAATACGACGAGAGACATTACTGAGACGTGGAACATTCCCTTGAAAAAAGATCTGGTTTGCGAGACAAATGCTTGTATGTATTGAACCTCTTAAAAGATGAGGGGGGGGAAATATGCGCTCACCTAGAGGGCATCGTCAGCACGAGACATCCACAAGGCACCTTACAGAGATGTGGAGAGCTTCGCGGCCGGAACGAAGCCTCCCCTCTCCGCCGGCCAAGAGGGGGAAACGCGCTTTCCGATCGCTCAAGGTTGCGCGGACAAAGCATAACTCTAGCGTCTAGGAAAAGCTTAACCAGGTGCGATGGCGGCACGCATAGCGTGGGAAGCTAGCCGCCAGAATAACTATACCAAGGACTGCTGCTGATGAGGGCGAAATACCTTCGTGTAATTATAATAACCCTAATAGGACTACTTTCGAAAGAAAAAAAAAAGGAAACGGCCCAGAGAGCTATACTACGAGAGCTATGACTGATAGTTTTCTATATATATATATATATATATATATATATATATATATATATATTCATCTCATCTATGGGATCGCATGCGCGCGCTGTTGCTTTGTCTCTGCGTGTAGTATAGTTAAGAGAGCCAGTTTAAGGGCGGAGAAGAAGAAAGAAAAGAAAAGCAAAAACTGCAGCGCCGTGGTTTTAAAGCGCACCCGTGGTAGAGAAACGGAATGCGATATAAGCGTGCGTAGCCATGATACGCACACGACAAACTGCCTTAAAATATTTAGACTTGAGGGAAAGCTTCGGTAACAAACAATAGCACAGCAATCAGCACTCGAATATAATTATAACCCTAATACTAATTGTAAATATTCATCTCATCTATGGGATCTAATGCGCGCGCTGTTGCTTTGTTCTGTGTGTAGTAGTTAAGAGAGCCGGTTTAAGGGCGGAGAAGAAGGGAGGGAAGGAAAGTCTCTGAAGCAAAATTACAGCGCCGTGGTTTTAAAGCGCATACCGTGGTAGAGAAACGGAAGGCGATATAAGCGTGCGTGGCTATGATATGCACACGACAAACTGCCTTAAAATATTTAGACTTGAGGGAAAGCTTCGTTAGCAAACGATAGCACGGCAATCAGCACTCGAATATAATTATAACCCTAATAATAATTGTAAATATTCATCTCATCTATGGGATCTAATGCGCGCGCGGTTGCTTTGTCTCTGCGTGTAGTAGTTGAGAGAGCCAGTTTAAGGGCGGAGAAGTGGGAAGGAAAGGATAGTCTCTGAAGCAAACTTGCAGCGTCGTGGTTTTAAAGCGCAACCGTGGTAGAGAAACGGAAGGCGATATAAGCGTGCGTGGCCATGATACGCACACGACAAACTGCCTTAAAATATTTAGACTTGAGGGGAAAGCTTCGTTAACAAACTATAACACGGAAATCAGCACTCGAATACGACGAGAGACATTACTGAGACGTGGAACATTCCCTTGAAAAAAGATCTGGTTTGCGAGACAAATGCTTGTATGTATTGAACCTCTTAAAAGATGAGGGGGGGAAATATGCGCTCACCTAGAGGGCATCGTCAGCACGAGACATCCACAAGGCACCTTACAGAGATGTGGAGAGCTTCGCGGCCGGAACGAAGCCTCCCTTCTCCGCCGGCCAAGAGGGGGAAACGCGCTTTCCGATCGCTCAAGGTTGCGCGGACAAAGCATAACTCTAGCGTCTAGGAAAAGCTTAACCAGGTGCGATGGCGGCACGCATAGCGTGGGAAGCTAGCCGCCAGAATAACTATACCAAGGACTGCTGCTGATGAGGGCGAAATACCTTCGTGTAATTATAATAACCCTAATAGGACTACTTTCGAAAGAAAAAAAAAAAAGGAAACGGCCCAGAGGGCTATACTACGAGAGCTATGACTGATTGTTTTCTATATATATATATATATATATATATATATATATATATTCATCTCATCTATGGGATCGCATGCGCACGCTGTTGCTTTGTCTCTGCGTGTAGTATAGTTAAGAGAGCCAGTTTAAGGGCGGAGAAGAAGAAAGAAAAAAACAAAAACTGCAGTGCCGTGGTTTTAAAGCGCACCCGTGGTAGAGAAACGGAATGCGATATAAGCGTGCGTAGCCATGATACGCACACGACAAACTGCCTTAAAATATTTAGACTTGAGGGAAAGCTTCGGTAACAAACGATAGCACAGCAATCAGCACTCGAATATAATTATAACCCTAATACTAATTGTAAATATTCATCTCATCTATGGGATCTAATGCGCGCGCTGTTGCTTTGTTCTGTGTGTAGTAGTAAAGAGAGCCAGTTTAAGGGCGGAGAAGAAGGGAGGGAAGGAAAGTCTCTGAAGCAAAATTACAGCGCCGTGGTTTTAAAGCGCATCCCGTGGTAGAGAAACGGAAGGCGATATAAGCGTGCGTGGCTATGATACGCACACGACAAACTGCCTTAAAATATTTAGACTTGAGGGAAAGCTTCGTTAGCAAACGATAGCACGGCAATCAGCACTCGAATATAATTATAACCCTAATAATAATTGTAAATATTCATCTCATCTATGGGATCTAATGCGCGCGCTGTTGCTTTGTCTCTGCGTGTAGTAGTTGAGAGAGCCAGTTTAAGGGCGGAGAAGTGGGAAGGAAAGGATAGTCTCTGAAGCTAACTTGCAGCGTCGTGGTTTTAAAGCGCAACCGCGGTAGAGAAACGGAAGGCGATATAAGCGTGCGTGGCCATGATACGCACACGACAAACTGCCTTAAAATATTTAGACTTGAGGGGAAAGCTTCGTTAACAAACTATAACATGGCAATCAGCACTCGAATACGACGAGAGACATTACTGAGACGTGGAACATTCCCTTGAAAAAAGATCTGGTTTGCGAGACAAATGCTTGTATGTATTGAACCTCTTAAAAGATGAGGGGGGGAAATATGCGCTCACCTAGAGGGCATCGTCAGCACGAGACATCCACAAGCACCTTACAGAGATGTGGAGAGCTTCGCGGCCGGAACGAAGCCTCCCTTCTCCGCCGGCCAAGAGGGGGAAACGCGCTTTCCGATCGCTCAAGGTTGCGCGGACAAAGCATAACTCTAGCGTCTAGGAAAAGCTTAACCAGGTGCGATGGCGGCACGCATAGCGTGGGAAGCTAGCCGCCAGAATAACTATACCAAGGACTGCTGCTGAAGAGGGCGAAATACCTTCGTGTAATTATAATAACCCTAATAGGACTACTTTCGAAAGAAAAAAAAAAAAGGAAACGGCCCAGAGGGCTATACTACGAGAGCTATGACTGATAGTTTTCTATATATATATATATATTGCCACGACCAACTTGGTGACATTTAAGTTGCGCGCCCTTTGCATTGGGCACCGTGCACGCCGTACAGTGGTGGTGTTCAGCAACCATAGGCAGCGATCTTCGTGGCACGAGCAGCCAGTTGGACTCGGCTCGCATGCGCCACGCGCAGGAGGTGTCACGCGAGGCGAAGAGGAAGACGGTTCGAGCCCAGTTTGAGAACGCGACTGCCGCGGATATTCTTCACGACCGCAGTGACTTTTACTAGTGGGCACAAGTTCGCCTTTAATAAATATCGTTCTTTTACTAACATCGTTACATTTCTGGTGGAGGTGCTGGGTATGAGTCGAAGCCCCACGAACGAAAGTCAGCGTAGCCCCGACAACCTGCGAGTCCATCCCGTGGAACTGACACCTGTACACCAGCGGACCAGCCACCGTCTTCGAGGCGACTCGCCTGAATTCGGCCCTCTTCTCTTCGTGCCAAGAGAAACTCCCACAACGGGCGCCGCCACAATGACTACCCAGGTAACACCGGCACAGCTAGTCGTAAGCCAACCTCGCAAGCCGCCAACATTCCATGGTGACTCGTTCGAAGACGTGGAAGATTGGTTGGAGCTGTTCGAGAGAGTGGCGAGCTTTAATGAATGGAATGAGAGACAGAAGATCCGTAACGTATATTTCGCTTTGGAAGACTTCGCAAAAACGTGGTATGAAAACCACGAACCCTCTTTGACCTCTTGGGAGGAATTTCGACGACAACTGCTAGCAACGTACGCCAGCACGGATCGTAAAGAAAAGGCGGAAATCGCACTTCAAGCCAGGAACCAGCTCACAAACGAGAACGTGGCGATGTACATCGAGGACATGTCCCGCCTGTTCAAGCGGGCTGATCCCACCATGAGTGAAGATAAGAAGCTACGCCATCTCATGCGTGGAGTAAAGCAGGAACTCTTCGCAGTTCTCGTCCGCAACCCACCGCGCACGGTCGCCGAATCCAGATGTGAAGCAACGACCATCGAAAAGACCCTGGAACAGCGGGCTCGGCAATACAACCGTGAGGCAAGCTGCGCACCTGTCCATGTCTTCCCTGGAGGCCTGCCAAACGACCTGGAAGCCCTGCGGGAGCTTGTCCGGTCAGTGATCAGGGAAGAGCTCAACAAGTTGCAAATACCTCAGGCTCCAGCTGCTGCACTATCTATAGTAGACGTTGTCCGGGACGAACTCAGGAACATCATACGGGATCCAGAGCGTGAGCCACAGCCGACGCGGCGCACCCCAACGTACGCCGACGTACTCAGGCAACCCGCGGTGCACAGTAGTGGAGCAGTTGCGACGACCGTTCCCTACCCGCCTACAGTACGCAGTGCACCTCGTCTACTGGAACCACCGGCTGCCTATCAGCCTTTAGCACGTAGTGCACCTCATCTTGCGGAACAAAGGCCCCGGAAAAGTGACGTCTGGCGTGACCACGAGCGCAGGCCTCTGTGTTTCCACTGCGGAGAAGCTGGTCACCTGTATAGGTTCTGCCCGTACCGTCAAGTTGGGTTAAGGGGTTTTCCCTTAAGCGCACCATGCCCCCGAAACGGTGAACGGCCAGCGGAGATCGAAGAATACTTGTCGACGTGCCAAAGCCCCGTGACTCCTCGCCAACGTCAACCACGATCACCGTCGCCCATGCGCTACCGATCGCCTAGCCCACGCGCGTCTCCAAGATTGCCTAGGCGTCGTTCACCAAGCCCACACCAGGAAAACTGAAGCAAGCGACCTGTGGAGGTGAGGCCGCTGATAACCAGAGTTACGAAGATCCTCCAACGCGATTCCAGTGCGGTGACGAGATAATTCCAGTCTACAGGTGCAGGAACGAAACGATTACGTCAGATTTGCCGTTGATAATAGACGCATGCGAGCCGAGTCCAACTGGCTGCCCGTGCCACGAAGATCGCTGCCGATGGTTGCTGAACACCACCACTGTACGGCGGGCACGGTGCCCAATGCAAAGGGCGCGCAACTTAAATGTCACCAAGTTGGTCGTGGCAATATATATATATATTCATCTCATCTATGGGATCGCATGCGCGCGCTGTTGCTTTGTCTCTGCGTGTAGTATAGTTAAGAGAGCCAGTTTAAGGACGCAGAAGAAGAAAGAAAAGAAAAGCAAAAACTGCAGCGCCGTGGTTTTAAAGCGCACCCGTGGTAGAGAAACGGAATGCGATATAAGCGTGCGTAGCCATGATACGCACACGACAAACTGCCTTAAAATATTTAGACTTGAGGGAAAGCTTCGGTAACAAACGATAGCACAGCAATCAGCACTCGAATATAATTATAACCCTAATACTAATTGTAAATATTCATCTCATCTGTGGGATCTAATGCGCGCGCTGTTGCTTTGTTCTGTGTGTAGTAGTTAAGAGAGCCAGTTTAAGGGCGGAGAAGAAGGGAGGGAAGGAAAGTCTCTGAAGCAAAATTACAGCGCCGTGGTTTTAAAGCGCATCCCGTGGTAGAGAAACGGAAGGCGATATAAGCGTGCGTGGCTATGATACGCACACGACAAACTGCCTTAAAATATTTAGACTTGAGGGAAAGCTTCGTTAGCAAACGATAGCACGGCAATCAGCACTCGAATATAATTATAACCCTAATAATAATTGTAAATATTCATCTCATCTATGGGATCTAATGCGCGCGCTGTTGCTTTGTCTCTGCGTGTAGTAGTTGAGAGAGCCAGTTTAAGGGCGGAGAAGTGGGAAGGAAAGGATAGTCTCTGAAGCAAACTTGCGGTGTCGTGGTTTTAAAGCGCAACCGTGGTAGAGAAACGGAAGGCGATATAAGCGTGCGTGGCCATGATACGCACACGACAAACTGCCTTAAAATATTTAGACTTGAGGGGAAAGCTTCGTTAACAAACTATAACACGGCAATCAGCACTCGAATACGACGAGAGACATTACTGAGACGTGGAACATTCCCTTGAAAAAAGATCTGGTTTGCGAGACAAATGCTTGTATGTATTGAACCTCTTAAAAGATGAGGGGGGGAAAATATGCGCTCACCTAGAGGGCATCGTCAGCACGAGACATCCACAAGGCACTTTACAGAGATGTGGAGAGCTTCGCGGCCGGAACGAAGCCTCCCTTCTCCGCCGGCCAAGAGGGGGAAGCGCGCTTTCCGATCGCTCAAGGTTGCGCGGACAAAGCATAACTCTAGCGTCTAGGAAAAGCTTAACCAGGTGCGATGGCGGCACGCATAGCGTGGGAAGCTAGCCGCCAGAATAACTATACCAAGGACTGCTGCTGATGAGGGCGAAATACCTTCGTGTAATTATAATAACCCTAATAGGACTACTTTCGAAAGAAAAAAAAAAGGAAACGGCCCAGAGGGCTATACTACGAGAGCTATGACTGATAGTTTTCTATATATATATATATATATATATATATATATATATATATATATATATATATATATATATATTCATCTCATCTATGGGATCGCATGCGCGCGCTGTTGCTTTGTCTCTGCGTGTAGTATAGTTAAGAGAGCCAGTTTAAGGGCGGAGAAGAAGAAAGAAAAGAAAAGCAAAAACTGCAGCGCCGTGGTTTTAAAGCGCACCCGTGGTAGAGAAACGGAATGCGATATAAGCGTGCGTAGCCATGATACGCACACGACAAACTGCCTTAAAATATTTAGACTTGAGGGAAAGCTTCGGTAACAAACGATAGCACAGCAATCAGCACTCGAATATAATTATAACCCTAATACTAATTGTAAATATTCATCTCATCTATGGGATCTAATGCGCGCGCTGTTGCTTTGTTCTGTGTGTAGTAGTTAAGAGAGCCAGTTTAAGGGCGGAGAAGAAGGGAGGGAAGGAAAGTCTCTGAAGCAAAATTACAGCGCCGTGGTTTTAAAGCGCATCCCGTGGTAGAGAAACGGAAGGCGATATAAGCGTGCGTGGCTATGATACGCACACGACAAACTGCCTTAAAATATTTAGACTTGAGGGAAAGCTTCGTTAGCAAACGATAGCACGGCAATCAGCACTCGAATATAATTATAACCCTAATAATAATTGTAAATATTCATCTCATCTATGGGATCTAATGCGCGCGCTGTTGCTTTGTCTCTGCGTGTAGTAGTTGAGAGAGCCAGTTTAAGGGCGGAGAAGTGGGAAGGAAAGGATAGTCTCTGAAGCAAACTTGCAGCGTCGTGGTTTTAAAGCGCAACCGTGGTAGAGAAACGGAAGGCGATATAAGCGTGCGTGGCCATGATACGCACACGACAAACTGCCTTAAAATATTTAGACTTGAGGGGAAAGCTTCGTTAACAAACTATAACACGGCAATCAGCACTCGAATACGACGAGAGACATTACTGAGACGTGGAACATTCCCTTGAAAAAAGATCTGGTTTGCGAGACAAATGCTTGTATGTATTGAACCTCTTAAAAGATGAGGGGGGGAAATATGCGCTCAATATCGCTCGCCTCAAAAGAGCAATCACACTATTTGCGTCTTCCCTACCCGGTCATGCAGCCAATTTTCTAGTGCTCTGGTCTATTGCCACTAGGAAAGACTGTTTTTCTTGCTCCTGTAGCCTTTTTCTTAAACTCTGCAAAATTCACCTGGATGACTTGAAACGGTATGTCAGAATGTCGAGGTAGGACCATCTCGTCTGTTCTCAGAAGGTACTTTATGGACTTGACATTGATGGCAAGACTGGACGTACCACTGGACGTCGTCTTTCAAGAGTTTCCGCTGGAAACGCAGAAGAATCTTGCGATAAGTTTGCCAGAACTCTTCGTGCCCGCCAGAGTCCGGGGAGTCATGATAAAGTTCCAAGATTCGAGGCACCATTGTTTCCAGGTCTACGAACTTTCCATTGTTCAGTTCCCTAACACAGCAGAGTTGCGCTGAGAGTCTCCTGATCTGGGGTTAACGAAAGTGTGGAGAGTGCGTCTGCATCCTTGAAGGGTTCTGCAGGTCTGTGATGGACCACGAGCACCAACGGCTGGAGTTCCCTCACCCCATCACGCAATTTTTCTTATAGGCTCTGCGAGGTTAACGATATACGTTAAGGCTTGGTGATCGGTAAAGAGCGTGAAGCACCTGCCATCCAGGTACGGTCTAAAATAGCGTACGGACATTAGGACTGCCTAAGCTTCCTTCTCCGTAGTCGTGTAATTCAGTTGCGCTTTCGAGAATGTATATGCATAATATCCCATGACCTTTTGTTGCCGGCTCCGGGGAGCTTCTGAATCCCTCTGGTAAAGCACTGCGCCTGTGTCGTAATCAGAAGCATCGGTGTTCAGCTCGAAGGGCAACCTTTAGTCTTGAAGCGTCAGAATTGGGTCAACCGAAATGATGCTCACAAAGCTTTGATAAACGGAATCACACTCTGCTGTCCACTGGAATGCCACACTCTTCTTGGCCATTTCTGTGAGACACTCTTTTAGTGGCATAATCTCTATTAAAAGCCGGAAAATGCCCCGCAAATCCGAGAAATACCCGCAAAAGTGTAGGTCATAGGGTTTCTGCATTTTTGACATCGACTGAGTCCTGCTTTGTTGTCTTGGTTTGGCCGTCAAATACTCTACCTATAAACACAACTTTTCTTTGGAAAAACTAACTTTTCTTGTCATTAATCTTGACCTCCGCATCCATCAGTGCTTCAAGTACACTAGCAAGATGCTCTGAGTGTACCTCTTCATTGCGAGAATAAATTATTATATCGTCGATGTACACGTTACAAAACTTCCCAAGCAACGGTCGCAAGACGTCCTTCATCATCTTCTTGAACCAAGCGCGTGTGTACTTCCATCCAAATGGGAGTCAATTATACTCACAGAGGTCAAAAGGCGTTATGGAGGTAGAGTATTTCTTGTATTCTTCAGAAAGTGGAACTTGCCAAAATCCTTTACAAAAATCAATACGCGAAAACACTCTGTAGGCACCGGTCTCGTCTATGATAGAGTCTATTCGTGGCATAGGAAAAGGAAAAAGCTCTGTCTGCTTATTAATGTCCCTGTAATCCGTGCAGAATTGCAGGCTTCCATCTACCTTAGGTGCAATAGTGATGGGCGACGCGAATGTAGACGTGGATGGACGAATTCTTTGTGCATCCTACATCTTTTGAAGCTCGTTCTTCAGCCACATTCTCTTCTCCTGTGACATATTATGTGGATTTTTTTCTCACTACTGTAGCATCGCCTAACTTAAATGGTACCTGAAACTTTCTAGTTGGCTTGGGATATCCCTTCAAGCATAGCAATTCCGGGTGAAGCCTCTTGGCATATTCACATGACGATGACTGCCGCAAGCTCCTCGAAGAAGTTGAAGAAACGCTGAGATTGTGTCGCTTTTCATCCGTAGTTACTTCTCCAGTCCAGTAGATGTTAAGGCGAAGTGCACTCATGGCTGGGCGTGATAGGAGTAATACATAGGGTACTCCGTCGAGCACTAGCGCCTGCGTAGAAACACTGTTGCCGAGACAGGATATGGTTAAACATGTCCATTTATGATGAATATCTCGTCTTCCGTCGTATCCATATACTTCCACAGTCCGTACCTGTTGTACTTTCTGTCTCAACAGTACAGGCATTTATAATTGTGATGCTTGCTCCACTGTCAACTAAGGCGCTCCTTTCCTTTCCATCAACAAAAACAGATACATACAAGAGGTTTGCATGCGAGAAATAAACAGCTTCTCTTGGTGTCTTCAGGCGGAAGCCGAGGCCTTCTTTATTTAGTTTTTTTTTTCACAGCATCTGACTCTTCGCGTTGACTTGAGCCTGCTTGGTCAGTCAGAAAGGACACAGGAGAAGCGGTAGACTTCCAGCTTGCAAGCGGGCGTCTTTCATCAGCTCGTGTGGCAGTTGGGAACCTTGCACCAGGCATCACGGGCTGCCGCTGGGGTGCCGACTCTTGTAGGTAGAGGTTTCGCATTCCCTGCAGAAGTTTTTCAACCGTTTTGGGCCCTTTCACGTGTATTTGCTTCTGAAGATCCGGACTCAAACCATGAATCATAAGCGGAACCACAAACGTCTCGTGCAAGGCTGTGTCAGCGAGTTGGAGTAGCGTCCTTTTAACATAAAGATAGCTGAGTGCAGACCCAGACCTGTACTTGTATGTGATAGCTTCATCCCATAATAATACCTTGTTCTCTCCAAAGGAGCCGAGAAAGTTATCCTTCCACTCCGTGTATGGCTTGTTGCTGTGAGCGTTGACACGCAATTCGTACCAACTCTTCGCTATTCCTGATAGGAATGGTCGCATGTTTTTCACTTTATCTTCATCACTGTGCCAGTAGTTCTCATTGCATTTATATTACTAAAATATTCGCCAGGACTTGGCAATACTGGAATCTCTATCAAACATGTCTGTCTTCACGTATTTGAGACTTGGCCTGTTCATTCCACTTTCAGTCACGTTTACAAGCAAACGCACTAATTCATTTTGCTGTAGGTTCTGTTCCTGTTGCACTTCAAGAAATTTAGTGAGCAGGTTGAGGCCACTGTCAGACGAAGCAATGGTAGCAGGCTTCGCGCAGTTTCGAATTTTAGTCAGCACAAACTTCTCATAATCTTGAAGTTTCATATTCAGCTTCAACTTTTTTTTTCACAACTAAATCATTGTAAGTGAACTTGGGTGTAGTGCTTATATAGGAGACAAATGTGTCAGTGCTTCCGGAAGAGCTTGTTTCTCTTCATCTTGAGGGGTTGCAGCCAAGATTCGTATGCCACCGCGTTAGCTTGCTCCAATGATGAAGTCCACCCACATCTCGACTTGAATGTCCGCACAGAAAAAATGCCGCTGCGCCAATTTGTAATAATACACAGTAGGGCTAGGCTATGGTATCAGACTTCTTTATTCTCCACTCTCCTCCCTGCGTCGTCTTCGTTAAGACACCCTGTATCTTCACAACGTCCATGTAAAGCCACAGTGGTGTTTGCTCCGAAGTTCAGGCATTTCTCATGGAGTTTATCCGAATGCCTTTTTTTTTTATTGAGTGAATGTTAGGAGAGGTTGGCGCCTTTATGTGGTGGCACCGGCTACTCCTTGTCACTTGCCTGACGAAACAAATTTGCGCAAAAGGGGAGCATAGCGACACTAAATATAACACTCAGTAGAACACCGGATCAATAAAAAATATACAGTCCAACAGTACATGAGTCGCAAAGCTCTGTGCATGAGTTCAGTCCACGTACGCATATATGAAGTCCGATGTTTTGAACAGCCAAAACACACAACAACACTTGTAATACACTCCAAGTACAGGACAGAATTATACATATTGCGTAAAAGTTGCGATCACCACATAAACCAACTATGTACCACGATCAACGTTTATGTAACTCATTTAGCGTATTTGGATCATCCAATACTTAATATTTTCCCAAAATGTTGGACTCCTCTAAAAACTTTTTCAGAGCAAGAAGCGCTTTTTTTTGAAGGCCCGCAGTTGGCCATGGGCCAAGTATCTTTTTTAGAGTGAATGGTCGTCTGTCTAATATAAACAAATTATCTTGCAGTACCGTTCTTTGTGTATCGTATTTCGAGCACTCGAAAAGAAGATGATGCACATCTTCGTCTGGATGGCCACAAGAACACTGCGCACTAGAGACACGTTTTATTCTGTACAAGAAGTGTCTCGTAAATGCAGTACCAAGACGCAGCCGGTGTACCAAAGTTTCAAATTTTCTGTTGTCTCTTAGAGTTTCCGGCATTGATAAGTTTATACATGGGTCTATTAAGTATAACTCCGAGTTTTTAGTTTGCTGATCAAACCAGGTAGTTTTGCTGAGGCGACAAGAAATCTGTCTCAGAAGCAGACGGACTTCACTACGCAATAGAGGAAGATTGGTTGTCTCTGCGTTATTGTGCGCTCGATTCACAGCTGCGTCCGCTGCAGTATTATCAGGAATATTGCAGTGCCCAGGAATCCACTGAAATGCAATTACGTGGTTCATTGCGCTTGCTTTTGTAAGTTCTTTGAGCGTCTCATAAAATATCGAAGTGTTCAAAGAATTTTTCTTATTGCTCTGTAGTAATGTGAGAGCGGCTTGCGAATCGCTAAAGATAAGCCATTTTTGCGAATGTTTTTCTGAAGTTATGAAACGCAAAGCACACAGGATTGCAAATAGTTCTGCCATGTTGGAAGATGTCTCCCGGGATAATTTTTGCTCTAGCGCTAAATGTGGAATGACGAATGCTGAAATCGAGGAATTTTTATGACACGAACCATCTGTATAAACGTGGATGTACTGGGGATATAATGAGGAAATTTGGTAGAGTGCCAGTTGCTGTGCGGCTACTATGAACATGTCTCTCTTAGAAAAAATCCCGTCAACCGATAACTCTATTTTAGGGTATGTTAACATCCAGGGAGGGTAACTAGCATCCACTTTGCATAATTCAAATCTTGGTAATAATGCTTTATGTTCTGGAACAATATCGTGAATTTTGCTTTTGTTTCTTTCGGTGAGCGCGAGGTTTAATGGATGCTTCTCGTGTTGGGTTAAGATGCGATAAATATGTCGGCATGTTTCAACCGTTCGTACGACTGGAAATGGGGGGTGACGAACTTCAGCAATTACTAAAGAACTCGAGGTAGCCTGCGGAACCCCAAGACAGACTCGCAGCCCCCTTGCTAGTAAACGTTGAAGACGTTCCTCAGAAGTTTGCGATAAACCATGGAGAATAGGTGCCGAGTAAGCAATTTTTTGTTTTATGAGGGCGTTATGAACTTGTAGTAGCGAAGAGACTGATCCCCCCCACGTTGTGCCTGCGAGTCGCCGAAGTACGTTTATTACTGCATTGGTCTGTTTTTCAATTGCGCGGATGTGTGAAGCCCATGTAAGTTGGCGGTCAAGAATAGCTCCAAGAAATTTATGCTCCTTCACAAACATCAAAGCTTGCCCGTTAAGCCTAAGTTAGACGACAGTTGATTAATTTCCGAATGCCTTGTTGTATTTGCTTTTTTTGTTTGTGTGTGTGTGTGTACTTTTCAATAGGTGATCATTTATTCTCCCTACTACCCCCTATTGCTTTCATTTTAACACGTTATTTCACCTTTAGATGCACTTACTCTGTAGCTGTCGCGAAAGCTTATTTGCAGTTAAGATTTTGAACAATCCATCCATTTCTTGTCAAATATCCCATACAGCTATGATCCACGAATTATGTGGACAACAGCAGCAAAAGTTGAGCCATTTTAGCATACGCTAAAAAAGGATGAAGGCGCACGCCTGCGCACTCACGAGACATTCTGAATCGCTTGAAATTCTTAGTCGAATGCGTTACTTCCTATTACTTGCTATCTCCCACCGAAGGTCGTGGTTACGAGTGCCTTAAGTAACTATATCCTAATTAACTGTGTCTTAATTTCGCCTAATTAACATCGAAGGTTGTCGTTCGACTCCCAGCAAAGGTATAGTGGGCTCCACTCTCATCGATTTTGGTGCCATGGAATTTAGGTGCGATAACGCCTGGCTGTCCATATTTCGATAACGCCGGACATCGTATTTTACGACCCATCAGCCAATTAAGGCTCTCGCCTTAACAAAACTCTTCGAGCGGTTTTGAAACTATACCCGGCCGCGAGAAATGGCTGCGACGCAAGACGCAAGGAAACTCCTGCTGGGTAGAAGGAGCAGGGTCCTGGCAACTACGAAACATCTCTTCCACGCAGCGATATCCTTAAGAATTGTCTATTCCGCCTGCTCTGCCAAGCGTCCGTGGCTTGATAGTTATAGTATCGGGCTTCTTTGCCAGATGTGTTTTGATGGGGTGCGGCTGTCGGACAATTTTGTTGGTCAATTCATTGATCTACGTTCACATGCAGCGCGTTTCCACAGATGAATGACTTGATGAACATCTACATAATTGTGTGTGTAGAACTGTGCGCATTTTTCAAAATATAAACCTGCTTTCGTATATGTGAGGGTGTCGTAGTTTGACGCGGATTTTTCGTTTCCTCAGCTATAGTGCTATGACATCATAATTTCATGTTTAGTCATTGTGATCCGTTCCACGTTTTCCATTTTGCTTCGAAATGCTTCCATCTCGTTTTCACGTTTCGAATGGCGTCCACATTCCTGGTTATGCACGTGAAGAGTTCAGCATGTCATTGTAGCAGTACATCGTCGTGTTCTATCAGAAAGCCGTGTATGTTGTGCATCTTTACGTTCATAGCCGTTATGCGTTGTTTACCAGGGACGTTTTCAAGTTGACGTCGCGCAAAATCCACGTTGCAGGACGTTTTCGACAACCAGATTGCGTTGAAGCCCTGTGTACCTGATATATATATAGTATCTTTACTTTTTCTATAGGTGCCTTTTTCAGTTTACAGAGCTTCATGAATTTCAGAAAACAAGGCTTTATTGAACGGACGACATGAACGTTATGAGGCTGTTACGTTCGCTTGACTTCTCTGGCCTTGCTTGAGCAGAGAAGAAAGATTATTACTGCCATACTAAAGTTGTGCAGCAAAACATTATTTGTCTGCCTTATGTATACAGCTACTTTACGTCGACAGGACGATTTCTACACCGCCATAAAGCAAGCCGTAAGAGACATCGGTTGTCAACATCTTATGCCTTACTTCACATAAAACGTGCCGTCGTGCAGACTTTATTCCTTAGGGATGTCCCAGCGATTCCCATGCACACTTTCAGGCTTACTGCTGGAGATCACCATTAAATTAAGTCCTGTATCTTATTTTATCAGAAAACTATAACCGTAGCATCCTTGCAGACTGTGGAAGGAGTGAGGCAAGTAGGGTGTTCGTTCCAAAGAGAACTGGGATGATGATGGTAGTTATGACAAGGCGAGCAAGGGCTTATGTTACCGCCTATTAGGCCCGCATGTATGGTATAGCCAGTGTAGTTTTTACATTCGCAAACAGTACACTATCCGCTCACTCAGAGCCGATAGTCATGGCCTTAAGGAAAGATTTAGCTTTTGCAATATAGACGAGTAGCGCGAAAGCAGCAAGTAAGGAGACATGTGTCGCCATGGCGATAAAAGCTTTTGTTTTATCGCTTTGCGCTGCTCGAACAAAGTGCAGACGAGAAACTGGGCGAAAAATAGGAGCAAGGAAAGCACTCAAGAAAGGCACGCGGTCAATGCCGTGCTTTGCTCGGTTGATCCAGCTAATAAGAAGGAGTGTCCAGGACGTGACCGGATCTGTGCAGGGGGATGGTGGAAACAATGGTGTCTTCTCATATTTTTTTTTCTTCGTGACATGCCTTTGTTGTTCTTCAATCGATGCGCAGTGGTTACCGACCATTCAGATAGAAAATCCGTTTTTCTGCTCTTAGATTTGTGCTGCAAGGACCGGCCGAATCGTGAGCGCTACGGTGAATCTTGCTTCGAGGGTTTTTATTCGAAGAGATTATGTTTCAGGCACCGAAATAGCCAAGTATACTCTTTTAAGTCTTTCGAGATTAAGGCATCGTCGCTGTCATTTTATCTTTTTTAGGGGTTCCTGTAAACGGAAAGCGTGTGATCGCACGTTCGTTTTTTCCAGGAAGCTACTGCTCTCGGGAAGGGTGACTTACTTCATACGCGCCGTTGATCAGGAAAAGCAATGTATATAGATATGAATGATCCAATTGTCTTTTAAAAGGTTCTTCGCACCGTGGCCCAGGAGGTTCGCCGTGAAAAATGAGTCAATTCTCTTGAACTGACCTTGTGTTTTCGAAGCACTTGTTCCTCGAAGAAAGATTTTTTGGCGTCTATAACAAGACGGTTTTTAAGGTTCTCATACATTCGCGAGACCACCTCTTTTGCGTTGCCTTTTACACTCCTATTAAGTTCTATATTAAAGACATAAGTTGAGGAAAAGAAAATGAGCTCATTTACGACTCTCTTTGGACTGCAAGAAGTAATTCTATTGCAGTTTTTGTTTTTAAATTTTATTATCATGAATGGCCTCCTGTCCTAGTTGATAAGCGGGGTCAATCAATTTTCATGCACTGCTCTCTCCCAAGCTCAGTCAGCTCAAGGGCACACGGGTTTCATGCACACGCGCACAGCTTAAACGTTGGGGTTTATATACGGAGGACACTGAACTCGCGGACAACTTTCTGTGGCTATGAAGGAAAAGCTACGGGCGCATGGCTGCTGCACAGGTGTTACCGCGATAAGCTGACCGGCGGCGTTTGACAGTGCTTTTGGTTCCGAGGGGCTGACGTTGAATCGACGCAGCTTCCACGTGCGCCGGTTTCGCGTTTCCCCAAACGCAGAACAAAGAAGGTGCAGAATATATAAACCTTCACACTAACTGGTGTGTTCTCTTTTATTTTCCTGTTGCTAATAAGGTGCTTACGTTTTCTCTTCCCCAGCCTAAACCTACGTGGAATAAAACGCGGGACTCTATTCAGAAGCGCTGTCACTTGTGCGCGCTTTGCCTCCGTAGGTTTCCCTTCATAGCCACAGAAAGGTGTCCGCAAGTGTAGCCATTTATAAGGCCCCGTTTATGTGGACCGCCAATCATTAGTTAACTGCAATACGCGCCCCAGGCGCTTACGGATCCTTTCCCATCTCATTCTCGCCTATGCTACAGGAGAAGCATCCTTCATACTTCGTGTGTTCCTAAAGGATATTATTCTTTGACCACTTTCCTCAAATACTGTAGTAGTCGTGAAATCGCAAAGAAACATTTAGCAATAATAAATAATTTTGCGCACACTCGGCGTTTCAACAAGCAATGTGGCTATACTTGACGCGGCAATTAATATTTTTTAGGAAGTAGCCATGAGACCATCACTTGCTACCCGGCCCTGCGAAAATGAATGTCAGGCTAAGTTGTGGAAAACCGCCACTACAACTGCTGAGGGGGTTATTTATAAATACGAAATCATTATGCAGTCCATGGATTGAAAAATTAGGTGTTAACATCCGATGGTACCAAAACCCATGTGACAAGTCGTGACTCCTCGCTTGACGTGACGACGAAACTTGGTTGCGTCATCACACCGAAGGTCGCGTGATGCCATCATGGGAAACGTTACGTTAAGTTTTAACGGCATCGTCACATCACGATATAGCCTGATGAAGTCATGTGATAAAGTCATAACGTCAAACGGGGCAGCACGTGATGACGTCATCATCAAGTGATGATGTCATCTGACGTCGTCATGTGATACCGCTTGGAGAAACAGGACACTATGCACTTGCCCGCTTCTTTGTACTGTCTCCGGGATTGACCCATGATTCCGTGATACCTCTTTACGGTAACACGTATTCTACAAATTTATTCTACAGGGAAGCTGTTAGCCCTAGTTAGTTGGGATTTTTCATGTCCGATATAGGGCGATATTGTGACGTGACGATGCCGTTATCACGTTACGTGACGCTTGACGTGAGGACGCGTTCACGCCAAAGGTCGCGTGATCACATCATCAGGTCAAACGTTACATTACGCGATAATGACTACGTCACGTGACAATATCGCCCGGTGACGTAGTCTGTTGACGTGACCACGTTAAACGTGACTTCACGCGATGATACCTTTGTCAAATGATGTCACCTGACGACGTCATGTGATGCTTCTTGGAGGAGCAGCATACTGTGCACTTTCCGCTTCCTTGCACTGTCTCCGGGATTGGCCCACATGTTTTGTGAGGAGCAGCGCGCACGGACACAAAAAATCTCTGCCAACTAGAGGCCAATAGCTTCGCTGTAGAATAACATTATAAAAGACGCGTTACCGCAAACAGGCACTAATAGAGCAAAATTCACAGCACAGATTGAAAAACACCAAAAGAAGGAAGCTCACCACAGCGCGCTTTACACGCAGTGTTAAGGGAGGCTGAAGATCGGTAGATTTATGGCCAATTTCTGAGCAAGGTGTGGTTAGAACCGTACATTTTAAGTTTGAATAGAACCACCGTTACAAATGTGAGCGGAATTCGAAATGCAACGACGCCGACTAGTCGCTGTCGACTTGTCTATCTTTAAGTGAAGTGTCTAAACATACGTCGGACGTACACGTGAACAATTCAGCTTGTCGCCATAAAGATCAGCGGAATGGCTTATCTATCAAGAGAACACCCTTCTGCAAGTGCATTCTGAGAAGCTTTGCACTCCCTTCAGAATACAGTGGTTAACATACGTACAGAGCTGCTTATCATACACGCATACCTTCCTATCATCACATGCGTGATCTAGGAACCAGCACAAACAATAGGGCGCAGTACGGTATGTAACGCATTTCGGCGGCGATTCGGGCTAGCGTGGTGGACGGATAGTTCTTCTATAGGGACAGAAGCATTTACAAGTGGGCGTTAAATACGTTATACAATAAGAGGTTAGAGTAACACGCATGTAAACCGCACAGTAATCGGCCGTCTAAAGCCAAAAATTAGAAAAAATATTGCGGCAATCACATTTTTGACGCAGTGGCTACTATAACAACTGTAAAAGTGAAATGGCAAGCTGGTGGTCCTCATAAAATGTTAGGTAGAAAAGCCAACGGTCAGCCGTGATGGCACTTATTACCATCGAAGTTGCGTGTATTCTCAATCCCACAGCAATCCCCCTCCCCCCCCCCCCCCCCCGCCCTGCAGCATTTCTATACAGCATTCACTATATTAAGTAGACGAAGCAACATCAAAGTAGACGCGTGCATATTCTACTGAGCCGGCCGAAACTGCTTTGAAGCTGATGCAAATCCCCGACGTCTTATGGGACACCGTAACTCGCGCTATAAATTTTGAAGTTTCCATTACAGGCATGTCTTGCTGTATGATTAGTCTAGCGAAGAGGCGTGAAGAAAGAACGGGATTGGACGATAAAGCCAGCGGTGCAACAAAGATCCCTCGCGCCTGTTCACGGACGGAAACCTGACGCGACTTAACGCGAAACCGTCCGTGGGGCCAACTGTGAGAGTTGAGCTTCCCTGTCTTCTTTAGTTAACGATTCCGTTCACTTGTGGATTGTAGTCGCAACTTCGACATCTTAACTGTGAAATGCGGCGCCACGAACGGATTTCCACTAATCTTTAGTGGATCAGTAGCGAAGCGTGCATGTGCACTTACGGCAATGATCCGCACTCCGATCTGCCCGGCCTACGCCAAAACAGGCATGTTGCACTACAATACACATAATGAGCGATAACGTGACGAAAGCACGTATTTAGCTGTTCAGCGTGCGTACGACCGAGGTATCCTAAAGGGAAACATGAAAAAAAATAAGGAGAGACGTCGGACGTATTTCTATTAAAAAAACATTGCCGGATCTGTCTAACGTACCTTTTAAAAAAGTTGGAGGGAGATGTCGCGCGTATGCATATTTAGCCACAGCCTTTTGTAATTTATGCTGTAAGTACCACTTACTTTGTTTGACTATGTTGGGAAACGCAGAAAGCACATCTGAAAGCAGGAAACTTAGGTAACTAAGGAAAGCGAGTTAGGGAGGGAGCGGGTAGGAAACCCTATTTTCCACTCCGGTGGGATTTGCGTGCACTGAACCACAGCTGTCAGTCGGCCAGTTGGTTTACCTCTGAGCGCTGTGCGGGACCACAACTTTCAAGACGGCGTGAAATGCAAAAAATTACGTTATCGTTACGAATTGCATAAGTGTGTTGTGTGCGTTCTCTTGTACCTTACAGAAGCAGTTTTCGGGAACAAATAGACGCAGCTAGCACAATGGAGGCGTGCTCACACAGTCCGTGCGCCACTCCATCTACCGCAATGGCTGAAGCATTGAAGCAAAATGTAAAGCGGATTTGAGATCCAGCAAGACCGACTTCTAAGTTGGGCTGTTTTTGACACTGCTGCAGTCAATTTAAATTTAAAAAGACAACTTTTTAGTAACGTCTGCTGCCGGGTTAATTGGTACATGGCTTTTAGTAATGGTTTTAGACCCCTAAAATAGAACACGGACAACAGAATAAAAGACACGTACAGGAGCACACTCGCAACTGATTTTTATTTTCCACGATGCTCCTGTATAAGCAGCAAAGAAGTCCGCCAAGCCAAGCCTAGACGCCTACTAATTAAAGCTTTTCTGAATGACGTGGGCGAAAGAGCTATTTAGAACCAACTGTGCGCTCGTAATGACAATAGCTCGTTTGCCTTTACTATTGCTATTGCTACTGCTATTGCCATTACTAGCTTACAGTTAGCTCTAACTAGGTCTCAGAAAAGCTTTAATTGGCAGGTGTCTAGACTTGACCCTGCGGGCTTTCCTGCTTCTTTGTTAGTTTCGGTGAGTGAAGCTTTGTTGAAGAAATTTCGGCGTGAGCCTAACAGTGCTTCAGAAGAACTCGAAAAGAAGCGGAAAACGCGTCCTGTGGTCATTCCGTATATACACAAAGTTGCTCATTCGTTAGAGAATGTTGCTTCTAGGTACGATGCACCGGTAGTGTTTCCGGCTCCTGGGAAACTTCGTCGCATTTGTGCGCGCCTGTCTTCCGTAAAAAGGGCCAAGTGTGTAAAGAACCACGTAAAGTGCCTCTGAAGAAAATGGTCCGCTGGTGCCGCGTGTAGGATTCCTTTAGACTGCAGCAAGGTATACATCGGCCAAAGTGCGCGTTGTAGAAGTGATCGCCAGCGAGAGCATGCGCTATCGAAGAAAAATGGGAGTGGCTCGCACTTGTGGTATCACTGCCAAGTGTGCACTTGTGAAGGTTTGCTGGAAAGCACATGCATATTACGAAAAAGTAACGGTACCGTGGCACGGGAACTAGCAGAGGCGATGTATGTTAGAAAGTTTGGGGACTGGTGTATCAGCGTTTCGTCATTGTCTCTTCACGAGAATGAGTTTAGTTTCCTGGCTGATATGATATGATTAGGTTTGGTTTCTACCACATGTGACCTCACCTGTGCATGTTCCTGTTCGCATGCCTGAGGATATACAAGTGAAGCATCCGGGAAAATAAAAATGAGTTGCGATTATGCACCTTTTGGTCTCTTATTCTGTTGTCTGTGTCCTGTTTCTTGCACCTAAAGCCATTTCTAAGAAATAAAAATACACCACTCTTGTTCACGCATATAAATATCAAACGATGCACGGCAGGAACGAATTTTGCTATATGGGAAGAGACTGGGATGACGCTTCAATGTGATTGACTTTAAGAGTATTCGCTTTAGCCTTTTATGTTACTTAATAAGAAAATTACATAGCGATGGGGCCGAAGTAATTTTAACGATCATTTTTCCATATATGAATTGAGTGGCATGCTCCGTTTTGTCTTTATTGACTTGCACCGAATGAGAAACAGAAAATGGAAGAAAATCAGGTAGATTAACCGGAATTTCTGATCTGCGCTGCACCAAATGAAAAAGTAATATTTATGCTGGCGTCTATGCATAAGCGTGTGAAATAGCTCTTTTCCCTGTTATAATAAAGCTGTATTTGCACTGGCAAGCACAAACTGAGGTGGCGGCGATGGTCACCACATCACGACACTAGGTTTTCGTCTTTGTAGTTTTTTATTTATGTAAGTTTAAAGGAGGGCTTGGCATCATCTTCAGTGGAAATCTTTTCGCAGGGCAAGTAAAACTAGCAGCATGAAGAACGCCAGACTCAGTCGAATATCAGTGACATTTGCGAAGTTCTATCGCGAGCAAAGGAAGGTACATTATAGAATAAAATGAGATTCTGAGAAAGTACCGCATATAGGAGAAAGCACATAGAAGACCGTAAGCATACGCACATAGCTTCGGTAAAACTCTTGCTTGGGCTAGTTGGTTCATGCTTGAAGTAGTAAAGGCAAGGCGCAGAAGACCAGGACTCGAGAAGAAGAACACAAGCGACAGGACCGGCGCCGGTCCTGTCGTTTGTGTTCTTCTTCTCGAGTCCTGGTCTTCTGCGCCTTGCCTTTACTACTTATAGCTTCGGAGTTTCAAAGAGTAGATGGCTACTGTATCTAGATAGCAAAAATAATAGCAGAAGACAGTAAATATCAAAATTAGATTTGAACTACGCCTACATGACCTTTCGTAATAAAAGAAAATGATAGCTAGTGCACTCCGCCAGGAAATTCAGTATATGGTCAAGATTTGTCTATCTTCCAAAAGAATATCAAAAACTATAAAAGCTCTTTTCTCGAGCTCCGTTTTCTTTGTAATCATAACAGTTCCAGTAGGTATCAATAGTGCCACGCTCTCGCTTTGTGCTCTAAGCAGGCGAGTTGTCGCTGCTGAGCCATGGACGATGCGCTATTTGGTTTGCATTGTTCGCATGTTCAGCGCGCTTTCCATGAGAAATTTATTGTTAGAAAGCTCTATGAAAACGGCGACCATGCACAGACAAGCAATGAAGATCTCTGCGCCTTTACGGGTAACTACGTTGTGCATAAATTTGTGGCATAGGCTTTCTCTCTGTGACATATTATATGGCAGTGGTCACTTTTGCCTCCGGTGACGAGATAGCACAACAATGTACAGGACGTTTTTATCTTTGTTTGTAACAGGTGGGTCATCTGCAAAGCAAAACAAGTTATCATATGCATGAGGATCGACTGATCTGGAAGCTATGACAACAACCCATCATTCTCAGTGGAGAACAAAGCACCAAAATTTGTGACTCGCTGACGCCACAGCTGGTCTTTTGGCTCTAAAAATAATGGGAACTTTTATGCTGCATTCTGATGTAGGGATGAGCTGCCAGACACAGGAGGCGTTAGGTCCTCTCACTCGATGTTAGCAGACACTTTGCTCTAAGTCTTAGCAGCGTTCGTAACTTCACTATATTGCGCAATACTTCGCAGTAGCATGCTTGTACTATTAAGCAGAAAGGCAACGCGGACAAACCCACCACTTCGACAGCGTGGCCTCTTGGTTCGTCATGCAGGATGCCTAACGGGGGCTTGTTTCGACGAACGGCATTAGCGTCGCAGGTTATATTGCGGCATGCGAGCGCGACGCATTTCAGCGTAGGGGAAATGACACCGGAGCATCACAAATCAGTGAAACATCGCTTCTATACGACTGACACGGAATTTAGAGACCCATTCAGTGCTTTTTAACACAGCGCAACTCTGAAAGTACGTCTGATCCCACAGAAAGGTTCCACGTATACCTTCCCTTAGAAAGCAGTTGATGTTTTCACCTGTTGTAGCAACGAACACATAAGTTCGCAAAAGGGGATCGGAATTCATTTGTCGATACGCAGCAAACTTGTGAAATCTAATCACCGTTCACTGCAGGAGGATACAACTTGCCTGTTTGGGCAGCTTTAAAGCAGCTACACTACGATGATTCATTATGCATTCGACATTCAGCTGTTTTGATTTGGCCCGATATAAAAAATGACGACCAAACTTACCCCAGCACTTTCAGTTTAAAACTAAGTTCCTTTTATATTCACAAGCATTTTTGGATGAAATAAAATAAACATACGCACCAATTTTTACCCGTTTCTTTAAAAGCACAGAGGAAAAAGCAGTGCGGTTCATTTCTTGTTCCCACAGGAACTCATGCAAGTTATCAGCAAGAACAGCTTAGCTCATGCATTTTCCCCGCAGCCTTGCCCATAGACGTAGGACAACACCAGTTATGAAAAACGCTTTGCTATAAGCCCTGACATATTCTATTTGCTGATTGCCTGGCTTATTACTACAGCTGGTATAAATAATGCGCTATTTCTCTCATAGCGCCAGACGAGTGTACTGTAAGTTGCCATCGAAATTTATTCTCTTGTTCAATACATGCGCGCGCACCGCTTATTGCCCATATCTTCTTCTGCTGCAGCCTTCTGCAGTAGCAGAGCGCTTGCAATGTGGCTCGAACACGACAAAAAAAAAATGCTATTGGACTACAAATTGCAAGCGACTTTTAGCGCGGTTTGATCCCAAAACATCCACCGCTAGCTCGCAAGTTTGTGGAGAGCATACAAACACAAGATAAATGAATGCTCCCAATTATTATCTTTGATCTCTGTGATGTAGTGTACACGGAAGTCTTGAACAAAGGCCCTTAATGTTTTTGACATTCTGGTATGCTTCCCGAGCCGCATACGAACCCTGAGTTGATGGCGTAGAGAACACCTAATGTGCTACTGGTGATCCAAAATGTTATCTTAGATATAGACGACTTGTTTACAGGCTGCTTGATCGAGTCGCAGCTTACAAGCAACGCTACTGCTGGCTTCTCAGCTACACGTGTACGAGTGAGGCACTCTATTCCATAGAGCTGGCACAGAACTTTCAAACCTCCCTGTAATGCGTAGCCTCCTACACGAACAAATTTCAATCTCTGCGCCGGCTGTTGGCCGGTGGTGCCTTTATGCCATACATAATGAATGAGTATAAGCTTCAGCGAAGCCGTGTCATTCATGTGTGGGAAGTTCATAGGACCACTCCTGATTAAATGCAAACGCGGGTGAAATTGGTCGTCGCTGTTTAATCTCGAAATACTAAAGAAGAGTGGCACTGGAATAATATATATATATATATATATATATATATATATATATATATATATATATATATATATATACAGCGTCCATGCGCGCAGCTAGTAATTCGGAACGAGGGTGTGCGGTCTCAGATTGCTGGCGAAGCGTAATGCGCAGTGACGTCCAAATGTTGATAGCTTTGGCGATTGGGATGGACACACGCTGAACAAGCGTGAACTCGTGAACCTGCGGAGTGAAAACTCTGTGACTCTCTCTCTCTGCAATGATTGGCGTAGAGACAAAACCTCGTATAGCAATTTATTCTCCACTCTGCTTTCTAATGTCTATACGCTTTCAGCTCTCCGATGGGGTTTCACGCTAGAAAGGACATTCTATTTGGATAGCAGTCAGAATGTATGCCAAGCTTCCCTTTGACCGTTGACTCTGAGCAAATTTAATTAATAGGCTTTCGCAGATGCAAGAAAAAGATAGCAAGAGCAAAACACAGGTAATTGTAAAGTAACCCACCTTTGTCACTATGTAGCTGTACTGCTTGCTGTGCCAGTTGTTTCACACTGAAACTTGAGAAAACCAGCGGAAAAATTGAGTCGCAAAGAGGACGGGAAGGAGAGACGCCAAAACGCTGGACTAGCAGGTGACATATATTAGACACTATGTACTCCGGTTTATTCAGCAGAAGTAGCGTACTGTGAATGAGAACTTAAGTCTTTAAAATTATGATGATCGTGACGATGATTATCATCTCTCAAGACATGGCGCTTGCCCACAATGAGAAATGGGCCGAGAATCTGGTGGTTGCGCGCACGTATAATATTTGCGCGAATGAATGAACAACTGTAAATACTAATCCCATGTTTTCTTCCTTTCGTATTATCGTAGCGTCATTGCTTTCACTGAGCTTCCACTACTATCACGTTGTGCCTTGCGCGAAATGCACGCGATGACTCAGGCGGGCTAATGAAGAAAAGTTCATGAAAGATGACACCTTTCCATTGTAATTTCACAGTCCTCAATCAGCAGGTTCTGCCGATGCTGACTTAATGGGCTTAAAGTAAGAGGCTTACGAAGCATAATCATATTTATGTATTACCTGGTGTGGTGCTTTATCGCTGCAGTGTGGTCCTACTATTGCATGTGAGAGCCTCCTAGAGGAGAACATTTATGTAGAGACAAAAGAAGTGGTAGGCCTCGAGAGCTTGTCTCTAGCCTGTTACTGTTCACCGGAGTAAGCGGAAATAGGGGTGAAAGGGAAAGATAGAGGGAAACGACAGGTGACTGTGCTGTAGTACGATGAGACACTATAAACCCGTTGTCCAATACGCGAATGCACACTATGGACACCATGTGCTCCACAATAATTTCTGTACATAGAACATTCTCGCGCAGGCGCACTTCGCACAGCCAGTGCGCTCTGCTTTTTGAAGGCTTTTCAGTCCGGGTGTCTCCAAACAACCTACATTCACCATCCCTCTGTTTGAGATCGCACGAGCCATTAAAGAAATGGTTATGTTTGGTTCGTGTAGTGAATGACTCCTTTTGTTCACGAAGGGTTCTCTATTTTTTCTGCACTCAACGTGTTGTTTCGAGCAATCTCCTCGATGAGAGAATTGTTCGTTTGATTGCAGTCATGCTTTCGTTTCACTTGATATCACACCCCCTTAGCCCTTGCGTAGTGTAGCTGACTGGAAACGCATCTGGTTGATCTCTACACCTTTCCCTTTTCGCTTTATTCTTTATTTACGCCAACAGCTGTATTGACCATTTTGTTTTTTTTTCTAACAACTTATGGTTGCTTTTAGCCGACGCAAGGAACTTCGAAACTACGGTACCGTTATTGTCGCTTGACAACTACAGCATTCATAAGTAGTTTGACATGACGACCTGAGAATAGGGACCTTACGAACACTTTAGATTTAATGAAGTGCTCTCGTCATTAAATTTTTAAATATTTTTCACTGTTTTCTTTCAGAAATAGGCCGCAACACTGTGACAGCTACGTCAGCTAATTTTTGCAGATAAAATGCCGCGATGAAGAATACTAATACACTTATATAGAAGTCACAAAATGATAAGTTATAAGCAGGTTATCTTTTTAAACACTCATAACCGAAACCTATATATATCTATCTATATATATATATATATATATATATGCCCAATAGAAATACTGGCAACACATTTCCGGCGCTTCTAGTTCGTAGCTGCACGTGCCAACACACACACACACACGCACACACGCACACGCGCACGCGCAAACACGCACACACGCACACGCACACAAGCGCACGCAGACGCATATATATGGGCACGGCGGGCTAAACACTGGCATGTCCGCCTTACGAGCACCTTTCGCGCAGGCTTTACTTTTTCAAGTTGAAACTACCGCGCATGTGGATCCACCCGTCTACGACAGCTATGTTGGCACGGGCAGCTACAAACAAGAAGCGCCGGAATGAAGCGCCATCTCCTGGGCTGTTCACGTCATATCAACTTTCTATAAAAGCCGTAGCACAGCATCTTTGCTTCAGTGGGCATGGTGGGGCAACCACCGGCACTTTACGAGCACCTTTTTTGGTTCGCGCTGATTGGGGAAGATTATTGTACTATTAGGAGTGACTACCGTGGCCTTGTACTCTTGCCGTGCCCCATGAAGTGCACTGACATTGCTCGTGAAGTGTTTTCCGTGTGTATGCTACTTTTAGGCGGAAATGTGGAATTAAATCCCGACCCTAATACTCAGGAGATGCTAAAGCAGTTACTGGAAGGCCGGAACAGACTAGTTGCTGAAGTTGCAGCACTAAGAACCCAGCAGACCAGTTTGCAGAACTTGTTTACTGAATTTAACCACCAGTTCATTGAACTACAAAGAAAAACTGCTTGTATATACGAAATAAAAAAAAAAGCTTTTAGTTTCCTCCGTCGGAAAATCGTTGACGTTGAAGACAGAAGCAGACGCTCTAACCTTATTGTCGTTGGTGTGCCTGAAATTTCAAAAGAGACAGATCAGGACCTGAAACAAAAAGTTATTTCTGAGATTTTTTGCAATAAGGTAAATGCGTCCTGCAAATCAGTGGGCAGAATTCACCACCTAGGAAAGGCAGGTAAGCTGAGACCGGTGATAGTACATTTTCCGGATTGTGATGAAAAAGAACAAGTACTGAAAAGTGTACATAAGCTCAAAAGAACAAAATTATACATCCAGAATTACTATTCGTCTAATACATTGAAGGAAAGAAAGCTTTTGTGGAATAGCGCCAAGAGCGAAAGAAAAAGAAAACAGAGTAACATTTATACACGATAAACTGAGAATCGATGGCGATCTGTATTATTGGTAATATTAGGAACTGCTCAGTAAAAACGTTGAGCCGCGATACAAGTTCCTATGAATAGTCACAAGAGCAGCCTCAAGAATCTGACTTTCGGCTCATGAACATAAGTGCACGCAGCCTTGTAAACAAACCTAGTGAACTTGAATTCATCCTTCTAAGTTATGTTCCCCACGTTCCTGTTCTCACAGAAACATGGTTGGACAATGGTATTGATGATAAAAATGTTTTTCCGCCCTCGTACCAAGTTTTTCGAAAAGACAGACGTTCACGGGGAGAGGGAGTTGCAGTACTTGTGAAAAGAAATATACCGGCTTCACTGACGCACCAAATTGATAACCACGAAAGTGTCGGCGGTGAAGTTATCATGTTGGCAGCGCTCTTTAATTATGATTGCAGTTTATCGTGCACCCGATTAGCCCACTGAATATTGGCATGGTCTGTGTGATCACGTGGCGAGCTTTCAGGACGACAGAATTATTATAGCTGGGAATTTCAAACTTCCAAATGTTTACTGGAATCGCCCATTCTCGAATCGTGACAAATGTGAGCATGGGCCGTATAACGTAAAACTATTCCAATATGTTTTTATTCTAATCTCCTGATGTCAAACGTGCGTAACCGCCGACGCAAGCATTGTTGAACGAACCAATCAAATGCTCCCCTTGTTCATTGGAGGTCCCTTTTGTTTGCTTGAAAAACGAATAACATTGCCTGCACTGAGCGGCTTGTCTTATCTAATTGGCTCACAAGAAGCGAAGAGAATGCTCAAGTGGAGAGGGATCCGATGGGGCCACGCCACTGCACTGGATATTGATAACCGGATGAAGAGGGTGGTGCCAGCGTCTGCGATTGGTCCGCTTTCTCTTATTTAGCTTGCGGTGGCTCGTCGACAATCGCGGTGACATGCAACGGAAGCTTAAGAATGACGTTAAAACGGACCCTCAGCAAAGAAGAGTTGGCAGAACGAGGTCGTAAACGGGCCGAAAGGTCTCGAAAACGTTACACGGCCACGCAAATAAACCCATGCTTTCCGGCAGGGGCGAGTAGCCAGTGCCGGAGTGATCGGCGGCAGCCATCTTTTGTTCCTTTCGGAATGGGGCAGCCTGCCGCTATTTCCGAAGAAAATTCAGTTTTGTTTGGCATATTAATGCATCTTTAACGCGTACGCGTCACTTTGACGCGGTGAGTTCTTGCGGTTCTGTGACGTCGCGTAAGAGGCAGGTGAAATGGGTACAGCCCAAAAACGTTTGACCAATATCCGAGGGCTAATGGCAAAAAGGCGTCGAATCAGAAATAACTATCTTTGTTTTGTTCGGTCAAATTATGCATAATCAGTGTGTACACGTGATATCAGATGGGGAGCTATCGCGGTTTTCGTGACGTCGCGTGAAAGGCAGATAAAGTGGGGGTGGTCAAAAAAGTTTCTGACCAATCACGGTGGGCTGATTGCAGAATTGGAATAGAAAAGTTTGGAATAGTTTTACGTTATAGCGCCCCATGTTGATAACGTGGCTGACATTACGCAGAGTGCTAACGTTCAGCAGATTGGTAATCAAGCAACTCGTGCTAAAGAAATTGGTTCACTACTGGAGCTTGTATTCGTCAGCTGTTCGATTGAAAATTACAGTATAACTGTACAGGAAGGTATCTCTGACCACCGTATGGTGTGTCTTACGTGTCCCCTTGGAGTGCAAAAAACAATTGTAACTCCAGTTGGGGTTAAAGACTTCTCTGATGGTAAAAACGAAAGTATTCTGGATTATCTGCTTCATAACTTAGATAAATTCCAAAGACATGATGTTGAATTACTGTGGAACACTTTTAAGGGCCTTTGCATGTACTCGCTTGAAAATTTAGTGCAGAACAACATTAAAAAAAGACGCAATAATAATCCTTGGGTGACGAGGCATTTGTTGCACATCAAACGAAGAATTAGAAGACTAAGCGAGTAAAATCTAATAGAAACATAGTGGAAATGGCACTGACAAGTTTAAACAAGGCAATATATAAGGCTAACAACCATTATTTCAACTACAGTTTGCCTAATTTCATTAGAAACTCTCCTGAGAAGTTTTGGCGATAGCTGTCCACAATAAAGAAGGCAGTTGACCGCGCGGTGCGCGATGGCCTGACTGTCCATTACAAGCGTAGTATAGCTGAAAAGTTCAATGAATACTTTCCCAGTGTTTTTATTTTCTAGCCAAACCAAACCGTTACGCCTGAGCCTTAAATACGAGCATAATATATCTACCCTTATGTCAGAACCCGGGATTGTTTCTACGCTATGAAACTTAAAGACTAAATCGTCACCTGGATCTGACAATGTACCCAACCTCTTTCTTCACCGGTATCTTCAACCTCTTTCTTCACCTTTCTTCAAGTTTCTTGTTTTTCGTGCTTCCCTATCATCAACTAACATTCCTACCGATTGAAAAACTGCTCGAATCGCTCCTGTCTTTCAAAAGATAGACAGCACGCTATTAACAAATTATCGACGAATCTCTTTAACGTCTTCATGTTGCAAAATTCTGGAGCATGTCATCGTGAATTACATCAACAAGATTTTAACCGATATAACATAATATAACCGTTTCAACATGGCTTTAGAAAGGGCCTCTGCGTAGTCACCCAGTTGACAACAGTTGTTCACAGCTTCACCTCCGCTCTCGATAGGTCAGGTCAGATTGACATCATATTCTTGGATTTTAAGAAGGCATTTGATCTTGTATGTCATGCCAAACTAATCTTAATGCTTCGGTCTCTAAGCATACCAGAATTTATATTTTCTTGGGTTGAATCGTATTGAAGCGACAGAGTGTAGTTTGTAAGTATTGATGGCCATTGCTCGCGGCAGCTATCAGTGAGATCAGGTGTAACACAGGGAAGTGTCCTTGGTCCCTTGTTAATAAATAATATTGTTGATGTAATTAGTGAGCCAGTTTGTATCCGAGCTTTTACTGATGAGTGCGTGCTATTTAATGAAGTGAGATGTTCTGAGGATCAAGCATTCCTTAATCACGATTAACAGAAACTACATAAATTGTTTGAACAATTGAACATGGTTCTTAACGCCCTGAAAACTATTTTCATGAAAATAACCAGAAAATTCTATTGTTTTACGTTTCCGTACTCGCTTGCACCCCAGCCATTAATTGAGGTCACAAACTACAAATACCTTGGAGTAACTTAACTTAACGCACTGAAGCGACCTCCCGATTCAAGTAGGCTGGATAAGAATAAATATTGCATAGCTCACAAGACGATCAATTCAGGTGCAGCCCTTTCCTGGCAATCTCTTTTGCCAACAAAATGAACTAAAAGTTATATTTTGCCCTGATGGACAGCTGTGTGCTGATGTTCATTGTAGTGCATTCATAGCCGGGTTATTCGGCAAAGAAGAGAAAAATTATGGAACCGAACATGCCGCAATTCCAGAGTATGCTTTGAGGTTTTTGAACGTCTTCTCCATCGAGCTTATAGACTAGGCTCTGAGGTATCAGAAACTTCACACTAGGGATGACGCATTTCTAACTGCTGTATGCATATTCTGCGCTGCCTTGAATGCTTTGTTTCAATAAAGACGTTTAGAAAAATTAGAGCTGTAAAAAAAGAAAAGAAAAACGAAGAATCCGTTATATCCGTATGCACATGCTCTGTCATGGGTACTTTCTATATATATATATATATATATAAAGAGAGAGAGAGAGACGAAGGTAGAAATAAATAAATGAAACATGAAAGGCAAGTGCGATAACTGGAAGGTAAGTATCCTGTTTACTACCCGGCTCCGGGAAAGGGGTAAAGGAAGACAGGAAAAAACACCACTTTAGAGAGGTAAAAAAACACATACACACGCATAAAAGAACACGGGAATCGCCAACCGTTCAACAAGGTCACTTGACAGGAGAAACCTTAATAGCGCCTCCGTCGCGTTCTATTGTGAAGACCCTACCAGCCAGCCCTCTAAGATCGTCTGCTCGGAAAGTGTTCGGTTGTCGAGGCCAGCCAGCGCTGTCACGCTAGACTGTCTCTGGAAGCTGTAGCGAGGACAATGACACTGGAGTTCAACGGTTTATTTGCTTCCAAAATTGTTGCAATTGTTGTCGGCGTTTAAAAAAAGCAGAAAGTGAGGAAGGGCAAACAAATTCTGTTCGCAACTTTGCACCAGGGTAAGCAGGTAGAAAAGTAGAAAGATAAGGAGAAAGTAAAGGGAAAAAACAGATAACACACCCACGGTCACAGACGGTCACGTTCGCGGCAGCCTATAACAACACAACATCACGTGCGCCAGAATGGACACCAATGCTGGCAACATCCGTTTGTGAACACATGAGCGTAATTGACAAGCTCTAGTCTTGGATATCAACGCCATCTGCTTTGCCTGGCCTGTAAATACCATTATCATGCGTTTCCTTGCTTTTTTTTTTCATTTTCCGCCCTACTCCTTCAATGCTCTTTATACCCCCGATTCCGTCCTCTATGCAAGCTAATATGTAGTCGCCTACTCACGCGCCGGTAGGATATTCTGCATTTTAGTAAAGAGCTTTCTCTTTATATTTGAAGGTTTGCTGTAAAATACTGCAGCAGTAACTTTGTTGCCCCCTGCTGCGATGCTGCGAAAATGGTTTGCTGCGATAACGGTCTGCGATCAAAGGGAGCTGGACTAGTTGCAAGCGATCATCTCTGTGGATTGCAGCGATAAAGGATGCATTATATTGCCGTTGTGCCTGTTCACTGCCATGAATACACTGAATTTCCTTTAGTCATCAAACACCAGAGTCATGCTATCAGGTAGCATTAGTTAAGAGAAAACGCAGCTTGTGGGAAATGCACCTTTCAGCTAATAAAGACCAAACCAATATGCTCTTTGAGCACTCTCAAAAGCGAAAACAAATTCAAGCAAAAATGAAGTACAAAAAATGTTCTATGGGAGGCGAAAATATTTTCGTAGCAAGTTTATGAAAATCAGTTCATAGCATCACCCGTGCTTCTTTTTTACTTCAAAATAACGTCCATTTCCCAAAACTGAATGTCTTCTTTTATGAGGTCAGATCATCCTGCGATTATAATCGTAAACGGGTCCACTGGGAAGGCCTATGGCTCTAGCGGTAGCAAAATACTTTCAAAAATTGTTACAAGCGTTCAAATATTACAAAAGAGCGAACTTATTTCCAATGTTGTCTCTTTTACACCATTTTACGGGAGCCTACGACAGCCAGCACGATGGCAAATGGCCGTGGCTTTCAGTTGCTGCGCCCAAACTCACGGCTTTAATTCCGAGACGGGGTAACCACATTTCGGTTGGGTCGAAGCACAAGAACGCTCGTGTATTGTTTTGTGTCGACGTTATAAAAAAAAATAAACGTAGTCAAAATTATACCGCAGCTCTCCACTTCAGTTTCTCTCAAAAGCGCAGCGTTGCTGAGAGGCATTAGGCCTCGTCAGTCATTCAGTAATGCCTGGGAATGCAAGTATATTGTAGTTCCGTTTAAAACTGTTTCGCATCTGAAATATCTGCGTAGAAAGGACGCCTAGGACGATTGTAGAGCCCACATGGCGTCAAAGTCGAAAACAGATACTTCTTCGAGAGCTGTTTTATATCAAAGGTCTAAGACCCATCTCTCCGCGTCGCTGTGAGTAGGCGTCGAATAACAGGCATTGCGCATACATGCTTGCTACCATCCTACTTATCGCGTATTGCTTGCATCCACTCTGATACTGCCCAGAGCCTTTGTTGATAGTTTTCCTGCGCTACTTTCGATCTGTATGTGTCGAGCTGTGCCTGCGTAGGCAGTGACGTGTGCGTGCATCATTTTTCATGACTCGCCGATTTCCCATCTCCTATCTCGAAGTCGCAGGCTATATTTTTTGCTGAGCGGTGAATATACAGGCTACCTTTCAGAAGCAGTTACAGCTATTTTTGAAAGCGAGAAGAATAGACTTTGAGAAGCAGCAGGCAGTGAGAAGGAAAAAAAAAGACCGTTTCGTTGACCGGCCCAGTGTATTTTGCAGACTGCTAGGGCACGGACGGCAATGACGACAGGTCGTCTTTTTTATACCACACGTGTCACCGGCAGAGACTACAATATCTCGTCACCAAATTTTTTACCACATACCTTATTATAACTTTTACAAATAAAACAGCATCTTCAAGCATAGTGGAATCAAAAGTAAAAAGAAAGTTTTACATATTAGCCGCAATCTCTGTCCTTTCTAGCAATAAAATGCATGGCGGCACTAGCACTGTAAGTAACGCAAGAGTTATTGATTTTATGAAAAATGTATGGAGATACCTTGACCTACAACGAGCAAAATTTATTTAAACAAACAGGCTTGACTCACAATTTATGCACTCGGAATCAGGACCGAAAGTATCACGGCGTTTGTTTACTGTGTGTTAGCCTGCTTTGTTATTTACACTATGGCAGACATTGAGAGACGCCTGTGAGGCTAATAATAAGTGCTGTAATATATATGCGGTCGGGCAAACCCACCGTGGTGGCGTGGTGGCTTTGGCGTTGAGCTTCCGGCACAAACATCGCATTTCGATGAGCGCGAAATGCAAAAACGTCAGTGTACTGTGCAATGGGTGCACGTTAAAAGCCCCAGATTATCAAAATTAATCAAGAGCCCCCCTCAACGTCGTGCGTCATAATGATATCTTTGCTTTGGCGCATGAAACCCAGAATTTATTATGATACTGCATGTAGATATGGATTGTATTGCGTGTTTGCGTGTGTATGGGTTTGTGTAAGGTGAGAGAGAACCAACTTGTTGGCTCGCGAAACAAGAAGTTCGGTGACAAACTAGGATGTTTGTACGGCCTATACGGCTGATTGGAAACTATATTTGTGGTGAATAGGTTATAAAAGGAAATTTCCAGCCGTGTTTTCAATAAAGCGAGACTGGTAGCTCGCTTTGGGCTTTTGTCAAGCTTCGAAAGACAGTGCAAATTAAAGCTTCTCAGAAAACCAAGGTCCTTGAGTGATCCAACCACAATATTCAAGCTGGCGATTAGTCAATCAAGCATTAGATTACCAAATTTGAAAAAGAAAAACTTGTTACAGCTGGAGTAGTGAGTAATAAACAACTTTTAAAGTTGTCTTTTAAGTTATTAATATATATATATATATATATATATATATATATATATATACACATGGAAAGCACTCAGAGCATCCGTAGGTACCCTACTCGAGCCCTTGCCCATCACCTAGCCTCACTGCCAGAGAATCGACCACGTGCCTACTTTCGTCAGCGAATCCTGTCCTATCGTGCATACCTTCCATCAAGCTATACTGCTCCAGTGAGAGTTCCGTTTCCCCCATGGTGCTTGGTTCGATCAAAAGTTAGGCTAATGGTACCACGCATACGAACAAAAGCACAACTCTCGTCTCCAGCACTCAAGCAGCTTTCACTGCTCTTGCTGTACGATACATACACCGAGCATCATTATCTATGCCGCGGAACTCGCTGCTATTCGTTGTGCACTTCGCGTAATTTCTGATGAACTGCCGAAGAAATGGAGCGTGTTCAGTGATTCCAAGGCTGCTCTTCAGTGTTTGGTTTCTGCCTTACGCCGCTGACCCCACGAGCAACTAGTTCTAGAAATCAGACTGTTGCTTCACCACCTCGTCGAGCAAGGACACGACATCACGTTACAGTTGATTTCAAGCCACTGTGATATTATGGGCAATGAACATGCCGTTGCAGCAGCACGATCTGTACATGAGGAGGGCATGCAAGTCTCCATACCGTTCTCAAGAACAGACGAAGCAAGGAAAATTCGTGCGCTTGCAGATGAAGCCATGGTATCTTTATGGAACACACCAAGCTTGAAGCACACACGTCTGCACCGACTGGACCCATCCCTTCTACTTCGACCCCCATCTGGACTCTCTACTCATACAACAGTACTTTGCCGACTGTGGCTTGGGGTCGCTTTCACAAGCTCTTTTGCCTTCCGGGTCAGTATGGACGAGAGTGTGGCTTGCAGTCGCTGCGGCAGCGAGGAGGCTACACAACACGTACTTTGCCACTGTCATCGACACAGCGCGCACCGGCTGTCGCTAGCGGCCATGTCGGCACGCCTTGACGACAGGCCACTTTCAGAATAGACAGTCTCGGAATGCCGACATGAACTGTCATCGCATCGAAAGTCCGTCAAGGCTTTGTTGACCTATTTACGTGGCAGTAGCCTATTAGAAAGACTATAATGATCCCACCCTTTTTTTTTTCGCGCCTTTCTTTTTGTCCCGCTCTTTCCGTTTTTACTTCCCCTTTCCCTTGCCCTATTGCAGGATAGCAAACGGTGGCTTTAACTCTGGTTAACCTTCCTGCCTTCCTCTTATTTGCATATCTTTCTCAGTCTGTATCATGTGTGATATGTCACAACTTGAGCTCATAAAATGGCAACCATGAATTATTTTAGAAGATCGACGACCTTCAAATTTTTTTCCAAGAACTATAATATTTCTGCAGTGAGGGGCTATTATTCTCGTTTAAAATATTTTGAATGTTGCCTCCTCTATCACGCGCAATATGAATTTTAAATCTTATGTGCTATGTATAGTGTACAAATTGAATGATAGATTCCCCTATATAAGAAAAATTTTGTGCTATGTACGACTGTTTAAAGTGCGGTGTTATGCGTTACCAAGACTAAGGCGCATAGAGGCAATCTGTAGAATTATCTTGCCCACTTTGGCGTGAAGGATGGTGCCATTTTCTTGCATCTTTTATGACACAGTGTTTAGTTGTATGCCCACTAACATATTTTTCACCGTTCATCAGAAAGCGGGAACGCGTTGATGGCGTTGCTACGCAAATACTAGCCCATCAAGTAACATGCAAATAACTGCTGTGGCTATAGTTCTCCCTCTATGTGCCTTGTGAAAATGTATATAATCCCAAAGACTTGTGACCTGGAAGCTGTTGTTGTTCCTGTGCACAAGTGGCACATAAGCCCGTGGGGGATCAGCCAGGAATTTTGTGAAGTATGGGTGAAATACATTTAGAAAAAAAAATAACTGGCGACAGGCGTTTCTTGCTCGGCGTTCAAAGTGGAACAGTCATCACACTAGAGTGAATCGAACACAGAAATAAATAATTATCATGAATTTACTGTTTTAATAAGGCAGCCAATTCGTGTGTATGATAAAGTATCTCAATGCCTTGCAAACATTCTGGTGGTGGTACGCCAATGTTGAAGCTTCAAACAAAAGCAGGAAGGGGTCGTTGATTCTGAGGACAAGCTCCATTATAAAGACCTGGAGCAGCATTCTTTTTATTGAGGAAAATTGTCCACACGCAACGAGAAAGTGCTCAATTGTATTCGGTTCACCGTGGCGTGTACACAAAGGGGGCGCCACCACACCAGCCTAGTATATGTAGAAATTTAGTGTCTGGATGCGGCAGCGTAGCATACTCAATGTGACCTTTATATATATATAATTGGCATGTTGGGCAGAAATTAGGGCTCCACGCGTATAGTACGTAACAATAGTTAAAATGTGAGTCCAGGCTAGACTTATGCAACTCGTTCATCATTGTTAATATCTGAAATATAGTGGCAATGATACAGGCGGTGAGGTGAATAGCAGAAACTGCACGGCCACCTGGTAAGCGTTTGCCAATGAGTGGGTAGAATGATTAAAAGGCAAACTATCGTACCCCGGTACCAAATTTAATTACGGGAACCTAAATCAGACAGAGCCAGTAGTTATAATGCTTGCAAACTTTGTGTCCCTACACACTGTAAGCGATGAACATAGAGCGGGCCGGTGATATTTACTGCTGATGAGTGAGAAGGGCTTAATCTGCGCATTGCTAACTCCACACCTAGGATATCTGCAAGATAGTCTAATCAAACAGGACCAATCTAGCCACTGAGAAAGAAAATTCCTACACCTACCTTTTTATTGCTCTGCCAGGCATCTGTCGCTACTATAGCGTTGGTCTGAAGATGCGTCAAGCGATAATGCAGCAATTCTTTGAAAATTTGTGAAGATAAACCTCTTTATTAATTTCTAATTTTTATTGAAATATCTCTAATTGTGTAGATGTTGCCGAAATTAATTGTTAGATTCAGGATAGTTTAATCTGCTGGAGTTATTTCATAGAGTTTAGCATTGAAGGACTCGAGTGGTTCCTGCGCCGAAACCGCTTATTGCGGCTTTGCTGTTGACTCGTCTGCCCAAGCCACCATACTAAAAAGGAAGCCCTCTCTGTGTTGAAGAACTTCAAAGTGCGCGAACAAGAAGATCACCTTATGCTTACATTTAAAGTAAGAAAGCTAATCGCAATTTCAAAATTGGTATTGATCACCTCAGGAACGTCACACGACACATCATTTGATAGAGATTCTGAGCTCTAATGGCACCGTTAAATTTTACTGGTAAGCTTAAAATGCATCACTGCACGGTATTTTCTTCATTTGTGCTATTTTGGGCGCGCAGCTTTTCTTTTTCTATTCTCTATGTATAGGAATCTATTCAGTTCAGATAAAAATAATTTGTTGGCGCTCTTCAGCAAAGACAACTTTGGACACGTACATACAAAAATAATGCCGTCTTTTTCTGTTTATATCGGTAGTCTGAAGAAAAATCGCGAAACATCGTGTACGGGCTAGTAGGTCAGCCAGGACAAGATGGAGCCGTAGTTATTCTTGGGCTGCTAACTTATTAAAACTGCGACAAATGTCAATAAAAGATAAGGACGGGGTCTGACCTTTCCACCGAAGCTTTGTTTATATATATATATGTACATGTTTAATGTAATGTCCCCGCTGCGTTTGAAAGGGGATAAGAGGGGCCAGAAGGCTAGTCCTGTAAAGCTTCTCTTTCCGTCAGACGCAGGCAAGGCCTTGAACCGTAGTGGCGTGCCGGAGATTTTGGCGGAAGGAAGTCAGAAAACGTTCCGCGACATCTGCGCACCATTCTGCACACCATATGCGGTTTCCGTCAAAGGGGCGGGCGCCGATTCCTCTTCTATAACCTCGCAAGCGCGTTTTATTAGGTGATGGTGAACTTCTTTTACTTCCTTGAAATTGCTTGATCGTCTCAGTATTTGTGTTTTGTTAACGGCTGCGCTTACTTGTTGATTTATATGCCTGTGTCATTGTAATGTTACTTTCCTATATTTTATTTAGCAATTTGCTTCCCGACTTGTTCCTCGCCTGTTAGAGGTTCAGTTTGTTCCGTCTTTTTTGGGCGTCAGAGAGATTTTGTACGCTTGCTGTCTGCAATCGAAAAATTTCATTTCAAGCTATAGAAGAGGCTGCCAGTGCGCTCTCAGAATAAATGCACACGCTAAATTATGGAATGCTATTAGCTCCGTTCTTTTCTGAATGCTTGTGGTGACTCTCATGTTTGCTTACTCGCTCGACAAGTTCCATCCGTTCCTACTCGCCTGCTTGCCTTCTTCACACAGAGTCCAGGAAAGGCGCCCGAGACGACCATCGACTCACAAAGCGGTTTTAATCTGTGCAAGTCTCTGTAGTTTTAATGCTCACATCAATTATTGTTCCAGATTGCTAGTTTGCTAGAATTTATTACCAATTACCAGCTGCACAGCGTGTTTTCCTTAACGTTTCTTTTGTATGGAAAACGCAGAGGCGTAAACATGTCTGTGTCAACAGAAGCCTAGGAAACATGGATCGGCTTTTTCGGCGCTGCAAACAACAATAATTAGCATTAAGGCTTTATTAGGAAGCTGATCTTTCCTGTGTTTTCAGCTTTCTGTTTAGTCTCCTCTAGCGCTTTTTATTCTAATGTTCTGTGCAATATGTCGGCTAATAAAATAACGCGCAATCCTTGCTGGTAATTGTGGCATTTCACGCTTTACTGAAGCCACATGACATTATTTGTCCTTTACTTGTGTACAATGTTGACAGCAGTGCAATCTTTTAAACAATTGTCGCAGTTGTACTCTGCACCACCCTAAGATGCTTAAGCGTTATTCGGGGTGATCATTGCGTAGTTATACGGTATTTTTGAAAATTGTCGGTTGGAGATAACATAATTCTAGATCATGAGCTGGATTATTCAGAGTCGGACATTACTTGCTGTAGATAACAAAAGAAATATGGAATAAAGTGAAACACTTTCTAATAAACTTATTGATTACTTTACGGCACGCCTTGCATTCTAGGAATTGTAGTCGGCGTTTTCAAGGCGTATTCACTTGGAATGACTTTCAAGAATCCCACCAGTTCGGAGATATGCGCCATCAAACTTGCCTTAAATATGCAAGTTTTTACGTCAAACACTTGCCTTTGCTTCGAGTTATCGATAACATCGACTTCGCCCTGCCATGTGCTAGCCACCTGGTTAGCTCAGATGGTAGAGCGGCTGCCCCGGAAAGGCCGTGGTCTCGGGTTCGAGTCCCGGACCAGGACAAATTTTTCTTCAACTGCGAGGCTTTTCTTTCGAGGAACCTGTATGGATTTCCTTTGTAGCAATTGCTACGATTGGGTGGATGTCTCATTTTCCCTTTATTAATATGTAATATTTCCACTAATGTTTTTAGGAAAGCGCTCTTTTGTGCATTGAAGCACGAAAGTATCTGGAACACACATGTATTTCATCCTACACTTTCGGAAATATTATCTTGAAACTGATGTTATTCTAGACATTCATTTCAAGTGAGTAGGTCTTTCACATTCTCCACCTACAATTCGCAGCTTGCAATATGCGCCATAAAGTAATCATTTAGGAATATAATAGGTGAAATCTTCTTATTGAGTTCAATATATGTTTTTATTTCTTGCGCTAGTAATATCCGCCTCTCCGAATAATCCAGCTCAAGAACGAGAACTATGCTATCTACCCCTGACGACATTTAAACATCTGGAAATTTCAACATGATCACCCCGTATAATTTCACCACGTCTGAATTTTTTCGTACCAGAGCGAGAATGTCGCAAAACAGAGCTCCTAATGAATGTGATTGCTTATTATTCATTTGTGGCAAAACATAATCATCAAGACGACATTTACTTTGAAAAGGAGGATGCTTTACTACCTCTAAGGGACAAATATTTGTTGGCTTTCTCAACAAATTTGACCTTAGTGTAGAAGGTCATCGTTCAATAACGGCTGCTGTCACACCAGTTCTAGGTTCTGACAGGAAAGTGCTACAACCCGCTAAATGCCATTGCGTGTTTAGAACCTCCAAACTGTTCAGATTTATTTGGACCGGCCAACTAACTATACATTGGTCAAGAAAGTAAATAAAAGAGCCATAGTTAAATAGCCTGAACCTGCCTCCTCTTAAGGAAACGAGATTGCCACAGTGTTTTGAATAGTACAATGTAGTCATATTTATCTCATGAAACAGGAACTTATAGCATATATATTGCTAATAAGGTTCAATTATATTTCAAGATGGCTCTAGTTACAGTGACAATGAAACAATAGTTTCTGAAGCATTATTGTTGAAAATGTTTTTCTAGGTATAAAACATATTTGGTGGGAGGACCATGCCAAATTGCATCTAAAAGCTATATAGAAAAAACAGCAGTAACTGTGTGATGAATATTTAGGGAGGAGGCGCGATCTCTGGTGTGCCGCTGACAAATACATAGGATTTTTAAAAAAATTACGTGCAGCCTGACGCCTTTAGTGCATAACTAGATATTATTATTAGGCAGAGCGAATGCTCTGAATATAGAAAACAAAAGCACCGCTTAGACACAGCTCGTGCTGTCCCTAAGCTTGTAATTCTTTTTTTCTCATTTCTATACCTGGCCAGCTGGTAGCAAACAAGGACCTTCTTTTGGAACCGAACATTAGGAGCAGTGCAAAACAATATATCAGCACTACTTCACACCTATGAATCATTCCTGTACTTATATTAAGGTGTAAGGTAAAAACCAGAGGTCGTGGAAATTAATCCAGAGTCTTCCATTACATCCTCACTCAAAATCATATCGTGGTTTTGGCATGTGAGATCACTGAAGTTTGTTACGTCATACCTACGTGCTCAAGATACCGTGGATCAACCTGTTTTATTATCAATGGGGGCATGGCGGAGCTCTGGAATAATAAGGCCAGAAATCTAAAATAATTGGTCAGATGATGGTGTGCTCTTTATGGATGGATGGATGGATGCAAAACTTTGATGAAGGTGCTGAGGTACGCAACTCAGCGCGCTGCGGGCCGCTCCCACGTTGGGACAGTGAGGTCATGCCGGACCGCCGCATCGTGGGCCCTCTGGACAGCCCATAGTTGCGCCCCGGCATCGGGGCTCTTGATAGCGGAGATCCACTTGTCTTCATTAACTTGTTCTGTGCCTCGTAACGAGGAGCAACGCCAGAGCATATGGTCTAGGCTAGCGAACTCATTCCAGTGCCTGCAAGAACTTGTGGCATAAGTGTCGGGATAAAGCTTGTGGAATAAAGGCGGGGTGGGATGCGAGCCTGTTTGCAATAATCTGAGGGTCAATGCCTGCGCTGTCGTTAACTTCTTGTGAGGAAGGGGAAAGTCTCTCCTGCCGAGATATATATCACAAATAAATTTATCGCCAACAATTGGCGAGAGCTGAAGCGCCGGGCGTCGCCTGCTTTCAGTGTGTCGCGAGCTACGTGCGCTTACGCAAGGGCATCACTCTGGCGCTCGCTGTGCCGACACCGTGGCATCAAAGCTACCCGTTATGCAAGTGTGGAACTTCTACTTTCGCAGAGAGGCCAGCGGAGTGACGACGGTTGCGCGGGAGCTGGTGAGTTTAACAGGTCGATAATAAATGCAACCTTAATCGACAAAGGACCTGCGCCGTATATTCTGGGTCGCTTACTCCTCTCAGTTTATCGATCCCAAGGGCGTGATATAAAAGGATTATTTAGGCGCCTTGCTCTGGAATACAAGCTATATATACAAATAAATAGCCTGCGCTCTCTTTCAAGGAGGAGAAATGGAAAGACAGGGAGGTTAGCCAGTTCTCAGACCGGCTGGCTACCCTGGGCTGGGGAAAATGGGTAAAGGGAATAAAAGATAATAGAAAAAGCAAAGAAGGAATTGCGGAACTATGATTCAGTTCAAGGAACTATGGCTCGATTCCTATCTACGGTGGCTCTTCCGTACTACCTACCCTGAAGCCCATGACTGTCAACACTTCTTTTGTAGCCGATCCTCACTTCCCTGCTCGATTACTTTCATTTTGAGTGCTTAAGTTCAGTGGACGTTTCATGCTACGCAGAAACTGCTTCTCCGCCGTCGGTTTCTGCGAATTGATAGTTCATCAGTTGTTGATAATTATGTTAGGCTGTGTGGCGGGACCTACTAGACTAGTTCGCCATAGCTGCACTGCCGAGGCAGAGCGACAGTGCATGCGTTGATAGATTTACTCCAGCTGCAGTCATAAATTTAGTTAGCAAGGCATTTTGTGGTTTCAGATCTCTCCATAGGCAACGCAACAAGTACGCAACGTTCATTTGTACGCTAGTCAAATTTCTGGAGAAGCTGAGAGCTCGGGGAAAACACGAAACGAGTATATTATGCAGTGGTAAGAGTTGTGCAGCCGTGTATGTCGAAGCTATGTCTAAAGTAGCAGTAAAGGGCTTAGTGCCCTCATCCATGTTCCTGGGTTTCCCAAGTGATATGTGCAGCTCGGATAAAGAAGAAGAAGAAGAAGAAGAAGTTTATTTACCACATAAGTACACTGATATATACAAAGCGGTAGGGATGGCAGGATAAAAGCTGCATAACGGCAGCTTGACTAGTCCCACCTCCCCATGAACAACAGGCAGCAACATGGCAAGATGGCAGTTATAAAACGACCACTTATTTGGCATAAGCGCACTGAAATAACTAAAATATAGGCGTGGTTATGACATGCTTACGACTTTCTGGCGAGGAGCTATAAAATGAATGATAACGCACACAATCGATAACATTACGTTCATTAAACATGCTCCATGCAGTCAACCCCTAGTCTCCTGGGTTCTTTCTCTGCTCCTCAATATCCTTTCCGTGCTGCTGTCCCTATATATACAGTGTGTTTTACGTAACTTGAATCAATGGTTTAAAAATAATGGTTAGCCTTAGCTGAATGAAACCAATTGCACACGGTTTGCCGACATGTTGCGCTCCTTAGATTATATATTCTATTCTGCCTTATTAGTTAATTAACTAAGACGAATTTTACAAAATGTGTAATGTTCACTTTAGGTCCAAGTGTGCTTGGTTGCGTTGCAGAGGGGATTAAGAAACGACTAATTCAATTTTTTGTGGCAATGTACGAGCTTCTTGGTCAATGTTTTCGGCGTTGAAAGACAGTCTGCGAAATATGAAATAAAACCACTTGGCTGCGCTCATTTGCTATCGTAGAGAAGCGCTTCGGTAGGGAATTAAAGCGTCGTCGTTATTCAGTGCACTGACAAAACATAGCTAATTTAATTTGGCTATTTCTTCTAAACACTATCACATATGACCGTAGACTTAGAAAAAATACCTATCAAGAAAACACAATCTCTACCAGATTTCAAGAACCCACTATTTCAAGCCATCGTTGCTAAGCTTGTTTTGGTACAGCTTTTACAATATACCATATGTTATTTACCACTTCTTCAGAATTAGACAAGGCGGTGTGTGTGACAAAATATGACAGAATAAGAAGTGATTATCTTGTGGTGTCCTTTCTAAACCCCATACAACCAAGCGACTTTCGCATGCCTGTTAAGCGATTTTTTTTTCAGTTTGATGACTTTTTTCGTGCTTAGCAAAATGCACGAATAGCTGAAATTGTAGCCATGACTGCTCACCTGATTTCTACTTTTTCCCCTTTGTGCTATTTCTTATTTCTGACTTTATTTTTCAGCAGGTAGCTTCTAGGACAGAGTTCTCCATTTTTTGTTCATGCCCCGTAATATGCACGAATATTAACTGAAATTGTGGCCGTGCCTTAATCAAGTATTATATCTTTTATTGTACTTCATGCTAGGGTCTTTTCTTTGCTGTGCACATTTCTTCTTGGATAGAGTTGTGAGTTTTCGCGGCGCAAAATGTTGCACGAATAACTGAAATAGGACCTGTGTCTTAGCGGATATATACTTTGTACTTCTTGAGACAACTTTTCATGTGCTTTGCAGAATCCTTCTACACATCTTTCCTTCTTTCTTTAGCATTTGGAGTCGTCTTTCATTCTATGAAAGTAAACATTCAACAATTTGCGCTCTTTGTGCCCTTACTTTTGTTTATGTGTTAGCATTCTTAAACTTGGAGTGAATCCGTTTCTCGGCCTTTTGTGCCGCACTTATAGCGACTTGTCGCTGCCTACCAAGCACTGCCACTCAAGCCGTAGGCGGCTTTCGCAGGGCAGGTCCTTGTACTTTGTTTGAATACTTTCAAAAAATAACTATTTATAATATTATTACATTATTGTTCTTTTCGAAAGATGTCCCCCGTTATGGACGTTGGTATTCTGTGCTCCCAGACTTTTTACGGCCAACCGCTGTTACAACGCTCTATTTCTTGCGAAAGACGTGCACACTTGAAGTGCATGCCATGCCCTTTCGAAGACCTCCAGCTTATGAATTCCGGTGAGAGTGCTTTCACGTGTAACCTATGCCAGAAGACCAACGTTGCCGCGGTCAGTCTTAGCGATGCCAAAACGCACGCTGCTTGTCCATGGGTGACCCCTCCACGGGGCGTTTCTATCGTCGGGAATGGTTTTGAGGCAGTCAGTGACGTGGCTGCCCTCCATGGCCTTCTTCTTCAGGGGCTCGAGGGAATATCCTTTCTCACTGATGAAGTGCATGGGGGTGCGGAGTGACGACGAGCGTCTACGCAGGGGCTGGAGGCGCCCTGCGGATCTAGGGGCGTTCCCTGCGTAATCGGCTTGGCACTGAGCGCAAGCTGCCTTCGCCTATTTCTTTCGCTTCGGGGCCGGTCCAGCCCTCCAAGACAACCTACCCTGCGACAGCACCCTACGGCTTCGCCGTGGGCTACCGCCGTTGACTAGCTCTCCAAACCTACATGGAGGGAACGTCGGCCTGCCGGCCTTGGTGAGAGCAAGGGAATATTGATGATTAACTTTACATGTGCCCCCTCAACCGCAAGCCATTTTCATGCCCAGGCTCTCTCCTGAAATGTTGTCTACTGACCTGACTGTGCACCTCTCAAACGTCGGAGAACTGCCCATTGCCTACGAACACTTGAGGGCGAACAATGATTCATATGCCTCGTCCTACGTCTGCACGGATGAAGCCGAATTCGATGACGAATCATTTAAGGTCCTGAACGACCCGTCAATGTTGCAAAATGGCATACTTGTTCAAGCCATCTCGTGGGATGCTACACGACGACATCCTTCATGCTTCCAAGATAGCCGCCAAGGATCAAAATGGTGTGTAATTTGGACATATTTTACCAAAAAGCTGGTGGACTTCCCGAGAGAGCATCTGTATTTTCTCCACTGTCATTTCATCTTCTCTTCCTATCTTTGTGATTTCCAAAACTTAGCTCTGGAGTTAAATGCAGTCTTCTGACTTTTTCACCACACTTCGCCTCCGCAGTGACCGGGATTTCAGTGGATCTAAACAAAATGGTGGTGGCATACTGAACGCTGTTAACTGGTTCGCTAAGATTTTTGAGCTCGCTCTTGAAAACATATTGTCTTTTACTGTGAAGGGCTCATTGATTCCGAATCACCATGAATTTATCCCCGCCCGCTCCACTATCTTTTCATCACGCAGATCTCCGCGCCGGTACTTCAAAGGAGGGCAAGTTGACACCACTTACTGTGACCTCGGCAAAGCTCTTGATGTAGTCAGCCACTCGCTGCTTTTGATCAAGCTTGTTCTATTGGGTGTTGAATCGCTAACTGTCAATCTCTTGCGCAGTTATCTTCGTCATAGATCATGTTATGTAAATGTCAATGGCCAGTAGTCTTCTTTTTACAATGCAAGTAACGGCGTCCCTCAGGAATCAGTATGAGAACCACTCCTCTTCTAATATTTAATAATGACCTTCTTTCCGCTATTCAGAATTCTTCATTCCTTCTATATGCTCATGGCATCAACATCCTATAGGAAATTCATACTGCTGATGACTGCCGCATCTTGCAGTCCTGTGTTCTTTTTCTAAATAACGCAAAGGTAATAGCCTTACCTTGCATACTACTAAGACCAAAGTCATGACTTTCACACGCAAAACAACAAGCATTTCTTTTTTGTATTCTGTATATTCTGCACCATTGTGTGAGATCTGCGAGAAGAATGATCTTGGTTTACTTTTTGATGCGACCTTACACTTTTCTGCTCACACTGAAGGAGTTGCAATGCGGGATATGCGCTCTTTTGGCTCTATTTGCAGAATATCAAGGGAGCTCAATTCTCCTACATCGTTCTCCAACTTCTGCACAATAATCTTTCTTCCTCAACTCGAATACGCATCGGTCTCTAGAAGGGCATTCTGAGATCCAACAGTGCCAGTATTGATGGCGTTCAAAAAGGTTTCTAAGCCTTTATTATTACCGCTTTGCTAGCATGGACGCTAGACCATGTTCACTGCTGGATTATTGTCATTGCTCTTATTTAGCTGCGGACGTAATCGCGCTGAGCTTCTGTTTTCTTTTTCTTTATCTTTTTGTCGAACTCCTTCATGGTATCCTCACCTGCCCCGAACTCCCCAGTTGTATTATGTGTCGTATTCCGAGAAGTTATTGTTCTTTTCCGGGCATTGCGTCGTTGTGTCATTGTTCCACGCATTGTTCAACGGCCCTTCTCTTCCTTTTTCTTTTGTATTTACCTTGTCCTTTTTTGTATCTACACTCTTCTTTTTACAGTGGTTGTTTTTATGCATTGTGTATTTTTACTCGTATTTCCTTGCTGGGTTTTAATTTTGTTTAAATGTCTGCGTGTCCTAGTATTCATACCTTAGGACTGTTCCTGGACAAAATAAGACGATTTATTATTATTATTATTATTATTATTATTATTATTATTATTATTATTATTATTATTAATAATAATATTATCTCCTATTGCTGCAGGAAGAGTTCACGGCTGTGTCGAAATCAGTTAAGGAACTAGAAGGATCGGTGTCGTTTTTGTCCAAGAAGTATGGTTCTGTTTTGAAACAACAACAGGCCATTCAGGAACATGAAATGTCTGATTGCGCTGAACTGCAAGCTCTGAAAACAACGGTGGTAACTCAGGCAGCAGTAATACAAAAACTAGAAGAAAACCAAAATGAAAGTGAGCAGTACAGCAGACTGAAGAATCTTGAGATCCACGGTTTGCCAGTGAAAAGTAATGAAAGCCTAACACAAACAATCCCGCAAATGGCAGAAAATCTGGACCTCTCGGGGTTTTCGTCTGACGATATTGCAGCCGTACACCGCTTAAAAGTCAAAATCAGTGGTACATCTGCGGTCTTGGTGCGCTCTAAATCTGTAATTTGGAAGAAAAAATGGTTTGAAGCGCGGGGAAAGCTGAAGAAACTACGTGAAAGTGCATCATTTCCAAAGATCTACTTCAATGATAACTTGACCAAAGTTAACCGTGATCTCTTCTGGAAAGCGAGAACGAAGGCAAAGGAGGAGGGTTATCAGTTTTGTTGGACGAAAGCAGGCATGATCTTCGTGAAAAAGAATGAAACAGCGTCTCTTGTTCGAATTGGTAAACAAGCAGACCTGGAAAACATTGCATAGCCAACATGCCTTTTTCTTTCAGTTAACTAACGGACTTCAGTCCATTTAAAACAGAATTTCCGTGCAGTTCTAATGAAGATTTTACCATTGTGAGCGTTAATATTTGAAGTCTGCGTAAATACTGGAACAAATTTAAATTTCTGACTGAATCCGCATCTAACTTTGTAGACGTATTTGTGATTACAGAAATCAATGTTTCCCAGGCTTGCCTTGATATGTTTACCTTGCAGGGCTTTTCCGCACATTTTGTCACACGAAGCGGGCGTCGTGGCGGAGGCATTGCTCTCTCTCTATGTAAACGACAACTGTGAAGTTTCTTCTGTTGATGCATCTTTTGTACATGCCGCATCTATGATGGTCAAAGTTTGTAAGAGGTGATTTTCTGTTCATATCTTATCGATTTATCGACCACCCTCATGCAGCCTTTCACGGTTTCTTATTGAGCTTGAAGAAGCTCTGCGGCAGTGCAGCTCAGTGGACCAATTTTGCTTGATCGGAAACTTGAATATCAATATTTATGCCCTGAAAAAGTGACTGTTTGTGATTATTTATCTACGTTGCCCGCTTATGGTCTGGAATGTACAATTGCAGCTCCTACTAGAGCGGAATTAGTTAAAAATAGCCTAGTGCAATCTTCTTTAAATCACATAGTGGTAAGAGCTCTCTGCTGTTCATTTAGGTCATGTACTATTCTACAACGGATGGCGGACCACTATTTTGTAGCATGCTGTCTAATTTTACCAGACGCGTCTGGAACGTCATTGGTGGAAACTGGATCTGGGCAGCGTAAATGCCTTGTCCCTACTGTTAATCAATCCAAGCTTGAGAACCTTATCGTTTCGTTTGACTGGGCATCCTTAACCAAAGAACATTCTTCGGGCAAAGTACATGAAAGGTTCTGTATGCAAATGACAAATTTTGAATTGCGTTGCACACGGCTGATAGCAAAGCCGATAAGAAAGGGTCACAGCTGGATGAACACGGAAATTCTTGCTTCCATTTCGTATCGAGACAACTTGTGGAAACGCTGCAAAAGAAATCCCAGAAACCAAAGACTGCGATTAGAATACAAGTCGGCAAGAAATAGAGTTGTTGTTCTTCTGCGTGGCTCCAAACGCCGTTACTTTTTTTATAAATTCCAACAATCTTCAAATAACGTAAGCAAACTTGGTCTTTGGTAAATCATCTCAGAGGAATAAGCTCGAATAACCGGTCTATTTTCGGTGTTTTTCAACAACCTCCCACAGAAGTGGCTGATGCTTTCAACAGGCATTTTGTTAAAGCGTTCCAAAGAGCCGTCTTTCCATATACAAGCACTACGCCGTTAGGGCATTCCGTATCTGCGTCGGCTTTTCTTCGGAGAATTTTGAGGGGTGATCTGGAGGAAATTATTTTCAGTTTCCGTCGTAACAAGCCCACTGGATATGATGGAATTTCTTTACACACCATCAGAATGAATTTTAATGCGCTGTCAGATATTATCCTGTATATACTTAATGGTTTTTTGGAAGGCGACGAAATTCCAGAATGCTTAAAAACTGCAGTTGTTTACCACTATACGAGTCAGGGAACAAAGATGGTATCGAAAACTATCGGCCAATTTCTATATTGCCGATTATTGCTCAGGTCCTAGAAAAATTTCTTTTCCACTCTCTCATCTTTTCTTAACAAATTTTCTATCCTGACCGATCAACAGTCTGGCTTTATTTCAGGGCGTGGTACTGTGGCATTGCTTGAGGAATCTTCAGATGGACTGTTCTCGGCATTCGATCAGAATCTTTTCACATGTGCGCTATTTTTAGATGTAGCGAAAGCATTTGACACCCTGAATCATCAAATCTTGTTAAGTAAACTGCATTTTTGGGGATTTCGTGGGCATTCTTACAAAGTTCTCGAAAATTACTTGAGCAAAAGATTTCAGGTGGTCTCTACCGATGATAAAGGGGTATTTAGTTCTAAGGGGTCCATTTTGTCGCCATTGTTGTTTAATATATTTGTTAGCGACTTCCCTTTGGCAATTTTGAAATGTTCAGTATTCCAGTATTCTGACGACACTGTATTATGAGCGAAACACCTTTCTTATAAAACGTCCACTGAAATGATGCAAAATGACGTGTACAAGGCAATGCTTTATTTCTATAATAATGGAATTGTTGTAAATGCCTAAAAAACAAAATTTGTTTGTTTTCGCTCCCCACTTAAGATTACTGTTATTAACATGCCTCTCTACTTGCATGAGTCAGACTGTGTTCATTCTAAATGTGCGCCTATACCATATGTGGATTGTGTGAAATATCTCGGAATCTATTTCGATAGTAATTTATCGTGGCAACATCACTTATCACTTATTTGTTCTAAACTGAGGTCAGTAGCGTGGCTGTTGTTTAATATCAAAAGTATTGCACCCTTATCTCTAAGAAAGATTATAGCACATGCACTAGGTTACAGCGTGTAGAAGTACGGCATTACAGTCTTTGGCTTTTGTTCGGATCGTTGGAGATGCAGGGTAGACCGGATTATAAAAAAACATTCTTAAAAATGTTGCATACAATTCCCCAATAGTAAATTCTGCAAATATCTTCCGTGAACTTGGTCTACCGAACTCCCATTCATTACTTATAGAAACAGTTGTCGTTAAACATTTCTGGAATTCCGCTTTCAAACAAAAAAGTGCCGCCGCAAGAGAGCTTAGAAAACATGTCCGTTATGGAGTTCCTCGTTCAGCCACAAGGTATGGCGCGGCCAGAGGCTGTGCTTACGTGCCTGACATATTTAACAAATTACCAGAAGAAATTTTTAACGCGACATCGAAAAGCACGCTTAAACACTTCTTAAAGCAGCTACAGTAAAATTAACCTCTAGTACATTTTTCTTGCATCGCAATATTTACCTCTTCAACTTTTGTTATATGTAGATAACCAAATGTTATCTTGTTTTTTTTCCTTCATGTCTCATCAATTTATGTATATATTGTGGCAATAAACATTATTATTATTATTATTATTATTATTATTATTATTATTATTATTATTATTATTATTATTATTATTATTACCTGCCATGGCTTTGTTTTGCTCTGCTTAGATGGATTTTCGATTGCATACAGCAATGACACAAAACACCACTAATAAGCGCAGCGAAAGTGTCATATGCACCCATTAACATTGTGATGTGTGGGCACATGAACGATACATTCACCATGAAATTTCGCATTACCAGCGGACAAACAATGCATCCGTGTGTTTTATTCTGTGATGGCTGTCAGTATTTCCTAACCATCAGAGCAAGACACCAAATAATAAGAAAAAAATAAACACTGGTGTGCTAGCAATTAAAGAGCATACGAAATCAAGCATAGAAATATTTTCAAGGATTCTCCTAATTTGAAAGCAGTCCCCTATGCTAAAGAATTGTTGTTGTTCTAATAAATCAATAACATAGTGGCTTCGCTCAAGGTGCGGAGCATTAGCGAGCAATCCTTCGATTAAGTGCGGAAAATGACAGCAACACAAGAAAGGAGTGACACAGGACGAGCGGTGTCCTGTGTCCTTCCTTTCTGTGTTTTCTTCCGCGCTGATACAAAGAGTACGTCAATTCCAGCTCGCCCAGCTTTCCACGTTAGTGCTTTAGAGCACAACACTGTCGATTTTTTGGCCACGTGCGTGAAGTAGGTGCTTTATTAATTCTGCGCACCTCTTCCAATGTAAGATATCTTACTTTGTATAAAAGTATTTAGCGAATATCAAAAAGCCATAATCATGACATGTAAAACAAAACAAACACAGACAAAAGCTTCTTGTCTGCTGCGCTCTGTCTATAGCTCCAGTTAGAGTTACAAATCAGCATGCATTAATTTTTTGCCAGATTAACGTATCCGGCTCTTTAAGATTGTCCTAAAGCGCCTATCTAGGTTCTTCGCAGTTTGCGGCAGCCTGCGCCTTGAGGGAAGTACACTCACGTACAATATGAGCTGAAACACGGTGCATGCGCTGAAAAGGGCCTCGATGCTGTACGACGGCACCTACATACGAAAACTTGGTGTAATAAATACCAGTAATTGTAAGGCTGTTTAGCCCTCCAGTTATTCGTATGTCGGCGCCGCCGTACGGTCTTGGTGTCGTTTCGAACATGGCTACCGTGTTGCAGCTCATATGGCAAGCGACTGCACATTTGTTGAACAAATATTTCTTGCGCCAATTCGAAAAGTAAAGGAAGATAAATTACAGGAACAATTGTAATCTGCCCGAAAGTAACCCAGAATTATGTCTCCAACGTTTCGTTTCCCACAAGAGCGAATCTTTCTGAACAAGCTTTGAGTACCTTGCTCAAACTTTTGTTTTGATAACAAGTTTTAGTTACACAGCCCATTACAGTGCACTTCCTACCGTGGCAGCTTCAATCTGCGGAAAGCGCCTAGTAGACCGGTCTGAAAATATTTTTTCAAATATCGAACAATGACGAATATGTGAAAAGATAGAAATTATTTTACAAAAACTCTATAACCGCTAATACAGGTCCATGCAACATAAAGCAGTTGCCTCTGAATCATGAAGTCTCTAGAGATGTGTTGTTGGGCTGCATAACTGTAACTATATCAAAAGTTGCTGGTGCGTAAACAGGTGAATATGTGAAAATAGACTCTAAAGAAAAATGTCGCCTGTTTTAATTATTAGGGGAAATGGCCGTTCAAAATGATTTTGTTTATCTGTATTACCTAAGCAACATATATATCGAACAACTTAGATTCTGTCCTCAAGAGAAAAACTCGAAATGATACAAAGTACATGAGACAAGCAATTTTTATGCTCGAATGGTGTGAATACAGTTTTGCTTAGAAGCGAACGAGGGCGGGTGACCTTGCTTTTAAGGTTAGGTTGCGGCATTAGTTTTCGCAATTTTTCTTGTAACCACTACAATACTCATGCTTGTTAAGAGTTTGCTTCTTGTTAGATACATTCTCAGTTCTAAACAATTGCTGCAAGCACACGTGATCAGATATTGTTCCCTGTCTCGTATCCTAAGCATCGCAGCCTAACCCTTACATTCATACTAGGAATATACGTTCGAGCCCAATCTACAAGGTTTATGGAATTTCAAGTATTACCTGGTAAAGGTAACATGGTTCCAGTCCTTGAGCTGTACTGTTCACACAGGCGGACGTCACTTGTACAAAAAATTTAGGCACATATTTAAGCAGTTAACAAATATCGACTAATTGTCTACCCAATCAATTGCGTTACATCCCATATTGCAATTTACGAATTGTAGCCGGTGAGTTTGAAAAGCGCATTCACTTGAAGTGATTTTCCAGGGTGAAACCAGTTTCCAGCTATTATTTCTCAAAGTGTGGGGTGACTACATGAGTGTTTCAGTTATTTTTATACTTCAATGCATAAAAGAGCGTTTTATTTAAAAGAGAGGTGAACCAACTATTGATTTTTAAAGCGATTTTCACGGCGCGTGTCACCGAACTGGTGTCATTCTGAAAATTCACTACAAGTAGGTACGCCTGAAAAACTCACCGACTACAATTTGTAAATTGCAATATGTACAGTAAGGTAATTATTTATAAAGTTAAAGAGAAAAAAGAAGCTCTTTAATTAGTTGAATATGTTTTTCACTTTTTCGTGCAAATAATGTCCGCCTCACTTAACAGGACAGCTCAAGGGCTAGAATTATGTTACTTTCAACAACTTATTTAAAAAAATTCCATAGCGCTTAAATATAAGCACCCCGTCCATGCACAGTTTCTCTGAAGAGGGCGTCTGATGGTTCGCTGATGCATGCATCGAATGGACTAGTTTTATAGATGCTACTATCAGTTTCGAGTAACCAAGGCTCTTGGTACTGATATGTCATGAAGATAGCATACCAATATTTTAAGTTAGTCTTTTCTCTACTGCACAAATGAAAATGTTTTACAATGAAAATGTCACGTACCGTTTCAATCTGTTGGTAGCGCTCGCAGTTTCGATAAAGAAACTCTGAGCAAAACTTTAACAACTCTCCCACGTAATTTTTTTTACCGTTTTACTTATAGGAATGGTATTTATCTAGCCACATGTCTTTACTTCTTATTTTAGATCTAGGACAATGGGAAGATAAGCTTGATTAGAGTGAGCTATCCCAAAATATCAAGTACATCGCTCCGACAAGACGAAAAATAACAGGAAGCATGAAGAAAGTATCAACAAGCACTAAACGCGCCCAAGCACATCACGAATGCACAAATAGCTTGTCTACGGGTACCAGCGCTGACAGCAAGTTCCAGTACCTGGGATGGTAACCTATCACGCAGAAGTGAAGGAATCCGATTGGTTCCATCCATGTATACATACGTATAAATAGCATCCATAGGGCACCTCAACCTGAACGCGAAGGCGACACTTACGTCATCACTTCTACATAAAGGGAAATGTAATATAGAGCATAAGATGCACGTGATGTCATTCACACTGTCCATCAGATTATGTATACTAAAATGTTGCGAAGGCCCTTCACAGCACGCCTCTGCTTAGTAGGACGTGACCAAGTACAATCATTTTGCTCTGTGTGCGACGACTTCAGTCAATGATGTTCAAACGCTCACACAGAGGAACTTGTTTTGAATCATATTGATAACATTCTATAAAGATAAGCTACCTAGTATAGTTATGTATACATCGTTATATATTTCGGCAGCCAGGTGTTCATCCTTATAGTCGTCACTGTTGTTGATGTTACAGTGTCTACACGAGCAAGGCTGTTGGTTGTCTTTCATTCCGACTCAATAGCGCACTTTGTGAAGAGTTGGCTTACGCATCGCTATCAGGAGGCTACGTGCTGAAGTAGATTGTCGTCATGTCTCTATCAAAAAGGATAAATTAAAGTCACGTGACTTTGTACCAAGCAGCCTCAGTATGCCACGTTTCAGCGCTCTTTGGCCACGGATGGTCCTTGTGCCACAAAAACAACATATATCATCGTGATTATTATTCGTACCGAACAGCGTCTGAAACAAGGTTGGTCTGCACGTAGCCGTCATAAAGCTCAGCTGAAACATGGAACGCGAGATCCAGCTGCTCCGTAATTCAGCTGGCAGCTTATTTTGACAGAATCCGGAAGAAATCGTGGGCTCGCCTCTGCAAAGATAAGTTTAGAACATCAAAATGCCGGAGAAAAAACGCATCTAGCTTCGAACGCGACCTCCTTCGGCAACACGCCCTTTCTCCAGAATTTTTCCTCGGAGTTCTCTCACCGGATAATTACTTTACTCGTTGTTCGCGCCAGATAATGTGCGTAGGCATTCGGAGAATCCACCAAAATAAAGCAATGTGTCCGGCAGGAATAACAGGCTGACAAACTCATCGCACCATAGTGATAGGGAGGAAAATTCCGGTCACACCTGGAAACCTGTCATTGCAGTGTGTGTCATTTATTATGCACACGCGGAGAAAAAAAAACGGCGAAATCAGCCTATCTATATCTATGCAGGTACACGAGATATACCCGTCGTTAGTACGATGCTAAAGAGCAAACGTACGAACATGCGAATCACATGTTCTCATTATAGAAAAATGCGCTTGGAAATCACGGCCTGTACCATTTTCCGCGAAAGGCAGGCAGCAGTTTGCAAAACCCATAGTTTGTGGTTCATTTGAAGAATGATTTTCCATTAAACCTCGTTTTTCACCTCACCGTGTACAACCAGTAAATGCAGTTTGCGTGGAAAAAGCGAACGTGCTTTTTACTCGTGCCTGCACGAGCAAATGAAAGCCAGGTATGTGATGAATGACGCCGTAGTTCGGGCACGTGTCGTAAATCCAAAATTTTGAATTCGCCATGGAAAAGCATGACAGTGGCTATGAGTGCTGCGGTTCTGCTGCCGTTTACAGGCTCTGCTTGATGTTCCTTTGTCCGATCAATAGACAAACATGTATTTCTTTTTACGTACGATCTGTGAAGAACTTCAGCAAGGACAAAAAAAAGCTGTATGCATAGTTAGCGTTTGTCCACAGCGCAAGTTTCATTTCTCTCACTATTTCTGGCACTGGGCCATTAATTCGTTCAATGATTCTTCATCTACATGCGATAGTTATTTAGAGTGCTCTTCTTTCATCAATCTATGTCTGGACTTTAACATTAAGCAGCTTGTACTTCAGCCTACCCGACGCACGCAACATTCGGCTAACTTCTTAGATCTGATTATAACGCCTGCGCCCAAGTTAATTCCTTCCTTAACCTTTCTACCGGGGTTGAGGGATCATTGCATTATTCTCTTTGACATTCAAGCTTCAGTCTGTACGGAGAAGTCATTGAAACTCTTTCAGGAGTACAAAAAATGCTGTCATTGCTGTTATATAAACAGTTAAATGGAACATTTGCGCGTGCACGTTTCTCGCTCTCTCATATAGGTATATTGCATCGTGAAATTTTACTAAACAAAAGACAGTTCGATTCGATGATAGTTATACTTCACTTTGAATTGCCTTTACTCCGCAACTGATTGGCCATATTCAGTGAGCATGAGCTTCCACTTGTCGAGATATTCGGATTCGCTCTGCGATATGCTAGGCCTCCTGGTTAGCCCAGGGGTGCAGCGAGCGCCCTGACTTGCCTTGGTCCCGGGTACCGCTCCTCGCATCAGGCCAAATTTTCTGTCATCTTCGAATATTTCTTGATTAGAAATCACTACGGGTTTCATTCCTAGCTTCGCGCATAGTTAGACGGGCGGTATTTTTCCTTTTCGCAAACCTTCTTCCACCTCGTGGGCTTCCGCAGAAACGATTTGCCGCACAATGGAAGACACTTTTACCCATATCATAGTCGAATACGACAGGCAAATCAATCCCAGATAATAACATGACAAATTTGCGCGAAGTTTTCTTGATATTTGAACTTGATCTTCCCTTGCTTCTCGTGAAATGATATGCGCAAGAATTCAATAAACTTCAAATTGGAAGAAATAATACAAAGTGTCGTTTTCAAGTTGCCAGGACTTGCTGCGCTCTTATTCACGTCGAATATATCCTGACACTTGCGCTGTCTGGCAAGGTGTCCTTGAAAGACTTAGGGCTATATTATAAGTTGCAGACTACCGTGCCCATGCACAAGTTAGAGCGGAAACAGAAATCGCATTCAAGTGTGCCTTCATCAGTTCCACTTTTCCTACAACGTTTATGTACGCTGGTTTTAAATTGCCAAGGCGTGCCGTAATCCCCACTGGTTCATGCATGTTTAACATGAGCCTGTTTTTCTACTCTCTCCCCGGTAGCGCAAAAATGGTATATATTTTAGGTTTATAGATATATTTCCAGGACCACTTGTGTGACAACGATAAACTGAAGCTGGCTTTCCGATTTAGTGACTCATTATGTGGAGAAGCCGGGACTATGTGAGGATAGCTGGCCCACAAATTATCAATCTGCGCTCACTAAGGTCAGTCTCTTGTACGATTCCACTGTCCTTTGTCACGGCAGTGATGATAAAAAGGCATAATGCTAATAAACTATGGCCACAACCTTTACCTGAGATACCTTTCAAGCGTTTGCTCGTGCCACTGATTTATAACTTGTTTCCAAATAACGACTGCAAGAAAAATGAAAGATAGCACATAAAGATAGCTTGGCTGTAAGTTTCATATCTCAACGAATGGGGCAACAAATCAAAACCCTTCGTCATAAGTGCGACAGTCTTGTAGTAGCGCATTTCACTTCATCATTTATGCTACGAATTTCGTACAATCAGTGCGAACAGCTTCTCAATTTACGCAGGATGATTTGCAGTATACCGCCACAAGAAATATACAGTTGCGCTGCGTGTGACCCTCGATAGAGCAACTGCTTTTCTCAAGGAGTAGTACAAGAAGCTTACTCAAGTAGTGACTCTTTTTCGCTAAAAGATTAGCACGCTTATTCCTGTATTCAGATCTTGTAGAAAAATCTTGCTTTTCAACTATGACTCTATATTTTACGTTTCTTTCGTCAACATATGCGCAAATGCACCTGAAATTAAGCAATTTCGCTTTTTCTGTCGGACCCAAGAAGAACAAATTTTAGATTGGCTTACTCACCTTCATATGTGAAGATAAGGCGCACCTCAAATTTTCTGACGTATAGACACCAAGCAACCAAGCTATCGTGCGCTCATCTCTCCAGTCCGTTGCTCGACATAAGAATTTCCATCAGATAGATGTCGTGGACGTTCCACATGTCAAATTCCTTAACGCAAGCATTGTTGTTGCGACATTTTAGCAGTATAAATAGCAATATATTCGAAAGTTGAGTTTGAGATCATCTTACTGACTTCTTGCCATTTAATTCTACTTCGCGTATTTCCGGGTTATTTCTAACACGCCTGCTGATACTCGAGTGATTAGGGGCTCAGACACCTACGTAGTTTGATCAGCACGGAGCTACTTGGTGCAACTCCTGTTCTTACATATATGCTGTACCAGAGGTGTGTGGTGTGATAACCGCTTTCTGAGATAGAATTGAAGTGTTCCTGCATTTCAGTGTGATTACTGCTGTGAAGTTCCACAGCATTTTGTGTTACGTAGAGCTGCCTGAATTTCTCATTCCTTTTCATACATAGAGGCATCAGGAACGACCTAGTTGCAACACTACTTTGCAGATGCCGGCACTTGTGGCGATTATTGACTGTACGGCATCGTGAGTAATTGTCTCGTTTGTGCATATAATAAAATGTGTACATTAGACAACCGGAAACTTCCCTACAAGCGAGAACTTCTAGGAAAAGACACACTCTTCCTGTGTAAACATCTCTATGTATAACTTCCACTTACTTTATTTTTTCTCCTATATTATCAATCAAACAAAAGGGTAGCCTTCCTCAGCAAACGGGGACAACAATTTCTTTTGACAAATTTCGTTCTCAATAAAAAAAGTCTAAGCTAAAAGAATTCTTGACCATTCATGAAGTGTTACCAACGTCATTGCTGTGCGCAAGTTGTCCGTGGGGCGACCGCGAAGCTTTCTTTTAATCTCCCTACTTTATATGTAGCGAGTTGCATACCGTAAATAATGCTTCCCGCGTAATAAACAACGTATCTGGCTCTGATATAGTTGTTAAAGCTTCTATACTCCATGAGAAACAACGAGGGCAACTGTGTCTTTCGTAATCGAACAATAAACTACCCCAGAGAACATATACATGTTATATCCACTCAAAGGTATTTAAGAAGGCACACAGACTTCCTAACAAAATTGAGCATGATCGAGGACGGCTTCTTTGATTTTCTTATAATGATTTTTAATTGCTGTGCTCTTTTATTCAGGCCTAGGGTATGCGCAGATTCTTGGTGAATCCACCAAAATAAGCATGCGCCACTAAGACATGGGGGTATAGAAGCTTTAATTGTATTTTGATATGCATCGCAGTTATCTGTGCGCACACTTCTCATCGGCACTTTTTTTTTTACAGGCATAATATTACTTTAAAGCTTCCTTGCAGACATCGTCTTCTTGACACAGACAGCTAGAGACGATGAAGCCGTGCGCGCGAACTCAGATAACGCAAGTAGCTGCTCCGCTAAGTCGAAGAATTTTCACGTTATTCAGACTGCAGCGTTGCGTTCCATCAAATGTTTTTTTAATTCTCGCTAAGTAAAGAAGACTGCAGCAGAGATTACATGGAAAAACAAAAACTGCCTAAAAGCCAAAATGACAAGTGCTCGTAAAATACCAAGAATACATAACGATTGCTGACAGCAGCATCCTCAACAGAGCTACATATTAGTTCGTGTTAGACAGAAGGCACCTGAAAAAAATTCCTCGATTCTGGGATTGACCATGCCAAATCCACGCTCTGAACATTAGACACGCACTCGTTGAGAAATATGGAATAATTTTTACCACATATGGCTTTTAAACTTGCCCCCTAGCAAGGAACAAAAGCGTGTTTTTTTTCTTTCTGTCTCCACTGGAATACAACGACCGCGGCCGATGGACGCGCAACTGAGCATGACAAAATGGCTGCTTATGACCATAAAGCAACCCACCAGAGCAGTTTTTCTGGACATTTCTGCTTAGGAGAGGTGTGCCTTTAGACCGGGCAACCCCAATCACATAGCACTACACACAATGCTTTGCAGGGGTAACAATCTGTTTTGCAGAGGTGGAATTGGTGGTCTTCTATCACTGTCTTCTCGGGTCACTGTCTTCCATCATTGTCTTTTTTTTTCACGACTAAAAGGACGCTTTCAGCCCGGCCGTCGACACTTGCTTATCTAACTTCCGCTTTATGTTGGCCGTGCACTTCTGAAAGGTGATCCTGCTGCAATCTGAGCTATTACCAGGATGGCTCCTGGTGGTCGACATTGACAAATGCAGACGCCGCTTTCGTCGAAAACGCAAGCTTTTGCCGCTGGACACACCCTGCTAGGAAGCGCCGTGCGTGTTCAAGCCATAGCTTATACTGACTGTCAAGCGTGCTTGGCGACTTCCGGCTTCTTTGTGTAATTTTCTTGTCTGTTAGCTGTAAGTGCTTTAGAGAATAGGTAGGACGCTGGTCGTACAAACGAGAAACTGATGATAAACATGGTGCAATGAAACAGCCTCGAAAAGGAATAAATGTACATTGGGAGATAAGAATGCCAACGCAAGAGCCTGTTGTTCCTGTCCGCCCCTGTTGAAGCCCAATTCATCACGTACCGAAGGCAGCCGCTGCGGTCGGGTGTACAGAATGAGTACCGGTGCCTCCTCCTCATCTTCTATTCTTTTGTAGTGGTTCACAAGTTCCCATTGGTGCACGTAGAGGCGCGTGTGTGAAACCAACTATCCAAATTTCTTACAAGGAGAGAAAATTTATTGAAAACGGAATGCTATAATTGGTCGCTGTAAAATTGGTGTTGCCGGCGTCAGTCAATAAAGAACTCTCTTATTTGCGCATGCAGAATTATTAGAACGTCCACTGCACTGCGTAAACAGCTAATGATTCCGTGTCAGGAGTTCAAAACTTTTCGCTGTTTGGATGATGCATGTTTTCGAGTAGGCTTCACAAGACGTGTATATATATCCACAGTGACGCACGACATAGGCTTCTGCAGTGTGCCTAAAGCGCTTTTCACCGGTGTTGTTTTGATGTGCAGTCGCTCTTGCTAGGCGCTTGTACCTTTTTCCCCCAAGTATGGTTGAAATGTTGGAACCGCACTGATGTTACATCGATGGAAAATTATGTGGTTGGTTGTTGTTAATAATATTGTAAGGAGAGGCATGAACAGTTAATGGAACCAATATCTGCAGTATGAGGTCCAGCAAAGGTCTCTGGAAAACGTAGGACTCACGTCCCACCCTCCTAAATTTTTAATGTTGCTAAAAAAGTTCAGTCAGTCAGAATGACAAGAAATTGCTTGGAAGATGCTCGTAATTTATATCAATGGCATGTAATTGAAAACGTGAGCCGCATTCACGGCATCTTTTCTTTGCGCCAATGCCAGTAACTGAAATGTTATTTGCAGGTAATTTTTGCATTTCCGAATGAGTTAACTTAAGTATTATTCAATATTGCAAGAATTATTCAGGATTTATTCGATATCTCATAACTCAATTGGCAAACACTTGAGGCAAAGATATTTCTAAGTAAAACCTTGCATGTGGACGACATCACGTTGATAACGGGAAAGTGACACACCTGTTAATGTTTTCTTCCGCATAGCTTTTTTCTTAGATGAAACTTCTGTAATATTTTAAAACTTATAAACCAATTATAGCATCTCCGCCAATTATTTAATGCGGATCCCAGTGATTATCGAAGGGCCAATTGCTTGCGGTCTTGATCATCTTAGGTGCAACATAAACAGGAACCTTGAGGGATCCCAAAGTATAATAAAATGGCGAGATAAAATTGACACACCTGTGACTATTCTCTTTTGGATATTGCACGCCTGTTCTTTGATGCCCAGTACGGAGGGGATACTGATGCATGGTTCAGCATTCAGTAAGACACACCCAAAGTAGAACGAAAACGCAGTGTTAAACGTGACCGGACATCTACAGCGAGCAAATTTGCATTGTAGTGATTCATGTTTCCAGCACCTACAATAGCAGCCCACACGGCAATATCCTCTACGTCGCTGAGCGAGATTTACCATGTGGTAAAAGAAGCTTGTTGCAAGAACTGCTCGCACACACTTTCAATGGCATTCAGCGTTTGTCAAATTGTAGTTGAACACTCTGAAAACAGATATATTCAGTTGAATGTTTGCTGAGGTTTATCTGTGCTGAAATATCCGCCAGTATGACCGAACGTACGTATGCTGCACGAAGGTAAAGCACTATACAGCGCGGTTCGGTTCAAGCAACCTTCCTCCTCTCCACCGCTACACACGGCTATTTGTCAACGGTTTTAAGCTCGACATAGTCTAAGTAGAATTATATTGTTGTTGGGAAAGTAGTGCTTTACCGTACTGATGATGGCCTCTGTCGTAATCGACATAGATGATTATCCAACTAGCACAGAGACACACGCGTTCACCGGTGGCTTTATGCTTCGAGCTTTCAGCGGATGGTTGTTAATTGCCAAGCAAGTATTATTAAAATCATTTGAAAGCAAGAATACGCTTATCATTCAATGCATGCAGTTCGTACCTAATGAGAAAGTTATACTTTTCAGAGCAATTATTGACTGCTCGCTAAGTCTCTTCACATACGCGATATGTAAGTTAAAAATGGTGTGCGTAGGGCTATCTTGACTTAAAGAGAATATTATTTCAGATTGCAGCAAAAATTGTGATTTGAAGCAGCAATAACTTATGTGTGTAAACTCTAAGAAGTAAGTGGTGCAGACGCAGCTTTCTAAGGTCTAGGTTCTCATTCTTTCAGAAGCCTTTGTAATGTCTGCAGGCGATCGGTCTCGACAATCGTATTTTGTCGTCATAGTCTAGCACCGTGGGCTGCAGAGTTTCGTCTCATTAAGGGCAGCCATGCCCGGTTTAATGATTACTCGCTTCTTGCACCAATTAAAAGCGCGTTCCAAGGCTCGATGGCCACATCACTAGGCGCGGACCCCGCTGCACACGCACTTCAGACGCGCTTCAGACTTCGGTTTTCCCCTTACTTTCGTGTAGTCCACGTTACACCACTCCATGATAAGATGTGGCGTGCGAGGCTCCTATATGACTGAACCTAATGCTAGCAGTTCATTTCCCTTGTTCAGTTGACCACAACCACCGTTTGCTTTCTGACTTCTCTGGCGTGTGATAGATCCGGCGTGGCCTGCTTCGCAACCTCGTGCGAATTGCTGCGCCGTTAAGCTGGTGTCCACAGTGAAATCTACCAAATCAATACCACTTTTCCTGACGTTTTGTTTTACCTCCTGTGGTTGCTTAGTGGCTGTGGTGTTAATTTGCTAAGCACGAGGTCGCGGGATTGAATCCCGGCCGTGACGGCCGCATTTCGATGGGGGCGAAATGCGAAAACATCCGTTTACTTAGATTTAGGCGCTCGTTAAAGAACCCCAGGTAGTCCAAATTTCCGGAGTCCCCCATTACGGCGCGCCTCATAATCAGATCGTGGTTTCTCAAGCAGAACTCTATAATTTAATTTAATTAACTTTTCGTTTTCCGTTTCCTATTAGTTTACGTAGTTCACTTTCTCGGGGTTTTTAATATGCAGGTTGTTTAAGATATTTTGTGCCAACAGACATTATACGAACTAAGGATATTTTTTTTTTTCATTTCGATCCCTCATCGATGGCTACGGTGCATGGGGAAGGAATTCAAAAAAGCCTCGTGCACCGCGCTTTACATACTTGACAAAGCTATTCCTCCAAACTTTGAGAATGACAGCCCACAAACAACCGTCATGAAACTATATACTGACAGCGCATGCCTTTTTGCTAGAGCTTTTCATGTGAAATTTTCTCAGATTGAAATAATAAAAGTGCGAAACAATAACAGAAGCCTGAAAATTGACGTTTTTCTTTTCTTTTTTTTTTTTGGCGCGGCTGTGTACAACCTCCAGGATCGGCCCTCGCATGACGCCGCGTTTCTAGCAGAAAGCTCGCCTTCGTGCATAGCTTTCGCCGCAAGCGCTTACTGGTAAACATTACGGTTGCATAAGCTGCAGTTGCCACGAAGCGTGAGAAGTAGTCAGGAATTTTTTAATGCTATCTTGTTCCACTCTAAAAGACAAAGCTTAATCCTCCTCCAAATTTTTGGAACGTTAAACTCCATGATATATTTCTTTGTAAGAAAAATGGAAGGCATATTTTCTCTCTCCACACACATATATATATAACCTTATCGTTCATTAAGCAGGCAACACATACTCGTAGTACCCACTAAAGAACGGCTGAAAAAGCTGCACGGCCGGTGTAACTGTTCCAAAACCTCGGTTTTGTACAGAAAGCTAGTGACTACTCAAGAAGTGGTGCTATTCACGGTTTATTCGACCTGAGCGATATGGGACAGAATACATTGCCCTATTAATTATAGGGTCGGTGTTTACTTTTTCTTTTCGTTCGTCAATAGAAGGGCCAAACCAAGGGGCTCGAACTCACGGCACGCACGCAGAGTCGTTCAGAATCATTGTATAACAATATTTTTTTCAATATCTTTTTCTTTTCGTCGTGTCAACTAAAGCAGTAGCAATGAAGTGTGGATAACATCAAGCGGAAATGACGTTTCCGGCTCGATAAGAAAGGAGCAAATTTTAAAATATTGGCTGAGTTATAGTCTTGTTTTGAAACACACCAGCGAAAACCCGTCGACGGTGCCACGTACTTGCCTAGCAGCTCAGAGTTCTATGTGTGCCGATCAGTTCCCCACAGTTTTTTGAGGCAAGTACCAGGCAGTGGAAAATTAATCGATGTAGCCCTGCATCCAGTCATATCGCAGTCCACAGACCGGCACGTCGTCGGCAGCCGATCTGAAATCAGTGTATTCTACGAGTGCATCCCTGCAGCAATCCGTGGCAAGCCTTCCTGTTCAATCTTGGCCCTCAGTCTACGCACAAAACAGTCCCCAGGGTCACTTTAGCTGGATCACGCGCTGCTCAGCTCGACGCCTAAATGGTGCGATGTGACGGTGTGTCCGTAGGGAGTAATTCACAGCAGCGTATTACTGTGACACAATTTTGGCACCGCGGTCATCTGAAATGCTCTAGGCGAACTTTCGACGTCCGCCCGCAGTCTGTCTCATCCCGACTGCAGATCAAACACACGGATGAGCGAGACAGCTCGTAAATTTTAAAGCAGTCTGGCTTTATCAGGTACCCTCCCTGACCCTTTGTTATACGATCAACTCAGAAAAACACTGCATTGGATGACCAGTAAATGAAACCTGTAGTGGAGAACTGTATTCATCAACTCTCAAGGCAAGCTTTACTTGTAATCGAGTAGAACATTAAGTTCGAGAAAAACATTTCCTTCAAACGCAGCGATGTTCTGGCTAGCAGCTTTCAAAGCATTGGCCGGAATGTAAGTTTTGTTACTTCAAAAGGCCTTAGACTGTGAGTGATAGAAGACTCTATTTGTGTTGTCAACTTGTGACGCAAACTGCCTTACTGAGTAAATAGACGCATTCTGTAAGTTATCCGCCGTTGTGCGATCAATGGGTATGAATATTTCGCTACTGAGTACGACGTCGCGTGTTCGATCGTCTGTCCTGGTCACCTCATTCCGATCGGGGCTACATGGAGATTAATTTATTTTTGCTAACCTTGTATACCTTCTGCTAGATAATAAGCATAATTAATTGCGCAACTGGCTGATAAAATCAGTAGTTCAAGGTTCCACGCCACCAAAGATAGCGTTTTAAAACCCTTCTCATTGACAGAGAGCATCGGACGACGAAAGAAATTTTTCCTTTGTGTTCTCTCTGCATGAAGGCTTCAATTAACTCTTAGCAGAGTACTGATTTGAGCTAGTTGGTTACAATTCATCATCAATCTTATTTCTGCACAACTTGTAACGAGGACTGGAGGACGACAGACACAAGCGCAATTAATTTGATTGATCACATTGATCATTAGCATAATATCAGCCACAGAATCTTAATCTTCGCAGGAGCCATTCCTAGGCCGCTATTAGATTATGAGGTATCAAAACTCGGGAAAATGTTTCCAGGTAACAGAATAAATACAAAAGTGAAAAGAAATGGTCAGTCTCGCCCGGCGGGCGATGCATTTACAGCGATAGCCAATTGCAGCTTTACGCTTGAACTCCTCGGACGGTGTTCTAGCTGCACGCAGGGTGCGACATGTTCGCGGGACACGACACGCAAAGCATACAAAGCAACGGCTGCTGCGCGAAAGGAACAGCGCCCCTGCAGCTACCAGGCGTCTCACAATGCTGGCGTGATGAGGAGCGCCGCCAGTGGCGTTGCAAGCGTCGCACCTCGCACAAGATGACCCTAACACGAAACGGAGTGAAATATTACAGCGAAGCTGTATATGGCTAGCCTTTTCATCTATCCATCCGTCTGTCACCTGTGCGCCGAAAACTCCTCCGGCGCAACCCCATACGCATGGATAGAAAGTGTGCTGGAGCTCATGGCTGGGTAACGTATTAGTTTGGAGCTGGAGCTAAGTCACGAAAAAGTAAGGATAAGATTAGATTCGAAGTTCCCACTTTATATCACTTCAGTTGTCTGTAGTCTATTAGTTCCTGACAATAATAATCTACAATTTGTACAACAACGTATATTTTCATTTTTTTTTGTCTACTGCCGTTAAAAGCACACTCTCAGGACTCATTCACACCGGCGACTCACACCAATTTGGCCACGAAGCGACCAGTCGAAATTAGTCACCAGTGGTCGTTTTGGTCAAACCATATATAGTTGAAGCAAATCCGCAAGCCGCATATACAAAAGGTCTGTTTGTAATGTGGTCTCGCTTCTCTCTCAGCCCAAGCGGCAGGTGTTCGGACGCCGGCCTTGTAATGGCTCAGTTACTATGATATTCGTTTGCTGCGAGCGGGGTCAGTGCTTTTAAGTAGCAATAACAACATTCACATGGAGGCCGAGAAAAAAAATTGTGCACTGTGCTTTGGGTGTGCGTAAAGATCTGAAATTGTTAAAACACGAATCCACACCCATGCCTAAAACAGTGATCGAAGCTTGGGGCATTGAATTACTCCTTCGTGATTTAAATTGTGCAAAAGCTGTGGGCCCTGACTGTTTACCCAATTTTATGTTGAAGTCTTGCTCTCATATAGTGTCAATGTATGTGAAAATTATTTTTGAGAAGTCCTTGGAACACAGTTCACTTCCGGCTGATTGGAAAATGGCATCGGTTGCTCCTATACATAAAACTGGCCCGCGCAACATTATTAATAACTACCGTCCCATTTCACTAACTTCTGTGTGCAGTAAAGTTCTAGAGCATGTTTTATATACTGTAGTAGTCAAACCTATAGATAGTAATTCTTTATTTAACCCAAATCAGCATGGATTTAGGCGAGGATTATCATGCGTCACACAACTAGTAGAGTTCACACATGTCTTAGCGGCAGCCCTGGACGACAAATCATCGGTCGACTGTATTTTTCTTGACTTTCAAAAAGCGTTCGACACCGTTTCACATTACCTGTTACTGCAGAAACTAACCAGTTTTAATATTAATCCCCAAGTTATTGCATGGATCGCCGAATATTTACGCGAGAGGCGACAATATGTAGTCGTAAACGGCGAACAATCTGCAATAAGTAATGTAACGTCAGGGGTACCTCAGGGATCAGTTCTGGGGCCCCTTCTTTTCCTACTTTATATCAATGACATTAATGAAAATGTACAGTCCCATATTAGGTTATTTGCAGATGACTGCATATTATACCGTAAGGTTACATGTGAAAGTGACTGCTTCATAATTCAAAACGACCTATATGCCATACACGAGTGGTGTGAGTGATGGGAAATGAAACTGAATCTCGAGAAAACGGTGTGTATGAGGTTCTCCAGAAAAAAAAAATCCTGGAAAATTTGAATATACGATAAACTACTGTCCAGTAAAAATGGTGTGTGAATATAAATACCTAGGCGTTTACTTTTGCCCCTCTTTATCATGGGATCGGCATGTAGATTATACCGTAGGCAAAGCTTGTCGGAGCTTGGGATTTTTACGACGAAATACACGTGCGTTTCCACAACAAACCCGGGAGCTACTATATAAATCATATGTAAGATCTGAGCTCGAATACGCATGCCCTGTGTGGGATCCTTCATCAGTAACCAACAAAGAAAGACTAGAAAAAGTTCAGTCCATGGCGGCAAGATATGTACTAAATATAGCAATGTATGACAGGCAGTTTAGTGCAATTAAATCTAAGGCAATGCTAAACCGGCAATCTCTCCAGCACCGAAGAGCGTCGTTTCGACTGAAGCTTTTGCACAGCATATATCACTCTCATACTCGAATTCCACGTGACGTGTACATAAACCAGCCTCACTACACATCAGCACGCAAAGATCATGAACAGAAGATAAGAGAATACAAATGTAATACATCGGCCTTTAGCAGCTCGTTTTTCCCAAGGACCATCAGTCAGTGGAACCGACTTTCTTCCTCAATTGTAGGAATTTCTTGTCCTAACAAGTTCTTTTCTGCATTAAAAGCAATAGAATCTTGTGATCCCTAAGGCTTGGTAAATATCCCGTGTACGTCTAGCAATCATCATGACCTATAAACAATCCCAGCTGCAAATGACATTTTCTTTTAGTGCCTTTTTTTTCACCTTGTCGCACTGTATCTTAATCACTACATTGTTTTCTTTTTTTTTTTTTGCAACCTATTATTCGATTTGTTATTCTTTTTTTTTCGCTTTTTCATTATGAGTCTCTGTAATCATTGTGCTTTATGTACTCTTTTTTTTTCTTCCAAATGTGACATGTGGCATCTGCAACGTGCCTGTTTCCGATATGGCTGTGTACAACTTAGCTGTGTGCTTTTCTTTCTTTTCCTCTTTTTTTTGTCGGCCTATAATAATGTGTTGTTGACTTACACAAATTTATGCAAACCTGCAATTTTGATGCTTGTTTTTCATCTGTACCCCCCCCCCCCCCCCCCTGTAATGCCTGAATGGGCGCTGTGGGTACTAAATAAATAAAATAAATAAAGAGTGTGAAGTGGTCACAATTGATCTGGAGCCCTCCACTATGACGCTCAGCATAGCCCACGGTGCGGCTTCTGAACGCAAAGTTGGTAATTTGAAATAAATTTAGATAGTGTAAGCCTGAGTCTTGCCACTGAAATGACACAACTCATGTAATGGCAAGCTTATGGTGTGTCCTAAATGTCACAATGAAGTTCCGTCCATATATTTCTTTGAACTACAGATCCTTTTGCTATTAAAGAAAAGCTCCTTTCAGTTTCATGATATCATGAAGTGCTTGAAATGAAAAACTGACATCCTGAATGCATGGAAAATGCAGAAAAGCGCAGTTCAGTGTAAACACAACCGAAAGAGCGCAAACTTTCAGCATCGCATTAGTGCCGACGTTTTTTACAGAGCATCTCCAAGGACTTTCTGAATAAAGGAAGACGATTATAGATTAGAGCCCTATTGGGCAAAACGTAGTCGAAATGTTAAAGTGCATACTAAAAGCATGGTTACGCAGTTGGTTGTTTAGGCGGCTCGTACTGGAGCTTCTCCTAGCAAAATGAAAGTAGCAAAAAACAGCGCAACCTGTGTAAGAACCTGATCGCGTCATTTATACCGTTAAGGTTTTAAAGCAAACCTTTTGTGTATGCGGCTTCCAGATTTGCTTCAACTGCCTATGATTTTTTACGGTGAACCTTAGTATAAATAAATAAAGGGAAAATCAGACATCCACCCGTTCGTAGCAATTGCTACAAAGGAAACCCATACGGGTTCCTCGAAAGAAAAGCCTCATAGTTGAAGAAAAATTCGTCCTGGTCCGGGACACGCAACAAATAGTGCAACAATTTTTTTTCTTGTCACTTTCACCAGAATGCTGCTGCAGTTGCTTCGAACCGGATACGCGAGTTGTGGTCAGGAGCAGAACGCCATTATCAGTCAGCGGTATCGCAGGAAACAAAACTCAACTTCGCGCAGCCCAATCCACTTCCAGCTACTATCATTTATTAGAAGGAGAGAGTGTTCGTGTCCTGCAAAAAAAAAAAAAAGATGTAGAGCTGGTCACGTTGAGACTTCAAAACACGAGTATTCCAGAGTCCGAGCACGTCATGGGATACCCAAAAAATCATGCGCGACATCCACGTGAGTGGCGCAACAAGGTCGAGTCTATTGATATTTGTAATGGGGTTTCGCTTTTCTCGCAGCCCAAGTGGCAGGCGTTGGTACACTGGGCTGCTAAACAGTTGCAGGACATTCCAGATGACACTCAGGTCAGTATGGCTATGACGATGCTAGGATGCGTTTATACAGACCTAAGTTTAGTGATGACAGAGATTCGAAAAATTCGCTACGGTGTAGTTGAGTCTAGGCTATGCAGTTCGAAATAAGTCCTCTGTAGATAACTCATATAAGTGTAAATGTGCTTCTGACGTATCCTGTTTATAAGCACCGCCTGAGAAGAAATGGTCAGTGATCTGAAAGTGTGACAGATTTTTTTCCCGTTCCTGAGAGTTTTTTTTCATCGGAGCTTCTCGAAAATATCTCGGGAAAGGTCGCGGCGGGTCTTCTCTGATATTTCATCGAAAAAAGGTCGGGGAGGAGAGGGAGAGAGGGAGAGCAAATATCTTGCTTACTTAGCCATTCTGATGCCATAAATACCCACCATGCGGCCATATTACCAACTTTTCTACTTGGGGTGGTTCGCCGATTAATAAAGACACGCTCATCAATTTCGCTTTTCCGCTAAATCTCCAGAAATACAAAAGCGCTTCCCTTGGTCATTGGCAAATCGTCCGGTCTATTCGTCATTCAGTCCTCGCATTGAAGACACAAAATGTTGGAAGCCGGCATTCACGTTGGTTATATTTTTACAACTTCTTGGGGATGTCTCGGCTGTGTGTTTGGTTGTTAGGTACTTTGGACCGGTGATTTATTTTCTTCGTTTCTGTCACTGCAGCGATTTCAGTACCACCACTGAACTTCATTTTTCTTCCGCCTACCTTCTCTGAACACCTACTTTGGGAAAAGGCCTCTTTTTAATGCGATTAGCATTATTTGTCTACTTCTGCCGTTTTGAGCCCATCCGTCCATCCATCCATCAGCGTTCCCGTCGACCCGCCAAGGGGTGTAAGACAATGCGCTACGGCGCAGCGATCACTTACGAGGCGCCCCGCATCGGACTTTGCACCCACCAATCACGCGGTGAGCGTCGAGCAACGCAGCGTTCGGTGCGGCAACGAAACGTGTGCCTGCGCAAGCGGAACGAACCAAAGAACTCGGTGTCCCCGGAGAGGGAAACGATCTACGCCAGCCAAACGTCGTGATCGGCACGGGCATAGAGATATATAGATAGTGATCTAAGGAAAGGAAGGACGCTTGATTCTGCAACCCGTGAGAGAGTACGGCGAAGCCTCGTCAGGGGAGAGGGAGTCGGGGCCGCGACGCGCCTCGCACCAGTCCCCGCACAGCCCCAATGCGCGCGTGGCGCGCCACCTGTCGGGGCAGCGCCGTACATTGAGAAGAGGGGGTCTTCTGTGTTTGCCGCAAGATGGCTCTGCGTGTGCGGAAAGCGCAGAAGAAATGTAGCGGAAACGTACTTCGCTACTCGTGTAACTGCAACTTCTGTAGGTTACATGCTCATAATTGCCGATATACACCGCAGTATAACTTTCTACGGCACGTTTCTAAGACAACACCGCATTCACTAGAGGCTCTTTTGTACCGCTTTGAAGCGTCGAACTCGTGGCTGAGTGGTAGCGTGTCCGCCTCGCACTCCGGAGACCCTGGTTCGATTCCCACGCAGCCCAGGTTGCAAGTTGTTTTTATTTATAAGTTGCCTGCCGGGATTTTTCGCTCACGGCCAACGCCGCGGACGCCGACACCAACGACACCGGCTTTTCTGCGACACGAGCTCCTTAACGCTGTCGCGTTAACAAGCGCGCAAGCCGAACGTGCGACTCGCTCCGGAGGAGCAAATGGCACATGTGAAACCACGCGATTATACTGCGTCCGATGTTTAGTCTGTGCAAAGCTCCCGGGGCTGCCGGTAAGACCGGCGGGCGCGCCGGTGGTACGAGCGTTCGTCGAGACGCCCGCATGCAGTGACTAGGTTACGGTGGGCCGTCGCGAACAGCAGCGACGCGACGCTGTGATGACGTTCCCATCTCGACGACTGCTCCGACGACAGGGCTAGGAGCGCCTCAGAGCGCTCGAAGATGGAGGAGAGCAATCGAGAAGAACCAGCCAAACATAGGGTGCGCATCGTCTTTCTCCAGGATACGCGCCGAGGAACGCTCCAGAGCGTTCAGAAACGACCAGCCGAAGATGGCATTAGTTTCGGTGTCGCGCGCTCTGATACACGGAATTCGTCCTACCACAGTTCTGCGGGTAAACGCATTTTATGAGACCTCAAAGTTGATTTGGCTTGTAGCCCCCCGAGAGCGTGCTTCAATTTCCCAATTACAGTGATGCTGCTGAAATTAAAATGTTAAAATGTAAGTGATCAATTTCCATTACTAGCGACTAACTAACACGTATTACCCGTCACTCCCTGGTTGCCCCCACTGACGATACGTCTCTGAAGGAGCCGTTTTTATTATTCAGAAGATCTTTTTTTATAAGTTACCGAAAGTCTTCGTATAAACAGCTGTTATGGACTCCTGAGCTTTGTTCGTGGTTGAATGTTTTCTTTTTCATTATTATTATATTCTGGCAAAGAAAAACCGACACCTAGCACAGAATTAAAACAATAAAAGAAAATAAACGAGATGTCCTGTGCCTTTCTTTTCATGGTCATCTCCGACCAGTCGAATTTTCGTCAAACCCTCGATTTCATAATGCTATTTTACTTATTACTGAGTATGCAAGCGCTCGAACTGTGCTTCCATTCTTGCTCTTTGATTCTGTTCTTTACAACATCACGTTTAAGAGACATCGCGTCTTGCGTCATCTGATTCTTATTTAGTTTCCCATGTTAATCAGTATTTTTTTGAAAATTTTATCACCCATAGCGACTTAGCGCACGGATAAGTGAAATGCGGTAGAAGGAGGCACGTGCTTCCAACCACTCCAGTCGATCCCCCTCGCTGAATTTACCCACAATATCCAATCTAAAGCAAAATAATGTCAGATGGAACGAAAGTCGTCGATTAACATCGCAAAATATTTTATGTGGTACATGTACTACATAGACAAACATAATAAATGTTGCATTGTATAGATTGTCTAAAAGAAGCAGAAGAAATAGCAGCTTTCAAGTCGGCATAACCGCTACCGAAGCGTCGCCAGTCTTTTGTTTTTTCCTTCTTTCTTTTTTTTTTTTGTGGTGCGTGCCTTGTTTATTTTGATCTTTCATTTGAATATATTATTGAAAGGGCGCTCAGATGTGCTAGTGAAGCGCGAGAACAAGGCGGCATTAGTACTATGAAAGTTTTTTTTTTATTATAACATATCTGGCTGCAATAAAAGTACCTTGCTCATGTTGTTCGGACTAATGTACGTACTTCGTAGAAGCCATGTCACGCCAAAGCGGGAAATTCAGCATCGAGCTAGCACCTTTATTGACGAAATCATCAGTGTGATATCGGTGCTCGCCTCAAGAAGGGAAACACACCTCTCTGTCAATGACGCGTAACTTCAAAACGTCGAGACTATTTTTTTTTCTTAACCTTACGGGCTTGTCCTAGCCTTTCCTTGTGCTTTGGTTGTATTGCTGCAACCCGACACGGCGGCTCAGCGGCGTTAGCATTGCGGTGCTGAGCGCAAGGTACAAAGTCGCTGGAACGATTTACAGCCGCGACGGCGACATTTCGATGACGGCGTAATGCGAAAACTCTGCTATTAGCGCATGTTAAAGAACCCTAGGTGTTCAAAAATAATCGTGACCCCTTCGCTACAGCGCTTCTTATAACCCATTGCAGAATTTTCAGACGTAATTTTTTTTTCCTTTCACTTGTATTCGGAAAGACTCAACAGTAAACTTGGCTATTTAGTCAAAACGTTGTCTTGCAAGTGTTAGCCTTTCTTTAACTTCATTCAGCCTAGGGAGACACTAGCTATAGCCGATTGTAACGAGAATATTTCGCACTATTTTCGCTTATATCATCTGAACCGTACCACCCACGCGGTTTACTTTTGTATCAGTGTTTAGAGAAAAAAAAAAACGTTACTCTCTCGTGCATATATTGCGGGCGCAAATGGTGGGGTTGTCACGCCACGCATGGCGCAATCGCAGTTAAATTTAGCGGTGCGTGTGGTGTTCGAGAAGCGCAGCTCAGCAGTACGTTTGTCAGGCTCAGCAGGAGTGGTGAGCATAGTGAGAGAGCTCACCATGCTATAGTAAGCATAATTGATGGAAGTCAAAGCGCTGCTCTTCAGAAAGTGAAAGACCTACAAGTGTGCAATTTGCCGTCGAAATTTCACACTTAATCGGATTTAGTGCCCCTGCGTTCGACACATGGGGTCTATAAATGCACTGAAGAGACTCGTGCAGCAGATGAGAGCGATACCCAGCAGTATGATCACGGTGGAACGTGTCCAGCTCCACCGGAAGCCCAAGCGTAGGAGCCCCGAACATGGGTGAGTGCGGCAGGCCCGAGCGGTCCAATGCAGTCTCGGGCGCTAGTATCGGGGGTGTAATTTTTGGGTATCATTGTTTACCCTCTGCAAAACAAACACGCCAAATATGAATGGAGAGTGAGCGCGATCGAACAATGAGACCGCAAGACCCCCACTAGCTTAACATACGTTAAGCATGTACGCTTTCTAATCTGTGAATAAATGTAACTTGTGTATTTGGTTACTTTGTTTCTGTACTTCAGTGCCTATTCACCATTTGCAGCACTCGAAAGAGAGAGAGAGAGAGAGATAGCAAAGAGAGGAAAGGCAGGGAGGTCAACCAGACGAGCGTCCGCTTTGGTACCCTACACTGGGGTAAAGGAAAGGGGGAACAGAAAGAGGAAAGCGGGATAGAGGGAACACTGTCTGTGCACGCAGCAAAGTGCTTGGAAATCAGCCCAGTCAAAGCAAGTAATATTCCGTGTACCCTACTGTGGCTGCACAACTGATGCAGCCTGCCCGTCTTCTTTTGCTCTGCTTTATGTAAATGTGTATTCTTTTTGGCGTGTTTATTCAAGTGTGGTGGTAGTAGCAGCATGAAAAAAACATCTGACAATCGTTACTTTTGCTCTAGTGGTTACGGCCCTCTCCGGAGCGGCCCGGAAACATAATGTTTCTTCACGTGCGGAGTTTCCGTGTTCTTGCTATTCACCTTCTTGGAATAAGTCGACATTGCATTTGCCGTGGTGCCGTTTGTTAATTCCGAGCTACAAAGTCCATGAGGTGTCATCTTCAAAGCGAACTCAAAGTGGTACAGAGGCTTGTCTTTTCTTTTTTTTTGATCGCAGTACCTTCTTGAGCTCCTGCCCGTTTGATTGGAGAAAAATGACTCCATGGAGCACGCGTGGCCGACCAAAGGCGTACCGCGCCAGGCGGAAGCTAGAGAGGCAATACATTACCCATGAGAACGCAAGTATCGCAAGAAAACGTGAGGAAAGGCAGTCAGGGTCGAGGCACACGTGCTTTGACCGAGATAACCAAAGGCCTCGTCCTATGGTACACTCGTTGGCTTGCTGCACTGTGTTACCGGGGGGGAGGGGGTCGTGGTCAATAGAGCACAACCACTTATCTTCTGACCACTCGCGACCCTTGCACCATCGATCCTGGGGCAAGCGGATGCAGCCGTACTGGCGCCAGCCTTCCCTTGAGATTAAACGACTAACTTTTCTTGTATGTTTCGTGTTGCCCGAGAAACTAAACGATAGTGACGAGTGATGGTTGGGAAGCCAGACAGTGACTAAGTGTAGCGAGATTCGAAGCGCTGAAAGCTTATAACGCTGCCGCGTATGACGTAAATTAATTCGCTACATGTTCGATGTTGTGCGAAACATCCAAATGCTCACCGGAGTGTCATGGAGACAGCCCCACAGCAGAGCCGGCGATAAAGACGATGGAATAAAACAGACCTCCGCGAGCAAAAGTATACGGACCATTGGCTCACCGAAAAAGAAAAGCTAGATTTTTTCATAATTCAGATGCCCAAATTGAAATTGACAAGTTCACCCGGAAGTATGTAATTCCATGTTTTCACTGCGGTCTTGTTAATGTCTCGTTAAATTCATAGGCGGTCAAGAAAATCAACTTGACTGCGGCATTCTCGGTCCGTGCAATTTTCTTCGTGGGAGCACAGGTACGTTCCGTGAGGTCACGTACTAAACCGGTCAGAAAATGTGAAGGGCGTGTTTATTTTCGCTGGTCGGTAGATGTCATTAAACAACAGCTTCAAACAGCGCGACGCGGAGCACAGCACAAGAACCATAAGTCAAAGTGCTCAGTCTTCCGCATTTCGATCATGGCGAAATGCACAAAACGCTCGTGAATTGTGCCCTGAGTGCACGAATAAGGGACGGACAAGCAATTTTCATGGCACCTTTTTATTTTTAATGCAATGCAAAGCTTACTGCTCAGCGGGTCGAATCATGAAGTTGTAACGCAGAAAACACAGTGTAACATTTTTTATCAGAATTTTTGATATGCAGGGAGGACTTAGTTGTTCACTGGAAGCCTGCTGGAAACGGTTGGAGGCAGATGACAGGTATGGCCGTAACTGTGAGAAAGTATTTTATTTTATCAAGTCAATGTCCCTGTGATTCATGTTTTCCGTAGTGCTGAAATACTTCCGCGATAATAGCTACACGTTTTCATGGTATTCGCTCTAAATGCTTTGGTATTTCACCAGTCAGAACGAAACCAATCGGATTGAAATTGAAACAACGGATTTACATGGTATACGCAGTTCAGCGTGGTGCCGTAGCTATGCGCGCGCTTTTGAGTTCCGAAGCATAGAAGAAAGCGGAAGTGTCTAATAACAAATCAACTGCAATTTTGAGCAATAATTATGTTGGGCCTAATAACAGCCGACTTACGTACACTAATATCAGGCTTCATCCGAAGTACCAAGATTTCACCTCCATGCCTAGCCACTTACTGGGTTTTGACTTTCTTTCTAATTTAAAATTATAATTCTAACTTATATTATGAACAGCGTGCTGGAATATATCATTGTAAGCTATGGTCATTTCAGTTTAATCAACGTCTCACAATACAATCTGGCCAGTTGACACTCTATTTAAAGAACCCCAAGTGGTCAAAATTAATCCTCAATCTCCCCACTACGACGTGCCCCATAATCAGATTGTGGTTTCGGCACGTAAACCCACAGAATTTATTTGGTACTACGTACTGTGGTTCTTTGTCGCGCCGTTTAAAGTCGTTGTTGAACGATAAAATGCACTTCAGCGAGAAAATCATGGTATGGCCATGCTACACGCTTGAAGCTAGCCGTCTTTCCTTTAAGTATTCAATCCTCGTCGCTTTGCTGTCTCATTTGTGTTAGCTACCGCGCCACAAAACCTAAGTGGACAGTTTTCGAAAGGACGCAAGCACATAAATATTTTGATATCTTCTGAAGCTCTCCCCAATTCAGTACAAATTCTTTCAAGGCCAACTCCAAATAAATCATCGCGCGAGGTTAGTGGCATTCGTTGATAATTCGCCGGCATATTGTTGAGAAAATAGCATCCAAATTAGTCCAGAGATTAAGTGCGCTTCCGTGTGACTGGAGTCAAAGTGTAAATGCGATTGCTGAGAATATGGGAGATTTCGTAGGAAAATATAAATTCGCTTTGAAAGCTGTAATAACGACATACCCTTCACTAAAGCCGGGTGAATTTCTGTGTATTTTGCTACAACCCCTCTCAATCTAAAAGCAGTTCCCTGCGTTTATGCTCCAGGCTCATGCAAAATAATTCTACTGTGAAGATGAGGTAATGTGCAAACTAAAAAAAAACGTTAAGTAATAAGTTCATGGAAGAGAACGACGCTGCTAAGTTCCCACGTGAACGCCGTAGAAAACACTTTAGCCTCCAAAAATTAAACTTTAATTTTACGCTACAAAAGAACCGCGCGTCATTGCACCATCGCGTCCGTTCTCCTAGGTGCCATGAAGGTGAATGTAAATATGGCGCAAACAATGCATAGCTTTTTGCAATCCTCTCTCATGCGATGGAATACAACATTCTTCGCGTGCCAGGCGCCGGCACTCATTCTGCTATGAATGCAGACGCATTGTCATAAACCCACAAAGTCATCAAGGAACATCATTACTTAAGTCAAAAGTGGGGTGTAGTTCAGTCCACAATGTCCCGCATGAAAGAAAAACTAAGAGGAGTCATCTACAACTGAATTAAAATCAGCGCCGATGTCGACCTCTTGACGGAAGACAAAGTCAGCGAAGACATCCTTACCATTCCAAGCATGTCTCAATTGGAAATGAAGTCATTATTGGAGCTGTTTTAGTTTATCAGCAGGCGTAATAGTCCCACGAAATAGAGGTGCAAACAGTTATTATTACTATAGTAAGAATCTGGTCTGCCGAAGTGCACGTTCTGTATCTTAAAGCAACTATGAGTTTAACAATCTTTGTGTGGCACTTCATTCAACTTGCACTTCATGTAATTCATGGAATCACTTTGCTGTTCATGGCAGTTCCGAATATTTATGATACATAAGAGAGCACCTCAAGTACGAGGTACAGAAACTGTATGATGTATACAACATGGAGAAAATTTTGAACCGCTAACGTGTCGGTTAGCTAATTGCATATGTGGGCGCTGTAGCCGCAGAGACATCCCGCGAAAAATTATAAACATTTTCCATAGATAGAGCACCACAGGAGAACTATGTCTAGATGAAGTGGTTGAACAATATTAGCACACGGCGATGAAATACCACCTGCCTAAAAATGAAAGCCCCGACAGCAAAGTAACTTCGTTGCTGGCACTCTGGTTTTCTGAGAATTCAAGAAGCCAGAATAAGAAGGTGTTAAATATGGGCGCTCAAAGAAGACTCAAACTCATGATTTATTCTTTTTTAGCTATGATTTGCATTATGCTGATTTGGCACCGCGTGCACAAAAACCTAATTATCATTGTAAGATAGCGTTCCAATGACACACAGAAACGCTTCAGCCCCACACGAGAATGTCAAGGACGTTCCGCAGTCATCCGCACAAACATGCATCTGCGAGTTCATATTGAGCAAGAGGAGATAATGGAAGATGGCAAAATGAGATGCAAAATCACATAAACTGGTTGGCTGCATTTTCGGAGAGGAACCTTCCTGTTGCTTTTCATTAAAATGCTAATTCTAACTGCTTTACTTTCTACTACAGTCGAATAAGGTTGGTCGTATCTGACTTTATCTTATTTCTTTGAAGGACGGCGTCCAGTTCTGGACGAAAAGTATGACGGGATTTCTCTGGCATTGATCTTAAGAATGTCCGCTGGCGCAGCAGCTGAAGTATCCCCTTTTTACAGAGTGTCTAGCGCATACGCTGGAGACGAAAATGGCGTTTTTTTTCACGCCTCTACAGCGCGATAGCTTTTCCTTTAGTTTATTCCGAAGATATAAAATGCTGAAGAATAGCAAAGCTAAATAGAAGACAGCAGGAGTTCAGCTAGATGTGCTTACAAAATGATGAAATGAAACTGTTTCGTAAAGAAGGATGTGACAGTACTGTCAATCCGCAAATGGAGTTGACAGTTTGGAAAAGTCCCACTCCACTATTGCAGCGGCTGAGCTGACGTATACCCCTTTTTCGGTGAGTGCTCGGCCATTCTCCGCTCGACTCTCGCCCTTAGAAGAAGCCAAAAAAGAAATGTCTTTAAACTGACGAGGCAACAAACCTACTTTTTAACGGTTCTGTCCAACACACTTATCGTAAGGCCATTTTTGAGAGAGCGAACAGGTTTCTGAACGCCCTTAGTGAGGTTGCAGCTGCGAACGTGGCACTAAACGTGTTGGTGGAGAACCGCACTCGTCAGTTTGGCGGCCGCGGGATTTCGGCGCTTGCTGGCATCTTGCAAGAACAGGAGCCCATTATCCTTCTTTAGAATTTGATCGTCCAGGTTTGTATTTTGAGAGATTTGTGGATACCAGTATATGAGCACAGCTACCCAGAAGGGGTTTTTTGGATGAAAAAGCACGTGCGCTTTAAATATGGCGCCCTACTAAAGGGCGTAAATGAGAACACCGTAAGTGAAAGGAACAAAAAAAAAAGAAGAACGCTATGTGAATTGATATGGAGCCTGCCAAACAGCGACAAAATAGAAAGCGCATACAGGAATGAAGAAATTGTGTTTTCTGGCCTGCTTCTGACTTCGCCTTATTTGCCCCACATCGGCCGATGCTAGCGGGCCGTGACATGGAGCTCGTTATCTCGCCAGAAACTTGACCCGTGTGGATCCTCTATCGACCCGAACATCGTTTGCTTGCCCGCCTTTTGAATACGTTTAGTTGCCGTCAAATGACGCGTTTGTGGCGAGAAATGTTCTCTGGCTAGGATGTCTGGCCTTAATAACTTGTTTTTCTTATGCTAAAAGAACCGTGTCTGCACCTATAACAGGAACCACTGAATAGGTTACACTAAGCGGATGCCTATACTCTCCACTAGCCGAATCCCGGAGACAATGTAGCGTTGGTCACGTGGATCGCACTTGCACACCTCGAAGTATACATGACATTGTGGCCGGGAAGTCTGTCGTAGGTAGCATAGGGCAATATGAATCGCATGTTGATATAACACAAAATTATCGACTATGATATGAGAGAGGGCATTCGTCCCCTTCAGCGGGAATAAGGACATACTGCATTGGTGAGCACAGCTAAAACAGCCTTCTCGACAGCTAAATTTTAATAATACAGCTGGGTGTTACTGGAAAGGGTAAGGAATATTCCTTAACAATAGAAAATCCTTTGTTATCCCACCGAATACGGAATTTTATTTATCATCCAAGACTTTTCCCTCAGTGGTTTACTCTTAGATTCAGCACGGTCAACATTCGAACCTACCTGCAGATTATGTATGCTGCAATTCCAAAAAAAAAAAACAGCAATATTGATGGAGTCACTTCCTTTTTAACAAAATAATAAGAGCCTTCAGAAAAAACATTTTAAAGATTGGTTTTTGCTGCATTATTGATTGTACCCACACAACTACAAATCAATGGGCTCGGTTTTATTAGCGCGATAAATTGAGCTTGGTAAAGGGACCTTTGGTCACAACCAGTCAGACATGCTATAACTCAAATTGATTTGGGGGGGGGGGGGATTATGTACCATAATTACGATATTATTGTGAGGCAGCACGTAGTGGGGGACTATATATTAATTTCCACCACCGACTGTTCTTTAACATGACGTCAGTGCACGCTACAAGGACGTTTTAACATTTCGCCCTCATCGAAATGCGACCACCGCGGCCACGATTCGATACCGCACCCTCGGGCTTAGCAGGGCTTAGCAAAGCAACGCCAGACACTACGCCACCATGGGAGTAAGGTACAACTACATCTGAGTAAACAAGCGAGAAGTAACCACTGAGCATTCACTTGCGAAACGCACAGCTGTAGATCTACTGAAAAAATGACAACCATTCCACTCATGGAATGGCAGCGAAAGCTGACGACAGTCGAAGCTTTCAAACGAAAAGCAAAAAGCTTTCGCTGCCATTCCATCTTCACAGAGTGAAATGGTTGTCGTTTTTCGTTCAACATCGCGAGAATGTTCTTCATCAGTGGTCGTTTCATGCCGCCGCCGTCTATATTCTCGTTGCTGTTCCTTCCAGCACTCCTCGTACGCACGTTGTTCTTCAGGTGTATGAACTATACGGGTCCGCCCCATAGATAACGCAGCTGTTTTTAGGGCCGATACCTGTACTGCTTATCTACTGCGATAATCTTGACGTCATGCTATTTTTAACGGTGAGCATTCTAATCTGTTCCGCATTTTGGCATCTGGGCCACCGCACTGCACACGTACATAACCACACACAAAGCAAACAGTGAGACACATTGTGTAAGGGTTTGTTAGAAATCACTAAGTCCATTTCTGTAGCCTGATGATGATGATGATGTATGAGGTTTTTTGGCGCAAGGGCCAGATATGACCAAAGAGCGCCATACACATGGTGATCGGTTTTCCATGGATTGTTCGTGAAGTGAAGAAATGTACTTCGAATGGTGGATGTGGCATGGCTGTAAATAGGCCTAAAATCAGTCGCTCTGGATTGCGTAACAAAATAAGTATTAAAACAATGACGATGACCAGAGATGTGAACTATGGAACTGTCATGTTACACGCGGATGATGAAACAAAGCATGTAGTGAACGCAGCACTGATGTCTCACCAGGGCCCTTGAATGCAAGGGCTTGGAGACACGTGCTATGCTAATGTAACAAACGCAGCAGGAGCCTCTGCTAAGAGGCCGTACTACGTAACACTTGGTCTGATAATGTGCAATGTTTGAATGTCATTTAAATAATTTAAAACTGATGTGGTGTTGAATAACGGGTTCGAGCCGAGAAATTGTGCAGGATGTAATGGGATATGGTGTTGATACGCCAAGGGAAAGTGCTTTTTTCTCTCGCATTCTGTTTCTCTACATTCCACGAGGACGTGGATGACCGTTAGTCTCTTACCACATCTACCACATGTAGGAGGTTCCTCACCAGTCAGCAAGAAGTTATGTGTACTGTATGTGTGCCCTATCCTTAGTCGACAGAACGCGACATCAGTCTCTCGTAATTTTGCTATAGATGGGGCGGTGCCTAAATGTGGCCTGATTAAATGAAGTTTATTCGAGGTTTGCGAGTCCCACACGTGTTGCCAATAATCTCTTAGTTTTTTGCGAATAAAAGGTCTTAAATCTATGGCGGGGACACCTACGGAAGAGTTCAAATCTTTTCTTGCTGTGGATGTGGCGATTTCGTCAGTGAGCACATTACCCTCAATGCCTCTGTGCCCTGGCACCCAGCATATAATGAGACGTCGATTACACCCATAGACAGCACACAAGAGCGTATAAAGGTCATTAATTACAGGGTTCTTGTGCTTTTTAAGCGATACTAACGCCTTAACAACGCTCAGAGAGTCGGTATATATAATTGACTTTCCTAGTTTTAATTGTTTTATGTGTTTTACAGCTGATAATAATGCATAGGCCTCCGCCGTAAAGATACTTGTCTGCGCATGCAAGATGCCAGAGTCGGAGAAGGACGGACCAACTGCTGCATAAGAGACGCCGGCTTGTGACTTAGAGGCATCGCTGTAATACTCCGGGCAGCAATACTTCGACCGAAGTTCAAGGAAGTGCATTCGAATGTGCATCTCAGAAGCATGCTTACTGACTTCAATAAACGACATGTCACATTCCGGAAGCTGCCACTGCCACGGCGGTGACAGCTTCGCTGGATGCATTAGATGGTGTTCTACAAGTGGGACACACATTTCTTCGCTAAGATTCCTCATACGGAGCGAGAAGGGCTGCCTGATTGTACGCCGATTATTAAAAAGTGTGGCACAGGAAATATCATTTACAATTGTGTAACAAGGGTGTTCAGGATTCGAGTTTACTTTGAGAAAATATGTAAAGCTGGAATATGACCTCTGTAGACGAAGGGACCACTCGTTTGATTCTACATAGAGACTTTCTACAGGGCTTGTCCTGAAAGCACCGGTCGCTAGGCGGATACCTAGGTGGTGCAAAGGGTCTAGGATTTTTAGGGCTCTCGGTGTTGCAGAATGATAGATTATAGCACCATAGTCAAGACGAGAACGGACAAGGCTCCTGTAAGGGTTTAGGAGACATTTTCGATCACTTCCCCAGGTTGTGCGAAATAGAATTTTTAAGATACTCATCGTTTTCAAACATCTTGCCTTCAAGTATTTGAGATGGGGGATGAAAGTAAGCTTGGAATCTAGAATTACTCCCAGGAATTTGTGTTCAGTGCTCACAGATAGTTGCTCTTGATTGATGGTGAGTTTCGGCACTAGTGTTATGCCTCTTCTGCTTGAAAAGAGTATACACGTACTTTTGTGGCCATTTATTTTAAAGCCATTTGCATCCGCCCATTTAGATAATTTGTTTAATGTGAGCTGTATCTGTCGCTCGCAGATCGCAATGTTACATGATTTAAAACCTATCTGTATGTCATCGACATATACAGAATAAAACATTGTGCGTGGTATGACTGTATACAGGGAGTTCATCTTTACAATAAACAGTGTGCAACTAAGCACACCCCCTTGCGGCACCCCAGTCTCCTGAGTGAATGTTCTAGATAAAGCGTTGCCCACTCTCACACGAAACGTGCGGTTGGATAAGTAGCTTTTGACTGTGTTTAACATATTTCCTCGGACCCCCATCGCGGAAAGATCTCGCAATATACCGAAGCGCAAAGTCTAAGAATACCGAGAGTAAGAACTGCTTATGTATAAACGCATCTCTGATGTTCGCCTCGATGCGGACGAGGTGGTCTATTGTCGATCTACCTTCTAGGAACCCACACTGGAAGGGGTCTAGTGTTTTGTTATTTTCTAGGAAAGAGATTAAGCGCCGGTTAATCATTTTTTCATGCAGCTTGCACAGACAGCTTGTTAGCGCTATTGGCCTGTAGCTGCTGGCTAAGGACGGGTCTTTGCCTTGTTTAAGTATCGGGATGACTATGGCTTCTTTCTATGCGGACGGAATACATCCAGCCGCCCACATGGCATTGAAAAGAGATAGGAGCGTTTTCAGTGCTTCAGGGTGGAGGTATTTAATCATTTCATACATAATGCGGTCGCCGCCTGGCGCCGAGTTTTTGCAACAAGCGAGAGACGCCTTTAGTTCCGCTAAGTTAAATGGACGATTGTAAGCTTCATTCGAGGAGTCTTTGTGATTAAGAAGCTGTCTCTCTGCACATTCTTTTAACCTCAGGAAAGATTCTGTGTAGTGCGATGCACTTGAAACATATTCAAAGTGTTCACCTAGACAATCCGCCTGAGCCTCCAGGCTGTCACCGTGGGTGCTAACCAAGGGTAGAGGATGCGCCTGCCGGCCTATTAATTTATTCACTCTTGTCCAGACTTTCGCCTCGTCCGTGTAGGAATTTATGCCAGTGATGTATTTCTCCCAGCTCTCCCTTTTAGCATGTCGACGTGTTCTTCTACCCTGAGCCTTTATTTGTTTAAAATTAATCAAGTTTTCGGCGGTTGGAAAGTCGCGAAGTCGTCTCCAAGCTTTGTTCTGGTTTTCCCGTGCTTTTTTACATTCTTCGTTCCACCATGGGATACGACGCTTATTCGACATTCCATTAGTTTCGCGAATGCATTTTCTCGCAGCCTCAATTATAAGGCATGTGATATACGCTACGCCACAGCATCGTCTATATTGAAAGAATCGATTTCATCCCGGATTGTATATGTTAGTTCGCGAAAAAGTTTCCAGTTAGCCGACTCGATCTTCCACCGGGGAGCATGTGGCAAGGATTCATCTTGTTTGGTCAAGTTTAATATAACTGGAAAGTGGTCGCTTCCAAAGGGGTTCTTCAAAACGGACCACTCATGGTACGGCATTAGTGTACTCGACACTATGCTTAAATCTATCGAGGAGTCTGTATTATGTGCCATACTGTGGTACGTCAGCTCCTTTTTATTAAGTATACATGCTCCTGAGGAAAAAACAAAGTTTTCAATTAGACGACCTCTCGCATCGCAACGAGAGTCTCCCCACAAACTGTTGTGTGCGTTTAAATCTCCGACAACTATGTACGGCGCGGGAAGTTCATCTATGTAGTTTTGAAATTCGCTTTTATTAAGTTGATAATTTGGAGGAATGTATACGGAGCTGATAGTGACCAGCTTATCAAACAACACCCCTCGGATAGCAACTGCCTCTAGGCGCGTACGAAGTTCTACTTCCCGGCAAGCAACACCTCTGTCTACAATGATTGCAACACCGCCGGATGAGACGAGGGTGTCATCGCGGTCTTTACGAAATATAGCATATTGTCGAAGGAAATTTGTTTGCGTATGTTTGAGGTGTGTTTCCTGAACACACAGCACTTTTGGAGTATACTTGTATAGGAGTTCTTTGATATCATCAAGATTTTGCAGCAGACCTCTGACATTCCAGTGTATTGTTTGCGTATCCATATTGAATGTGGTTTATGTGCTGTGTGTTTAAGAAAGACGAGTTACCTCACGGAGCCCTTTGAGGGCGCCAAGATACGGCGCTTTTCTTTTTGGGAGCTATTGCGAGAATCTCGCCGCTCCTTAGGCGCTGGCGGCGCCGTCTTGCGAGCGCTGCGTTCGAGAAGAAGGCCTCGTCCCTGTGGAAGAGACCTTTAAGGCCACCTGCTCGAAGGTAGATGGCCCCTTCTGCTGGGTTGGCGTAGCAGCGCTAGCTGCAGCCGCCGGGGGGGCGGGAGGCGTCACTGCCGCCTCACTGGGTGTGGGTCGGACAGTCGCCGGAGGCCGTTGTGGCGCTGCCCCCTGACGCGCCACATCGGCAAAGCTGCTCTTGGGCAGGTAGGAAACCCGCCTGCGCGCTTCTTTAAATGAAATATTCTCTTTAACTTTTATCGTCACGATTTCTTTTTCTTTTTTCCATGACGGGCACGAGCGTGAGTATGCGGCGTGCTCGCCATCACAGTTGACACAGTGTAGAGCGCTTCCGCAATTTTCAGAAGTATGGTCTCCGCCACTACATTTAGCACATGTCTGCTGGCCTCGGCAGTTCTGGGAACTGTGTACGAAACGCTGGCATTTAAAGCATCGAAGAGGATTTGGGACATAGGGTCTGACACGTAGCTTTACATAGCCTGCCTCGATTGTCTCGGGCAGGATGCTTGAGCCAAAAGTGAGTATAAGATGCTTTGTCTTGATTTCCTTACCGTCACGCCTTAGCATAATTCGCTTGACATTGATAACATTCTGTTCGGTCCAGCCTTCCATCAGTTCGGCTTCTGTCAGCTCCATTAGATCATCATCAGAGACAACACCACGGCTCGTATTCATAGTTCGGTGCGGGAATATAGTGACTGGAATTTCTCCAAATTTAACTAGGTTAGGAAGGCTTTCATGTTGCTTCGCATCGCGGAGTTCCAGAAGGAGATCTCCACTAGCCATCTTTGATGCCTTGTAACCTGCACCAAGTGCTTCGGTAAGACATTTTGACACAAGGAACAGTGAAATCATTCTCATCGTCTTTTCAGGTTTGTCGGAATGGATGACGTGGAATCGGGGAAAGCTTTGTAGTCTGTTGCCAAAAAACTTAAAGACATCTTCGGTGCGCCCTCGTTTCTGAGGGTGATCAGGAAGTTTAGGGAAAGGAGTTTCCATGAGAATATATAAAAATTCGGCAACAGCGCCGACCACCCACCACGGAGCCCAACGAGGGGACGCGGCAGAGCTTGCATGCAAGTCTGCACGACGCCAGTCGTACGCCGCCACTATAACCAAATATGGTGTACCCAAGGTTGGATAGCCACACAGGGTTAACCCTTGCCGCCAAGAAGAAGGAAGTAAATAGAAAAGAGAAGAAGACAGGAAAGGTGGAATGTAAGGGAAACACGAAGGTTATGGGAAGAGAGAGACAGGAAAAGGCGACTGCCGATTTCCTCCAGGTGGGTCAGTCTGGAGGTGCCGTCTATGTGAAGCCGAGGCCGAAGAGGTGTGTTGCCTCCGCCGGGGGGCCTTAAAGGTCCAAACACCCAGCATCGGCTCAACCCCCAGGATCCCCTTTTCCCCAGACACGGCTAAGCCGCGCACGGCTACACGCGGGAGGGTCCAACCCTCGTGTGCTCGGGTCCGTAGTGTCGCAACACACCAAGCGCCTGCTGACGCAGACGCCCCTGCGGGGTTCTGTAGCCTGACGCCAAAAAAACTGCGGCAGATTAGTCATATACAACTTTCGGTCTAAAAAAAACGTGGTTTTCTTTTACAGCACTTGTGTCGTTAATATTCATATTAATGCTCTCTAGTGTTGTTTGGTTAGCGCCATAATCAAGAATGACTTGCTGCTTGCAGAAAATAAGCGAAAGAAATCAATTGGCAGCTAATTAACTGCTTGTCTACAGAGAAGTGTCAGGCAACGGAATAGAAAACAAAATATGCACGTGCGGCGTTAAACAGAACCGCCTAATCAGATTTGCCAGCCACCTCTCTTGAGTAGGTGAATAGACATTTTGTGCCCAGAGGCTCCAATTAGGCTCTCGTACATGTCAGGGAACTTCACTGGGTAATAACTTTGACGACACCCCACCGTTTGCCTCCCGAAATACGCTTGAACTACGCACAAATATTAGCAGGGAAGCTGTAGTGATTAAGTGGCAACACTCTATTTCGTTCTTTGATGTGAGACTAACGTGAACATCCTCACCGATCTTTACACTTGTCATGTAGAACAATTTAGCTGTAATAACCTTTCTCCCGCGTGTGATAACAACGTGATGGGAACGCGCCGGTATATATATATATATATATATATATATATATATATATATATATTACTGTTAACTATATACTATATACTACTGGCAGCTTATTACATGACAAAAATATAATGTAGGATTTGACCAAAGCTCGTCTGGTCGGGAATTATCATGGCGCAGTTGTGAAAGATACATGGACACCGACACCATAAAAAAGTACTAGTTTAAAAAGAACAAACGACTTTATGGCTCTCATATTGAAGCCTTGTTCAAATTGGAGAAAGAAGTTTACGTTGAACATTAGTTTTAAGAACGTGTCACCGACAGTGCCCGTACAGTAAACGGTCAGTTGTGCGCCGCCATTATACGGAACAAAATCGAATGTAAAGTCTTCATCTACAATGAATACATAATGAAACGACTGCGCAGACGCTGAACAGTAATGACGACATCCACATCCCAGCGACTGCATATGAGCGCTCTCGGCGGCACGTTTTTACACTCATATTGACTGCAAACTTCTGCTGTCAGCATTTTGAGCGAGACTTCTATATTAGTGCGAGTCTTCTATCGTTATGGTAAACGTTCACGACATTTATGTGGTCAGCGTCCGTCCTTTTACACTAGTGCAACATTTCCTACAATTGGTCCTGCTGTTCTCTCGTGCGCTGTCTGCTCTTGTGCTTAAAAAAATGCTTTCGAGTTACAAATGAACCAACTAGCCCGATTGACCATCTTGCTACAACTGCAGCACGAGAATGCTGGAGATTCGGCCTTGCTCGAGCGACATGCTTCAGGGAGTAGCGCATATGAAGCACGGACAAAGGAAGGACCTGACTGCCGCGCTAATTGCAATAAAATACAATGTGTACGCAGTTTTTGCGGAAGTTCGGGCAAGTGTCGTGTCCTTCATCGGTCTATGTTTATGTGCGTTTTATTTAAGTAAATTTATTACAATTCAAGGGAACCGTCACCTTCCACTCTAGTAGAAGAGACGAAAACCCAAGTACGCAAATGCTCTCATAGTTAGTAGCCTGGTGTAACTCTGCAGGATGAAACCCCACGATTTTTCTTCACCGAATCGCACAGCATCTTCACCGCACTGTCATTAAGGCGGTGCTCAGGGGTATTTTTGCATTGTAGCGAATATAACATTTGTCTTTAAGTTTGAAACTTTCCGCGGTGCCAGATTACCTCGATGCTGCAACTATAGCTATATACGCACGTCTGCGTGCCATTTTTATACCGCGATTGAAAAAACATGCTTGCCAAGGTCGAACTAGCAGTAACTTGGTGGCGCTACAGAGACAAATTTGCTCAAACTCATCGGACTAGTCATTACTGGTCTCTTCATCTCTCTATTTTATTTCGTTTTTGCGATTATATCCAAGGATCCAGGTGGCTGTTGTGTTAATGAATGAGGGCTTTTTAACCCATCACCTGTTTCTATAATAATGAATATGAAATGTGTAACACCGTTTATTTTTACTTATTATGCTATGCAATGTTTTCAAAAAGTACCAGTGCATCCCGAATTTCGATGCCGGCATGAGCAGAGGATACTGGGTAATCTGAGATCCAGTTTCCTACTTATCCTGTTTCACATCGTACCCTACACCACTGTTTTGGTTCCATCTCAACCTGCCGATTCAATCTCACTCCGGGGAACTTGTAATTCACTTACCTTGCCAGCGGCGATCCATCTGATGGGATTTCGTGATATCGGCGTCTATGAAGACACACTGAGTGCTAATCTGTCCCGTGAATGAAATAAGCTGATGCCACTGATGAGGCTGATTCAATATATATATGCATCTATTGATCTAGGATGTTGCAATTTCACCAGCCTAGGGCTGCCTAATGCTCCCTGAGAAGGTTCTAGAAGACGCAAGAATGCCGCCAAAAATAGACCGCAAGGTGGCCGCCGCAGTGACCTAGCTGATACAGCACAATGTGTGAAAGTCACACGATGTGGTTCGGTGCCAACCAGTGCTATGCTTTTGTTTTGTCAACTTTTTTCTTCTTGAGTATTTTACCATTTCTGTTACAACATTAGTAATTGCTCTTGTCCTCTCCTTGGATTTATTATCTGTTGGGCTCATATGGCTATAACAAACCAAGTTTGAGCCCCTAGGTTACACTTCTTGCTCACAAAAGACTAGCGCAATAATCTGCTGCCCTGGGCTACTGTGAAATGATTTTCTCGCATAACATGAATGTCTAGGAAAACAAGATGTTGCAAAATGCATAGCCAATGCATCAGGGGAACATAAAACAGAAAAAACAAAAATAACATAGCAAGCTTGCCATGTGTCATGTTTAAGAAAAAGCTAATATTTTGACCTGATTAGATTTTTTGTTTGTTGCTACTTTGTCTATTACTTGCAAGGAATTTAACCACCTTCCTTCTAGCAGCTGCACCTTGTGAACTACAAATTTTGTCTGAAGTTCAATTTTACTCTGATGATCTTTTGAAGATATTTCCCAATCTATTTTACTTTCATAAGCATCGTTGTCATAAGAAGGCCACACGTGGACATAGTGGATTGATATGTACAAGCCTTCTTATCATGAAATACTTGCTAGGCAGTACTACCGCATTGTTTCTTTTTCTCGCCAGTCAATTGGTTCGAATATACGCGCATATTTTAAAGTTTGCAAACCTTCACAAATACTAATGTATTTTTGTCCTTATCAATTATTCTGTCTTGTTGAAGGCCCTTTTTTCAGTCTTCATGTCATAAATAGTTGTTATTCTTCTCGCTACCGAGGATCAATAAGATGTGATAGCTTTGCATTTATATCCTGCGAATTATTATATAACATTCAGTTCAAGTTAAGCAGGTTGGTATTTTGGCAGCGCGTAAGAAAATATAGCTGTTCCATTTATTTTTCTCCTAATATATCACTTCGCTTTGCTCGCCTAATGGTAAAGTAGCCTACGTTAATAATGACAGCTTCAGCGAAGTTAAGCAGCTCGAACAAGTGACAAAAATGCTTCGTGTTTGTGAGAATATTCATACAGGGTTTATCCAGAATTTAGAATTTTTTTTTTTGGGGGGGGGGGGGGAGCACCGGTGTTACGAAAACGCGTTAGGCTGTGGATACGAAGTCAATGGTTATGCCTTTCTTGAGCAAAAGGCGAGGGAGGGGGGATGTTCTAGGGGCTATCGCTCTTTCTACTACATTGCGTTATTCAATTGTTTTCTCAACAAATGATGACGGAGTACCGGCTAATTAGCAGTACAACAATTTACCTTCGAAGGTGGTGTAGCACATTCATAGGTAATTTTTTCCACCAGAATCGCTATTTTTCGCACTTTGTGTATACAAAAACATTCAGCAACTGATTGCAAAAAAATTAACTTCGTACCATCATTAGTTCGGGCGTTACAATGAGTTTTGCAACCCATACTTTCTTATGCGAACGGGAAAATCAGAACTATTTATTTAGTATAAATGTTATTTCAAATACCTTTCTTTATTTTATGTTGTCGACGAGCAGCCATAGGAACAAAACTAGACTATACTTTATCTCATGGGGGCTGCAGCTATGAAGGTGGTGCATTTTAGGCCTCTGTATAGTTTTGACATCTTTGACATGGTTTCAAGATTTGAAACAGACGTTTGGGCGAGTTGGTAAGACATTTTATAAACAGAACAGCGCGGTTTTCATGCGGACAAGCAGGGAGAAACGACACGGACAAGCGCTGAAACGACAAGAAACGAAACGGCCAGCGCTCGTCCGTGTCGTTCCTCCCTGCTTGTCCCCGTGAAAACCACGCTGTTCTGTTTCGAGATTTGTTTATGTTTTTCTCAAAACAGGATTTTGCTCCACCTCATGTTACCCAAACTTTCCTAACGTGTCTATTGAATATGTTGATGCGAAATCTTGCACACTCATTCCTCGCATAGAGATGTGTGCAACGAATCAGAACAAAAGAAATGGATGCAATATTTTTGCATATGCAGCTAATTTTGTAAGTATATTTGGTTCATATTGGCATTTTTTTTTACTTTCCTTAGTTTTCGAACATTACTTTCTTAATATATATCACACTGCATTTGTTTTAGTTCATAGCACAGGTCACCCACTTAGTTACATAAATGCCTTAAGCTTTACTAAATTCAGATGTTCATTAGTTACTTATACATGCAGGCGCGACTGATAGTTTTACCTAATTTTATTGCAAAAATTGCCTGGCAAAAAATAACTATTAACATTTTCTGCACTTTAAATAGTTGAATGAGCTGAATATGACATGCTTCTTGAGTAAAAAAGTTGTTTATATTCTGACTTCCGATTTAAAAGATATGTATGTTGCCTACCACTTTAAGTAAGCATATTAAACCACATGTTACAAAGGAGTTCGTCCATGTTGTTTTATGCCGAGCTGATGTTGTGTCACAAAAATACTGCAACGAAGCTGGAGACAAGAGGGCACAAACACGCGGGAATGAACGAACGTTGGATAGAAGGCGAAAATGTGTGCCTGGTTTAGTGAGATTATAAATTCAATACTATATTTAAATACCCATGGTATTCCGTTACCTCGTTTGAAGATTGCATGAACATGAGGGCCAGTGTTTAGAGTTTTCCCTTGATTACGCAAACTTTATTTTTTTTTCTATGCTGAACAAAGTGAAGCAAGTTCTTAATCTACAAGTCTTGATAGAACAAAGTGCACACGTTTTCAAGTCTAAGTACAACATTATTTTTCCCGAGGTAAAAAAACTTGGCGCAGTAGACACAGAGCAGCTTTTTACCTTAAATACCACAATTGAAATGTAACAACTAAGAACAAAAAGCATATATACGCATCATGTCGGCTATAATCTAGTACATACAATATCCAAAGAAACTACTAGGCCAACCGAGGCTGCCACATTCACGAAATAAAAATTTAAAAAAACTTGGAGTACACAAACTGTACAGTTGCACCGTGTGACCTCGCATATATCTGCAATACCTGGCGTGGCTTCTTGGTCCACTTCATGTAAGGTCGGTCTACAAACTGCAAACATTCCTCATTTTCTTCGTTTGTTCCTTTAATAATATTGGGGATACTTGGAGCTTCAATAGAAATTTTCGTCAGTGCATCGGCATATGGGCCGGTGTCACGTGACATCTACCTAATGTAAAGATGCTGTTCATGGTGGAAAAGCGTCTCTAAAAATTAAATTACGGGGTTTTACGTGCCAAAACCACTTTCTGATTATGAGGCACGCCGTAGTGGAGGACTCAGGAAATTTCGACCACCTGGGGTTCTTTAACGTGCCCCTAAATCTAAGCACACGGGTGTTTTCGCATTTCGCCCCCATCGAAATGCGGCCGCCGGGGCCAAAGCGTCTCTCAGCTGCAGCAGTTCCTACGGAAAACAGCAGTATCTTCATTGCTGCTGATGACAAATCAGGGAACATCTTTTTTCTCTCGACCTCGCACGCAAGCATTAGCAGCACTTGCTGTGGAGCGAATTCTCGAGGATACCGTCTGTTGCCGTTCGAACGTGCCGCCGCTGGAAGGCTTGCTCGCGGGTGCTAGTGACACCGGTATCGGCACAAGAGATGTGTGTTCAACTCGGCTAATAGAGGCTGCTCCAGTGCGGCGAAGCGTGTATGGCCGAACGTAGGTGTGCCCGTGACGACAGTGAAATGTCTCTAGATCTTCATTAACGATGGCTTTAGTACAGCGTGCAACTCTGAGCAGCGGCAGTTGTATAGACGAAAGCACAAGAACGCGTCTTGTGTTTACCGCGACGTCAAGGTTTCTCCACTCCCTGAAGGTCGCAGCGTGCTCTGGTCGGCGTGCTGAACATCAGAACTGGGCCTCAAAATTAGGGCCACGTAGCGTCCACCTCCGCAAAGAGTGAAGATTTCTTAAAGCGATCACCACAGTGCATGGAATCAGCGCAACTTCTTTCCAGGATGAGTACCTGTCTGTAGGAGGGGAGGGCGGGAGAGTTGGTATGGAATAATTTTTCGGGGGGTGTTGGGATTCTCCTAGGAAGGTGTGTGCGTTGGGGGGGGGGGTGTAAAGATACCTGGATTCAGATACCTAACACGTTTTCACGTGTGAACATCACTGGTCATCACTGGCTGTAGGCACATGATCATTACCACAACAATGGTCTTGCAGCGCTCAATTCTCATTTTTTCACCACCTGTACCTCCTCCTCTCTCCTTTCTCTCAATTCCGCTCTATACTTATTGCCAAAAAAACCATCTTCTGAAGGAGCAGGCGTGCCCTCATCCCCTCGCAGCACTGTTGCCTTTCCTACAACTTTTCTCGAATGGTAGAAACCTCTCTCCGGATATTTTGGGCTGATGGCCCTTACACGATCCGTCACATGTATGCGTAGTCAACCATATGAGCACACTGTCCGGTGTCCCAAGTTCCTCTCTACTGCAGTTGCAGCAGATGCCCGCCACCTACTTTGTAGATGCCCGAGGACAAAGACAGTCAACAAAAATGTAATTGGCGGTGTAAAGTTGACCGCTCACTACTAATGGACAATGCATTGCACAACTCGCTTCTGCAGTTCCTGAATGAAGGAGGCCTCGATGCATATATATAGTTTCATTTCGACATTACGCCGCATGATAATCCAGGCGTAAAAAAAAAAAACAAGAAACGCCACGCGCTATATCCCTTTGCGTAAACGCTCAGTGATTGCTGCAGCGGCGAGAGTTATACAGATTGAGTAGCATATAGCGTAATCCTTGCTACGTTGTGTATGCGCGTGTGTTGAACCAGTGGCTTTAACATTTACAACGATATGGCGACTACGCCATTAGCCTGAACCGCACAACTGTTATAAAACTGCAATTACTTATCGCTGCCGTCAAGCATAGCTCTTAGGCTTAGGCGTAAATCTGATTTGTGTTTCGTAGGTACGCAGTTTCACTTAATAAATGCGACTTAACGTTAATGGAGGTGGTCGGCTTCTCTAACTCCCCTGTTACTTTATGCTATTCTCAAGCAATAGACATCGAAAATACGTTGGTGCGCTGTCGTATCTTTTAGTCAATGCGCAAGCCAGGTTTAACGAAAGTAGTCTATTTTATCATCACAATTTATCTCCAACCGGGAATAGATTCGGTACTCCATGCATTTAATAGGATGTTCGCGTATGTGGTGATGAAGGGAGGAAGGAAGAAATAACTTTATTGAAAGCGGGTTGGGATGAAGGTTATGAGCTCGATGGGTGGGGCCCTAAGTCCAGGGCTCCACTGGCTGCTGCCGCCTGCCTCAAGAGATCCGAAAGCGCAAGCTGCACCTCCGTGTCAGAGCTGGCGAGTTGTGCCTCCCACTGCTTTAAAGTGTTCGATAATTTAAATTTACTTAAAAAGTTATTTAAATTTACTGGTCTATTTTGGCAGTCCCACGAAATGTGATATAACGATGGCGAGCCGCCACACCACGGACAGGTGTGCCCATACAGCGTTGGAAATTTTTTTTTGTTTAAATCTTTCTAGGTTTGGAAATACCCTGTTTGAATTCTGCTGAGGTAAATGGCGATGGAAACGACAGAATATATGCCCAGCTGGAGATAACTAACCCCACAAAGCCTGCGCACCAATTCAAATCAATTAAATTAATACAGCTTGTTCATATTTTTTTCTGTCCATTGAGAATACGTTGATACGAACAAAAAAGTGAAATTATAATTGAGCTATACAGTATTGAAAAATTCGCCCAGGATATAAAAAGCGCTAACATGGGCTTTACATTGGGTTTTCAGCTCCTAATTCAATGTTATTTTAGGCATCAGATTCAGCGTTTCAAAAATGATATTTCCAGTCAAACAGCATAACCTCGCTCTATGCATATTGAAATTTTTAGACTGGAGATATTTGCGTGAGAAATTCAGAGTAACGTAAAGGTTTGCACTATAGTACGTGATTATCCATATTGAGATTATTTAGCATTCAAAAAGCGCAAGAATGTCTTCGAAAAAAGAAAAGACGAGCAAAAGCCGTATTTCTAGCTATTGATGTAGTCATATACTTTATCAGATTTTATATGAGGCACCATTTTTCAGCACTACGCAGTGTCACCTCGGTGCCGAAATCATCTTGCAAGAAAATATTGACAAGCATATAGATAGATCATATAGGAAACGGCTGAGCTAGCCTTCCTTCGACCAACTTTTCAAGAAAAAAAGGTACTAAATTTCTTGACTCGGCTTTTGCCCTAAATCACCACTCTTGCGCCCCTAATACAGTCGTTATGCTTGATATTTTGCTGTCCTACCTCTTTTATGCACGTACGACCTTATATGAGTCAGCCAGCTCAATAACCCAGTGTCTATGACGTTGAGCTGCTGAGCTCAAGGTCTTGATACCGCGTTCAATCCCGATCGCGGCGGCCGCATTTTGAGGAGGCTAAATGCAAACATGCTCACGTACTTATATTTAGGGGCACGTTGAAGAATCTCTCATGGTCAGCATTATTTAAAAGCCCCCTCCCCCCCCCCCCCCCCCGCCCCCAACGACATGAGGTATTATTCAGATCGCGGCTTTGGCATGCAAATTTCGGAATAAAATTGTTACCCGTGCAGCTTTTTGCCTATTTCATGTTGTGTTTTGGCATGAAACTTAAGCAAAGAAGCGCTATTTGCGTTATTTTTGCTAAAGGACGAAATTATTGGCAAGAAACGCTTGTGCTCGCGTTTTTCTCGCCAATCATTCGTTTGTTGTTTGGTGCTAGATAATCAAAAATGCCATTGCCAGTGCGATGGCAATGGCATTGCCATCGCACTGTTCACACCATATTATCACGCGTACGTCGTTTGGTTTTTCCGGTGAGCATTTTTCTTAGGGACATCACGATTAGCAATTTATAGTTCGGCACAAGATGCATCCACTGCTCTGAAACTTCTTGAATCTTGTCGGCAGTTCTATAGCAAAAAGTGTCTTGCCTAATCATATTGCGCAAGCGACGCGAATAGTGTGAGTATGGAATGTACCCGAATGCTAGCAATTACTCTAGGATCTACGGTAATGCTTCTATCAATAAAGGACAGACTTGACCCGTGAGCTTTGATGGGTGACCCGTGAGTTTTGATTTGATGGCTGACGAACGCGCTGGTCGCGGTCGTTGTAGCTCGAAAGTTGCTTGCCTTCTTGGAACAATTTTGCCAAATAAAGAGCCTTAATTTTTCCCACAGTGCGACAATGTCAAGATGTCTACACCGCGTGTGTTTTTGACTTCCCTGTTTAAGCGTTACACCTATAGTTGTTATACCACTATGGTACAGCTAACCATTCACAATGAAACCCAGGCATGTCATTCGTCCCACGTGGGGAAAATTTTGTGCGTGTTCGCAAATGTTTTACGAGACATATGCTGGCTTCAGGCTATATCCCACATATTTTTGAAATTGCTATAAAGCAGGGCCTGAGAGTTGTTGAGAAAAACTTCATCCGCCGTGGCACAACGTCTGGTATCGTGTTTAGCAATAAGATTGTTATAGAAGATTGAGCACGTCCTAGCATAAACAGTGTGCAGGAAATTTAGCAGCTACACTAACTGCATCATGACAACATTAAAGCGTAACCAGATACAAAGATCACAGTGGGAGCAATAATATATGCATGGTGAAAATTTGTGCATTACTTTAGCATGTACTTGTTATGCTGAATGAGGAAGGAACGCAACGCTATTTTAGAAGCTGCCGTTTTCTGGAAGAGATGTTCTGGGTAAGTTGAGTAACAGGGGAAAAAAATAAAAGAAGAAAAGGAAGGAAAGAAAGAAAGAAAAATATAGCATGACGCATGCAGTGACAGCTTTACGTAAATATAATGTCCGAGTGGCTCCTTAGGGAAAAGTTCCGCGTCGTTAGAACAGAAATATTCGGACAGAGGACTCGTAATATGAATAAGGGCTTTGTCAAGTTGCAAACGCAACCTATTCTTGACCTTTTTATATGTATCTGCTTACTGAAAAATAAACGAACAAACAAACAAAAAATTAGAACTAATAATTTATTGCTGATATAAAAAAAAGCTTCACAATAGCACCTCAGTGGCAGCTTCTTGGCTGCGAATAGATTTTAAAACATTCAAGTTAGCATTCTAACGGGAGGAAGACAATGAAGCATATCAAATTTATATTAAAACACTGAGTGACTAATCACGCTGGGTTTAAGGAAATCGCGTCGAAGCCGCAAGTAATTGGGCCCTGGGAGGACCAAATGTGTACCTCCAAGCTGCGTAAACTGCGCAATTGGGCAGCCGTTTGAGACGCTAGACGTTAATGTGAAGTCCGAGTCCTATCGAATTTATCCACGTCTGCTGTTCACCTTATTTATGACGAGGCAATCAAAAGGTTGTTTTTATAAAATGTATAAATATATATATATATATATATATATATATATATATATATATACTGAAAACCGAGTGCATGGAAAACTTCCTCTTAAGCACGACTTTGAGCTCTCTAACTAGTACATAAAAAAGGCAATAGGAGGTCAGTGGGGAAGGCATTCTTCAGGGGACCTAAAATGCGACGGTGATGCTTATGTTGATGGCGGTGACGATGAAAAAAAATAATTTAGTACGACTATCTGAAAGTAAAATCATACTCCGCTTGAGCAAAGCATACACACCGCATATTTTGTAATAAAGCGAATTTTATTCTTCGCCTATGTATGCAACTTCAACTTGACATATAAGTGTGCATTAAAGAACCCCAGGTGGTCAAAATTTCCGGAGTCCCCCACTAGGGCGTGCCTCAAAATCAGATCGTGGGTTTGGCACGTAAAATTCCATTATCTAATTTAATTCTTAAATAGAAATTAATATATAACTTGAAAAAGTCATGGTCTCAATGTTACTTTTACTGGCAGGGTAATTGAACATGTGGGATAGGCTGATTCCTTGGTGTTACCTTTCATAAACAAATTGCACGTACAGAACACGTTAAAAATATCAGTTGACAGATTTTATATCTGCTGACGTACTTCTCAAAAATATACCTCCTACCTCTACGGCTAGGGAAAAAAGCATTACTTTGCGCTTAATTATTTGCATTTGCATTGTACCTAAATAAGCAAACTTGCTCCTTATCTTAGAAAATTAGAACTGTCTGTAACATTCCGTATTCCGAATGTACGATTGCTCTTAAAAGTTCACTAACAGTGAGTGTAATGACAATACCCTACCTAATAATACCCTACTGTTATGCAACAAAGACGTATCAAGGAGCTAATAATAACAGTAAAAGTATTTGAATCCTAAAATCCTATCTGCAAATTACATATGGGTTGAGCCACGTCTATCGCAGAAAAGCACAAATAAAAACAAATTATGGTGCCCAAGCAATTCAGTTTCGGTTAATATGCTTTCTTAACAGCAACAAACACCTTGAAAACCTGATTTATGAACGCACTTCTTTCTAAGAAGGCAAAGACAGTCTTACAATGTAATACCTGTGTGAGAGACAATTGCAAACGTTGAATGTAAGGGCTGCTTGATAGTTTTATTAAGTATCTGCGTTTATAATGTGCTCCAGATAGTTTTATTGAATTAGGTTGTCACTTTAGGTGGTATTCTGGCTGACGCGAACTCGTGTCAGTGCTGACTGTCAATTTCTACGACTGTTTGTACAGGGATGGGCCCGATCAGTGCACTTTACCTTTTGCCCTTCTAAATGTTCTTGCACTGTGAATAAACTTCGCTTCATTTGAGCAGTGTGGCTCAAAAACTTTGCATTGCGAAGTTTCCTGTGTACCCGTCTATTTAAGTTTGTTCACCTCAATAAAATTAGCTGCTTTTTTTTTTAATTTGCGCCTTGCATACTTTTTCTCGCGGGTGCATTAGTGAACAGGACACACAGCAGAAGAATCGAGCTCACTATGAATTGATAGCTTTGTGCCGTGAGTTGCGATTATATACAGACAAGAAAAAAAATGTTGATCCTTGCGAGCACAGCCGGCAACGTCAAGAACAGGCATAAGAATTAAAACTTACTTGCTTCAGTTGTAAGGCAGTGTGCAGTGAACTATCATGCATAGGGAACTGTTTACTCAGTATAAAATACAGGCGAAAGAGGACAGCGCCATAAACAAAGACCGCAGAGGTGGTAAACTCCGATGTTTTTTTATATTTTATTCCAATCATGTCGCAAATGCCAAAAGCTTTAGCCAACAAAAAACTGTTATTCTAGCTAGCAGGCTCCAGTGCCCCCGTTTCTTCAGCTCAAGGTTATCCAGACTCTGGTACGATGCCACGGGAATGTGCTTGTCTACCGGTAATTGAATCTTCCACTAACTTGAACCTTATTCGCTCCCTCTTAGTTTTTCGTCATCATATACTTTTCTTCCATTTACTACATTCTCCTAAGACCCCTTGTACAATACATTGCACATTGCCTTTAACGTTTTTTTTTTTTTTGAAGTTCACTCGGAATTAATTGCGCGAAATATTCCTTCTGAGTACGAAGCACAGTATACACGTGTAAATGTAAATAAGTGGTTTACTCATATCCTTGGCATCCGCTTTCTAGAAATTTCACACTAAATTGATCTGGACGCAGATGGTGGAAAGCAAACTTGATGTTTGTTGCGAAGTCACGAAGATTGCGTAAAGATACCCGACGCGGCAGAAACATGGCAATGTTCACAGTTCGGTCTTCATTTCTGTGTTTAGGCAATGAAATACAGTTTTTTACCATAGCAAACAGGAGCAGATAGCTATTTTTGTTCACATACACGGAGACGCAGCTTCTGACATTTAACCGTAGTATTAAAATTTTTAAAATAGTTTTTTTACTTGTGTAATATAACAATCCACAATAAAAACCACCTTCAAAAGCGATTATGGCCCATAGCTGTATTAGGGACTCAGGTGCAATTTCTCGTGCAGAATAAGCTTCAAATATTAGCCGAGATTTTCAGGTTCTTTCTTCAATTAAAAACAGCTTCCCTGCGGTAAAAACGTCAATATTTTTCAGAAAAGGCCTCCTATTTTGACACATGAAGGTCTGCTATTTCTTATGTGACGTGTGTTTTTACTTTGTGGAATTATTAAGTATTTTATTTAGGAGATGGATGATTCAGTTCACAGTAATATTCAGTCATTTGATTCATCATCGTTTGATTTTACTAGGAAAGCAGTAATGGGTTGACAAAGTGATCTGCAAATGCAACGTCCATAACGCAGCTGGTGCAGAATGCTTCATATTTATTTGACCAAGATCCGATGTGTCACCAAGCTCATGCTCGCGCATGTGAAATTTGCGTGATCGCTCCATGTTTTCAGCTTTGCGACATGGCGCTTACCGAAAGGAAGTTCCTGAACACGCTTACTCGCAAGCGTCCATTAAGTCCGTCTCAGCGGCCGAAGAAGGTTCACCGGCTGGTTTCGCCACGAATATGCGCCAATTCCATCATGAGAAAAAAGGGAACAAAAAAAAACGTTGATTCGATTGGTGAAGGGTATATGGTGCGGCGTTTTGGTCACTGTCCGCTGGAATGCAAAAAAAAAGGAAAGGGGTTCCTGTCGGAGAGTTGAGTTAAATATGCAAAGTCAGCCACCCCAAAGCTACAGAGCTCTAAGAGGTCAATAATTTCACGATTGCGTCGACCGACAAGACGGCCATTGCTTTGTCGTGGAGTGTAGCTACGAAAGCAGCGATGGCCAGGCACATACGCACTGACATACTCTTGTCCCAGCATTCTGCGTAAGGCTATTCGTTACGCTCCACATAGGACGGGCTGCTTATCCGATTAAAACGCAAACCGCACGTGCTCCTGCGCTCACGATGGTTATCCTATAATTATGGTTATCCCAGCTGACGTTGCTCGGACACGAGGATGCTCTGCGCGGCCTGCGCCTGCCCTCCATGCTTTCGTAGGTGCGCTCCATTAAACGCCGCTGAGTGACGTGCCGATCGACGTCCCGTCGTCAGTATTATTGTGTTAGAGAACTGTGAATTCACAAGAGAGGAGTTACAGTGTACTAGAAGGGGGCAGTGTGTTCAGGGAGGACACGTGGCTGAGGTTCCTTTTGTAGACTCCACCATGTGGCGCACATTCAGCATGGGCTGTACGCAGTATAATAGCAACAGCTTGGTGGCGCAACCCACCATCCCGTTCCGAAGGGGACGCTCATAACATCCTTCCATCCGCTATGGAAGCCGTCGTGTTTGCTGCGACACGATCTGCAACAACGCTTTGTTGCGCCGGTTGCGCTCGTGAATGTATGCAGCTTTATTATTTTTTATACAAAGTCTTCACATGCTCTGAGGTGGAGCATAGCGTAAGGGGGTCTAAGAAAGGCTAAACATACTGGGAAAAAGAGTGAGCATACTCGCTACATAAAATTTGGCAGTGTGAAAACAAGTGTTATACAATAGTTAGCCGTAGAAGTCACAATTTTTTATACGTCGTTCGCCTGCAGAAAATCAACAACTGTGGAAATACACATGCATTTCTTACAATTATTTGTCCCGCACGAAAATGTTTCACAATGACAATCTACTCCTTTCTATGCAACAATAGAGGCACATATTGAAAAGAGACTAGCTATTTGAATTCTAAAAGTCCCAGAATCAACACTGTATTGGAAATAACAAAAGTAATTACTAACAAAACGATAATTTACCTAATTATACTTCAGGTAATATGAGTAATGCAAACCAATAGCGCACTGAGTTTTAAATAATATTTTAATTAGTTGTGTATTTCACTTACATGAGATATTTCAAAGTTGGATAATTCAAAGTAATGAATTTCTTTATATCCCATTCAGATCTTCATATCGCCGTGACAATCGCTGTCTATAATTCAAACTGGAACACCTCCTGCGAAAGCAAGCCTTTATTTCAAATGTATGGGTCGTTTGGACTATATAACCCACAAAAAAAAATCACTAACAGCACAATGCTCGACGCGCACGCTAGCAGCACACAACCAGCACAACTGAGAACAGCAGGAATTAACGACGGGAAACCCTGTGCGACAGGTGTTGGCGGCGGCTCTGCTGTAGCATGGGCTGGCATCCAAGTGCCGGGCCTTTCCACCCTTTCCGCTTCAGAGCAATGCATAGCGCGTTTCGCCCTTGAATACACTACCCCATTTTAGTACACTGTAACAGAGTGCAGGATTTGATTTCTTTGCTGTTGCTACATACATGAGCACGTCGACAGCTGCAGATTTGCCGGACGGAGCGCACTACTAAGCTTTCTTACATACGCACTTTTAATTCTTCCTGATCTACTTGGTAGCATATAGTTATTAAAACCAGGGTTCCAATTGACACACATAAATCGAAATGAATTATAACAATGACGAGCGCTCGTGTGGTCTACAGTTCATTGGTGTATCTGTGTTAATTTGCGTTCCTTTTGCAATAACCTTCTATGGGCGTGATCTTAAATATCGACGATGCCTTGTTAATGCTACACTGATGGAATGCGTCCGCGCGTTTTCTGTTCGTGCGTCTCCAACAGCACCTTCTGCTGGATGTGTCACAGCAAGACCTGGACTGTTGCCCTTGAAGTACAGCGCCAGCCTCGCCATCGTCGGCACCGTGGTTGCATTCTACTTCTTCACGCTCGTCTGTATTAATGTGGTACAGGCTAAAACTTTTCAAGTAGAAAGCTTGTCCGTATCGCTCAGCGTTCGTTTTTTTACCTTTCACTACGTTCATCATTAGCGCATCTGTCAGTGCCATATGAGGGTCATACTATAGTCGGTTACATTGCCAAAGCTCTTGATCTGTGCACAAAACTGGAGCTTATTTCGACGATATCTTCCCTCCCGTGGTCTCACAATCTCAGTTGCATCTCGAAATTTTGACCTGACCAAATACCATATGTTAGGTAACTTACTGTTACTGTTAGATGTTACTGTCGTATCTCAGTCCCTTGATTTTCGTGATTTACGTTGCAGACAGCCAGAGGAACCTGTCCTTTGTGACTCTCAAACTATGACGGCTTCCTGTGAAGAAGAACCGCACTTAGGATTGCCAACAGTCCCGAATTTAGCCCGACAGACACGACTTTTGATTCAATATGTCCCGAGTTCCTACTTTACCAAGACTTTCCCGTTTTAAAAAGTCTATTTATTCTCATCTGTTTATTCTTTACAATAAGTAGAGGACGTTTACTTTTGATAATGCCTGACAGCTAGTTTGCACATTATTCTTTTTTGTCTTTCAAAGCATTGCCATGTACATTAAAACGATTTCGTTTTTGTAGTAGCTGCAGTTCACTTGTAGGACCGAACCCTTCACAAGTATTGACAACCTTGTTAGCCAGGCAACGTTACTGCGTATTTCCTTTTGTGAATTGCGACATGGTGGGACGAAAAATTCATAGAGCTTTTTTGCACCTGCTGACTGGTGGTTCCTGGTAATGATAGGGTCGGTCATCACCGGCCAACCAGCTCCGTGTCACAGTAATGGCAGTCTGGCGGATTTTTCACCGTTCCTGCAACTTGACAATAATGTTACTTGCCCAAGTGAAGTATGTGTACGCAAAGTTGTGCACTGCTTGAGCCGTCAATAGGCCGGTTCGCGCAAGCAACATGATCTCCTCGAAGTGGATATCAGTTCGTCATTAGCACAGAATGTTTTTTCTTCCAGCTCAGATATTCTAATCTGTGCTTCAGACAGATTAGAATATTTTTCACTCTTTCCTTTTTTCAGAATATTTGTACTTGACAACAATTTTTGACACGCCTTTAGTGTAGGCGCCATTGCTCGAACTTTCTAAATGTGCAACGTGCAACATCATATAAAATTTTCTTTGGGTTTGCATACGCTGGCACGATTTTCACTCTAGCCACCAGTGCCGCATGACCCCCTGCGGAATATCGGAGATGCCTGTCGTTTCCTTCTTGCATTTTTGTTGATGTTACATAACATAAAACGTGGGATTCCTGGATACCTCGCTCGCGGAGTTCCTTCACGCCATCCATCAGCGCTTTTCCACTATCGTTGGAAACAGGTTTAAGACATTTCTTGGTTACGCTGTTTGGTTTCACTGGGCAGCGATGGTTACATTTTGGGTCTACTTCTATGACTTGGCCCACCGGAAATGCACCCTCGCTTAGGTTAAATGCGCCGAATAAGTTTGGGCCTGCCTGACAGGTGGCTAGCAGCCGTTATTTGTATACGTAACATAATGTAAAGCTAACCTCCTGTGTATGGAATCGAGCTCCGAAACAACATTTGTGAAAAAAAGCTGTTTCGCGTGTCCCTACGCTCAAACTAATGTCTGTAAAACCTGAGGGCAATATTGACACGAGTACTTATCTTTATCTGGTGACCACGTTTCGCCGCCTAACAAATGTAATCGCACAGCGCGGGACGCGCCTGCATGTATCCGAAGTTTCTGAAAAGTTATCGATGCTTCTATCCGCTGTCTGTTGTCGCCGAACCTTGTGTTATCTGATTTCATCGCGTGACGCGAATGGTGTAGAACTTTGTGGAAGGCACGCGGGTCCCAACGATTTGTCTGCAACATTCGATGACTGCTGTATAAAAGCCGACGCGCTGGACCCGCTGATCAGATTTTCAACGATCGCCGACTGTGTTCGCCGCTCTCGTTGTGCTTTAAGTATAGCCTGTTTTGAGGGCACAGGTTCGCCAAATAAAAGCTAGTTTTGCTTTTCACAGTATTGCTACTGTGTTCTTTGACGTCATGGCCACGTGACAATATTGTGTTTGTACGCCAAGATGGCAGGATGTTTAAATTACGTTAATAAACTTCCCCTTCTATAATGGTTCAAGTGACTTCATGTTATCTTCTTTGCAATCGCACGCATTGACGTCGTTTCTCTGTTGAACCAATTGAAAGATAAGAAAACCAGGCCCTTTTTTAGCTGTTATGAAATCATCCACAAGCATGTATCATTGCCGCATGGTGTGGCCCACGACTCTACTTTGTAGTGACGAATCAGTGATGCGCGAATGTGGTGTTTTGGTTTGTTTGTATCTACAATAACTTAATGACTGGGCAAAATTAAACCACCATATTCAGTCGCTAAGAACAGAACGCAGTGAAGCACGGCGGTGACGGCTATGATTTGAGAATGAAAGTTTTTTTTAAATAAATACACACTGCACTATTTAATGTTAGCGGACCTCCTTTTACTGTTGCAAATACAAGCTATGTATGTTTGTGCGCGAGATGTAGGTAAGCGCATTATTTCTTTAAAAAAGCTTTATAAATAACGCATAATAAGCAGTAGAAACTTTACTGTTTCCCCATAACGTGAAGCAGGTGAAATACAATGCTCTGTATGCCTTAGACAGCTTCGTGTGGTGCACGCAGCTGGTGCGTGCAAGCAATCTCCTTTGAAGAAGTAAACTGTGTAAGCGTAATCTTTTGAAACAGTCACTAACCTTATATGACAAAGCAGATAAATTACCGCCAACTTTTGCAGCAATGTCGCTAAAATTGTCGCTAAACGTTTGGAGTAAATTTTACCTATTTCAGTCGTTTGAACACTACAATATTCTGTAGCGTCACTCGAATAATCTTCCGAAACGTCTTAAATTTGTCCAGGGTCCGTGTCAGCGAGAAATAAATAGTGAATTATAAAAAAAAATGCGTACGTTTACTCATCTACTATGCAAAAGTAACAACGTACGATGATTGCCGAAATTCGGCATTCAGGTTGCATCTTCAGATTGTTAGCTAACAAATGCAGCAACATTAAAAAAACACCAGCGATGTGAATTTTCTAGCACGCAAAGGCACTTAGTCCAAATTATGCCTGAAACTGTTTTAGTTCACGGCACTACAAAAAGGACAGAAATATGCTGCAAGACTGGCACGGCCGCATGGTAACATGGCGATGAGAACCGTTGCGCAGGTGAAATAGTGCGCGCTTCTGCCCCTTGGTCCACACCGGAACACCCTTCACATTCCTGATTTGTCGAAAACCTATGCGATAAGTATAAGCACTTTGTTTAGGCTAGCGCGAACGAGCCCCACCGCTTGTACGTATGTGCATCTCTACAGTGGATCTATCCGATTATTCACCTGCTACATTCTCAATGTCACAGTAAATTAAACTCATTTTTATTAAATGTGCTGAACGCGGTGTGTCAAGACCCATTCAAATCAAATTTGTAAGGAATTAAAAAAAGAAATGAATCTCGGATTTTGTGAGCAGAAAGCCCGCCGTGGTTGCTTAGTGGCTATGATGTTGGGCTGTTAAGCTCGAGTTCAGTAAAGGGGAGGCAAGAAAAACAATGATATGAAAGCATCGTACAGTTCTTTCACAACCAAACAGGAGGAGGAGCAGGAGGAAATAAAGAGAGAATGCAGGGATGTTACCCAGAAATGCGTCTGGTTGGCTATCCTACTCTGGGGGACGGGAAAGAGAGAATAGAAAGATAAGATAGAGAAAGGGAGGGGAGGGGGAGGGAAGCCGCGGTGAGCTCACGCACGCGCGGGGAGGGCCTGAGCGAGTCAAAGAGATTCTTCACATAGGCCGGTTTCCCTCAAGAAGGACTAAAGTGCCTTCACAGCTTTGTAGGCCGACGGGCGATGATGACGGTCTTTGAGTAGCACCTGCACAGACAACGAACCAGAATCTCAAGCGGACTGGTACGCTCGGCTGGTTAGTTTTGGTCATTGTCTCCCTTTTAGGGGCAACTACGCGCGTTTTATTTAGTGGTTACTTCTCGTACAAATCCTGCTTTTTTGGCTATCTTAACCTGACATACATTGCTTTTTGCGTGTGTAATATTCGTATACAATGTTACCTCGCTGTAATGAATGCCTTCTATGAAGAGAGAGAGAGAGAGACAAAAGAGAAGGAAAGACAGGGTGGTTAGCCAGTGTAAATACCGGCTGGCTACCCTGTGCTGGAGAAAGGGGTAAAGGGAATAAAAGGAAAAAGAAGAGAAAAAATACGAGAAAAATTCACGCAGTAACGAGATGTTACGCGCAACAATAGTCAAAGGCGGTCGCACAATTCACAGGCCCTTAAAAACTTCAGGAAAGCCCTTAAGGCCTTGAGTGCCGAAACCCGTCTGGACCAGTGTCCTAGAACTATCTATGAAACTTCTATTATAAGAGACATAGTGACTCAGTGGCAGAATGAATGATTCTAATTTGTTTTGTCGTAAGTTCTAACTCTCCCAACACAATGAGAATTTTCTTTGTAATTTTCACCCGCGTTGGTTGCTTTGTGGCACGAGGTTGCCGTGTCGAATCCGGGCCCCACGTCTGCCGCATTTCAATGGGGGCGTAATGCGAAAACACCCGTGTACTTAGATTTAGGTGCACGTTTAAGAACCGCAGGTATTCCAAGTTTCCAGAGTCCCTCAAATAGTGGTTTTAGCACATAATACCCCATAAGTTTTTTTGTGTAATTTTCCCTCAACACAATTTGGGATTCCAGTGACGACGTCGTGGACATCAAAACAATTAGGGGAGAGAGTTCATAACAGTTCTCACTGTGAATGAGGAGAGCACGTGGTTAGCTAGGTACTCCAAATGAGCGTGTAACTATGTATTCATGTTTAGCACACAGAAGCAAGAATGAAGTATAGAGTGACATTTTTCATAGAGATTTGCTATCACTGCTTGTTGCTCGTCATTTGCTTTTAGTCAGTGCTATCTGCTATATCGTTTTGAAAGCGGTTTAAATGCATATGGCGAAAACACATTGTTAGTTCTTTTCAGCAAGTATCTCTCTCCAGTTTTTCTTTGATTGCCCGAACTCAATAAATATTTTCAGCTGCTCCTTTCCATCAGATGCAATTCGGCTCCAAAGTGCACCTCGTCATAAATTGGTGTTTTGCTTGCCATTCGTGGCAATGAGTTGGGTGCAGGATATTCACGTCATTTAGCCTTCATTCTTAAAGCATTTTCCTCGCCGAATAGTTGCACAGCAGATTAAGTGGCTGCCATATGAAGTAACTATTCTTTTAAAAATATAAAAAGAAAACTGATACAAATATTGGAGACAATCTAAACGCTGCAACTGAGCGTGTGAGGTTATGCGACTTGCTTAGACGGTTGTCTCTAGGACCTGTGAGACATGAAGACAACGCGAAATGTGTTTGCGCGGTAACTATTTGTGTGGACAAGATTGCTCCTGCATGTATTGTGTCGAGAGCATCCTCGTATTGGACAAGATGCACCTATATAGTTGTTCATTGTTCCATATCATAATCACTTGCCACCTAGCGTTCCCTGTATCTCCCACTTCCCCTTTCCCCATTGAGAATTAGCAGGCTAGAGACCCGCTCTCCAGGCCGACCTCTCCTCCTTTCTCGTCATTAAAATCGGCTCCTACGCGCCTAAACATCGTACAGTGAAAGTGATCAAGCCGTTACTGAACCATCGGCAAAAGTTAAAAAAAAAAAAAACATTTGGGACGAAGTTTCTCTTTACATCTGACCTTCAAGGGGTGTACTGTAGCGCGATTAAAAGGTGGGAAAAAAGGAAGACGCACGGGTACACACACAGCGCTAACTTCCAACAATGTTTATTATCAAAAACCAGATCATACTTATACGCTCAGCCAACATGAGTCACAGCCACGTGAACAGATAAACATTCAGAGCGAAACATTTTTTACAAATGATATGTTAAGCCATGCGCAAAAATTTCTGTTCTTTTTCAGAAAGAGCCATTGACACTTTCCTTACACAAGAGTCCCCTAGGGCATCTATCTGTTCAGCTTCCATTATAAGTCTAGTCAGTTCGCACTTATTTCTACCAGTAATGGTTGTTGATTCGAAGAGAGGGGAGCACTTATGTTGCCTACAATGAAGGGCACGTGGCTGTGACTCATGTTGACTGAGTGTAAAAGTACGACCTGGTTTTCTAGAATAAACATTGTTGGAAGTTAGCGCTGTGTGTGTCCCTGTGTGTCTTCTTTTGTCCCGTCTTTTAATCGCTCCACCGTACACACCCTGACGATGCGTTACCAACAAGCGCACATTGCAACCCTCGTGTTCACCTGGCCCTTTTTTAAATATCTAGCCTTCGCTCAGCAGGATCGTCAGCTGGAATTATTAAGCAGAAACCATCAACGTCAGGAAGACACGCGTGATAAAATAGCGACAACATTAGGCCGCTTCCGTGTTTGAGCACATTCAACCAGTGCAGCTCTCAATATTTTGCTGACGCAATGACAGATTAGTCGCTTTGAATTTCACAAGCGCATGTCTTTCGTTCGTACGTGTCGTCGAAACAAAATGATGAAAACAGGAAAATCACGGCTAACACCCCACAAGCACCCTTACCACAGCCTTATGATAATATTAAAGGTTTTGTTTCTTCAATACTTTCTATAAGGTGCATTAGAAATTTTTGGTGCTTTTACGACGCTTACATGTGCGCAGAAATGTTTAATGTGTATTTCGAACGTGTAATAGCAGTGTATACATCAACATCATTTTCTCCCTTTACGGACCGCCTAAAGCTCTGCTGACACGCTGATTCAACAACCCAGTTTTTTATAATTTATTTTGTGATTGATTTGGCAGCCTAAATTGAACGACGCACAGCTTTTCAAGGAGGCACAGCAGCCTCCTTGTAAAGAGTTGATGCTGGCCTTGCTGGCTCCCTTGGAGGCAGCAGAAAGTACGCAATGTGATATTAGAAAAGCGTTCCCCTTACGGAGGAAAAATAAATATTCTTTGATCTCAAGACCGCAGGCGAAGCTACAGTTGACGCAAGGAAGACTGACGTATGTTTAGAAACTAAAAAGAACAGCCCCCAGCAGATGCCCTTGAAAGAAGAGCAGACGAAAGAACTATGCGTGTCGTGTTTGTCAACACTCCCCCTTGACTTTTTGTGGAGCTTCAAAAGGTGCAGCGCTTCAAAAGAACTTTGTTGTCTCGGAAAGTGCACTTGTACAAGAAATCCGATTGAAAAACGAGCACATATTTTATTCGAAGAATTTGAAGAAAAAATTCCACAGTTGCTGTTGCTCTAGACTGTGATGGTTCTGCGTTAGCTTTGATGCCTAAGTTTATGTCATAATAAAAACACCAACTGCAAGAGATAGAAAAAGGAGGCATGGAGGGGCTTAGGTATAACCCACATGAAATTTAATAAAATTTTAACGTGAAATGGGTAGAAATGAGAAAACAATACACGTCTTTTTGCTGCACTTCTCGTCCGACTTCCAGGTCATTGCTTGGATCACGGTATTTCTAAAATTGTTTTCGTTACTTGACGCAGGAGAGGAAGAAGGATTAGGAGAGTCAATGGGCTTCAATTTTTCGTTAGTAACAACAATCTGAATCCAACAGACAGTGAAGCAGTATTGATATCATAATGCCTTCCCTGTTTTCTTTTTTAAAGACTGTGAATACCATGTCTGGTCTGGTGCTGAACCAACGGTCGTAATGTGAAAACGAAATATGCCCACGGTTGCCGAGAATTCTTTCTGAATTCGGCACATTCTCTAGGAAAGCAACTGGGATTCAATCACATGGCTCAATAATAAGGTCATAGGTATGTGTTTAGAAGTAGCGACAAAGAAGGAAGCACATATCACCCTCTTTAACATAGTCATTGTTCATTGTGGAATTTTAGCAAGACAACTTACTAGCCATTTTCGACACTGAAGAAAGTCACGAAAACCATCGTGGGTACTCCAGAGAGGCAGTTTTGTCATTAAAGTTAATAATAAAATAGAATTTAACGACTTTCTCGCCATCTTGCCTTAACTGCAATGAATCTAAGTAAACCGTGACTCTTGTGTGCCTGTTCGCATGTGTCACACCTCGAATGTGGCACCCAATAGAAAGCTGATTTGCACCTGCCCAGAAATACTTATATTTTTCCAGCTTTCAGGAACTTTAGTTTTGTAGACAACATTACAAGCCATCTCGCTCAATATTATTACAGTGAAGCTTAATATAAATACCCCCCGGCGGGGGTCGATGTTCCACCGTCTACGCGTCCCGTCTACACACAAAAAAAAAAATTTCCGTCGCAAGTTTCTCGCCAATGCTATGTTCCTGTCAATTTGATGTAGGCATCTTGAAAAAAAATTATATTGAAATTGGCCAATAAGAAAACTCTATCATTAAACCGAGTTTTATTCACTTGTCACAATTACTTAGTTCACAATGAAGTTGTAAATGTTACAGAATTCCTGTCTGCTGTCAAAACATGGCTGTCTAAGGAACAAATTTGGTTGCAGAAAAAGGCCTGAACTCTTGGTTTTTTTTTTTTTTTTTTTTGAAGCTATCCCGAAACAAATTATATGACAATTAGCTGTTAAAACAATACTAACATTGCTCTGAGTTTCATCTACTTTATTAATTGCGCGGTTCACAGTGAAGTTGTATATATCATGGAATTCTTGCTTGCCAAGCGGCGGTACTTGCACGCGTCCCTACTTCATACAACTATAAAAACAAATCAATCCACAGTCAGAACACCTCTTTATTGCCTGTGTCCTTCAATAATAATAATAATAATAATAATAATAATAATAATAATAATAATAATAATAATAATTATTATTATTATTATTATTATTATTATTATTATTATTATTATTATTATTATTATTATTATTATTATTATTATTATTATTATTATTATTATTATTATTTTATACATAGATGCATTGATTGAGGCAAAACACACCATAGTTTCGGTGCTCGTCCTTCACAGTGTGGAAGGGCTGATGAACTTTAAAAACTTTTTATGATGGCCGACCTTTGTGCACAATGACCATGCAATAGGGAATCACTAGCTGGCAGTATACTTAAATACTTAGTATACTTAAACCACTCAGTATATTTAGTATACTCAGTATACTTAGATACGGCTGATAAAAAAAGAAGTCGCAATTTCGCCCGATAGGTGAAGCACGGATTGGGATAGCGAATTACTAGATAGCTATACGAAGTAAGCATAATAGTTTTATCAACTGTATAAACCTGTTAGCATTCGCTTACTAACTGAATTAACAATGGTATAATGTGTAAGCGCAACTGAACAAGGGCGCAGAAAAAAACAGACACCCAGAGACAGCGCTACGGAGGCCGCATTTTGACGGTGGCTAAATGTGAAAACACGCTTATACTAAAATTTAGGTGCACGTTAAGGAAGCCCACGTGGTCCAAATATCTGAAGTCCCCCACCACGGCGTGCCTCATATTGTGATTTTGGCACGTAAAACCGCATAATATAATTTTTGCGTCCTGATTTAGTCTCGCATGCACATTCTATCATGGCCTCAAACCAACTAGCCCGCCAACATGTTTTAACCTAATTAACAATTATGGTGTCACGCGCGCACAGGTAAACACGAACACCTCTCCCTCGATGAGTGCAGAAACTCGGTGTCAAAATGCTGGAGTGAGGAATCGCGGCCGCACCAGCGATCGAATCGACCTCCGTGCATCTCTCGCTTCGACGCGTACGAAACGTCGAAAGCACAGCGCATACGAAGCTACCCCTAATACGCGTGCTCTGCAAACGTCGCAGATCGCTTTGAAGCTAAGGCCCGCGCGGGCGCGCACTTTCGCCACGTCGCAAATCGCTTTCAAGATACGGCACCCGCACGGCAGCACCGTAAGCAGCAGCCGCCAGAGAAGAACGCCCCCATCTCTGCCCTCACCCCCGTGCCTCGCCCTCGACAGGAGAGGGCGCGCTTCCGGCCCGTCTTCATCGCTTGCATACGCGATATTGAGCCGTGTTCGCCGGCTCGCCCTCGCACGCTTTCACTCGCAGATAGAGCATTAGGCGCGCGGCGACGATGTTATCACCATTGGAATTTATACGGAACATCACGGCGACGGCGACTGTTAAAATTCGACTGGAGTGTCCATATAATTGATATCGCAATAAAAAGTCACAGTTTCGCCCGAAAGGCGAAAGATCGATTGCGATAGCAAATTAGTGCGCAGCTATACAAGGAAGGATAGTAATTTTATTGGCCGTATGAACTTGAATACATTCGCTTACTAACTGAATTGACAACCATGGCGTAAGCGCGCACAAACAAACATTAACGCATCACACTCGACGAGCGCGGACAGTCGCTGTCAAAATGCTGCGGTGAGCAAGCGTGCCAGCAACAGAGAACGAAGTCACCTTCGTGCGGTCTTTCGCTTCAACGCAAAAGCGGCGAGAACACAGCGCGCACAAAGGTATCAGCCGTTTGCAGAACTCTTTCAAGATATGGCGCGCGCGAGCGCGTGCGGTCGTGCAAAGTACGCACTTGCTGGCGGCGCCGAGCTGCGCCCCCCCCTCCCCCCATGCTCGCGCTGCCTCCCCGCTTTGCTTTATATATGGCGCACGTGATTGTAGCGCGATCGTCAGTTCCCCTTGTGCTCGGCGGACTCTGTACACGTCGCAGACGGCTTTCAAGACAGAGCGGCCCGGGCGGGCGCGTGCGTGGCCGACCGCGCCGCCTTGAGTAGAGCACGACCCTCCCCCCTCTGCATACCCACGGCGGGCCTTGTCGCCGTCGCAGATGGCTTTCACGATAAAGCGGCCCGGGCAGGCGGACGCGGGCGCACGGGCCTCCGGGAGGAGAACGCGCCTCCATCCCTCATCTCCCCCGGAGCTTTGCGCGTGAAGGAGACGGTGCGCTTCCCCTCTTTCGTGCGCGAGACTCAGCCGCGATCGCCGGCTCACCTTCGCAAACTTTCACTCGCACATATAGGATACGGCGCGCGGCTTGTGGTGACGACTTTATCACCCTTGGACTTTATACAGAACCTCACGGCGATGGCGACGCCGACGGCATAAATGCGCTTGGAGTATCCTTATAATCGTATCGCAATAAAGATAATGGAAAAGAATAACTTGATTATATGATTGCAATCTATAAACAGTCGGAAAAAATGGATATCATAATGGGAAAGGTTCTCATTGGATGTTCTGGATTCAGTTCCAACCAAAGGTAACCTGTAGTTTCACCCATTATTTTTTTGCATTTTCCTTAATATTTCTACACGTCAAAACAACAAACAGTTACTTTAGCCTATGCTTAGCTTGACTTTATCGTTTGTAGGCTGCAATTTTGACTTACTGTTCGGTTATCAATGTTGCATGTGGGTCTGTCTCCTGAATCGCTCTTAAGTCAGTCTCCCATACTTATGTCGTGTTTATAGTAATGCAGTTCTTCTTGAAGTACCACTGAATTTTCGTGCAATGCATTGCTATTAAAATACGTAAAAACTACACTTTTAGACTGTACTATGCTTACAGTAACTCTTTTTCATTCAAGTAATTAGATTCCGAGGCATAAGCATCCATATTTTAGTGTGATAAGAATTTTCTACAAATTTGTTTACACAGCCATGAGCTATTGCAAAAATATGAAGATGGTTATAATGTGATGAATTCTCCGAGTGCAGCTACCCTTTTGCTTTTGGGCACGCACGCGGTTTTCGTTTCTCGAAGTCGTGATGCGCTGATCGCGGTGATTGTGCCATTTTCGCCATGCCATCTTGCCATTCTCGTGGGCCGATCCCTGCACTTGCAAAATTATGTGCCACCGGGAGGACAGGGTCACTGGGTATGAACACTGAATTTGTGCACTGGAGCAAATGGGTATGTGCCCTGGGGCCAATGGCTATGTGCCACTAGGTCTTTGCGTTAGCTCTTTGATCTTGCCACTAGAAGCATTGTCTTACTTCCTCTAAATGTAACACTACCGCATAGAGTCTCTTATAGCCTTTCGCTGCATGACAGTTACATTATTTAGACAACCGTTGTCTACAAATCAAGAAGGCTTCGCATTGTGTAGATGTCAACTACAGTTCAGTGTGCCGAATGTGTTTTCTCATGTATAGATCTGGCTGTTTGTCGATGCGATAAAACTGGCACAAACATTAAAACAGCGCGGGGATGGGGCGAATAAAGAGGCCGAAGTGCTGGACCATTAAAATAGTCGACAAGTTTATCCACCGCTATTGATTATAATTAAAGTCCATGTGCTCAATATTAGAAGCCGTTCTATTACACGGACGTGACCTAGTGTTACCCGGAACCTTAACTGTGCCTTGTGAAGAGGTATTTAAAGTAAGCATTCAAAAACTGTTTGTTAATTTAAATGTAGAAAATTGCAAACGTAGGCTTCTTTAGAGCCGGTTATCAAAAAAAATATAAAAAAATCCGAATACGCTACTACATCAAGAGTTCAAAAAAGAAAAGAAAAGAAATGATATGCGCCTCCAACGCATTGTGGGAATTGAAGTAAGCGAAGGTTTCTGTGCTGTTTGTCTTGGTTGACAATAATTAGCGGTGATGTGTAATTTCTTTGAATGTGTGATTTCTTCAGCCTTTAGTCTAATGCGAGAGTGGTGAGTTGATGTTAATCCTTACATTGCGTGCACCACTGCTATTTGTCTGCGTAGTACACACAGCACACCGGGAGACGTGTTGGATTCAGGCGTGTTGTGCGCCATTCTTCATAATCTCTGAGAGGGTTGAGCATTATCATTGCGTCGCATGGCACATCGCATCGTGGCAGAAATGTTAAACAGTAATTGAACTATGGGACTCTACGTGCCTAAACCACGATCGGATTAGGCGGCATGGCATAGGGGCGGATTCCAGGTTAATTTTGACACACTAGTGTCATTTAACGTGCAACTAAATCTAAGCGCACTAGTGTTTTTGTAAATCGCTGCCGTCGAAATGTGGCTGCAACAGGTGGGACTGAACACCTTACCTCGAGCAACGCCACAGCCATCAAGCTACTGCGACGGGCACAGAAGTGTCAAATTTACGTGCAGCCGCTCCCGTAAGGACACCTTTGTGTCTTTGCACCTTTGCGTCTGCACGCGCTGCCTCAATTGTCGGCTAGACAAATTTGAATGGTGTTCATTTTTCAGAACTAGCAGAAGCCTGTCGTACCGTACCTTCAATTTGCCCACAGTCACTGTTTCCTTGCCTTCTCACGTCATCGTTTTTTTTTTCCTTTCCATCTCTCTCCTCGTCTATGGGAGCTGTGAGAGTGACAAGGTCGTTATTCACTCGTTTCGCGACAGCGTCGGTTCTACCCATTCTCTGCCTCCTCTCCCTGTTCTCCCTCTCCTATTTACGACAATATCTCCCTCTCCTATGGACTAGCGAGTTAGTAGAAAGGTAAGTGCTGCAGCTTTAGCCATGCCTTTCAGGGGGTCACGAATAATTGTAGCTGTCAAAAGGTTAATGTGGCGACACCTAGGGAATTCCACAGGGAATTGTACGCGTGCGACGCGATGCAAAGGTTCAAATGAGTTTCTCACGTTGACTTTGCTCTCTGCCATGCTCTTTCCATGTATATACATGCTCTGAACGAGCTGCGACGTGGTGTGCAGACAGCAGCCGTACTGGAAAAGTCTAAGGAAGAGGTAAAGGAAGCTTCGCTTTAGGTAATATGTCAACGCGTACTATACACACAAGAACATAATTCACAAACACACAAATACTGTGTTTTATTCTTTGAAGCATTTATTGCTTTCTTAGTAAATTGTATCATCTAACTGCAGCATCTAGATAACGGAAGAAAGAGTGAACGGTAATTCGGATTCTACAATCAACGGGAATAATAACACCTCCAGAAATCACCCATAGTAACCAAAACAATGCATCCGATTCTTATAACAGACAATTGTAGCTACTCAGATGACAGACTTATTTCCCTCACTTCGCTCCAGCCCCATAACTTCAATCTATTTTCACTGGCTACAAATTCGGGTTTCTTTCTGTATTTCTTTATTTGAACATGGGATATACAAATCAAATTCCTTCAGCGCACCTAAGCAATGATGCTTTTGATCGAGGCAGGGCAGTGCGTTGGCCTGACTGACATAGTTTCTTGCTCTAAGAACAGAGGAAACAATAGGGGCAGAATCAGTACGAAAACGAAAATTAAATTTCTTATATGCACCAGAAACATATAACCTTTTGTTCGTGAAAGCATCGATGCTTTTATGCGGACCACAGCATAATTTCCTTCATCAAGCCATGGTACATGCACACAATTCCTTTCTCTCCTCCTCATTATTTCCTTTCCCTTTTCCTCCATCGCTTGGCTCATTTCTAATAGTTGTTCCTGTCCAAGCGATAGCGTAAGCAATGACATATTTAAGCGAGCGAAATAATACATTATTTCATTCATTCGTTCGTTGATTTATTCATTTTTATTTCAGCATTATGGAAAATTTATAGGATGCACGAAAATGCGGGGGGTTCAGAGTAAAAGCCGCAAAAGGTGTAACGAGGTCTGCACTCGATAATTGCATTTTACAGGGTCCAAAGGAAATGTTCGTAGGCAACGCGCATACAATGACAGAAATTATACGGAAGTTTACAGCAAGGTGTGTACAGGGTGTACAGCAAAACCCTTCATTTCATCATATGCAGTAGTTAAATGTTATGGAAGAATAACACTCACCAAAGATAAATAAAAATAATACAATACTCTAGTCTGTTTTATACAATAGTTAGCGGCACGTCATTAGAAAAACTCCTGTCACATAGCTTTCTCTAATTATTCCCAACCGTCTGTCAGAACCGTGCGGTGTACAGAATCTTCTATTTTCTTTTATGACGACAAGTTTGGAACTTCTCGTATATAATTCAAGTACAACGGTAAATCACATGATCTCGTCCTTTCACCATAGTTCATTACCATTTTATCCCGGTCGAATGCCTCAGTCTTGCGCAGATCGCGATGTTTTAGGTTTTTTCGCTTTCAAGGATTCATCAAAATGATGTTTCGTAAGTACCACCAAAAGAACAAGTTGTTTGCCGTCATATAAACCACGCCCTGCAATGAGCTTACTTTGGCTAACGGTGTTGCTGTTTGTTTCGCATGTTATGCTAGTCGTTACTTTCTGAATTACTCTACTTAACAAGTTTAGCCTATATGGCGAAGCCAGTCCGTAGATCATAATGCCATACCTTAATACAGTATCACCTAGAGCCTTATACGTGAGTTACTTAATATCACTTACTGATCTCATTTTGTACGTGACTGCGCATGCAGCTCGGAGTACTCTAGCTACATACTGTATGTGATGAACAACTGAGAAAGATTCATCGAAAATAACACCAACGTACTTTGTTTTGGTAGCATACTGCATACTTCGGCAAGAGCACCGAACCCAGCACTCACCATGCAAGTATAGGTGTTCCGTTAGTTGGACTTTTTTTACGGGCTGTGAAAGATTAACTGTGTTTTTTCTTTGTTCACAAATAAGTTGTTGCTCTCAAAGCATGCCATTATTTTGTACGTATCTATTCTAATAAAGTAATACTTTCATTAAAATATTTATGGGGTAATAATAAAGCAATATCATTGGCGAATTGGTATAACTTTGAGTGCAGCCATAGATGGGCGAAACCTTTGACAGGCAAATTCAAAAGCCATGGGACTAGTACGCATCCTCGTGGGCCACCATGCTTCATTTGAGTGCAGTCACTTTCTATATTTTCAAATCGCATGACCTGATATCAATTAAATAGTCTTTTCAAAATTCTTTGAAAGCCCGCGAATCGTATTTGAACTAATTTTCCAAGGAGTGCTCGAACCTATCGAACGCTTTTATCAGGTCTAAATAAAAGCCCAATTAGCGTCTTATTTTTATCTATTACACTGTTGAGTACCTCTGCAAAGTCGTTAAGTAGTGTGATTGTGCTTCTCTTACAATGAAGCCCATATTGTAAGTTAGACGATAGATAAAATTATTCGTAAAAGGAAACAATTTTTTTTGTGTGTATAAGCTCTTCCAGAACACGCAAAAATACAGGCAAAATTCCTATAGGCCTATTGTTTTCGCACTGTTACCTCTTCCCGTTCTCGTAAATTGGTATAACTAATGATGTTTTAATTGCGCTGAGAATCTGAGCCGTCCAAAATACTTCTGAATAAATATATAGCAGCACGCTCTTTAAACAAGGAAAGTTGAACGATATCTCACGAAATCGAATCCCATAATATCCTGGCATTCTAGTAATGGAATCTCCTCGAGGTAGTTTCATAGCTCTTTCAATGCAAATTCGTGCAAGATTTTCAAGCAAGCAAATTTTTGAATAAGTTCAAACGTCCGTGAAATATTCAAGAAGCATTCTCAATTTAAGCGAACTCTCAGAGATAGATAAAGAGTGCTGGCGCCATGCTATGTTTCTCAGCTGTTTCCTATAGTAAGCAACCAACGGCATGTGGTATCTCGCTGGTCTGTTTGCGGCACGTTTCCATTGGCTACGGCACTTACTGAGTCCATGTGTTACCATTTGAGGGCCACGGAGTTCTCTGCCCTAGAGCTTGTCGGCCCATCAGAGAAGGCAGAACTTCACAGGGAGATAAACTGTTGTAGAACAAAGAATATCGCTGCGGCCAAAGTTAGGAGAGCGGTATTTGTTTTTGTCAGGACAGCAACAAGTTTCCTAAGCAGCCTTTATGCACGCGTAGTTGTCTTTCTCCGTACAAAAGGACATTCTGGTGAGCTAATTGGCATGCCATTATTTATACAGTAGTGATGAAGCATATGGAGTTGGCGCTTTGTCCCGTCTTTTTCTTTCGTCGTCTATGTGCTGCTGCGCTACTGCGTAAATAATATCTCCGTAGACTTGGAATGGGCTTGGAAGAGAAGAATAAACTAGTGCGTAGATATAGAAGTGCAGTTACAACATCTAACACATAAGGAATGATGTAAATGATTTTGTAACAGTACCTGCTACTGTTACGTCTACTGCGTTTCACGCATTCATAGCTCGCTTTAGATACACTTTACAGCTTTATTTAATTCGTAGCACTCTTTCTAGAACATATGAAATCCTAGCGATGCATCCTCAACAGACAGAGTAACGCTTTCAACCTTGCTGCATTCACCCAACCAGCGCATTGTGAAAGCGTGCCTTGCGAGATTTGGTGCACAACTTTTTGTTGGTATTTCCTTCATGCGGAAATTAACCCTCTAAAACATTTTGTCGACATCAGCTCGTCATGGGCGATCGAAACTTCTCGGCTTGAAACCAGCCCACGTCGTCATGAACATGTCCAGTTTTTGAATAGCTCGTTGCGTGCCAACAAAACGCTGTTTGTTTCTTACAAAAGCCAGATGTTGTATCAAAGTCACTTTGCTGAATTAGATGCTCCCACTACCTACAGTCATATTTCTCTGCTTCAACCTTCTCAGTAAAGCAGGTCGTGTCAGAAAATGAGCCATTAAACCACGTTTTCTTTTTTTCAGAAACAAAAATCACTTGCGAAATTAGCTTTCCCACTGAGTACCATTCACGTTGGACAGTCACGTATTGTGAAACTGAAATTCCTTTTAATCTCATTAGGAAGGAGGCAGCGAACGTGCAAAATGGGCAAAGCCCTTTTTTTGTTTGAGACCGGCATTATGTTTCGCAGCGTAAGCTTATCTCATACACAAAAGTCAGGTGCTAACCGATTTATAACAGTAGGCATACTTTAAGCCACACGTTAGGAGCACGTGAAGGGAAATGGGCTATAGGCTAAAAAGGAATGACTGAAAAAAAAAAAGTAACCTGGAAGCCCGCAAATGATAAAAGGAAGAAACTAATATACCGCTGCTTTTATTTTCGCTCGTTGAGTTTGAAGTATAGGGGCCCATTCTATCGAGATGCAATTAGTTAGACAGCTCCAACGGCAGCTCAGTCTTATTTTCAGGGACGCACTGTTACAAACTAATCAGTACCACCGCGCTATTGTGGAGTTGAAGACGTGCAGATCAAGATGGAGTACGTGCTTTAGAGTGATAATAGAGAACCATTCAGCAAGAAAGTTCTTGCGTATAATATTCCTGCGGTTTCGGGTTACCATTCGGTTAAGCATGGCGGCGAAATTGACTCTCCCTATTTCCCACTCGTAAGGTTATTGCGCGTGCAGAAAAGAAAACATAAGTTAATGCAGTGCCTATGCGTAACGAAAGGATATGGTTATTCTTCGTGTATGGGCAGTTAGGGCTTACTTGAATGACAAAGCATGGCCTGAGTTTAAACTATGAGTTTAGCATTTCTCGCGGAGTGATGTCACTTATGATGACGGTGGGCTGCTAAGAAAAACAACCTCCATCGAAAGCCTACAGCATGGGTTAAAATAGGAGGAAGTAGGTCGTGTCTGAATCCCGTAGTCTTTAATTGAATGACGAAGCTCGCATTGAGTTTCGGGCATCGGCCTCTGAATTGTAAGCCTGCAGCAACTTTTCTTATTGTATTTAAACACAAGGGGGGCTGTATTGCGAATTTTGAATTAATTTTCCGATATACACATGGCTGTTTTTAAAATGGCAGACATGAATGTACAGAAATGAGGCTTCCCGTATTCTTGCGTGATTCAGAAGTTTAATTACATAACAGTTAAAAATATGAGAATGCGCAGACTCAGCCAAATGTTTGAAACTAGTGCAGAGAAGCTCTAGTGAAATGGTTATTCAATTGCAAAACAACCATGTGCGACGCGTACAACCTTGCTTCTTCTCATGGTCTGACGCGTAGAATATCATGCAATCTCTCATTTTCTTTCTGAGTGCGCATATTCAAAACTACCGCTGTGAATGAAATAGTTCCTGCTATTCGATTTCGCATTTCATTCGAGAATTCATTATTCGAACTTGACAAATCTGTTCGCTTCTTTCGAGTATTGGAGCCGACAGGGAGAAGGAACGATAGAAAACAGTCCCATTTCGAAATAATCCACTGTAGGAAAGGTGCGGTTGCTATGCAGAAAAAAAAGAGTTGTTAAGCGGATGCATGGGGCAGACAACTTCAGCTCGGTATTACGAGTTATTTGATATGAATGGCTCGCTTTTGAGCAGCCTATATACGAATTTGTTGTTTCAATTTCTCATTTGGTGAGTCTAACCACGTTTGCCTGCCTCTAAAAGAAATGTGCGCTGCCTAAATATCATACGCCTCTGCTTCAAAGAACACAACACTATTTGCAGATGCTAACGACGATGGTATTTGGTGTTAATTAACGCTAGGGCCAGGGATGACCAAAGCGTGACCAACGTTCCCTTGTTTCATTTTTGTCATCGTTATGGTGCCTCAGATAATCGAAAGCAGTTGCTAATCCTTTACAAGCTCCTAAAATGTGCGGACATTCGAATGCGGCTTGCATTACATACGCTTGTTAGACAATCTATATCAGCCAGATGTTGTCCTCATTGGAGCTACGCGCAAATTTAAAACTTCATCTTCATTAGAAATTGAAAATATTGAATATTCGGTTCGATTTCCGAGGTCATCTTTCTCAAATATTTGAACACACCTAGCAATCAAGAAGTCCGGCATGTGCACAGTGTAAACCCCCGTAGAAACGGTGCATTAGAGAACGCGAAAAATATTCAGCGGTAGTGGCATAATGATTGCCATGAGAAAACTCCACAGAAACATTCTGCAGTGTTTTCTATATTATTCGTCATTGATTTGTAGAGCCGAACAAGCAATTTATTCAATGTCCGCTTCTAACAACGCGGTACATTAAAGAAAAAGCAGCTTATGCCGAAGGCATGCCCTATTAATAAATATATTATTACAAACAAAAAGCTTCTCATTCTTTCTACTATGAAGCAATATTGTGCTCTTTGTATTCAGTAAATTGGTCACTAACTTTTTAGCCCAAGGAATGCCGTTTCTTGCAGGACATACATAAAAGTATTTATAAGTATAACATTTGCTGTGCTATAGAAGTAGAAATTGCATGTTTAGGATTCTATGAATTGCTCACTATGTTTTTCTCCCGAACAATACCGATTCCTTGCTGGAAATATGAAAACAACAATCTCGTAGGACGGTTACGTATGGGTAACCCGATTGTTTAGGCGCCAGCTGTGCTGTGGCCAAGGTGTATTCGCTCAGTCTCGAGCTCGCCGAATCGCTCGGGGTTCCCAAGGCCCTGCTTCCTACGTAACAATGCAGTATAGGGGACGCTTTCAAGCTATCTGGCTTAAGCTACTGCGCACCATTCGGGAGCCCGAGTTCTCGCCGGTTTTCTAACCATATGCCGGCACCCCTGGGAGCGCAGCCGCGCGCCGAGCGAGTCACCGCCACCGGTGCTCGCGTAAGCGTAATCCGGTTTATGCGTAAACATAATCGGGTTTATGCGACGCGGCTGCAAACGCCTGCGTCGCCACAGACTCGCGAACGGAAGGGCGAGGCGTGACGACGCCGCGGCAGAACTTGTGCCCGTGATACGAGGTGTGGAACAACCATCATGTGTTATTCGAAGGAACTGAGCTTTTGCGTCATGTGACCGAACTCCCCTCTCTCATTGTTGAAAGCGCGCGCCATAGCGCGTGTGCTTCCACCAATAGACACACCTTCGGGAGCACAGCTCTCCTCAATCGTTGGTGGAAACATCTTCTGGCTCACTGCAGGCGGCTATGCCGACGGCACGAAACTGGTGGACAACCCAAAAAGAGCTATCACTCTAAAAAGTACTTGGATCTATAATAATTATGGGACGATGCAAACATCGGCGCTTTTAGTATTCAGTAAATTGATTGCCGTAATTTTTTTCCGTGGAATGCCGCTTTCTAACAGGAAGAGGAAAGTGTTTAGAAGTATGTTATTTAGAATACTCTAGAGAATTGGGTAGCTTTAGTAGTCAGTCAACTGATGACTGTATTTACGTACGAAAGAATTCTCCTTTCTTGCACAAAGTAAAAAAAAATGTATTTCGAGCGTACATTGTGCAAAGTCTATATTATGAAAAGAATTAAGGAAACGAACACTAAGCAAGTGGCAACGTAAACAGCTTTAGCAAGTGTTGCATATGTTGAAGTAATGCAAAAACATATACATAAAAAAATTTACAAAAACATTCTCCTTCGCTTGACAAGCTATAGCAATTAAGACATTTGTCTTAGATCTTAGAATTTCACATTGCCTATGTGAAAGCTCGAGAAGTCTGAAAAAAATATAATTGACATTGCACACTGGCAAGCTCGTTCTTAGCTTCTCTTTCTGTGTGTAATTTCGTTGCAATTTTTTCTCTTTTTTGTATGTTTCAGGCTTTGAGTTAGTGAATACTGACACAATGAATGATCATGAGTACTTCGACTGTGTTTTGGCAACATGAGCGACTGTGTGTTTCGAAGTTAGTTACGTATCTTATAAAAAATAGAGTAGCGCCATTACGCAAGCTAAAAAATGAGGCATTTCACACGTAATACATATCGGATGATCTAAGAAGAATGAAAACTACTTTCTCTTTTCAATAACGTCTATAGTAAACGCAATTTAGTGACGTCGGATGCAAAATTTATTACGCACCGGCTCAGACAGTATAATGGGCTTTCCTGTGGAACTGAACGTGCCATTTAGATAATGCGCCAGGATCTAACGAGGCTTCAAGAATCCTGGATTAATGTTTAAGTTTGGTGACGAAAGCTTCCGCCGTAATTAGGGATATCGTCATTCATTCTGTGCGTAACCTTGAATAGGTGAGGTGCATTAGCACGAGCGAAAATCCGCGTCAGATTCCACGTCAATCTTCCGTTTACATGTTAATGCTTCCGCTGTGACAGAAAACCCAGCCAGCAACATTGTGCTTCAAAGCATCAAGCCGTAGCACTAGTACCACTGCAGTTATTCCTATTAGACTGGCAAACGTGCAATGCCGAGAAAAAAGGGCTTGCCAATAATTGTAGCAGAATCGATATTTACCTTCAGAATAAAAATGTACATCACGTTGGAAAACCTACGTTGGTTTTGTTGCAGGAAATGTTGCGAACGCGAAATGTCTGTAAAGAAACAGGGAATTGCATTACACAGAAGACAGAGAGAATGAAGAGGAAAGGCAGGGAGGTTAACCAGATATGAGTCTCCGGTTTGCTACCCTACACTGGGGATGGGGGATAGGGGTTGGAAAGATGATAGAGAGGAAAACGAAAAAAAAATAAAAAGAAAAAGAAAGAAATAAAAAAAATGAACGCGCACACATGGAGACACACACACAAAAGGCGTTCCAGTTAAAGTCGTTCACACAGGCCGGTAGATCGCAAGAAGCGCAAAAGCGCTTGCACGGCCTTCTTCTGTGAAGGTAGGTCCTTTCGCTATCCGAAAAAAGAATTCTGCATTACACAGAAACTAACAAAGAAGCCTATAGCCTATATGTAACGCTGCGTCTCCAAAAATACAAAATTTTCATTACGCTTGTAGGAAGGAGCACATATGTGTATTAATTAAGGCGATTATATCAGGTGTAAATTTAATGAGATGAAACACAAGAAGAGAAGAAATGTGGGAAACCATTGCTGAAAAAAACAGCACTGTCAGGCGAAATCTATGCCATGCCGCCTGACAGTTGACTGGTAATGTCATTTCTACATTCGGCTACAATATGGAAGCATGTCAAAGTCTAATGGAGACTATTTTTGGCAGAATAGGTATTGTTAGCTGTTTACAACTAAGACTAAGACGTTTCCTTGAGTGACGGAAAATTTTCAAATGGAACTCAAGATGAGGCTGCGAATATTTCTGAGCTTGAACATTTCCGACTAATGTAATTTAGTTTAGTGTGGTATTGGGGACTGCTGCTATGCACAGCCCGTTGAACCAAAGAAGGTAAACAGTCGTAGTAAATTTTAATAAAGACAAAATGTTGTGATAATACAGATACACGTCCTCGGAATTTCTTCCATAGTGTTCAATGAAAGGATCAGACATGTAGCTCTTATAAGAATAACGACATTTAGATCTAAAGATCTGAAACGCTGATTTAATTTTTATTAGTGCCGCTATATGGTAGCAGTTTTGCTTTGGTGGCTTCTTCAGCTTTCGATTTGCATTTTCTTTTGGTTTTTATCCATCCGATGGCTTGCAACCTCTGGTTTCATGCTGTTTTATCGTTAAGTATTTCTTTAAGAGCCTTCGTGAAAGACATGGCGAAAGTCATTGAACTTCTTATTGCATGCAATAAATAAGGATTTTTATTAAAGGAATACGAGAAAGGAAATTTTTCGAAAATGTTCGTACCTTTGGCCGTATAGCAGTTATAATTCTCCTTATTATGTGCAATTATACAGATTGTCACAGGCTGATGCCAAAAATGTTCGTATACAACATAAGCACAGCGACACCGAGTGGTGTGACAACAACAAAAATGTCGGGAGAGAATATCTAGCAGATGGTTCAATGATGTCCTTGGTCAACCTATGTTTGAATGACATTACGCGGTTCAGTCGCAGGCACTCGGTAAGGGCGCCAATATATAGATCTGTGATCCCAAGTATCGATGCGATGCATTAGGAGTTATGTCTGGCCAACAAGGGGCGAAGCAATATCTACAACATTGCGGCAAGATGCCAACAAGTGGCGAAGGTATTTGGACTGAGAAGGGGAGTTGTCGGGAGCAATTGCGCCGTCAAAAAGGTCGTTAAGCGTACTATGTGTCCACGCTTCCAGTTAGCGACTGTGGAGCACTGATTTTTGGGGTCAGAGGGTCATGTGCGTCTAATAGTCATGTACTGCTCGGCTTATTTCCTTCGAGACGAAATTGTGAGGCGCGTCTAAAGTTTAGAATAGGTGTTTAGAATAGTTTAGAATAGGCCTGTGACTTTTTCTCGGCAGATGTGCAACAACTTCTTGTTCGTCATCAGGATAGGTGGCTCACAACTATATTGCTGCGGGGACGAGCTGTAATCAGATTGACTTGAAAGTAATCGAACAGTTGTAGAAGAGAGAGATGCCAAGCTTGCGCGCTGCCTTAGCACACTTCATGGGCTGGGGAAAAAAAGCTGCTATTGCCTCGACAGTGCAGCGACGTAACCGCACGTCTAATTCCTGGGATAATAATTAGGATGGTCATGTGTCTGTGCTTTAGCATCATTTATCACAATAAATAATTTCATCAAGTTCCTGCTGCCTTTTTCTAGCGCATACCGCGTTGCCAGAAAAGTCTTCCGTCTATCACTAATGTGCGGTTTTACGAAGGGCTTAATTTTGGTGAGACATAAATTCATTGCCGAGCGCGCACTAGAGATTTAATTTATCGGCTACTCAAAGTTCCCGTGCACCTGCTTGATTAGGATGCGCTACCTCAAGGAACACTTTATAGCGAAAGAGAACGGGGGGGGGGGGGGGGGGGGGAGGTCATCAACACCAGAAAAAGCCTCAAAATTCAAGGAGGTCAACCTGACGTATAACTCGCTTTCGCTTCTCCTTCATAAAGACTGCAACAAAATCTCGTTAAACGCAGCTGCGATTCTTCCGCAGGATAGCAAGTCGGCAAGGGCTATGCGGTCGATGACGACAACACGAAAAACAAGTAAAATATACTGCGCTGGTTGTTGGCAGATGCATCACGAAACCTCGTTTAGCGGCAGAAGTGGTGCTGCATCGCGAACTTCGTGGTGTTCCATGGAACAGATAAATGAGCTCGGCGATCCAGAATGGCACGGATTACAGTCCCCCCACTAAATTTTTATTTTGGCTTTTTTTTTTCGTCTCCTTCCCTTCACAGACGACGTTTACTTCTTCGCTTACACTTATTTCTCTGCTGTTAGATCAAGATGACCCGCACGATCCATTTTTCTGAAGGACGGGAGATCGCGCCCTGGTCCTTAGAGGCAATCGTACGGAGCTTCATAAGCTGCGCCCAGGCAGTCAGCGTGATGGTGAAGGCGTGTAGTTTGGCCGATAGGCTCGGCCGCCATGACGCGGATATCGGTTCTCGGGGGGCGCAACTTGGTTGCTGATAGGGAATGCAATTTCCAGAGGATGTACACACTCTTAAATCGCAGCCAGAGTTCGACAGCGAAATATGATGTTCGTTCCCGTTCATTCATCACTGCGATTTGTGCCGGTGATGACCCAACTCGTTATATTCATCATTCTCGGCTGCAGTAAGGTTGGGTTTTGTTCAGTGCCACAGCCATCTACTGAACGAGCTCACATATCCAATTCTTTGTGTAATCCTCAGTATTCTGATGAGAATAAGCTGAATAGAAACTACTCTAGATAGAACCTATAATTACCACATTTCTGTTTACCAATTTTCGAATGTTTGTTCGCTGGGTTCTTTACTATTTCTGGAGGAAAGGCAGGACGCCATTTTTTTTTCTTTTTGTCATAAGCGGCAATAAAAAGGTTAACCCAGTTTGTATGACAATGTTCTCAGGCCACCTACCGAAAAGAGCCAACACGCCTGTTAATTTTGACATGGTGCGTAAAGCACAGCGGACTAACTTAAGTCTTGGCGCTGATATGTACAGTTACCATTACAGCTTGAAAGAAAATATTCTCGCAATGGAAGGACCATCCTCTTATAACAACCTGCATCGTTGTCATTATATCTACGTCACATTTACAGAAGAAATACTACAAAAAACAATTATTTTTTCTCTCTACGTTTTCATATTATAGCGCTGAGGAGTGCGAGAAAGATTTGTAAAATAACATAACTACACAACACGATTACAACAGTAAATACTAGCATTTATACGCTGATTATTTCAGTATGAAGAAAATTCTTTCAGTACGAAGACTTTACCTCGCGCCGTCAGTGGAATTTTAAGTTATCTCCAAGCGGCCATGTCCAATTGCCGAAAGCGCTAACCGCTGTACCATTGCACATCTTTCGGGCATGGTATTTTCTGCAGGGTGTTGTGCCCCAGGCGGACTCTTCATCGCGTGTGCTCACGTACTTGCGAGGCCGTCATCACAGCAGGCAATCCTGTAGCGGATGAGTACGGTGTTGTGCGGATCCCGAAGTTGTTCTACAGAAAGTAGAGGTATCTGATATGAGAGCCTGCTGCTTTGAGAGTAAATATGTATGGCTGATGTGGGCTGATTATTTACCTTTCTTTTTGTTGTGGCTTAGGTTTAGTATTTCAGAACAACTTTATACGGCTGTGCGCAATAAAGAGGGCCGTGCTTTATTTGAGCAGTGGACGACCTCCATTGATAGCCTGCATGCGAGTAGCTGTGCGTTTCAGCGCTACAAGGCTCTATCCCACCCCCTTCCCCGCCTCCCATCGCTTCCTGCTTACTTTTCTACAAGAAACTGGCGTGGCTTCCCGTTTGTACGAGCATTATTACAGCGGACCTCTTATACGCTAAGTTCTGGCGGTTGGTGTGTGTAGGCAAAAAAGATGGCGGCCACCCCAGTGCTAAAAGAGCTAAGGCATAAAGCAAAAGCCTGTCGTCGGGTATGCCCCAGCTGTGTGTAATCGCAAGTGTCAAGACGTATTCGGATGAAAAAAATATCGTAATAAAAAAAGTAAAACCGGAATACACACAATTTAATATGAAGGGCGCTTTGACGACAGGGCCTCTGTAGGCAAACCGCGTAATATCATCTCAGTTCCTTTCCACCAGTTTGTATGGGTAGGCGGCGTGCGTTGAGGACTGCGGAAGAACAGCGCACCTGCGAAGAACACCGTCGCGAAAACAAGCGGGAACGTGCGCGGCGACAGCGGGCTGCACGTTGTATGGACGAAGATCGTGTCGCAAACACCAGGCGTATGCACTTTTAGTTGGATCACCCCTAGCGACTTCAGTTCCATCGTGATTCTGGGTGGTATTAACATAGACGGGTCTCGGCCAGACTGAAAGCGGTTCGCGGCGTTTCTCGTGTACTGGTACGGCATTCAATGTTACACAAACATCAGTGTGCCAACGATGCGTCATCGGTCGTGTGTATACCTCACACTGGCCAAGAACCTTCCCAGTATCGCCACAGAGCCGCTAGCCCTATATCATAGCACCATAAAGCGATAGCAAACCAAAGAAGACAAAAATTTAAAAAACATAATTGAGTATGCAATTTCTTAGAACAAAAAGTCGTGAAAAAAAGAAACGAAATTCATTGCGTCATGTGTCTTTTATTTTCCATCAACATACTTATTATAAATATATTTATTTCCATATATACAGGTCCGTTGGTCATCCACCTTAACAGAGTGAAATGGCTTTGAATTTTATGTTTACTTTGCGAGAGATAAACATTTTTGTTATCTTCGTCTTCGCATTCTATATATTTGTTAATATTTCGTGGAAACTGGTTGCTTTTTTTGTCCCTGCTGTTTCTTAACTCCTACTAGTGCACTGCGTTCTTTGTGTTTTCTTTATACTTTACTCTTAGCACGCTGTTGGCTTGTCATTTCTTTCGTTCTCCCTACTTCCTATCTCCAATTTCTAGGTTTCTATCCACTCCTTCTTAAAAAGAAGGCATGCGTTGTGCTCCCCTCGATGGCTTTTGCCAGCAGCGAGCTGCCTCCCTATCTCCAACTCTATATCCCTCCCTGTTCATTTAATGCATGCTTGTTTTCACATCGAACAACAACAACAACGACGACGACGACGACGACGACAACCATAACAACAACGATAACAACAACAATAACAATAAGAATCCTGGAATGCAACAGCAAAGCTCCATTTGTTGTACTATCTCTTCCTAAATTTTATGTCAGAAAGTGCGAACTAGGGATGACACAATGCCTGACTTGTCTATCGACCTTATCTGAATGTATAGAAATCATAAGTTGTAATGAGAGGCAAATGTTTCAGAAAGAACTAGTGTCACTGATCAAAGGAATTCTGTACTGTGTGGACGGTAGGAGGATCCTTTGTTAGTCAAAAAAGCTAATTGGCCCTTTGTAGAGTACTGTAATTGCATTAGCGATTCGCGTTGCTTTATTAGCAAGTCTTAAATCACACAGTATGTGCACAGCAAAAAATCGTGCTCTGCAAGCACTCATACGAGCTCATGCAGCAGTTTTGTCAGTCCGAAGAGCACTGCCTTTTCACCAAACGCTGCGAAAAGTTACTGGTATTTAGTTATCGCCCCTTCAATAAAGTGTCCATAAATTATGCCTTTCTTTGTCATGTGTGCCGCTCCGCATTCCTTGTTTCACCGGGAGGAAGTCACAGTTCGAAACAAAAAGTGCATAAACAAACAAAGAAAACAAGGCAGTGCCTCACATCATTCTTCCTTATTTTGTTGCCTCGTGACGCTTAAAGTGCTGTCAATAATTGTGTGCCGCATTGAACGAACGGTTCATTAGAGGCACGAGCTTGCATCTCCAAAGTCCTGCCTCTCTGTATTTGCACACGCAAAGCAAAAAAAAAAAAAAAAGAAAATCAGGAAAGCCACTCCTAAAGCCGTCAGCATGTGATTGGGAGATACTAGAAAAACAACATCCGGCGGAAAAGCGAACGGCGTGCAAGTAAGAGAACTGCGCATTCCGGCGCCGCAACCCTCTTCCACAGTTTAATCCCTGCGCGAAACTCATTACGCTTTCAACTTAAGTTGCACATAAACAGCTACTGGGCGCACAGCCACAATTTTTCTTTTTTTAATTTAAAGTGGCGGTGTATAGTTTGATATTTTTGTATATATAATTTTTTCATGTTCTGCGATTCTATGGTGTTAATCGATCGCACGAAAGAGCCTCGGGGCTAAATCTGCACGAACAGTAAGGACAGAAAGAATGAACGTGCGATAGTCTTTTGGTGGTGCTATATATATATATATTTATATATATATATATATATATATATATAGTTATGGCACTATTACTTTCCGTAGAAGCAGATTCTCTGAAAAAATATCGGCAAAGATGGTGAGAAGATTTACCAAGAAAGGCAGGAAGGAAAAATGGGAGAAGGAAAGGCAGGGAGGTTAACCAGTTTTACCAAAGCGTGCACATCAACATTGAGGATATAGAACATAACATCACAAAACATTCTATGCTAACACATGCGAAACACCAGACGTGTGCTTTAAAGTTCCTCAAAGCAGGGCCACATCAGATATATAGCAGATTACATTCACATGAAACATTTCGGCGTTGCCAAAGCAGTCGCAGTTTCGCCCGAAAGGCGAAGCATCGATTGCGATGGCCAAGTAGTGGACAGCTGGCTATACGAAGTAAGGATAGTAGTGTTATCGGCTGTGTAAACTGGTAAACACAGGCATACTAAATAAATTGCCAAGCATGTTGTCGCGCTTGCACAGGCAAACATGAGCACATCTCACTCGTTGACAGCGAGAGGTCGCTATCTAAATGCTGCAGCTGTCTAAAGGCTGTCTAGACGCGGCAGTAGCAGCACTTTCGTGCTGCGTCCTACAGACAGAATGCGGCGCACGGTCATAATGTTATCGCCCTTGGACTTCATACGGAACATGAGGGTGACGGTGACGGCAGGAATGCGCCTGGAATGTCTCTATAATTGCTATCCAATAATATAATAAGAGTATTCAGCAACTGATGCGTCCGGTGGCTCATCACTTTCCGCAAAAAAAGAAGTAACAAATTCGAACTTTCATCATGCGACAATTCGATGGGCCGCAACAATGTGTTTCTTGTTTTGTGAGGCCGGGGCACCGAAATGAAAAAAAAACCCCGAAGGAAAGCACATTGGCCACAATCGAATGCCTACTTTGGGTACCTAATGTAGCTACCGAAGGACTATCGAAGAAAACGCGAGACACTTCGTCCACAGAGAACCATACGCATACTGCTCGGTATCTTACAACGGCGAGACAAGACCTTCCCGAGAGCTTGCTCTCAAGCGAACGCGTTGCAATCCATCGAGTCCCCACAGTGATGGCGGCGAGCGACCATTGTTTCTCTTACTCATCTGCTAGCCGGAAAGTGTATAAAATTCTGCAAGGTGGAAATCCACTCAGCCAGGCAAAAATGAACGCGCACCGATGTGGCTGCGCGGTGGTCGGGGCAACAGGAGAAAAACGCATTTGCTCTGGCTGGCTCTGACAGCCCGCTGGTAACGAGAACAAGAAAACTGAACAGGCTCAATATGTCCTAGGTGATAAAAGGCAAAGTACAATATTTATTGTCACGTAGTAGTGACGGTGAAGAAGGCAGCCAAACTGTTATTATAGAAACTAGCGTTTTTTGGGCGAACTTGTGCCCTCAAAATCAGGCTATACTCAAAGAACAACGATAGCGGTGAACACACTCGGCGATTGTCGAAAATCTGATCAGCGGGTAAAACACGTCGGCTTTTATACATCAGTCGTCGAATGTTCCAGAGTAATCGCTGGCACCCGCGTGCCTTCTACAAAGTTCTACATTGTTCGCGTGGCGCACACATGCGATCAGATTAAACAAGGTTCGGTCACAGACAGCGGACGGAAGCATCGATAACATACCAGAAACTTCTGATACATGCAGGCGCGTCCTGCGCGGTGCGATAACATTTGTTAGGCGGTGAAACGTGTCGCCCGATAAAGACAAACAAGTACACGTATCACTATATATATATATATATATATATATATATATATATATATATATATATATATATATATATATATATATATATATATATATATATATATATATATATATATATTTGATCGTAGGTACCTTTGCTGGCTTTGTTGTCTTGACATTGGATGCTTTGGCGCAGGCGAAAAAAGTGTTGATACCCTTTTCTGTGACACGACAGCACAAATGAACTACCACAACACTCCGTGTCTTCGGTCTTCGCTGCGTGTTTTGTCAACTTGCCTTATAGTGTGTTGATTTGGCTTGTTTCGTTGTGTGGTCCGATGTACGCCGTTAGAAAACGCAATGCACCTTTGGCGTCAAATGTTTATAACAACAATAGGCCCGCAAAGTTCCAGGATTGAAAATCTAAAGCACGTCTTTGGAAATGTCAATGCACTTCTCGCATCGAAACTTTCTGAGAACTTTATACCCATTATGTTTTAGAATTGAAACCCATGCGCTCCGTAGATACCGCTGCCTCCGCGAGGTGCCGCGACGAGCCCCCTCGCCATCAATACGCCCTGGAAACTTTGTGCTTGGAAGGAGCTCCTTGCGTTATATGATTCCAGGTGCATGGGCGTTGCTACGAAGTCCATCCCGAGTTCGCAATATTCGCGCTGAAATGTCTATGTCTATTCGAGCGTGAAAAAGTCATTCTAGACAAAACCCAGAATAATTTCCGGCGCTGGGGACTGTCTTGGTTGGTGGTGCATGACAACACGAAAAAATTTCGAGGAGGGGCTGAAAGGCCCCCCCTTTCTGGCTACACCCCTGCCTATGGCTACTCCTAATGGCCTGGTGGGCTGTGAGGTAGTGTGTCATGAGTGGCACGGTTGTGTGTATTAGATTTATGTCTGCTCAGCAAAGCACCAGCTAGCAGCCGCCAGCAAAAACAAAGTCTAAAAGTGGCAACGGAAACTCCACTTTAAAAGTTCTTTATCTTTACATAGAACCCTTATCAAGCTCGGGTAAGTGGGGCATGGTGAGTCACAAAAAAAATATGGCAGGCTGCTTACGCAAGCGCTTTAATGGCATTCTAACGAAGGTGGCGTGCTGTCCTAAACCCCGTAAGGAGAACCCTATAAGGTCTCAGGACTCTGACTAACGTAACTTGAAATAGAGCGACACCAACGCTGAAAAAGCATAGAGTCTTGGCAAGTTTCATAAACTGTACAGTACTGCGTTTATTTAAGCAGCCGGTACCTCAGTTGTAGGGTAAAGCACAGGTATAACGCAGCGTTGTATTGAACTAGAACAAAGGAAATTGAGGGCCCGATTGTTATTAGTCATATCATAAGACGCCAACTAACAAAGGCACCAAGAACAGCATAGGGGATATGACATGCACTGATTAATCGAATTAAAGTAATGGTACATTAAGGGAAATAAAAGTGGGTGAAAAAAAAAACGACTTACTGCTGGTGGGGCACGACCCCTCATCTTCGCATTACGCATGCGATATGCTCCTACCAGTTGAGCTACCGTGGCACCCTTTTCCCATCCACTTTCTGGAGTATTTATGTTTATCTACTAAACTACACTTGGGCGTGTTAGCCAGCGCCAGACCTCACGGTCTTGACGGCGGGTGTAGAACATCCTTTTTTCTTGCAGGCGTCACGTGTACGTAAACTTTTTGGGTGAAGGCAGCTGGTTAATAAACCCATGCATGCTACCTGAAGGCATCGATGATGCCGAATTTGAGGCCTCGCTGTGCAATGAACGACAAGAAAGGAAACCGAGGGCCAGATTTTTATATAGTTACATCACAAGAAGCGAACAAAGACACCAAGTACAGCATAGAGGAAACTACATTTATTATTAATTGAATTAAAAAAGCGATGAATTATAAAAGTGAAAGTGTATAAAAAACCACTGCGAAGACGAGGGTTGGTGACCCACCTGCAGCCAGTTGTTTTTCCATCCGCTGACATTTTCTATAATTTATCATTTGTTTAATTCAAATCATAAGTACAAGTAATTTCCTCTATGCTGTATTTGGTGTATCTGTCTGTTGATCGTTCTCTGAGTGAATAATAGACAGTACTAGAGCACCGTTCCCACCGACCACCGGCTCAGAAGGCAGGGAAGGCACTTCTGTGCTTGCTCAGAACATCTGGTTTGCGCGAGTAGCTTTGACTCAAGTACTGCCCGTACACGTCTCTCGTCTCTATACCTTCTCTCTCCCTTCTCTCTCTTACCCTACTCCCTTTCCCCAACGTAGAGTAGCCAACCAGACTCTTGACTGGTTAGCATGCCTGCCTTCCTTATATTCGTCTCTCTCTCTTTCTCTCTTTCTCTCTCTTGTCTGTTGGCGTTGTTTAAGTGAGACAACGTTGAGTGATAAAAATGTGTGAGAACATAAAATATATAATTGAGCTCTTTTGACTGACTGAATAAACTTTATTGAAACCAGCAAGAGATGGTGGCTGGGCCTAGGCCTCCCACGTGGGGACGTCGAGGTGTTGCCTCTTCGCCGCCTCGCAGGCCTGCTGGGTCGCTGAGCCAAAATAATTTACGCTGCATTTACCGGCCGTTCTGTCTGCTATAGGATCGATTAGGGTGGTAGAAATTATTATTCAAGCTTCGTGATACATGCATAGCTCAAAAGTCGCGTTTGAGGAGAGGTTCCATGAGTGATGTCTTCTGCGCCGTTCAGCCATTATTTAGCTTCACGAAAATTTTTGTCGCATCGGGTAATGCGCGTTGAAATGGGTGGATGGCTCTTCTGGCGCGTCTCGGTGTTAATCATACAAACAACTCAAGTGGTGAAAATTCTTTGTAGGAAAATTTTAGTCATAAGCGAACGTGGCTGTATAAGGGTGTCGCTAATAATGACTGCTTCTGATATGCATTCTCTTTAACAGTTCAGTCAAATGAACAAGTTATTCATTTTTGTGTGTGTAAAATGTATCGACACACGTAACCCACTAAAAATTTTGTCAGCCGTTAAAAATCGGTGCCGCGGTGCTAGGGTGCTTCCAGAAATGTCATAGAGCATTGTTATGTTCTGCACTCGTCTTGGCATTGACGTCATGTAACTTTTTTTACGTGGTTAGGATGCAGCTCAGGTCCTTTTTGCGGAAACCAAAGCGCAGGCGTATGTTCCGTAATTATCAAAGCGAAAAGCTACAATACAAATTGCAAACCACAAGTAGTTTGAAATATTTGTACAGTAGCAAGACTTTACACCATTTCAGCTTTCCGCGATATGCTTTGCCATTATACGCCTTCTACGCCGGTGAGTCCCGAACCATAGACGTCTACGCTTTTAGCGATGGCTGCCTCCAGTAACTCTGGCTTCGTAACAACGTGGCAATGCCCAGACCGCCAACTTCGGTCAAGATTAACCTCTGCTATCTTCTTTTCCTGACAGGAACGAATAAATTAGAAAAATCAGCCATCAGTTAGCCTCATATCTTGTTGACGAAAACGTATTATCGACGTGGTAGTGTTATCATCGAGTTCAACAGGTTGTTTTGACGCTGTTAACACTAAGCCTGAGAAGAGAGACCACCAAACAACCAAAGCATTCTAATTTCTGGGTGTCAGATGGGTGGTACGTATAGCACACCAGGTAATGGTTGTACAGCGTCAGCGTTGGTAGCGCGTTGGCGACGCAGTACACTGTAAAAGCGCCATTCTTTACTTTGTTAGTAGTTTACATACTTCGCCGCTCTAGCACGACCGATACCTGACGACGACATACTAACACGTTCATGCCTTGGCATGTCAACAACTCTTCCACTCAAAGGGGCTGCACGCGTAGTTTGTGTAATGTATCACGTATGACATATGAAAGGGTTCTGACGAACGTCTCATGCGCACTTGTTTGTGGACGTATCACCATGTTAGACGCAGTGGAAGTGGCGCTCTTTGATGTGCGTGCGCCCTGGGCCCGTATTCTGTAACGCTTCGGCTTTCGAAGAATTCACTTTGGCGGTGGCATCACATTTGGGCGGTCCACTGACGTAATGAAAATGAGAGGAAGGATAGAGGCCAATTAGTGCGCAGGTTTTTTTTTCTGGACGTCAACGTCACAAAGCAAGGGAAAATATAGCAAATTATGAACGTTTCGTGGGAAAGAAAGAATATTGTGTTCATGTTATTGATGAGGTTTCTGTTTTTCATTAAAAACGTGTGTGGGATAATGGCGCTAAGCAATTTAGCGTATTGTGTTTACTGCAGTTGACTCATTTATACCGCTAGGTGAAGCGTCGTACGCTGGCTCGCCGCTTTCGAGGAACAGTTGCTTGACCACCGCCTTTTCATACGTCGTCTTCGGAAATTTCACCCACTCCTTTTCTTTGCCGGCAGCTCTTGTGGCTTCAGCAATATATATATATATATATATATATATATATATATATATATAAAAGCTAAAGGCGTCCTGCAAATCAGTTGGCAGAATTCCTTGGAAAGGCGGGTAAATTGAGACCGGTGATACTACATATTCCGGATTGTAATGAAATAGAACAAGTACTAAAAGATGCACATAAGCTCAAAGGAACAAAATTATCGATCCAGAATGACTATTCGCCTAATAGATTGAATAAAAGAAAGATTTTGTGGAATAGCGCCAAAAGTGAAAAGGAACAAGGAGAGAGAGTAACACTTATACATGATAAACTGCGACTCGTTTGCGATCTGTATTACTGGAATGAAATGAGTGACTGCCGAGTAAAAACGTTGAGCCGCGGGAAGAGTTGCTATGAAAAGTGACAAGAGGAATCTCAAGAGTCTGACTTTCATCTCATAAACATAAGTGCAGGCAGCCTTGTAAACAAAGCTACGGAACTTGAATTCATCCTTCCAAGTTACGTTGTCCACGATATTCTAATCACAGAAACATGGTTGCACAGTGATATTGATGACCAAAATGTTTTTCCACTCTCGTACCAAGTTTTTCGAAAAGACAGACGTTCATGGGGAGGGGGAGTTGCAGTACTTGTGAAAAAAAATATACCGGCTTTACTGACGCACGAAATTGATAACCACGAAAGTATTGCGCTGAAGTTATCATGTTGGCAACGCTCTTTAATTATGATCGCAGTTTATCACGCACCTGATTCGCCCACTGAATTTTGGCAGCATCTGTGTGATCACGTGGTGTGCTTTAAGGATGACGAAATTATTATAGCTGGGGATCTCAACATTCCAAAATGTCGATTGGAAGCACCCATTCTCGAATCGTGACAAATGTGAACATGTTGATTACGTGGCTGACATTATGCGTAGTGCTAACGTTAACCAGATTGTTAATGAAACAACTGGATCTTATACTCATCAGCCTTTCGATTGAAAATTACAGTATAGCTGTGCATGAAGGTATCTCTGGCCACCGTATGGTGTGTCTTACGTGTCCCCTCGCGGTGCAAAAAACAATTGTCACTCCAGTTGTGATGAAAGACTTCTCTCATGATAAAGACAAATTATTCTGTATTATCTGCTTCGTAACTTAGACAAATTCCAAGTATATGATGTCGAATCACTGTGGAACACTTTTAACGGCCTTTGCACGTACGTTCTTGATAATTTCGTTCCGAACAAAATTTAAAAAGAACAGGCAAAAACAATCCTTGGATAACGAGAGATATATTGCACCCCAAATGAAGAATTAAATGACTGAAGCGACTAAAATCTAATAATAACACAGTGCAGATGGCACTGACAAGTTTAACGAGGCAATATATAAGGCTAACCACCATTCTTTCAACTACACGTTTCCCGATTTCATTAAAAACCCTCCTGAGAAATTTTGACGATGCCTATCCACAAAAAAGAAGCCAGTTGATCGCATTGTGTGCGATGGCGTGACTATCGATGAGAAGCGTACCTGAAAGTATACCTGAAAAGTTCAACGTATACTTTCACAGTGTTTTTTCTAGCCAAACCGAACCGTTACTTCTGAGCCTTAAAAACGGGCATGACATATCTACCCTTATATCAGAACTGATTGACGTTTCTATGCTACTAAACTTAAAAAGACTAAATTGTCACCTGGACCTGACAACATACCCAACCCCTTTCTTCTCCAGTATGCCGAGGTACATGCTAAATTTCTTGCTATTTTTCGTGCTTCGCTATCATCAGCCAACATTCCTACCGATTGGAAAATTGCTCGAATCGTTCCTGTTTTCAAAAAACGAGACAGCATGCTATTAATAAATTAGCGACGAATCTCTTTAACGTCATGTTGTAAAATTCTGGAACATGTCATCGTGAATTACATAAACAAGTTTTTAAACGATAATAACATAACACCGTTTCAACATGGCTTTAGAAAGGGTATCCAGTTGACAACAGCTGTTCACCGCTTCACCTCGGTTCTTGATAAGTCAGGTTAGATTGCCGTTTTATTCTTGGATTTTAAGAAGGCGTCTTGTATGTCATGCAGAACTAATCTTAAGGCTTCGATTTCTAGGCTTACCAAAATTTATAGTTTCTTTGGTTGAATCGTATCGAAGCGACAGAGTGCAGTTTGTGAGTATTGATGGCCATTGCTCACGGCAGCTACCAGTGAAATCAGGTGTACCACAAGGAAGTGTCCTTGGTTCCTTGTTGTTCTCAATATACATATATGATATTTTTGATATATTTAGTCAGCCAGCTGGTATCCAATTTTTGGGGATGATTGCAGGCTAATTATTGAAGTGCGATGTTCTGAGGATCAAGCATTCCTTAATCACCATTGCAGAAAATTCATAAATGGTGTGAAGAATGGGACATGGTTCTTAACGCCCAGGAAGCTGTTTTCATGAAAATAACCATAAAATTCTATTGTTTTACTTTTCCGTACTCGCTTGCATCACAGCCACTAACTGAGGTCACAAACTACAAATACCTGGGAGTAACTACAACAAACACATTGAAATGGGATTCACACAGATCAAATGCTTGTGCGCCCTGCTTCCACAAACTCTGTTTCCTCAGTCATAAATTAACACAAGCACCGGTCGCGGCAAAACGGTTAGCATATTCGTCGCTTATTCGATCGAAGCTTCAATATTCTGCTGCTATTGTTTGGGACCCACACACAAAACTTAATATCGATGCACTCGAGAGGATCCAGAGGAAAGCTATACGGTTTATTTATTCAAATTATCGGCAGACAGACTCCCCGACCATTTTAATGCGTCAACATGACATTCAAACGTTGTAGCTTCGGCGGGAAATTCAGAGATTGAAGTTTCTTTTTCAGCTGAAGCATAGGAAACTAGCTTTAAATCCAGATGATTATACATCGTCCCTCTTCACCAGAGAAACAAGGCATCGCCATGCTCAGTCTTTTACCCCTTTCAGCGCCAGAACCAATATATTCAAATTTTACTTTTTCCCACGCATGGTAAATGACTGGAAGGTTCTTCCATCGACATGGCTACACAGCACTGAAATAATCGAACAAATGGTTACATAGGACGTAGTGGTATCATTTTTTCCTTTCTGTTTTGTTGGTAATTGTTACCTTAAGCATATGCGTCTCCATTTCCTTAATTCCAATTGGTATGTTGTTGCTTTCCTTTTGTTAGAGTATTTCGTGCATTTCTTTAGTAGCCTTATTGTAAAGCCTAACCTAACTTTTGGGTGCTTGAAGAGTTGTAGTAGTCTTCAGCGTTGTCGTTGATATTAGAGCTTCTATGTGTCTAAAAGCACCCGCTTTTAGTTTGTTTTTTGTTATCTCAATCTCTACCTTATTTATTGTTGCTGTTACAATACTTGGTGTGTTTGTATTGATCTGTCTGAATTGCACGTAGTTTCTATTAGTTAGATGTATTTATATCCACGCATACTAGGGCCTCCTGATGGCCTTTTGTACGACGGCCGTTTTTTATGATGGCCTTCGATATATATATATATATATATGCGGCTGACTGATGGCTTGGGCATGGCGAAGGCTTGCTCGTTGGTCATGTACTGATGGAAAATTCCAGTCACAACAAACCGCAGTGCCCACAGCACTTTGGCCAGAGTATCAATGCCGCTAGTGCGTTGTAGCCCCAACACAACCTCAAGCTCCTCGGACAGTCGCACTGTCCCTTTGGAGAGCCTCAATTGCCTCCTGAATACTTCGCCTCCCATCTCGAATGCTTCTTGTCGATTCCGGGGCTCCATTTGTCTCTCACGGACGCTCGCTAAAAGCACTAACACAGGCGCTACAGGGATCACCATCGACGCCGTTTTTCTCGTAACGCCCATCTCTCCAGTGCACACGACACGCGCAGGCTCTGCACACGGCACGCGGTGCTTCGGATCAGACCGATGCACCTCGCGCCACTTCGTTTGGTAGCAGGCGACAAATTCGGTTTCCGCATGACTGACAAGTGCGTGACGTCACCATAATATGCGTGGGTGCCGCGAGGCGACGGCATCGCCTAGGCGGCCACTAATCGCTGCTCGCAAAGTGAATTCATTGGAAACCGGAGCGTACATTACGGGACATTATACCTTAAAAAAGTTCTTAAACTTCATCGTTGTACACCAGCATAACTCAATGGGCAGCTTTTTCAAAAAAATTATGTTTCAAAAGATTTGCCGAGTTTCAACATGTTTAAAATAGCAACGTTGATAGGGCACTTCCTTCTAATAGCATAAGCGTTTATGGCACTTACTCTAAACCTCGCCGCTTCTTTATAATAGATTTAGTCGTGATCAAAACACTGCTATAATGCAGCACCAGGTGCTGATGAAGTTTCCTCAATGAGTATGCTATTAGAAGGAAGTACCCTCTCGAAGTCGTTAGCAAAAACATGTTGAAACTAGGTTGATCTTTTGAATTAAATTTTTTTAATGTGCGGCTCCTTGAGTTAAACTGATGTGTTTGCTGCGAAGTTCCGCAAATCGCCGAAGGGGCAATGCCTAAATTTTCCATATATGTGTAGCGAATTGCTAAGATCGCTACCGGGGTGGCGGCCGGCCTTTGCACGCAATGTTACTCACCGAAAAGTGACCTGCAGTGCAACTCCTTACAGTGTTAAAGAACAATGCAAAGGCAGAGTCATGACGTCAGTTAATGAAGGGTGTCTAGGAGATACATCCAGGGTTATGCTCTGACCACTCGATCATCATAACAACACTAAATCCTCCTGTCGGCCGTCTTCCTTAAGCGGCAACTTCGTTTGGCCGCTTGGGTAGCTTGCAGAATTATTCTGCACAGCAGGTGCTTTAGCCACAAAACAAATGTTTCAATTTAGTATTGTGGACACACTTATTCAAATAATCCTGTTAAGTTAAGCGCTCAGCCACTCAGCATGACATATGAAAACGTTATAGTCATATTCATTATCGTATGCTAAGGGCCAGTAGTTGTTACAATCTTTGTAACAACGACAAAAAGAACGGTTGACCTCTTTGGCTTAAGAGACGCTGAAATTTCATGGTGCTTGGCTGTCAGTGAATCGCCTCAAGCATTGCGGCAGCAGCCAGGTGTGGCAGCGGTTCTAATGAACACAACAAGTGCAATGTATTGTCGGGAAGAATGTGTAAAGAAGATAAATTCAACTTGAGCGCGCAGGCTGTACTGGTTTTGGAACTCCACGATAGTTTGTTAAGATGCAGTTTTACCTTCAGTTTACAATTAGGCTGAAATAAGGATGTTTGACAATTACTCCAGCTAACTTCCAGTGCCTTAAAATGTAGATATTACATTGGGAATGTGACGTCTTTGCATGATACAGTATAATCGGCTACGCTACCACGACTGTCGATATTTTGAAAATTCGTACCATACGACCTCCCATGCAAGTAAAGGACTCACTGGTCTTTCTGTATAATGTGCTTTGTGAGTAAAATAGAATGATCAGTGCAATTCATGTTTTTTTTTTATTTGCGTTAGGAATTATGTGGACACACCAAGCGAATTTTCTCCGTTGTCGTCGCCGTCGTCGTTGCGTGAGGTTTATGTATGCTGCGTCCCATTGCATGCCATATGCCATGCTGTATATGCGGGTTTTATTGCTACACTATTCTATCAATTATGTCGTTCAGACCAGGTTTCACATTCTTGACTAAATAATTCATGATAATTTCGATAACAGCAGCCCGCAAACAAATGTCATGAAACATGACACTCATAGCGCATGCCTTTTATCTTGAATCTTCTCAGGGTAATTTCCACTCGTATTAACAGTGCGAAACAATATCAGAGATTGAACCTGACAGTGAGGTACCTTTTCTTGCGTGACACATTACGAACAGCCTAGTGGAGCTTGTGTGAAGTCATTACAGGCCCCACACAGCGCGGTAAGGCTTTTAAGGGTGCTAGAATTTTCGGTGTACCCACGTATATGGCGTCCGCGTTAGCCGGACCCTCTAATAGCTAAAATGCTGTCCCTTGAGTTCAAGCTCAACCCTAAAGCTTGCTATCGCTGTCGGGACTTCCCCCTCCGAGTGAAACTGCCACCTTTTTGTTTCTGCAGAGCGCTATGGGATGCAATTCAACATTTAGGGGAGGGGCACTCACAAGCTCCAGGATTAGGGAAGAAAAATGATTGAAAAAACGTGCAGGAGCTATAGCCGATGAGTGTTAGTGTGCCCTAATAGCCGAAATCTTCTGGAAAGCTTTTTGCGTTATTAATGGGATGACGCGCATTCCTTTCTAACTTTTGAAATTAATGCGGTTCAAGCTGCATACATGTTGCAAGAACATTTAGGCAGCGTTCGTTGTTTCATTGCCTATTTCAACAGAGTACAGAGTCATCGACCCGTACATCTGTAGCGTTGCCAAGAAGCTCTCCTGCAGCAGCCACAGCAAAAGGTGTCGACGGGGGAAGAGGAAGGCCGTCCAATTCCGAGTGCTAAACGGCAGAATCCCAACCATGAGATGAGCCGAAGCTCTCGCGAGTCAGGACGTGCTGGCGGGCCTGTCTCTTCGTACACACGCGCAACTCTAAACACGCGATGTTACGAAGGCAGGTCTGGACAGGAGCAGAGTTCGAGCTTCGCATTGTCGCCCACTGCCTATCTCCGCAACTGTCCCCAATGGCGCCAATATTTAATAGAATTCCACAAAATTATTTGCAAATGACATATTCTAAATGCATAACTTTACGACAGCTGCGTCCGAAAGAAATATTTCTTTTATAGTGATATACTTACCATTGGCGTTCGGTGAGAAATGGGCCCCACTACTCGGTTCCGTGAAAGAACGTGCCCTTTGCATCAGTGAATTTGTATTAGGGCTGAATAAAAGCCTAAACATCGGCGACCACGAGCACGAAAACTGCCGCAAGAGGCAGAGGAAGCATTTTTTTTTTTTTTTTTTGCATGATAGAAAACAATTTAGTGCTCGTGCGACATAAGATTCCGGCATAATGTAACACAATCCGTCAGGAATTATTGCAAATCGGAAGCCTTCGTTTTCGTGCTAACTTCTACGCTTCAATGAAGATTACTCTAAAAAGAGAACATTTAAACTGAGCTGCCCTTTAATGCGTTCGGTCTGACATTAACAACAGCGCGTTAACGAAACCCGTGCTTTAAAACCGCAACAAATTCACGGTGAGCGCCTCGCTGTGAATGCATTACATACCCTTTCTCTTTACGGTTTCGCCGGTCAGGGTCGAAAATCAAGTCGTCCGCGTGAGCAGGAGCGGAGTAAGTAATCTGTATAGCACATATAAGTTCAGGCAATAAAACAGACCAAAGATTGTTGGTCTGTGCCATTCTACACGTACTTTATTTATTTATTTATTTATATTTTTATTTATTTATTTATTTATTTATTGCCTCTCACAGCGCTGCCCTGTGAGAGGCAGCGCTGTCACGGCTTGTTAGGTTACTTTCTGGAACTGACGGATATTGTCTGCATGTGGATCCGCAATTTCTAGCTGTCAAATTAAAAATATTTGCTCATTGCATTTATATATATATTTAGGTTGGGGCGCATGTTGCAAGTGTGAAAGTGCAATCGAGCAGTAGATAATCCACTACCGTGTATCAGAAGTACTAAGGTTACCACCCCACTCGCACCGCAAGTACGCTGTTTGGCGCTTCATTGAAAAAACCTTAAGAGCAGCGATGAGAACTACTATCGTTCTTTGGAGGGTTAAACACTTGGAAATCTGCAAAATACTAAGTGTATATGCAGTGGTTGCAGTCCTTAAAGAAAGTCTGCATTGTTCCTTGTCGGGACGCATTGTGCCTTCGACTACAATGACATAAATATAAACTATAATGCAGCTGCTTAGTAGCTGTGCATGTGAATCGATTGTACAGAAATAAGACATGTTCCATTTACGTTAGCGTCTTCGAGCGAGATAATGGTTTCCTTGTACTTTCGATACACTTACTTGTAAAGCATATTTATCGTAATTCGATAAAGTCTCCATCTTTGAATTATATCTGAATGCCCTATCCATTATACTCATTATTTAATTGCGGCGCTTTTAAATGTATAGAGGAAATCAAGACCTTGAATGGAAACGCATGGCCTTCCGCGGTTTCACAATAAAGCAGCATTAGAGAAGACGCATTAACGAAGCCCCGTCTATCATTTTTTGTAGTTTCACCATGAGGGCGCACTAAACTGATTGATACTTCTCAAAACCCAGGATATAAGGGTTGCATGTCGGGAAGGTGGTGCATAATTATAAAAGTTGCAGACAGCAAGCGATTAGTAAAAACCGATAGAGAATATAGATACAAATGCAGAGGAAAGACGGTGGAAAGTCCAGCGTCTTCACTGGCCATTTCTGTATTTCTCCGTCAGTGCGTGTGTGCGTGTGCGTGTGCGTGTGTGTGTGTGTGTGTGCGCGTGTGTGCGTGTGCGCGTGTGTGTGTGTGTGTGTGTTTGTGTTTGTGCGTGTGTTTGTGTGTGTGTGTGTGTGTGCGCGTGTGCGTGTGCGTGTGTGTGTGTGTGTGCGTGCGCGCGCGCGCATGTGTGTGTGTGTGTGTGTCCTCCTGGCTGTCCAGTTCATACATAGCACTTTTTATGTATATGCGTACACCTTAGTTTATACAGAAAGTTGTCTACTTCTTAAGAGATTGCTCACATTGCAGATAAGAACTGCTCGGTGTGAGACCTCGCTGCCAGACCATATCGATGTATGAGCATACTTCTCCTAAATTCCTTATTTCATGCCCTGTACAAAGCCACAAGTCGCAAAACAAACGAGAAATAAATTGCTTCTATCGCTGCCTTCTTCATGCGAAGTTACTGGCATATGGGTAAGGAAGGAAAATGGGTCCTAAGTGGGAAATCCGATTTCGTGGACAGATTGCCGTGGATGTGACGTGCGTCGTGTCTCTCACTGCCAAATCCATACACACCAAAATCAGCGCGCAATACTCTACTGAGGTAAACTCAATAAAAAGGATAATCTCTAAAGCAATAACACGAGGCAGTGGATGGAATACCTTTGGGGGCAGGAAAGAACTACGCACTATGCAATGAATGACAACGAAATCTTTGGTGAAAGCCAGGTAATCTCGTCAGTGATGGGCTCTAGTTTATTAGGCTACTCATCGGACAATCGGCTTGAGAAGATCCGCTAGAACCGGTTATCCTCCTCTTCATGGATCTACAGGAGGAAGGCTACGAGGAAACGGAGGCGTTCATTCACATTGTGAAGGAAATAACGAAAGCAACAAATTAAGAAATATAGCGGAGTTACATTGAAGGGTATGTTTATTGCTGGCACTGGGGCAGTGCTTCTTAAGGAAAAAACAAAATTACATAGACTGCTTCTACATTTGATGTGATACTTATATTTGAAGGTTGTGCAAAAACTAAGATAACAGATATGATTACTATGTAGCTGCATTCTGAGATGATGCAAAAAATTGGAAAATTAAGCAGTGAAGAATATTTTTTTAAAAATGCAGCAGATCCACAGAGTGGTAATCTATGTACAGCGAAGCATTGCGTTAATGCGCAAGGACTCGAAATACGAGTTTGTGTTTATTGAATGCCCGCACAAAGTGACACGGAAGGCTTTACTCAGCCATTGTATAAAGGCTAATGCAATGCCGCCACTGCAGGAGAACGCCCACACAGCACCCACGGTCACGAAAACCTCGCGAGGTTTACAAAGAAAAACTTAGCTTTTAGAATCATTGAGTAAACAAGAAATAAACATATGGGCTACTTTAAGGAGGCCCTAAACTTTCCCTCGGGCTTGGTGAATTAAGATAGTCCGCAGGTAGCATACGTTGCCGTGAACATCTCAGCGAAGCTTTGCTATCGTACACGCTGCGTGGAGCTCGCAAGCGTAGCGCGAATTTACCTTTCTCTCATCATTCTAACCCCTATCCCCCATCCCCAGTGCAGGGTAGCAAACCGGAGACTCATATCTGGTTAACCTCCCTTCCTTTCCTCTTCATTCTCTCTCTCTCTCTCTCTCACCTTTCTCTCAAGCGTTCTCTTTTCTAACAGAAGCTTGCTCCTTACTCTCTTCTGGATGCTGTATTTCGTAATAAAGAGGATTTCGATACGCGGTTGCTATTAGTAGCTGCGGTCGGCTGCGCAGCGTACATACCGTGGCCGTCGCGGCGTGCCGCCATGAGACCACTAGATAAGCGCACTGCGGCTTGCTGAGGACAACCGCGGCTTACGTTTAGCGCGTCGTGGGCACCAATATCGGAAGTCGTGGCTTCTACGTTAACATGCAAAATGAAATTTGAACTGCGCGCAACGGTGACATTTAGAAGGCGGAGCGTTGTGGGCATGCCCCTCTCCACCGCAGCCTTCGCAGTGCGAAGCATTCAGGAAGGAGCAGGAGTATAGCGAAGACCGTGTTTGATTGTCAATAACTCCGCTTTTGCCGAACAAATTTAAATACTCCTTGCGGCAAAGTATTTCTGAAATTGCATATTTTCACTTCAAATGCATTTGTCTACTTGGATAAAATACTGGGTAAGGGCTCTTATATCGATACCATAAGCCGATAGGACACACCGTATTGCGTTCTCGCGTGCTGTCACTTAGGTTCCGGGCATGTGTAGACTTCCTTCATGCGTTACACGCGAAAGTCGTACATGGTTAGAGGAACAATTTATGATGTCAATGTACTTGTAGTATTTTCGCAGCCTTAGAATATATAAGCGAGTTCAGTTTCTCTTGCGCGAAGCATAAACAACAGGAATGCTTGCAGGTATACATCGATCTCATCAGCCGCGCCGGCGCTTCTTTATTGGGGCCATTTCACTGAAATAAAAAAGAAGAGTATAAAAAGCAATATATGTGCTGGCACAGTCAAAGGAGATTTGTATTGAACGACGTTACATCATGGTGAAAGAAATATGGTGGGAGTAACACCGATCATCAAGCGGGACACATAGGTTTCAAGAAGAGAGCGGTATTAAGCAGCCCTTCGTGTAGCTACGATACTAAAGTTTATAGCAGCCTCAAAACCCGGCTCTTTTGTGTCTCTCGTTTTCTCCAGCACGCCCGACTACATTTACACTTCACACAATGTGCTATCGATGAGCAAGGATTTGCGGCGAACCTGGAACTGGTGTCATGTAAAGCGTATGTAGTATACGTTGATAGCGAACTGTGTACTACACGTCTTACTGCGCAATGCTAGCAGCTGAAAGTCACGCCTGCATTACATGACACAAGTGAACATAAATGCACGACAACACGTGGGTCTCTTTTGAGCATCTCAGTATTTCCAAATCAATTTCGTAACCTTACGCATGACTGTTACATGTAATGTATGGCCAATGAGCAGTCATTAAGCCATATAGTGCCCTAATAAATCTTTCACAACATGGAAAGGTCGTATTTATACATTATGGCAATGCACCCTTATGCTTTTCTGTGATTCAAGGTCTCTGGCATTTCACTTTTCTCGTTTCAAGTTTTTATTTATTTTCTTAGTTGCCCTGTGAAAGGTCTCAGCTGGTTGCATGTAAATGATGTTTCCACTTTAAGTGGACGCCTTATTGAAAACACAAAGGACATTGACAAATGATTTAACGAGAACCAATCGAACAGAGCAATAAATTAATTACATTTACATGATAGTTTAATTATTCATCGTAACGTTAAGCCATCCTTTCAAATATGGTGGTTGACAAAACCATAAATTATATTTTTTGTCGGGCGTACAAAACATTGTTAACGTACATTAGGCACCCAAGAGATGCGAATCGCCGGGTTTTTGCGTCTCTCATGGATGGTATTATTGCGAATAGCATTCTTTGCCTCCTTCAGCCGCTTTGAGCCCGTCCGTCCGTCCGTCCGTCCGTCCGCCCGTCCGTCCGTCCGCCCGTCCGTCCGCCCGTCCGTCCGCCCGTCCGTCCGTCCGTCCGTCCGTCCGTCCGTCCGTCCGTCCGTCCGTCCGTCCGTCCATCCGTCCGTCCGTCCGTCCATCCGTCTTGCGCCGACGCAGTGTTTCAAGTTTTCTGCCTGTTTAGGCAACTAGGTACGTGCTCCTGAACCCGCCGTGGTTGCTCAGTGGCTATGGTGTTAGGCTGCTGAGCACGAGGTCGCGGGATCGAATCCCGGCCACGGCGGCTGCGAAAACGCCCGGGTCCTGTGCATTGGGGGCACGTGAAAGATCCCCTGGTGGTCCAAATTAATCGCGACTCCCCCACATCGGCGTGCCTCATAAGCAAATCGTGGTTTTTGCACACACAACACCAGAATTTATTACCGCACCACCGCGACCAGGTAGTTTCTTGAGAATGGCATCAAACGTATTTCATGGTATGCTTAACAGGCTGGGCAGCAGCAAAATCGAAACGTCTTATTGGCCAACGGAGCGATCGACCGAAACAGAGCACACGCTTGATAGACAAGCACATAACTCCACTGCAGAAACAGTACCTTAAGGAAGAATGCTGCAAATCATCGTCAAAAAAAAAAAAAGGTCGTCAAATCAGTAGGAGTGGACCGAAGCAAATGAACAGCACTGACTTGACACAAACTTCGTTTCCGCACGTGTACACACTGATGACCATAGCAGATGACGACAGGAGCATTCAACGCTAAGCGCTGTGACGATGGCGACTCCGCTCAGTTTCGCAAGGAAAAGCGTCCTTTACAACTCCATGTATAGTGTTCTACAAATCTGCGTAAGCACGTTTCAAAAACTCGAGCAGAGCAGGTGTGCCAGCAAAGTCAAGTTGCCTTCCCTAAAGAGCGAGCGCGGGGCACGGCAACGCAGTTCTACCGACACACGCGAGGGGACGCCGCTCAAAGTTCAATGAGTCCTGTTTACTTCGAACAAACAGGACTCATTTTAGAGTCATTATGACGACATCTACAAAAAATTCTCCTTTTTGTGTGCTAGAAATGCTGCAGTCTAGCACTTCATGCCAATACGCTATAAACATCGTGTAGGCACTTCCGTGACCATAAATTTAGGAGCAGCTTTGGAACGACTAAATAAATTGAGAGCTTTTAGCCCTCAACATCAAAGCAAGCTGGAAAACGGACGCGTTTTCAACCTGAAATCATTAAACTGAGTAAAATGGCAAAAACGTCGCAATGAATAACGAATATCAGCTATAATTGGGCTAGAAAGTTATCCACATGTGTTTGTGCATATATATCAGCTTACGCCTGAATAGCTACAGAAGGCTCATGAAATCTATTTCGATATTCCTCCTCTGTTGTTTATTCGTACATTTGGATTCAGCCGAAATGTGCAGGTGATTAGTTGTGTGTATGGCTCATTTACGCCACGTGTGCTTTCTTAAATGCAAAAAAAAAAAGAACGCTAATTTGCGAAAAAACATTCGAAGTGTGAAAGTGCGCACGCAGCATCTGGCCTGTCAGCAAAGCTATTGAAACGAGACTCATCCGTAATATCGGGAAGCTCAATATCCGCATTCAGAGGTTTCGAGGTCTGTTTGTCCGTGTCTTAGTTCTCACAAGCGGTCTCGGCAAATATTAGCCTGATGTGACATTGGGAATACGGAAAGCTTAAGCAGAAGGCATTAATTAGGCATACAAGTTCGGGAATTCGCGCCGGTGCAGAAAACTTGGCAGCAATTTGCAATCATCAAATCCAGGATCCCAGCTGTACCATTGTCCTTTTTACCGCACCCATTGTAACAATACCAGCGTAGGATTTCAATGTAGGTTCGAAATTATGGCAGACGCAGTGTTGAAACTTGGTCCAAAAGTTGACTTCTGGGACACCTCGAAATATGTTACAAAGTGCCACCGGCAAGCACATACTCAGAAATGTGCTTAATTTTATAATCAAGAATACAAAAAAATTTCATTAGATAGCATTGTGACAAGCCGTCATTAAGGTAGAAATTATCGACTAAACGTTGAAACGGACTATTTGCATACGATCAACGATGAAGAGGGTGCTGGATGTAGGTTCTTGAATTTTTAATTTCTAATATAACGAAAAAGAAATGAAAGGGCATCAGGAATGTCAAGTGTAGACATAGTTGCAGGGAACGTGTAAAATACCAAACTGTAACTTAAGAATTAACTTCAAGGTCTCTAAGATGCGCAAAGAAAAATTTGCTATGTCTTTTTTGCTGTTTAGATATAATTGTCAGACTCAAGGAAAGTACGTTTAACAGTAGCTTTGCAATGGAAGTGAAGAATAAAGCTGCGTAATTAACGAAACCCTTCTTTATCATCTTCATAAACCATGAAAAGGCTTTCGATTGCGCATATTTACAGGCTTCAGGCAGGTGGTGCGTGAGCCAGGTGTAAAGCTAATTTGAAGATCAGTGCGCTCGATCCCTCAACTTATTACAGCAATAGCTGGGCTATCAGGCTGACGGCAACGCGCTGACCCACCAGTATTGATGCCGCGACAGCGTCGTCCATTTTACGTGCTCTCAAGCCGCTGACTAGCCAAGTTGTGCAGAAATGTCGTGAAGACAATCTGTGTTTACTGCAGGGCCTATTGTTATCATCCAACACACCGAACACCAAGAGAAAGGCTCACATCGTGGAAGAACTGTTTCAGCCGCGTGCGGTTTCGCGGGCACTGTGCTGTGCTACATGGGTAAATTCTTGTTACCAATCGCCGCGATGGCCGAGTAGAAATGCCGTTTTTCAAGTTAACACGAGGACGCGGCTTCGAATCCCGACCGCATCGGCTGTACTTTGTTTTAAATACGCTTTTGTACTTTCACTTGGGTGTGCGTTTAAAAACCCCCAGGCGGTTAAATTTATTCTGGAGTCATCCAGCAAAACGTTCCTCACGTTCCTTGTGCGGCCTACAAGGACGTTAAACCCCTTCAATCAATCATCGACATTGTGTCACCGCTTTTTGTAGGCTACTACGCTCTATGGGAACGTTCTCTTTTTGTCTTTCTTATACAGTGATGTGTGCACTTTTGGCCACGCTCTTTTTTCTTGTTGTCATGCTGTATCACATTGAGATTTTGAATAAACTTTTTCACTTCAAACGCAGCACTTTCATGAAGTAGGATTTATTCCTTAATTCGTTAAACTTTCTTTGTTGCCTGGTTTTCATTCTTACTGCTATCGGGGGTCGCCCATGGGACATTGGCTTTATCCGCAGGTCTCAGTAATGCGTTTAACCGACAAAGCATATACTGAAGCAGACAAGAAAGAACGTTGAGAGCCTAGATTGCTTGAATTTTCGTTTATCGCAATACGAACGGTAATACGGTAGAATCATAACGGTAGAATACGTACCAATGTGCACACGAATAAACAGGGGAAGGCACAGCGACGTGCCTGTTGGCATAAAGAACTGCACTCTTTCCCAAAGATGTCAAGGCCAGTCCCCTGAAGCCTGCTTTTTCTTGTGCGCGTGTGCGGTAGGGTGCGCCTCTGTCTGCAAAAGCTTTGTAATGTCATCATCGCGAAAACTTCAATTCTCGTTCGTCTAATTCTAAAACCATAAATATATATGATCCACGAAGCTCCGTGCGGCAACAACGCAGTGCCTTTTCGAATTCCAGTACGTGCTCTAGGGCCGCCAAGAAACCCAGTTGCATGCTTGACTTTTCTATTTCGAAGACTTTTGTGAGTTGTACTGTTCCTACAGATACATCCCAGCAGCAGTCGCTAATGCATCCGAAAGTAATCGGTTCTACAAACGGCGCGTGCTGCAGTGTTTGCACGCATAATAAATACCTGGAGCAGGGATAGACGAACAAGCCATATATTGGAAAGGTGCAGCCTACGGACTTTCGGGACGGCATCGTGAAACATCGGTGGCAGGGAGGGCTATTTAACTGGCGTTGAAATATTAAGGCACCGCGTCATGAGTGGTGTCGTCCTAAGGTAGGAGGGCAAAGTGCGCTCGTTACCTAAATGGGGCCCTGTTACGGAATAGTTGTTTAACTGGGCGAAATTGCGAGCAATCAGTATAATGGCGGATTCTTCTTTAATGAGACGACGGCTATACCCGGTGTGAAAGCGGGGCCGATAATGGTTCCGTGCCTGCGAACGGGATTGGTTACCAACTTGTATGGCCGTGAAGGGCCCGAAGCGAGTTTTCGGTTCACCGTGCAACATATCGTTTTTTTAACCTCGTCTACCCCACGCCAGTTTTCGGTCTACACGGTTGGGAGGCAGCATGTGACAACGTAACAATTGCGACTCTTTGAACTAATATCGAAGAAAGTATTTAACGCTAACGTTAAGCATTCTTGTAGAACTACTTTCCGAGATTGAAATTCAGGAATAAGGAAGTCGTTCACATTTAAGCTGTCACTTTCAGTTTTTTACCGGCGCTAGTATTTATTTCCTATTGTTCAGAGCATAATGTGACTGTGTCCATGAAATTCTGCGGTCGACACGTAGATGTAGACATCTATAGAAAAAGGCACCCGGGAAATTACGCAAGAACACTGTTTTGGGGACATGTACCTGCTTGCAGGCTAGTCAATGCATTATATAAAAAATGTAACAGCGGATGGACCACAAGCTCAATATAAAAAAAGAAAGGAATTGAATTCTGGAGATTTATGTGCCAAATTCACGATATGATTATGAGGCATGCGGTAGTGGAAGTCTTCAGATGAACTTTGACCATGAGAGGATCGAACGTGCCCCCCATGCAAGGGATACGGGTGTGTTTGCGTTTCGCCCCCATCGAAATGCGACAGCAGCGTCTGGAAATGCGAAATAATTATACCGTTTGTAGACTTCGGAATGCAATGAACGCGCTCATGTTATACACTCATGACGTGGCACCACCTCTTCCCCATTGGCTGCGCCAGCGCGTGCCCAATGGCCCGCGCACAAGGTACCCAGACCCGTGGACACTATTTCAGTTTTAAAACAAGGTTCACACTAGAATGTTTGTTTGGCGTTGATAGAACGTCGCTAAATATAGCACTTATACATCACGTTTTCTCTGAACCCATGTATCGAAGGCCATATATGTCTCTATTCGGTCGAGATGTTCTTAGCCGTGTCCGTAGAATGTGTATTACGCCAGCAGCGAAGACATTTTCTTTAAGCTGCACACTTCCACGCTGCCTGTTAAAACATAGCTTCAGGAAAAAGGATGACATGTACCCTGGAATACAAGTTGTACAATTTGCAATCAACTGGAGACAATAGAATATTGCTCTATTCTTTGTCGTGACTTCAACGGGAGTCGAGCTTGGCACTACACCACATTCTCGGCTCATGGCAAAGCACCACCTGTGCTATATATACATATATATATATATATATATATATATATATATATATATATATATATGTGTGTGTGTGTGTGCGTGTGTGTGTGTGTGTGTGCGTGTGCGTGTGCGTGCGCGCGCGTGTGCGTGCGTGCGTGCGTGCGTGCGTGTGTGTGTGTGTGTGTGTGTGTGTGTGTGCGTGCGCGCGTGTGTGTGTGTGTTTACATATCGTAATCATCACCCAGCATCTGGAGTAGCATGCCAGGCTACTAAAGTTTGTTTCTCTCTCTCTCTCTCTTTGTCGTAACCCATTTCATTTTTGGGAGAATCTAAAAGAACTATCAAAAAAGACCTTCCTGTCACACCTTATAGTGTACGGTTCCTTCCTTTCAAAAGACAGCCAGTAAAGCACGTTTGATTTGTTTATGTTATTAGGACTCTGTTCATTATGGAGCAACTGAATGATCGACAGATATGCCGAGCGACCTCGCTCGACAACGTTTGCCTTTCGAGAAGAGGCTCCTCCAGTGCGTAGTATAGTTGTAACCTTTTATCTCTTTCCTGAATGGATTTTGCATCTGCACGCTTGTGTTTGTTCAGCCGAATGTAGAACTTTCATTGGACTCGTAGCATGTGTGCATTGGTTTTTCATCTATGTTCAAATGCAGTGAAACAATTTTCTAATGACACTACTCGTAATCCCATGCGATACCGAAAGAGAAAAGGAGCCGCCGTGGCGGCGGGGAAGCGTGCTTGTCTCACACCCCGGAGGCCCGGGTTCGATTCCCACCTACACCGGAAGGTAACACATTTTTCTTTCAAAACAATTAATTTACATTTGAGGAATCTCCCCGAAGAATGTGGCGTATATCTGAGCATCTTTTCACCTGTTTTTACTGTTAGCGCCACCGGCAGTTTTTGGTGTTCTTTTGTATAGGCCGACACCAACGGACTTTTGCCTAATGTTCTGAAAAAAAGATTGGTAAATTTCGGATGGCGTGGGAATCGAACCGTGGAATACAATGTCTTCGCAAGCTTACAATTGCATAGGAATATCTCATGAGCTGTGAACGGGTTCCAGCTGCTGTGGCTTTCTTTCAGACTTGTACCTGTGGGGCAAGGGCAAGTCATGAATTCATCTCTGCTTGTCGGAAGCGGCTGGGCAAGTCACTCCAATAAGAGGGCTGTTTATCCAGCGGCCGTGCCAATAATTTTCATTCAATGATACGGACGCTCGAGGCGCAAAAACACCGTCGCCGCGGCATTTCGGGCCGCCGTTGCGCTGCTCCACTGGGCGGTGTATGCGCGGCTCGCCCGCATAGGGTTAGAGCTAGTTTTAGAGCCTTCAGAAACGCGGATATCGTTTGGCTTAAAAAACGACGAAGTGGACGCACAGTCAACACTATGTTCAATTCAGTCGTTACTGGATCAAGGTACGAGTTGTGCCTTCAACTGCTGGCATGACCTATGTACACGCCAGTATATGCGCACTGGCGTTCTTGCTGAGCTGCTGCGCGTATGCGTTGCTCTGAGCGGAACGCTGAATAAACGTCCAGCTGACATTAGAGCCATTTTTATTTAACGTAAGCTTCGCGCAGGCTTGTGCAGACGAGTGTAGTCTCGGGCTGAGGGTATGACGTCGTGTGCTGCACTTGGATGACTGGACCGTAGCCAATAGAAGCAGAGTGCGCGTCGTATTCTGTATCAGCAGGCGAAAGGAACTTGACTTCGCATTTCGCCTGACTTCTTACTCACTAGCTTCGCATATGCCCTCGCCTGAGCATGGAAAGCGAACTTAGTAGTTTCCGTTCAGTAAGAAATGCCGACAAACTGCAGCTAAATACATCGCAAACGCGCAGCGCACGAAGACAACTTATCTGTGCATATCGTACAGCGTGGAGTCTGAAACAGCCTCCACCCTCCGCGAGTATGATAATTTTATCTTCTTGATTGATCAGCTCCCCTTACTCTGTGACACACTGTCACGCTAGCATTTCGCTGCCATTTTTGCAGGAAACGTTCACTATTGTTGTCATTTCCACGCATTTCCAAAGCTCATCAAAACTACAATCAATACTGCGGTGTAGAAAGTGTAACATTCATGCCACACTTCTGCTATAAAAAATGGCTTCGTGTAGGTGAGCAAAACATTTTTTCTACACTGATTAAAACTAATGGGGCTTCCTGCTCTAGCTACATTCATGTAGCCCGTGTGGGTAACAAAAATAGCCGTATAATCTGATATTTCACTGGGCGATGAATAACGCTGACGGTTACCCGTCGTTCTCATATCGTGCACCACCTAGGTTCGACACCTGAAAACTACGTTGATGCCTTTCTTCATCAGGCAAGAATTGTGCGCTGCCATGTAGCTGCCAGGGTGCTGCTCTTTCCATCCAGCGGCAATTACCTTGCGCGTTGTGTCTCGTTTACAAGTTCAGCACGCGTATGGTTAAAACACCTTCCAAGGAGTCCGAGCGCAACATTAAAATTTAGTATCGCTGTCAATGATTCGCCCTTCGCACGAAAGTGCCAAATTTTCTCCAGATACCCATTTTACATGCCAAGAGGAGAAAAGGATAATCTCCCAGAACATAGCTAAGTGCGTCCGTCGAACACTCATGTTGGTTATGCCTTGAGAATGCATATGAGTATTGTGTTCCGTGACGAAGTAGAAATTTCCTACCTATCGTTTTTCTTGTTGCGTGCTGATCTGCTGTAAGCACCGAACAGGCAAAAGATGGAAAACTTTCTACCCGCAAGGGACGCAGTGTGCATCCATCTGTGTACTTCCAAACCTAGAAGATGGCTTCCCATCGAACGTCACTTCTTACGGTCGAGCACAGTAATAACCGATTTTTAAAAAGGACGTCACCCGCCATGGTTGCTCAGTGGCTATGGTGTTGGGCTGCTGAGCACGAGGTCGCGGGATTAAATCCCGGCCACGGCGGCCGCAGTTCGATGGGGGCGAAATGCGAAAACACCCGTGTAACATGATTTTGGCTTCTAGCGCGAAGTGAAACACGGACACAGAAAGGAGCAGACAGGACGAGTGTGCTTAGATTTAGGTGCACGTTAAAGAACATCAGGTGGTCAAAATTTTCGGAGTTCTCCACCATGGCGTGCCTCAAATCAGAAAGTGGTTTTGGCACCTAAAACCCCATAAAAAAAACTTTCTGTATCACGTGGCTCAGAGAGAGAGGGACAACGTTTATGATTTCCAAAGTAATTGAGACACCAGTCCGGCCTCCAGGTAGGTTCGTTCCTCCCGGCCAAGCACGTTCTTGATCGACTATGCCCGAAGCAGCCGCCATATTTTTTGAAACTTTCGTCGGGGAGTGGTCTACTTCTCCCAGCGGCCGGGATGCTTGCTCGGTGGATTTTTTGAAAGCATTTTTTTTTGTGGAGGTGGAGGCGGCGGGGCAGCCCAACAAGCTGGTTTTTCGGTGGGTAGGCCCCGCAGTGCATACGCTTGAGCGGCTGTTATTATAATGTGCATGTGTTCTGTCAGTATGTGCTAGTTTACGCATATTGCGGAGCCCTTGATGCTGGTGCGGCGCTTCTTGCTGCCATTCCATGGACTCGATGGCAAGAATAAAGCCCCTTAACAATTACTTGGTGGATGCGCTGGGGACCAGCCGGAGACCTGGAACCTTGTAACTTGACACATCAGCCCGTCTTCGTTATGCACGAAGAAGACCGCCACAGTTTGCCCTAGCCAGTTGCGTCAACTTGAGTTCACCATATTCAGTGTCGCGAAGGACCATGACGTAGACTACCTTGCCTCTTATGAACGGGGAATCGCAATCGCTTGGTGTGCACCATAAAACTTAATAATGTGTCGTTTTATTTGAGCAATGTCACCATCTTGTGGTACCGAAAATACGAACATGATCTCACGATGCAAGTGGCCTTTAAACAGCGTTCATGCAGATATTCAGGTGCCCCACCATTCGCAAGCTTCTCGCCGAGCAACGTTTGCACGTTTGTGCGCAGAAAAGCAGTAGAACATTCACCGGCTATACAGAGGATCTTGTCAGCCTGTGCGAGCGCGTTAATGTCGCAATGGCGGATACCGAGAACATTAAGCATATGTCGCAAGGCATTGGAGATAATGCCTTCACCGTAAACCGACTTACACTTTTAAGAGTCCACAATGGCGCAAAACGGCGCAACGAGCTTCTTAATAATATAAACTGAAAGGAGCTTTTGGCGACATTATTCGCGCCGGCTACTCCCTTATGCACGGCAAGCAAAACAAAAGCCCAAGAAAGCGACATGCGCTAGCGAGCGACAGTGACATAGCATTCACATTTGCAAGTACGTAAGACCATTTAGGTGCAATGAATGCGCAGGTATAGCAAAATGTCTATACGTTACCTGAATCATAGCAATTTCACCAAGTAAATTTTACATCTACTCTTACTTCAGAACAATGCAGCGACTACAAAAAAATGCTGGCCTGGGAGCGATCTATAGCCGAGTGTTATATCACCGATGGACACGACAGAATGACGTCTTCCCTCATGTGTTTTGTTATTCGGCAATGCTCACTATGTTCACCTGATACCATGAGGCAAAAATAGTTAACGCTGCTTGCCTCCAGTGCCACGGGCCTCTGCTTGCGATATCATACAAATCTTTAAAAAAACAACGTCCTAAGTTCATTTACTTCCTTTACTCGTGTAGCACCGAAATCAGGCGTGTCTGCATGGGTCATCTAGCTTTCCTTATTCAAAGGTAGTTCTCTCTATTAAATTGGTCACCCCTATTCCAGAAGCCTGCCGGTTTAGAAAGACATTGGTAATACGTTCTTTCGTGGAGTGACCCGCCGAGCTACTTATATTAGTGTCTATGGCATTGCGCTGTTCATCTCCAGGTCGTGAGTTCGATCCCGACCGTGGCGGCCAGGGGTCGAAATAAAAGAATGCTCGCGTATTATATTTAGGTTCACGTTAAATAACCCGAGGTGGTAAAAATTAATCCAGAATATCACGGTACGCCATGCCTCATGATTGGAGCACGGCTCTGGCACGTAGAAGACTTGTGCGTGCGTGCGTGCGTGCGTGCGCGCGCGCGCGCGCGCGCGTGTGTGTGTGTGTGTGTGTGTGTGTGTGCGTGTGTGCGTGTGCGCGTGTGCGCGTGCGTGCGCGTGCGTGCGTGCGTGCGTGTGTGGGCGTGCGCGCGTGCGTGCGGAGAGAGGGACCAAAATCTAGGAGATGGAAGTGCACCCCCCTTCAAGTAAATATTAACGTACTAAAGCAAAATCAGTTTGACAGTGGGCTTCCGCAAGAGCCGTTGTCGCTGGTTTTCTACCACACAAACTTACATCTAATGCCGCATGCCTATTCTATACACAAGAGGACACAATTTCTATGTGTCTCCAGTGCTGTCCGTTCCTTCACCTTAGCGAAGTAACTCACACCATGGTAATTCACCAACTACCGTTTAAAGATGTTCTGCAGTACGCCGGCCACGCAATCTGTTGAGTGTTCGTACGTGAGGTACTCAAGAGTGCCAGATTAATTCGAAACATCTATAGAAAAAACGTGCTCCACTTTCTACCTCGTCTTTTCCGCCGTCTCAGATCAATTTTGGCGGGCTTAGATCTACTTATGCGCCAAGGACTATAAAAGCTATTAGCTCACATCATTGTGTTAGACACAGCTAATAATCAGCTGTACGAACTAAAAGCATTCTTGGTGGCACGTGAACCCACAAAATGAGACAACCCACCAAATGAGACAGATATGTTGGTAGTGCAGGAAGCGAAGATGATTTCAATCAGGATTTCCTTTTTGAAGGTGTTCTTTTTCTCTGACAGATTGCCTCGTCATTGAAAACGTAATGAAATCAGTAAGTTTCTGTAATAATCGGAGAAAAAAAATGACATGATAGCTGTCAAGATTGAAATAGATGACGATGTGTCCAATGCGCCGTGGAGGATGCTTTCAAAGAAGCACTTCCTCTGCCCCCACATTCTCATTGTATTTCAATGAATAGCAACCTTTTCTCAAGGGACACAAATTGCACTAGAAGAAATCGTGTTCTGAAGACATTTTGTCTAAAAAATCATGAGCCATTCCACTGTGTGAAGGTGGTTGGCCAGCGAAGGTACGAACTAATTTATTGTCTTTATGGGTGGTTATCGTGATGAAAGGTACGCATACCCATTTATTGTCTTGATCGGTGGTCATTATTCCACTCGCAACTGGGATCGCGCTCTTTCAAATGTCAAATCGGTGCACATACTCCGCTGTGTGTTCGACTGGGCCGGATTGGTTTGGCATCACAAGGGATATGTCTGCAAGACGGAACGCGCAAGCCACTTCCGTTTTGGTACCGACACATCCACATTGAAATCACGGACAACGACAACAGGGGTAGTGTCATCGCAGCTAATTCACGCAAAGGGAGTAGACATGAATCTTATGGGACTATGAGTCATTGCATTTTTTGCTTGCTTACGGGGTATGAGCAATTGCTCACGGTGGTATGAGCCATTGATGACGACAGTTTTCGACCTGCTGCTCTGTATGTTTTATGCGTGATTACGAATAATTTAACTGCTGCTCCCTTCATTTTGTTGAGTGCTTGTAGCCTCTAACTTACGGGCACGGCGAAATACAGTTTATGAACGAGAGTATGAATGCTTACGAGAATATGAGCCATTGATAATGATAATTTGAGTTCATGGAGGTCAAAAATTCACGGAACCCTAGCCATATACAGCTTCACTGTAAAAATATTTCATTCTGTTGAGGTAGAAATGCGTGCGCGAACGAGAACTTACGTCAAAAAGTAGATGGAATGACAGGTTACCGGGAGAAAATTGCGGAACCCCCAAGTCAAGAGACACGTGTCGGAATATGGGCTAAACGACAAGGTTTACCACGAATGTGACTTTTGGGTGACTGTACAAAGTATTTTGAAAAGCTTTGGGATAAACTTTGGAGCAGAAATGTTGTATCTGTAAGTATTAAAATATTGTTCGAAGACGTCCATTACGTCTCCCCTTTAATGTTTGGGGCAGTCCGAAGAAATGGTCATCCTGTGCCAGAGAATATACTGAACAAAACGTCAATTTCCAAACTATCGTTATTCGATAAAAAACAAAGAGAAGGCACAGCCCCAGCGCGAACATCGCCTTTCAAACGGCAGCTGAATGTGACACTGATAAAAGACTTGAAGTTAGGTTGAAAGACCGAAAGTTGCGTCACTTATTTTTGTCGGACCTTCTCACCTCTCTCTCACTCTGTTTCTTTTTTATTGGAGTTAGGAATGGACACCGAAGCTCACATACCCCCGTATTCTTAAACAGGCCGTCACTCAACGCTTCTCCTCGACTCAGTCATGTCAAGGCGACGGGCCTTCCTTCACTCAAGACACCGTTGCGTTTCATGAACACTGCTCCACCGTTCCACCGCCGAGGTAAGCCTTGAAAATACGCCCTAGACTCAAGTGAAGTGGACCGACCGAGAAAAGCGTCTGATATCGAGACTATTCTCGAATATCCCTGCCAAAGTTACAATTATTTAAGACAGATATGTGTTTCCGCTAATTCGTCTTCCTAATCAAACGACTAGATGGCGCAATGCACAAATTTAGCTCAGCAATGCTGCCACTGCGAGCATTCGACAGACAAATCAAGCGGGAGCTGTGTTTGAGGTCTGGTAACAATCGCACCCCAACAGCTGAGAGCATGGCGCATGGCTGAAAACCAAGAAAATTTGCGTCGCCATTTGTCTACTGCTCTTTATTTCCTAGTACTTCATTGGTGGCTGACGTTGCAGTTATTAATCGCGGTTATCATGGGTGAGTTTGTCCGTTTGTGTATGGTGACCAAGCCGGAGTAACTTCGAAAGGGGCCACAGACGGAACGGCCGAAGGGAAGCTTTGTTTACCTTCAAGACCGAGTGGTGCTTAAAGTTTGCGGAAAGCAACAACAAGACAGAAAATATGGGTGAGTGAGCTATTTTCGCTTGGAAGCACACTATGCTGAGGCGGTTTTCGTGAGGTTGGTGCGGCGCTGTCGACGAAATGTGTCTGATGTGTTCAAGCATGACTGACTCCAGTTCGTGATGCGGGCATTAGCACCTGAAGCATATTCGAGGCAGCATAAGCTTGCGCAAAACATTCATTCATTCATCTTTTCTTTTTTTTTTTTGCTAATTCGAATTTGTGGGAGATTCTGCGCGACAATCTGTTATTTGTTCCACTTTTTCAAACAAAAATGCAGAATGTACCGATCGCCGCCTGTGTCCAACGATTATTGCCGTATCGCGTGTCAAATCTTTCAGTACTGGCCCTTGCGCCAATAAACTCTACAAATCAATCAATCAAATCTTTCAGTAGAGGTGAAGCAGTTATAGTATACATGGGGTAGAATGCGTATGGTTGAGTGCGTAGCGCCGGTAGGTTGAAGAATTTGAGTCCTCTGCTCTATTTCTGAAGCCGTGGTAATTAGTCGGTTTGTTCAAATTGTAGCACGTATGCTCAATGAACCAGCACTGGTGCCTGCATTTCCAGTGATTCCTCACTTCACACATGGGCTACGCAATGTTTTAATCTGAAAATTCACATCTCATCACCAGCACTAGTGTTTTTTCGCCTTACCTTTTGGTAAGTGGTATGTGGTATGTGGTAGCATCTAATGCACGTTCCATAAAAACGTACTTTCAAGTTCACTTAATGGCCACACTTTTTTAGTTGTGCTATGTCTTTTCATTTCCGTTGCTCAGGTACACTGAACTTACCTTCCGCGCGAACGCCCTGTGTGCGTAAAATTTTTTGCATTCTGGTGCAGGATGTGGGCCTTGGAAGGACCAGTTGAGGAAAAACTCAACGCCTGTGCTTAACAGCAAGGCATGTAGCAGACCTGAAAGCATCGATAGATACAGTGCCTGCCTGCTGCAATCGCACCAGTTCGCTCTCATGAAAGAACCTAGGTGCTGAATAGGTACTTGACTAACCTACCCGGTAGGTTAGTCAAGTAGGTTAGCCTGTGCTCAATTTCATAAACTTTGTACTAATATTGATGCTACATCTCCCCATACTGATAATATGGCAAAATCAACACCTTGTTATTTCGAACTACAAACATGAAGCAGCTATAACATAACGAAATCAAATTCCTACTTTATTCCTCTTCAACTGTGGTATAAACATGTTTTGTATAGCATATATTCATGATTATGATGTGCGAAGTCATCAGTTGCCCATGATGCTATTGCGACGGGAGCTTGTTACTGGCCACAATTTCTGATGCAGCAGTTTCGTAGTATTTGTAGCCAGCACTTCAGTATTTAGTGGCATAATGAAGCTACTTTAGCATACGCAAGTGTACAGTTATAAGTGTGCCATAATTTTGAAGGTTCATCTCTGCTTATCGGAAGTAACGGTAGTGATGCACTCTATACTGTATTTTCAGCACCTTCATTGTGACAGCCTGCATCACCATTTGCCCAATTTTGGGATACCACAAGACACATTGCTACCTAGGGCTTTGTTCCTCGGTCAATTGCTCAAGTTCTGCAATCCCCATGGAAGATAGCTCTCATCCACATCCAATGGAAGAAATTCATTGTTCGGGCTCTCATAATTTAATTTAAGTTGAAGCTAGAACCAGTGCAGAAAGAGCATATATTCTGCAAGCATTTACCCCTACATGCTGTCAGGTGCCTACACCCGGCAGGCTACTGACTAGAATACAGATGTGTTGCTCTAGAATATATTTGTAAGCAGTAATATTGCTTCTGTTTATAGGATCCCAGCTGACGCTCTATTTGCATACTTTCAAAGTACAAAAAGACAAGCATAATGGTAATTTCTTGTTACAGAAAAAAATTGGCACTTGGATTGACCAGAAGTTATTACGGGGTACTTATTGCTTTAATAAATATGGCCGAAGAAAAGAAACATGGAAGAAAAATACAATGGCTTCAGCTACAACGTGTCTATGAAGGCAAATGCATGCAGTCAAACTGCTTTTAGTGGCGACGTTTGAGCTGATAGCATGTCAGATACCGTAGGATAGACGTCTTAGCCAGGACAGTGTGACGACTACTGTAGTGCAACAAAACGCAATAACTGGAGCTCTTCTCCATTTGCACACCAATGCAATCACATCACACACAGCACACTTGGAAAGGCACTTGCTGTGTGTGCTTCTGTTGGCAGCTTGGTTCCTGCATAAGACAAGGGGTTGGTGATAAACATACAATGACGCGAAGGCCCATGAAATGAAGCTTAGGTACTGTATTCGTTTTTTTAGTTTACTTTTCGCACTAATGAAATTCGTTTAAGGCTTTTGTGTTTTAGAATGCAATCTTTTTTTACAATAATGAGCTCATACTGTGTTTATTTATATTTGCAAAGAAACATTTCTTAGGTGGTCTGGCGCCTCTGTAGTCAAACCGACATACAGCCATCTAACAATTACATAATGAACCCTCTAGAGAGTTGCAATATTTGCAACAAAGATATGCGAGATATATCTGCTACCACTTGCTAGCAATGTATTTGTTATAGGAGATGTCACTGCACTGCTACGGCTTCTTTTTATCACAATAAGAAATAATGTGACACAAAAAAACTATACTCTGCAGTATTGTTATTCTGTGTTTCCTATTGAAATGAAAACATTCCATTCACCTGTGTATACATGCCGGCATAATTCTGAATGCCGTTCAAATGTTGGTCACTTTCTCGTTGGGCTCGGATGTTCATAGGCATAATCAGCTAATTAAACTGAACATTTTGAAGCAACGCTCACGTAAAGTTTATGACTTCATATTCTACCAACTGCACACGATCCACGCAATATTTCAGTACATTCTTTTGTTTTCCCTAGCGCAACTGGCTGCATGAAATTAAAGAAAATTGAAAAAATTAAAGTCAGCGCGCCTGCTCGTTGATAGAGATGATCACTTTGCTGCGGTGTGCTTCGCCGTCCTTAGATTAACATAGTGACGAGCTACCCTAGTACAAACCGCGCAAACTGGACGACTGCCGGCGCTTGCACAAGCAATACGCTCACACAAGCAATACACGCACTAATGGCAGGAATCTTCGGAGTTCTTTTCTTTTTATAAGTTCTAAGTCCGCCGCATTTGTGTATCGTACCGTGCATGAACTGATGCGGCTTTGTACGATCAGCCGCGAGAAACACGTGAATGCACTGGCACCAATCGTAGTTTTGGAGCACTGGCACGAAGAATACTCGTATGCAGGTCAAAAATTGGCTCATGCACGGAGTAAGACGACAGTCACTGCACTAGCTCGCTGTCCTCTTAACAGGACGGCCGATTTGTCTTGGCGCCGCAGTGGCATGATTCAGTTGTCGAAGCACTCCAGTAGATTGCACCGGTCCCAGAACAGAAGCCCTTGAAAATACGCAGCGTGGTTAACCAAAGAAAAACTACGCAGGCAACTAAGGCCCATCAGAAAAAGCCGATGAGGCGAGCGACACACCACAAGGAAGCCATGCTTACGCACTAACTTCCCTCGAGGAGGCATTCAAGGTAGCCTTGCGGCTACCTTGAGATTCTAGAGTGAAGCGCTCGAGCTTTCCTTCACTCAAGGCGCGTTTCAAGTGGAGGGCGATTTGTGCAATGAAAAGCGCCCCCAAGGAGCATTCCGAGTGGAGAGTCGAGTCGAAGTGCGTTTGTGAATACGCGGGATAATTTTATACGTTCAATCTTGCGTTTTGTAAGATCGAAGAAGTATTGTTTCTCACATAGAAAATACGTAAGAGTACAGATAACGCTATCAAAAAGACCCTTATGCTCCGTACAATATTCCTATTTGGAGTCCCTTGTGTGTTCGCATAGGAAGATGCGGGTTTTCATTACGTGATAGAGGGAGATGCATTTATTATTGTAGAAGAAGCTTAGACGTCGGCCTGAGTCAATGTTCTGAACTGCTATTCGGCATTGGGGAATGGAGACGGTTATAAAATTAAAAGAAAGAGGGATAAAGGTGTTGATGATGAAGGTGAAGATGGTGGGGAGTGAACTTGAACAGCAAAGACCCTTCAAAGTCTCTCATTTAGACCACTCTCGTGCAAGAATTCGATGAGGTCATTTGCAACATCAACCCGACAATACAGCGGCCAAGATTCCAATAGAGCCTCTTCTGCCAAAGCGAGTTTGTTTCTGAATCATTAATTGTCGCATCATAAGACGCCAACAAAAAAATACACCAAGGACAATACAGGGGAAATTACTTGTACTTACTAATAAATAAAAAAATACAAATTCCTTTGATTGGCGATAATAAGCGGTGATGTTGATGGCGAATGTTCAATTTCTTCAACAGTTAGTATAATACGAGAATGGTGAGTTGATGTTAAACATTACCTTGCGTGCACCACACTTGTTTGTGTGTGTAGTACATAGAATACACAAGGGGCAGGTGTTTGCTTCAGGCATTGATTCCGCCATACTTCATAACCTCTGTGAGAGTTGAGCAAATGCAATTACGTCCCATGGCACATCGCATTGCGGCAGAGGTATTAAACTTTATAGAATTATGGTGCTGTATGTGCCAGAATCACATTCGCATCGTGAGGCACGCCGTAGTGGCGGACTCACTTAAATTTTGACACCATGGGGTTCTTTAACGGGCCCTTATATCTAAGTACACGAGCGTTTTTTATTTCGCCCCCACCGAAATGTGGCTGGCAAAGTCGGGATCAAACCCACGACCTGGAGCAATGCCTATAGCCGCAAACCTACCGCGGTGGGCACAGAAGTGTTGATTTGACGTGCGACCGTTTCTAAATACTATAGTGTCACCTATCGACCCTACAATGCACGTTAATGCGGCTCTGCTTCCGTACACCCTACGCAAGTTTCCCCCTTGAAAAGTGTGCGTGGTGTACATTTTAGTGAAATATCAGAAACGTGCCGTATCTTGAATTTGAACTTTTTTCATTTGCTCGGAACCACTGTCGTGTTTATCGAAGTGGCGTTTCCCTGGTTTTTGACGTCCGCCCCTCCCCCTCCCCTTGTATGGGAACTGCGAGCGAAGAATTGCAAGGCTGTTATTCACTTGTTTCCCGACTGCATAGGTTCTACACATTCTTTGGCTCCTCTCCCTTATCCTCTCTACCATTCTATCTAGCTTCCCTCGGGACATGCACGTTTGTAGAAACGCAAGCGGTGCAGTTTCTGCAATGCTTTCGAGGGGCCTCATGGATAATTACAGCTGTCAAGAGTGGCGACGGCCAGGATGCTCCAGAGGGCATTATGCACATTCGACGCGTCGCAATGTTACAAACGAGTTCCCAGCGTCGTCTTTCTTCTCTGCTGCGCTCCTGTAATGTACACACACGCTCTGCCCCCTCCCCCCACACTGCCCCCCCCCCGCTCCTGACGTGGTGTGCCAGACGGCAGCAGCAGCAGTAGTAGTGGCAAAGTCGAAGGAAGAGGCAAAGAAAGCTTTGCTTTAAAAAGACAAAGCAAATATCAGGTAACATATTCAAGCGCATTTTTAAAGCCACTGGGGTCCGTACATATAGAATGGATGTGGGCAAGTGGTTCCAATTATTACAAGCTTGAGGAACGAAAGATTGAAAGTGTTGTTTACTGTGACAACCAGGAACAAACACTTTATGGCGATGGTAGATACGAGATTATATGAATGAAGGATGGGAAAGTAATTGTTGCTTAAGGCTAGGGTTATGGTAGTAAGTCTTAAGAAATAACGAGAGACTTGCTATTTTCCTGCGTAAGGAAAGGGACGGAAGCCGTAGCGCTGTTTTCATAGATGAAACACTGGAAAGGTTGGAGTAGTTGGAAAAAATTAAGCGTGCGCTCAGATTTTGTACAGATTCAAGGTGACTAATAAGACTTTTAGTAAATATATTCCATACAGCTAATGCATATTCTAGTTTGAAACGAACGAAAGTTTTGTAAAGAAGGAGTTTAAGAGACGTAGGGCCCATTTAAAATTTATGGCGCAAGTGCCCAAGCATGCGGTTAGGATTATTGACAATATAATTCATGTGTGGTTGCCAAGACAGGTTAGAAGTTATGTGGACGCCTAAGTATTTCTAAGTAGTGACTGCTACAAGAGCGGAACCATTTATGTTACAAGCGTTAATGGAAAGTTTACGATTAATTTTCCTTAGTTTACACTTCCTCGCGTCGAGTTTTTCCACGTGTTACACCAATAAGAAATATTGTTTCGGGCAGTCTGTAGTAGTGGTGTGTCAGTATCAGAGAAAATCATGCGATATACAACACAGTAGTCTGCAGAAAGCTGAATAGAAGAAATAATACACTCAGGTAAATCGTTTATGTAAATTAGAAAAAGAAGGGGCGCAAGGACAGAACCTTGGGCACTCCTGAAAGAATAGGACAGAGGGAAGAATCGTAGCCATTAGCAGTTACAAATTGCTGTCGGTTTAACAAAAAGTTGTTTATCCATACAAAAACATTAGGGTCAAGATTTAGTTTACCGAGCTGAAGATAAAGTAGTTCATAGTAGACAAGGTCAAACACTTTAGAGAAATCTAAGAATACACAGTTAATATGAGATCCCAAGTCTAGAGCTACTATGACTTCATAAATAAATGAAATTAATTGCGTTTCACAGGTAAATGTCTTCCTGACACCATGCTGACGAGATGTGAAAAAGCACTTGCTTCAAGGCATTTAACCAGGCAAGAATAAATGACATGTTCAAAGAGCTTACAACGGACATTGGTCAATGATATTGGTCTATAATTTAGCGCAGAATGTCTGTCACAGCGTTTAAACAATGCCATTACTTTGCTCACCTTCCAATCGCAGGGCAACACACTGGAAGCTAAAGTCTCAACGATAAGTTCATACAAAAAATGAACGAGTAACCAGCCGTACTTTTCAAAAATTTTGCGTTTAAACCAGCGACGCCAAATTATGAGGAAACCATTAAATTGTTAATAAGGCCAACGACACCATCGTGATCAATTACTGCAGGAACCAGTGCTGGAATGTTCCTGTCGAAAAATTCTGGCAGGCACTCAACCCGCTCATATAAAAATGCTTTTAAAAGTACTTTGACAAATGGTAACGCCACTTTCATCAGTTATTAACAATACGTTTTCGCGTGTACTCATAACAACACTCCAGAACTTTTTGGGGTCGTCTTTCAACAAAGCAGGTAGAGTCGTGCCCAGAGAATTCGTGCTTGGCGTCCTTAATTGAATTTTTATATTTTCGGATGATCTGTTGATATGCGATCAAGCCACCGCGACCATTCCTGAGCTTTATTTTCCGGAAAAACCGTTTTTTCTGATTTTGAAGGAGCCTTATTAAACCAAGGTGGCCTTCGCTTGCGACGGATGAACCACCGAGGTACACATTTGTTTGTTAGAAAGTGAACTTTTCTTAAACAATGACCAGTTTTCCACGACACTGTGCTCATAAAACTCCGCATGGAGCTTTCCAAGAAGGCTATTAGCTCACTATTAATAACTCAAATATTAGCCTTCTTATAATCTGTGATAGACTTTGGGGCACTGGTGGGGTGTTTAACAGTTGCTTTAATTGAAAACTTCACAGTGCTTGCTCAGTCCTCGTAAAAAAAAAAGTGAATGCACGAGATCAGGAGCTGCTAGAATATAATCAAGTACGTTAGCGCTGGACGAATTAGTTCTCGTTGGAGTAGTAACTAATTCAGTGAAGTTGTAACCACAGGATAACTTCACGAAGGCGGCACTTTCACTTTAGGACTCTTTGAGAGCAGGAAAAGGAGTGGACCAATCAATGGTAGAGAAGTTACAGTCACCTTGAATAAAAATGGGTGCGTGAGGGAACCTAACAATAATAGCATTCAAAGCATCATGCAAATCAGAAGAAAAATTATACCTAGCGTTAGGTGGCTGATAGCAAACCCCCCAAATTACATCGCAGTCGTTAGTGCGCACGCATGCAAAAACAATCTCTAAAGGTGGCTCAGTGGGAGCATGATCAGAGGGAATGTGATCTGAAACAGCTATCAGAACCCCTCCTCCTGATCTAGAGCCATGATCAAAGCGGTAAAAATAGAACAATTGTTTACACTCAAATATTTTACTATCACGCGCTTTGGATGATACTCGCGTCTCCGTCAGTACGATGACATCAGTACTACACGTGTTAATTAGATCAGGAAGGTCATCCCGCTCCTTAACAACACTGCGATCATTGGAAACAATAAAATTAACATCAGTAGATGAAATATTTGGCCGAGATGATAGCTATGACAAACGAGTGTTACTTGAAGCAGGCGCGAACACGTCATCTGTCTGCGCAATATGTAAAGAACTGTTCCAATATATATCACAGACGCTATTGGTCGACGCGACATACATAGCCCTTCTTCTTCAAAAACAACCTATTGTGGCGAATTGAATATGGTCCTCCGCAATTTTTTTTTTGCTAATTCCAGCAACCTTTTACGAGAGGTGCATGTGGTGAGGCAGAAATACTTATTAATACTAATACTGGTTTGTTTTATTTTCTTTCCCGCTGAAAAATTGCGTCTTTGACCTGAGCGCTTAAACACTTCGCAATAATTGGGAGCAGTTATTCGGCACGTATTTACCCAACATATGTGAACGAACAATCGCTTCATCAGACAGCTGTATATTTAGGGTGGGAGATAGGAGCTCACGTACGCTTTTTCCTGCGTGAGCAACTCGGCTGGTGTGTCAGGAAAAACGTGAAAAATCAGATTCTCGCGCCATGACCTGCCCTCAAATTCATCTAGCCGACTAGAAAGGGTAGTTGTTGCAGTGCGCACGACAGCGGATATTGTAGCAGCACGGTCTTACTCTGTAACGGTTGGAATTGACTCGATCTTTCCTTCGACTCTTATTAGTCTGCTATTTATATCATTCAATTCTTTCTGTAGATTTCTTTGAGTTCCTTTAACTGCATTAATCTGTGACATGACCTCAGCATGACTTCGTCCACACTTCGGTTAGCGTCATCGACGGACAGTACTTCATAACTAGGTGTATCGGGTTCGGGCTTAGGGGGCACGCTGTTTATTTCGACATCACCACCTAATATCAAAAGTTTGAGGACATGTACACATTCACAGGGGATGCAAAAAAAAGACCACTCTTGGGCATGGAATAAGCAGCAAAGTGGTATCGCTTGGGCGATCGCAATTTAAAGAGGGATGGGTTTAACCAGCGTCAGAAGAACAAACATTTGGCGCGTCCGGATGCTGGCCGCCTTTCTACGCTCACTGGTGAAGCACGTTGAGGGTTGGAAATTTAAAGGCCGGCAGAAGCTTGACGTTTCCGGCCAGGGGTCTTGTAGAGCAAATGCTCTAGGATACGGAACCAGGGAGCCTCCTGGCGGATGTGCAGGGCAGCACTGGTTTTCGTAAGAATCGGCAGGACCGAGCACGCATGGCAGGCCAGGTGATGCTTGGGATGCACCGGCCCGCGATAACGGCGTGCACAAATACGCAGATACCACCGGCGTCACAAGAACATACATTTGGCACGTTCGCCTGCTGACCGCCTTTACATGCCCCGGCCGCGCACTGAGCAGACACAAAGGGGGCGGGGAGAAAGGAGAAGACACGAAGGAGAATCTGCCCACCATCGTTCAACCGATCTGCTGTTACCTGATCCTCCCCAGCTTCCTTCCCCCTTTGCGTAGATCCCAAGGCTTTGTTTACTTCTTCCGGTGTTACTTGCGGGATTTCCAATTCCTCTAGACTATTCTCTCTTCCATTGTCGTCTTGGGTGCCATTTTTGAGATGGCATCAACACGCATATATGAATAAAAGAGTCCACAATCCTTTTAAACTGCTTGAATAAATAGTCTTGCTGTCGGTATCAACTCACGAGCATAAGTTTAATGTACTATTCCCTTCATATATCCAAATTTCATAACACAACTCAGTTTGCAGAAAAAGATGATTTATTATGACAAAATGTTGCTCGTTATAAGCAACAGATACTAACATAATGTCATGCTGTGAAATAACTTCGTTCTGGTGGCACTTTCGTGGTGCATGATTAAATACACGAAATTGGAGGAGAGTGCAGCAAAACCGTAGCGTAAGAGAATTGACAAGGTATTATTTGCACTGTAAACAAATAACTTGTCATTCATATCTGCTTACAGTAGATGGTGCTGCTGGTCCAGACTGAACACCAAGAGCAACGCACGCTTTCAATCGAGATACGCTTTTGCTTTCAAATCGGAGGAAGCAGGATAAGCGAGACAGCAAATTAATGCTTTCGTCCACATCGATCCCTCCATCAATAAAGAAGAATACGTACTTTGACACGCTTATAAACATTAGTAAATAAGTGCATCGCCTACGCTTCTTCATTCACTTATATACTTTTGCTTTTTCAGTTGTCACCATGCAGTGGTAAATACGAAGTTTTTGTTCATGCATTAGTTGCGCCAGTGACAGTTCGGCAATACTTACAGTTCATTAGAGGCTGTGATTAAATATTCAATACGCTACAACGTAAATATCCAGCATTTATTTGAAGTATCAGTGACTGTATTGTCACCATCTGGTTGATACACCAGTTCTCACACCAGGGACAGGAACATTGGATTCGTAGGAGTATCATGCATTTTATTTTGAGTGGACTAAGATCATAAGTGCGTCTTACATGTGCATCTTAGGAAGTCATCATTGTTATTGTTTCAGTATATGTACGAACTGAAGTGTGCCCGCATTTCCTTTATTTTTATTAAGAACAACATTGTGCGCTTCTTTTCTTTCTTTTTTTATGCATGCCTTGAACAATAAACAACATCGTGCCTAATCCAGCTTGAAAACGTCTACACGCCAAAACAAGAAAGACTTCCTGCTTTATAAAATTTGGTCAGCAGGCCGAAAATTACTTTCGTAGGACTTTCGGCTTATTATAAAGCTGCGATGATCAGTCGAAAAGTTTTTAGGTAATGCACTTAAATATCAGCACCCTCCTGCACATTCTTTGGCCTGTGTATCGCCGTTTCTGTCGACCTTCTAGTATTGTCACTGCACCGTTTAAATGAAATATAAGAGCTTAAATGCATTGCACGCAAATGTTCAGAGCAAATGAGGAGCCGCAGCTTTTACAGGCCGCAGAGGGCCGCGATGGGAAATGGCGCGATGTCAGCAGTCGCTTACCCCGACCGTCAACTATTCCGACGACTGGCAACACTCTTTTGTGCCCCGTGCCCTGGCTGCATTCGTCACTGTCGTCCGTGTGAAAGCCGAGCTAGCGAAGCGAATCGTCCTGCGTTGTGCCAAGTGCGGAGGACGGCCTGGCCGCACGACATGGTGCAAAGAAATCACAGAACAATCAAGCTGTTCAAAGTTTGACGGCGAGTAATTTGTTAATGCGGGCATATCTGGCATTGAGCGAAGTTGCGTTATGTCAGGTGCGGCGCTAGCAAAATTACTCAGCCGCAGTTAGGTTTGCCTTCACGACACCTCGTTATCGCCCAGGGGAATTACTTCTGAATATCACTGATATATTAGACTCGGTATATACTTCATACTAACAACCATATCAAATGAGTTGTAAACAACGTTGTAGTCCGTTGCTGCGAGATTTTCCCGAAATATTCGTTGTTAATTGTTCTGTGCGTAAATTTAGGAACTGAGAAGTGCAAGTACCGCAGGTGCAGTGACTGTGCTTTGTATCAAATGCACAACCTTACTCTCTCCCATCGACTCAAGCGCTGAGTCATTACAACTAGAAGGTGCACTTTGGAGGCCCTTTAAAAACCTTATAAGCTCTTCGTGAGCATGGTTGACATCATGCTTAGGGCTTGAATTGAATAGTGTGTTCAGGTTTCGAGTGTTTGAAGCATTACTGATGTAATTTCAACTGTCTCACTCTTTGAGTTTTACAATTCCGAACTGTGGGCTTCAAAGAACACAAATCAAAGCCTTCTGGAAAAGGTTCTGCAGAGCAAATGAATATGTGAACACGAGGGAGTCGACATGCAATGCTGCGACGTCGACAAAATGAGATGCTCTTTTGATCATGTGGCCGAAATAGAAGGAAGGTGACAAATTTATGTCTCAACTTCTTTCCTCCCATGATGTCTGAATAGCCATATCTTAAAGGCAACGCTAACAGTCTCCTGAATTCCAAGAAATTATGAGCCAGCTAACCTAGCTGAGAAACATAGTATCGACAGGTTTATTGACGACTCAATGACTTGCAAATTTTGAAGACACGAAGCAATAAAAACGCCGTGATCGATCCTGCTGTAAAAAAAAGAGAGAAAAAAACACTACAAAGTACATTAGGTCAACGCTGCCTTCTCAGTTCCAGTAAATTAATTTGGTTGTTGACCCGCCGGGGTTGCTCAGTGGCTATGGTGTTGGGCTGCTGAGCGCGAGGTCGCGGGATCGAATCCCGGCTGCGGTGGCTGCATTTCGATGGGGGCGAAATCCGAAAAACACCCGTGTACTTAGATTTAGGTGCACGTTAAAGAACCCCAGGTGGTCGAAATTTCCGGAGTCCTCCCCTACGGCGTGCCTCATAATTAGAAAGTGGTTTTGGCACGTAAAACCCCATAATTTTAAATTTGGTTGTTGACGCACTGGCACGCTTTCCGGCCGCAATGCTTCCTCTCACAAAAGCTTTTGCGTTTCTTGAGCTTTCTTGAACGGAGGCGCTCAAGCGCATCTTTTGCAAATTTCGCCAGGTTACATTCACCTGCTAGCCAACAACATCCCCCTCCTCTCCCCCTTTTGTTTGTTTAGAGGAAAATATGTGCGAAAGAGAGTTCGGGGAACGTGATATGGCGTTGTGATGTTAAGGTCTTGAAAATTTACTCCGCGGCCACTACCTTAAATGCAGCGTATGTCAACGCCGTTGCTTTACCCAAGTGACCACGCCACCGCAACTGACTCACCACGATTCCTCATTTCACTTTTTAAAGTTTCTAAGGTGTGATAGGGGTTAGTAATTTAAAGGGAGGTTAGTTAACAGCGAGGTTGGCATAAGTAAAGCCAAAACGTGTGAAGATATATCTGCGCGCATCTTTTTCTCATTAAATGTATTTTAGGAGAGGTTTGTGCCTATGTGTGACGCCTGCTACTCCTTTTCTCTTACATGATACTTGTCAAAGCTTTACGCCTACATCAAACACATGCGTCATGAGCCGAACGTCAGCTTGCTTCGCACCCTACTACAGCTCCACAACGCCCTGTTCGCCACTGTGCCCTTGAGAAAGTAACGGGCTTGTGGGCCACTAGTGAGCTGAAGATGGGCGAGTCTGGGAACTCGCGGCCTGCCCAAACCAGTGCCGCCTTTCCCGAACCGGCACTGTCGGTTCTGACGGCAACTTCGGTCATTAGCGGTGACTCGAACGGGAGATAAATTATGCACACTGAGACCATAAAGCGCGCTGGTCCGAAGCAGGCCTAATGACTTCCGTTTAGTGCAGGATAAATCTTTTCGTTTGATCAGGCGATCCGACTCTGACTACGCGCACTCACTTGGGCGAACTTCCTAACCGATGTGCATGTTGCTTTTCATTTCCTTTTTTGTTTAATTTCCGCTAAGCGTCAGTGCTCATATTCTTGCTCGCTGTGGTGCACTTGTACTTTCACACGAATTAACCTTACTTCCAGAACTACACTTTAAATTAAAGAAAATAGAAATAACGTGCACACCACGTGGCCAAGCGAAGCTGTTCTTTGCCTACGGCCAGTCTCTACTCCGAACACAGGATTTACCCTTTACATTTCCATGCGCTGCCGTGATACCGTTCAATCAAGTTACTTACTTCTGCACCAAGCCCGGGATAGTCGGCACCTCTCGCATTACGAAATAAAACAAAAAATGCAGATGCCGACGGGTGGTCGCTGTTTGTCTTCGGTTTCCTCGCGATTGGCGCGCTAGAAGGGATATCAAAACGTCCTCCTCTCCGAAGATCCCTTTTCTTTTTCTGACCATGGCATCCGTATAACGCATCTGCGTTCATTTTCGCGTCCGCTTCCGAAATGTGGCGGAAGTCCGGAAGACCTCCGTCACGTTTCCGGCCAAACCAAGGCATTTTTTTTTTTGCTGCAGGCATGGGGCTGAGAGAAAATAGGCGCGCACCGTCAGGCAATGGTCACTTCCCAAATAGGCACAGGCGAGCTCCTCTGCGTGCTGAACGCAGCTCTAGATCTTGCTACGTGGAATTCACGGACGTCACGGGATCGGCCTTCTGTGGCGCTAGCTCTGCCGACATTATCTGTATGTGCGAAACTTCCACAGGGTTATAAACACCTTTTCTTGCTTCCCGCTCATTTGACTCGCTTTATTCAGCTTCTACTTTTATGAGCAGGTTGCGGAAGCGAGTGTTTTATTCTGTTAGGTTATAAGGACATTCAAAAGCTAAAATACTTGCCTAATTGACTATCCTCGCGATAGCCATTTTTTATGTTGTACATGCAGTTCCTACCGACTGGACGAAAAGCTCCAATGCGACAAGCGCAAGGGATGGAAACTGCCCAGAAACTAATTTCACCGACGGTTAGACGAACATAGTAAACCCGAATAGAATTATTGTAAGTGGAAATGGTTTATTCTGTAGTCCACCCTAAGACCACAGAGAAAATAGGCATTACAACTTAGCGCTGACTTATCTCTGAGAGAATAATAAGCATAATCTAGTAACAGCTGGTGAATGTGGGAAGACTGAAGAAGTGCGCGAAGGTCGGGTTGGTCGTGACGTCTACTCTCGCGCACACGGTGCGTTTCCGTAGCTGTTGATTCATTTGTTCCATTTATTCTTCTACGTATTTCTATGCACCCTCTGCGGCAGCTCGTTGGCTACGACGTTGAGCCGCTCAACTGGAGGTCGTGAGTTGGGTCTGGGCGCGGCGACTATATTCCGATGGGAGGGAGTCTCGAAGGCCTCTCGCATACTTAGATTTATGTGCTCGTTAAACGACCGTAATAGTTGAAATTAATCCTGAGTCCTCCAGTGCGGTGGCACTCATAATCAGATTGTATACGTGATTTGAACGATTGTTTTTCTGAGTAACTGGTTAGTTGGCTGCTAGATCACTGATTCGTGTAATTCTGTTGGCATGACAAAAAAAGAAATGAAGTATCTCAAGCAGAGTATCGGTGGCACGCAAGTGAGATAAGAATACTGCGTTTTGTGCTTCTTGCTTTGTTAAGCCAGAGTACCCCAATATTGCGCGCGTCATACTTTGGTCGTTGTTTGGTCACTAAAAACCCCTGAATTTAAATGTTTGTCTTGGTTCTTCTTTTTTTGCTGTTGTTGCCGCGAATTAAATATACTTCAGCTATAGTCGAGCGATTGTCTTCTATTTGTATCTCGTTCAGATTGCACTGGTAAAGAGAACGGAAAATGACTATGTTCTTTTTTTCAAGTGAGTATAATTTGTAGCTGTCCGATCTACTCCTTCTCTCTACTGCACTTGAAACCCACGCTGAAGAAATCAATAAAGTACGTTTTGCAAAGGGCTATGTAGGTGTTTACGGCACTGGACCCTTTAGTCTTTTCGCAGCTCTCCCAAAAGGGCATCGTTCGAAACTCTGTTGAGACGAAGCAACGACCGCAGTGGGGTTAAAAACGTGTCTCCGAGAGAATTTGCGAGGACGACCGGTCGGACAGAAGCACCCGCAAGTGGACCGAGAAAAAGAAAGAAGGATTAAGTGCACCCGAACTCGCGTTATAAAGGAACTTTCAGTGACGACCTGGCATGACGAGAAAAAAAAGTTTTCGCGAGCTGCCAAAAGCAGATTTCTGTTCGAAGGACATGATGCACCGACTGTGAACGGAAGAAGCAAATAACTGCACATAACCTAAGTCGTGAGAACGAAGACCGAGTGGTGAGAACGTCGAGCCGCGACGAGGAAAGTGCATGACTTTAAAGTGGACGAGCGCCTGTCACCGGGTGCCGACCATAAAGTGTCTGGCGTGCCCCTTAACAAGGGAAACCGTTAAGAGCACCGGAAACGGGCATCGGGACATGCGCTGTCATGATTTTCTTGCTTTCATTTCAAATTTCTGTCCTTTACTGGCGCAACTCGCGAACCTGCGGCGTCGTGTAGTTTCTTGACACGGCAGAAGGAGACCCTTTCGAAAAAAAAAGGACGCGCTCAATAAATTTTGCCAGCGTTCTTATAACGTCGTTTCTTTTTTCTTCTTATATATGGAGAATCTCTCGCTATCGTCTCAGATGTTGCAAAATTGGTCACTAGCAGTGTGCGGGGAAATTTGCACCTGCTACATTATAAGGTGTTGCGTTTTCTTTCTTTTCTTTAAATCAAGTCATAAAATGGGCGTGGTAGCGACAATCCTGTGCAATGTTTAGCGTCACATATTCTGTGCGCCTCGCGCGATTGCCAATTAAAGAAATATTTGTCGTAAATTTCCTAATCAGCTTGAACTGCGCTCAAGCGCTGTGCTTGTCGAATGCTGTAAACCTCCTGGAAATTTGCAGCGTCACTTCTGAATAAATGTGTTTAATTATGTGCTGCATACCGAGAATATGGGAAAGCGCCACGGGCACCGTTTTTATCTACCCTGTAGATGATAATGTACCTCAAATATCACTTTACATAGAGACGCCTTATGCAGCAGCCTGTATTGCACAAGTGCCTGTCCTAACATCTACGCTGGAAGATCTTCCAAAACGCCGGAGTAAGAGCTGCAGTTGATCACCCGATTAGCGCCGACGGCGATATCGCCTTGGAGAGAGAAAACAACCACTGGCGGCAACTCCTTTTCGAGTCCTGGCATATCCAGAAGACACCGTGTAGCGTCAATCGTTCGTCAGAAACGCTTCCCGCCGTTTACTCTCATGGTCTACGGAATGTGTGTCGCCTGTCAAAGCGCCAAAGCACGCATATAAGTACTGCTACGCCTCACTTCATCTCACTCCTGAAAAAGATGCTGGTTGGGCTCCGAAACATTGGATTTTCCAAATAAATTTTGTTGGAGTTTGTTTCTTTTCTTTAATTCAATTTTGGCTAGTGCATGGATCTGTCTGGCATTTGTGTTTGGGGCTTGAGGCTTCGTTTATTACGCTTTATGTGGGCCTACGTTGTCCTTAATGTCCTTCTCTCGTGAGCTACGGCGCTCGCCATCCCGATAACTACTCTCAACTGCATCGTCCAGGGATCGGTGCAGCTCTCCGCCAATCTAGGTAGCCAAGAGAGGAATGATTTGGTTAAGGATCATTCAGACTGTGCGGGTAAGAGATCGATCCGGGCCGACGAGATGTGTAACGGCCAGCACGAGGCGCGAGATGACGGTTTCAGCACAAAGCCTGCTTCGTCGAACTCCTTCACTCGCAACGGCGACGAGGCTAGAGCCTGGTGGTTTCAGCACAAAGCCTGCTTCGTCGAACTCCTTCACTCGCAACGGGGACGAGGCTAGAGGCTGGTGGTTTCAGCACAAAGCCTGCTTCGTCGAACTCCTTCACTCGCAACGGCGACGAGGCTAGAGGCTGGTGGTTTCAGCACAAAGCCTGCTTCGTCGAACTCCTTCACTCGCAACGGGGACGAGGCTAGAGGCTGGTGGTTTCAGCACAAAGCCTGCTTCGTCGAACTCCTTCACTCGCAACAGCGACGAGCCTAGAGGTTGGCGGCGGCGTTCCAAGATGAGGTTACCACCGCTGGCGTAACTGGCTGGCAAACTTGCACTGCAGCTGGCCGTTCTTAACAACAGTGACTCCAAGGCTGCTCTTCATTGTTTGGTTTCTGCCTTACGCCGCGGACCCCACGAACAACTAGATCTAGAAATCGGACTTCTGCTTCACCGCCTCGTCGAGCAAGGACACGACATCACGTTACAGTGGATTCCAAGCCACGGTTGCATAATGGGCAATGAACTTGCCGACGCAGCAGCACGATCTGCACATGAAGAGGGCTTGCAAGGCTCCATTCCATTTTCAAGAACAGACGATGTAATGAAAATTTGTGTGCTTGCAAATGAAGTCATCAGAAAATATATGGAACGCACCAAGGTTGAAGCACACGTGTCTAAACCGACTGGACCCGTCCCTGCGACTTCGACCCCCATCTGGACTCTCTCGACCCGAGACAGCAGTACTTCCCCGACTCGGGCTTGCTGTTGCTTAAACAAGATATTTCGCCTTCCGAGTCCGTATGACTAGAGCGCGGCTTGCAGCCACTGCGGTGGCAAGGAGACTATAGAACATGTACTTTGCCACTATCCTCGATACAGCGCGCACCGGCTGTCACTAGCGACCGCGTTGGCGCGCCTTGACGATCGACAGATCACTTTCAGAACAGTCAGTCTTGGAATGCCGACATGAACGGTCGTCGCACCAAAAGTCGGTCAAGGCTTTGTTGACATATTTACGTAGCAGCGGCCTATTAGAAAGGCTATAATAATCTCATTCCATACGTTTTCATATTTTTCACGCTTTTATTTTGGTCAGCGCACTTTTTTCCGTATTTAGTTCCCCTTTCCATTCGCATAGTAAAGGGTAGCAAACCGGAGGTTTATAAAATACAAATACAAATATGCCTTTATTTCCATAAACGTACAATTTATGCGGAATTTAAGTAAAAAGTTGCTCGGAGCAACTTGACGGGCCTTAAACCCGGTCTGAGGGCAGCAGCAGAAGGCACAGGCACTGATTTAGAACGACAAATAATACATAAGCAAAAAAACAATGACCAGTTGGCTTAGACAGTTTGCCAGCAAACAGAAATGCAGTGAAGAAAAAAAAAAACATTACAAACCATAAAAACTACGCGAATCCACAGTGTACACTAGAACAACAAAAGCAGCGATAGAATCATTGACAAAGTAATCATTGTAGGAACGAATAAGACATGATTTGACACAAGCTAATATCAAACGGAGATGTGTGACGACAGTCTACTTCAGAAAACATTCACAATTACAACACATTAATTCGTCTTCAAATATCACTGAAACGCTCATATAAATGCGATACAGGACAAGACGTGACATCTATGTTAATACATTTAAGCGTGTTTAATATGCGTGGTAAGCGATGGTACAATATTTGAATAGCATAGTTAGTGCGAGGGTGCGGCACATACCAATGTTCAGGTGACCGTGTACTGTATTCTGTTCTGTTTCTAATTAATTGTGCTAACGACGTGATGTATGACTGGCTTTGTGACTGACTTACCTCTAGTTAACCTCCGTGCCTTTCTCTCATTTGCATCTCTCTCTCTCTATACTAAGAAGCATGTGTCTGTAGCATGACAAACCCGCCTGGGCCTCCCGATTGGAAAACAAGAGAAATGAGACTGAAATAGGAGTCTGAGTGAACTGACGCCTCCCCTGCCTTGTCTCATCCCAACTTGCCTGGCAAATTCGGGGAAAATCCAGAATAGCGATGTCCTCGGCAACCGCCTGAAGGTTTCCTTAAGCCAAGTACAGAGGGTTTGAAGACGGAAATAATGCCGGCATGTTTCTGTAGTTCGCATAACTGGAAATGGTGATTGGCGAGCCTCAGCTATTACAAGAGAACTCGAAGTCGCTCGTGGAACTCCTAGACATAGCCGTAGTCCTCTAGCTAAAAGTCTTTGAAGTCTCTCTTCTGACTTGTGGGAAAGTCCGTGTAAGATGGGCGCGGAATATGCAATTTTTTGTCGTATTAATGCATTGTAAACAGTCAGCATGGACGATACTGATCCACCCCATGATGTGCCTGCAAGTCTGCGAAGTACAGTCACTATGGCATTGACCTCGTTTTCGATTTTTTTAAGTGGGGTGCCCAGGATAGCTGCCTATCAACTATTATGCCAAGAAATCGATGCTGTGTGACAATCATTAGAGGGTGTCCTTCCAGATTAAGAGTGAAATTTTTTAACTGCCTCCGAGTGAAGGGCAATACAGCAGTCTTTGCGTGTGATAGTACCATTCCTCTTTCTCTCAAAAATTGGTTGATGATATTTATGCCGTCTTGCAATGCCATCTGGAGTAGTTGAGCTTTAGACCCAGATGTCCAAATACACACATCATCTGCATACAGTGAAAACTTTAACTTTGATGGCAGTCTTCGCGTTAAATCAGCCATGAGGCAGTTAAAAAGGAAGGGGCTGAGTACGCTTCCCTGTGGTACTCCCTGTTTGACAATATGTTCAGCACTCTTTCCTTCACCCGTCTGAACAAATATTTTGCGACCTGATAAAAATTCAGAAATCCATCGCAAGGACCTGCCAGACAGACCAAGTTCCAACATGCTTAGCAGAACATGAACGTGACTAACGGTGTCAAATGCCCTCTTGATGTCTAGGAATACGGCTATAGTCATGTTTCCACGTGCACGCTCGTGCTCCACACAGGTTACTATATCTAATATTGCATCCATTGTGCATCTATGTTTTCTAAAACCTACTAAGTAGTTGGACAACACCTTCGTTTCATTACACCACCACTGAAGTCGCGCGTCAATCATTTTCTCCATTACTTTGCATAAACAACTTGTCAAACTAACGGCGCGGAAGGATTCAAGGCACAAGGGCGTCTTACCAGGTTTTAAAATTGGTATGATTCGAGCGACTTTCCAAGAGTCAGGTACAGTTTCCTCTATCCATAAGTTATTATAGATAAGTTATTATTAGTTATTATAGTTATTATATTATATTATAATTATTTATAGTATCGTTTCTACTTTTGAGACTTTCGACTACAGAGGTGTGGAGACATTTGCCATAGTCTTCCTGTGGAAATGGTCGCTTTATAAGTCCTGGTGCTTGTGTGAAATGATTATTTGATATGTAACCGTGAACCCTGAATGATGTATGACGGAACCACCCAAGAGATAAGGAGTAGCCGGCGCCTTAAATTGCGCGCCAACATCTCCTTATATCATATCAATAAAAAAAAAAACAGCGGGGAAGCACCGATGACTACTGTCATCATGGCGCCGACAGATGCGCTGCGCAGATGTTGTGAACAAGTCGAAATGAGTCGCTCGTGTCAACTTGAAAGACGACCGAATATGCTTTCTGAGCTTCATGCGTCCCCCCGTCATATATACCATTCCGATTGCAGAATTTTGGGCTAGTTGGTTCATTGGATCAATTTAAGTCACAGCGCTGTATTGATACGGACAAGAAAGACTACAGGACGTGCCCTGATCCTGTCGTCTTTCTCGTCAGTGTCAGTCCACCGCTATGACTTCAGTTGATGCCATTCCGATACCTTCGATATACATATGTATGCCTCTTACTGTACTTGAATCGTCTTTTATATGTTCTGATTTCTTCCAATATTCCGGCGATTCACGTTTATTCTTGCCAGCCCAACAGACTGGCAATCCCACTGCATACAATGTGTTCATAAAGGCAAAATGAGACATCTACCCAATCGTAGCAATTGCTACAAAGGAAACCCATGCGGGTTCCTCGAAAGAAAAGCCTCGCAGTTGAAGAAAAATTTGTACGGGTCGGGCCCCGGGCAAATTTTTCTTCAAATGCGAGGCTTTCCTTTTTCCAGGTAACCCGTATGGCTTTCCTTTGTAGCAATTGCTACGATTGGGTGGATATCTACTTTTTCCTTAATAATCACCTCTCTCCACCTTACGGGTTTCCGCTGAGCTATTGCGTCATACTAAGTGTTCTCTTTACATTCTGTATTTTCACCATGCACCTTTTCTACCACCGCTTCTCCATGGCGGCACGACGTCATGGTCTTCAGGCTTGGGCTCTATCCTCAGCCTGCCGCCATGGCAAAAATTACCAGTTCTATCGCTTGTACTGAGAGCTTTCCTCCCCTTCTCCCTTCCCCAGAATAGGGTAGCAAACCAGACTCTTGACTGGTTAACATCCCTGCCTTCCTATATTCCTCTCTCCTCTTTCCGGTTCATACAAGTACTCGACAATTAACAGTTTACCATAGGATGAGCGGCACTCATTTTTGCATTGTTTACGTATGCGAAAACATTTCGGAAGAAGCGCCTAAGAAACGTCGTCAAAACTTGGCACAGATCAACTACGCTATCCATGGTTCGCTTAATCACACTCTTTATTGTGTGCCCGTTAACACCCTCCACGGTTGCTTAGTGGCTATGGTGTTGGGCTGCTAAGCTCGAGGTTGCGGGATACAATCCCGGCCACGGGGGTCGCATTTCAATGGGGATAAAATGCGAAAACACCCGTATACTTAGATTTAGGTGCACGGTAAAGAACCCCGGGTAGTCCTAATTTCCAGTCCCTCACTACGGCTTTTGGCACGCGAAACCCAATAATGTTTTTTAATACCCGTTAACACCATATATTCGGATAAAACACAATTCGCTGTTAAGTTCCGCATTCTTTTAGGGAAAAAAGCCAGTATTAGATTTTTTTCCATTAGGTTACTCATAAGCAAAAAAAAAAAAATCTTCTTTGCGGTAGCGCATCGAATCTGCTCCGCGGGCGGAAAAATAAAGCGAGGGATAAGTACGACGCTTTATTTGTGGAAAGGTGTGGCTCGGCTCCCGGGTATTAAGCTGAAACAGGCAGCAGGCAATGGTCGGGCGCCGAGCACTCCGCATGCCTTGAAAAGAGCTAAAGCAGAACGTACGACGCCATAAATACAACGGGCAACAATGAAGTCCCCGAGGGTGCAGGTCGAAAATAGCGAGTAAATGGAAGCAAAGACTGTTTGTGACCTAAAAGCGCGGAAAAGGACGCCTCGGGAGACCAAAATCGAGGTGGCAACCATTGCACAACCTCAGTGTTAAAATAGAAAACGTGAAAGCTTTTTGCTCGGAAAGGGGGAAAGTCCCTGGCTGTTTAGCCGACTCATCTACTATAGCCTTATTCCGTTTTTCTCCGATACCGTCTTGTCGCAATGTTTTCTCCACTGACTATTCTTTATTTATTTCTTTTTTCTCTTTTTAGGAAGGTGTGTAAAGATGTGGATGGGGGCGGGTGAGAGACAGTGAGAAATAACGGGTCAAATGTCGTGAGGTTAAGGACTACGGGGAAAAGCTTAAGTGTATTGTGTACGCATGTTGGATGAACAACTTTGATTGACTCAGTTTAAGACATTGGAAATGTTGGCGAATTTCGTCGCTGGCTTTTCTACAGCATTTGATTGTCGAAGAAATACAAGTTACGCAATGAGATAAGCGAATAAGCAAGTAAACACACGCGCGCGCGTCTTTACGAGCACTTCGTGTTGTTGTTCTTGAAGCGATGAGCAATGTTGTGGGCGAGACAAGACATATGGCAAAAAAGATTGTGGACAAATAAAAAGCAATTTTAAGAAAACAACAGAATATACGCTGAAAGCTCCCAACCCCGAGATAGCGGAATAAACGACCAGACAATTGAGCTAATCAACCCACTTCTAATCCATTGTAATCACAGGAAAACACAAATAGTCCATTCACGCCTTTTTAATTGCAGTGAGGCAGATGGCATTTTCCGGACATGAGTCGATACCGAGGACTTTCGATATCTACTATTGAATATTTATCTTGCTGACGCTGCCACTTGTCACCTAACAAGCTGTTTCACTGGTTTACCGACACATGGGAACGCCTAACACATCTTCTCAGCTGGCCTAGATCTGATTCGCAGGGCTTGTGCAATGACTTTCTTAGTCGTGGCATTACCTTACTCCGATATTTTATGGTGTCATGGATGACTGTTACTGCTTTCATGAAATTGATCCAGGTTATATGCTATGCACTTAACCATTCGGACTAACCGTTGCCAATTTAGCGAGTTAGAATTGTTTGATTATTTATGCTTTACCACGTCTCACGGTTGACAGTGTTGCGTACTTAACAGCTTCAACTTGACAGCATTTACAGGTTCGCTTCGTGGATTAACATGAATTTTCGGAATGGGAAGTTGTCGAGGAAAAAGCACTGTTTAATGTTTTCTTCAAAGATCGCGCATGCTCGATCTACTATACTACATCTATAGTATGTGATAAACACAAGTAGAAAATCAATCGGCACTGCAGGCATAACGAGTGTCCAGACTACCGATTCTATAACAGCACCGCGCGAGTTAAGTGGCCGGCCGGTCAGTGCATGCGCACCAAGCTCACAGGAAGCGCATGTTTCGTCTATTATGCTCTTTCCACCAGCACGACACGGCCCCTGGCGCGATCAACTCGGTGCAAGTCACCATGGCGCAAGCTCCCCGGCTTACCGGAGATAACGGCTTCCAGCGAACTCGATGCGCATGCGCTACTCTAGCTGATCTTGTCGCTTCGCGCGCTTAGAAGGCGCCGACCGGCCGGCCAGACGCCGCTCGCGCGGTACTGTTAGAGAATCGCTAGACAGTACGTGTACACTCCATGGAAGACGTTCGTCCAACGCCACCAACTCGCCAAACCACGCAAGGCGATACCTCGTTGCTGTAAGTTTCATGAATACTGCACTATATACGAGCTTGGGACATCTAATTTGGCAGCCGCGTTCTCACGTTGTTGTTGTTGCGGGTCCAATCAAGACAGCTTGGAAAACGTTCTCGTAAGCATGGAATATGTACGGGCCCTTTTGCTATGAGCTCTTTTTTTGCCACTCTTCTTCGGTGTTCTGTTTATATAAAGGCGCTGTTCTGTGAGTCTATAGGAGTTATCGTTTATCGCACATTGAAGCCTGTTGGTTATTCCACCGAATTGGCAGCTACGTCAGTTCTTTACTGCTCTTGTTGCGCCTGATTTTTCAAAACCGGCAAAGGTTGTGTTTCACTATTATATTTGATGAACGAAGCATCTAACTCCCACTTTATTGTATCTGCATTCGTACAGACTTTATTAGAATCCCAAGCATTCGACTTTTGTTAAATTCTGCTCTGTTGTTCTGATTTCATGTTTTTATAGGCCATTTATATGAAAGGACCATACATTTACAGTATTTACACGCAGTGCATCTTAAATTTTTCTAGTGAGAAAGAATAAGCAAAAAGCTTGAAAATGCAACTTTTATTCAAAAATCCGAAAAACTCATTCTTGTCTACGCAGTTTAGGAACCGTGTGGGCTCCCGTGATACGAGCGTTACTGCTGATAAGGTGAGTACAAGCGTTGACTTTAAACTGATCCGTGCTAGGCGCTCATTTAAAATGGCCCACAGGTTTCATATAAGGAATGCCAACTAAATGTCTGGCGCTGTGATTGCTCATCAATCGTGGCATTCTTGGCTATGACACATTTCGTACAAGATTTCATACAAAAGTGCCCGCCTTATACAAGTTTGTATTTTAGGCAAAAGAGATTTTTTTTTATAAAAGGCTATAAGCGCAGAAAACGTGGCGTTTTCTCTGACGAGTTCCTAGGCAAGGTGGACATACCTTGCCGATAATAACGTGAGCTTCATAAGACTAAATAAAAAAATAATTACATGTTTTATTGGTGCCTTAGGGGCAGCGAAATTGAAGACACGCACATTTTAAAGCACCCTCATCTTTCAAGAATGTTGATAGGCGCACCCAATTCGAAATATTTATCATCTAAATTCCTGGCAATATGGAAACCGAGCGCCGAAGGAGCGCAAAAATGCGGCCGCGCTATCATATCAGGCCGAAATGCCCAGTGACGACAAGTGCATGGGAGATGAAAAGCAAATGGGTTGGTCAGTCGCGGCACCTACTGATACGTATTTGCCTAGCAAGAATGTGCAGCTTTGTGTCGGGTCAGGAGTTGTCGCGGCGTCATCATCATCATCAGCCTGGTTACGCCCACAGCAGGGCAAAGGCCTCTCCCATACTTCTCCAACTACCCCGGTCATTTACTAATTGTGGCCATGTTGTCCCTGCAAACTTCTTATCTCACCGCCCACCTAACTTTCTGCCTCCCTCTGCTACGCTTCCCTTCCCTTGGAATCCATTCCGTAACTCTTAATGACCATCGGTTATCTTCCCTCCTTATTACGTGTCCTGCCCATGCCCATTTCTTTTCTTGATTTCAACTAAGATATCATTAACTCGCGTTTGTTCCCTCACCCAATCTGCCCTTTTCTTATCCCTTAACGTTACACCTATCATTCTTCTTTCCATAGCTCGTTGCGTCGTCCTCAATTTAAGTAGAACCCTTTTCGTAAGCCTCCAGGTTTCTGCCCCGTACGTGAGTACTGGTAAGACACAGCTGTTATAAACTTTTCTCTTGAGGGATAATGGCAATCTGCTGTTCATGATCTGAGAATGCCTGCCAAACGCACCCCAGCCCATTCTTATTCTTTTGATTATTTCAGTCTCATGATCCGGATCCGCAGTCACTACCTGTCCTAAGTAGATGTATTCCCTTTCCACTTCACTCACTACCTATTGTAAACTGCTGTTCTCTTCCGAGACTGTTAAACATTACTTTAGTTTTCTGCAGATTAATATTTAGACCCTCCCTTCGGCTTTGCCTCTCCAGGTCAGTGAGCATGCATTGCAGTTGGTCCCCTGAGTTACAAAGCAAGGCAATATCATCAGCGAATCGCAAGTTACTAAGGTATTCTCCATTAACTCTTATCCCAAATTCTTCCAAATCCAGGTCTCTGAATACCTCCTGTAAACACGCTGGGAATAGCATTGGAGAGATCGTATCTCCCTGCCTGACGCCTTTCTTTATTGGGATTTTGTTGCTTTCTTTATGGAGGAATACGGTGGCTGTGGAGCCGCTATAGATATCTTTCAGTATTTGTACATACGGCTCGTCTACACCCTGATTCCGCAATGCCTCCATGACTGCTGAGGTTTCGACTGAATCAAACGCTTTCTCGTAATCAATGAAAGCTATATATAAAGGTTGGTTATATTCCGCACATTTTCTATCACCTGATTGATAGTGTGAATATGGTCTATTGTTGAGTAGCCTTTACGGAATCCTGCCTGGTCCTTTGGTTGACGGAAGTCTAAGGTGTTCCTGATTCTATTTGCAATTACCTTAGTAAATACTTTGTAGGCAACGGACAGTAAGCTGATCGGTCTGTAATTTTTCAAGTCTTTGGCGCCCCCTTTCTTATGGATTAGGATTATGTTAGCGTTTTTCCAAGATTCCGGTACGCTCGAAGTCATGAGGCATTGCGTATACAGGGTGGCAAGTTTCTCTAGAACAATCTGCCCACCATCCTTCAACAAATCTGCTGTTACCTGATCCTCCCCAGCTGCCTTCCCCCTTTGCATAGCTTCCAAGGCTTTCTTTACTTCTTCCGGCGTTACCTGTGGGATTTCGAATTCCTCTAGAGTATTCTCTCTTCCATTATCGTCGTCGGTGCCACTGGTACTGTATAAGTCTGTATAGAACTCCTCAGCCACTTGAACTATCTCATCCATATTAGTAATGATATTGCCGGCTTTGTCTCTTAACGCATACATATGATTCTTGCCAATTCCTAGTTTCTTCTTCACTGCTTTTAGGCTTCATCCGTTCCTGAGAGCATGTTCAATTCTATCCATATTATACTTCCTTATGTCAGCTGTCTTACGCTTGTTGATTAACTTCGAGGCGGCATGCTTCCATTCAAACTTCATCCCAGGCTTCTTTGCACCCTTAAGCATAATTACACCATTTCTGACGTATCTTGCACCACAACAATAATCGTCATCTATCTCGTCCGGATTTCCTTCCTTTAATGCTGTCAGCCCGGCACGTCCAAGTCACGAATGGCATGCGTGTTATCAGCACAACAGAGCATTCTCGACAGGAAAGTAGCGAGCGTAGCGTTTTCAAGAAAGGAAACGCAAGCAAGGCAGATGACAATCATCGTTGTGCGGCAAATATACACGCCAAATGGTGTACATTTAAAAGTGTAGGGAGCGTTGTCTCAAACTCAGCGGGACGCGTTCAGCCTCGATATTGTCTTGATTGAGCTTTGCAATTTTATATTAAATACCTCGAATGAGTGGCTACTTTTAATGTCTTTAAAAGATAGGTGTGCATGAAGATGTCACTGCCTCGAAATTTGCCATTTAGACCACTGCTCCCAAGGCACTTACAAAAATATAGATAATTAATGAATTTTGTTAATTCCCCTTCTGAAGATGACGTCATTAGCGGCAAAGAAAGTACGCCTCACCTAGGAACTAGTCAGCAAGAACCCCGTGTTCTATGCTCTTTTTACTGCTTTATAAAAAAATCTCTATTATTTAAAACAAATACACTAAGCTGGTTTAAAAGCCATAGTAGTGGTGGATGCAGATGCTACCGGACATTTACGTCTAGCAATCTCATGCATACCAATGCATTATCTTTTTTGCCGGAGAGGCCAAGAACTGGCGAAGCGAGCCAGAGCAACAGTGCGCAGCTTTTGTGCTTGTCTTCGGCGTTCGTTCATCATGGCCTCATGGCTTTGTCGTCAGCTGCAGCGTCATCTTCCCGTAGTGCCTAAGCAGGCAGCGCCGGCAGATCACTACTGGGGCCGAAATTGAGTGCGTTTTTTTTTCTTTGAACAGGTGTATAAGCAGAAAGAAAAATCTTGTCAATAGCGCAAACCGTTCGGATTGAGTGTGCGCATCTCACTAATAGAACTTGTAGGATCCGATCAACGAACAGAGAGACCCTCGAAAGGCTAAATCAATTCAGCGGATAGCTCAGATTAGAAGGCTATATGTCATGCTTTGGTACGATGATTTCGTGCTCTTTTTTTTATTGTGTGTGCGTGTGTGTGTGCGTGTGTGCGTGTGTGCGTGTGTGCGTGTGTGCGTGTGTGCGCGTGTGCGCGTGTGCGCGTGTGTGCGTGTGTGCGTGTGTGCGTGTGTGTGTGTGTGTGTGTGTGTGTGTGTGTGTGTGTGTGTGTGTGTGTGTGTGTGTGTGTGTGTGTGTGTGTGTGTCATGTTGTGCATTACTGTAGGAGAAATTCGGGGCGTAATGGTCTTAACAGTTTGCTGAAAAAATTCCGGCAGAACTCACCTCTTGATGACGGTCGACATTAATACGAATGGCATTAACGCAGTGTAGCAACACACCGTATTGCTGAAGTCCCATTTATTTACAAACAGTTGTAATCGCTCTAAGATTTTCAATGCTTTGGCTAAATGCTGCGTACACTGTCTACGGCCCACTTTGCTATGACATTCACTTACTAGGGTTGTGGCTGGGAGTTGCCTTCACAAAAGCTTATTCGGCACTAATTGGAATGGCTGATAGTCCTGCAAGTGATGTTTGCGGATGCGAGGAGAACATTGATCACTTATTGTGAGACTTTTCCCAAGTTGAAGCACAAAGACAATCTTTGTTCAACACATTGATGAAACTAGATGATCGTCGTCTCAGTGAACAAACAGTACTAGTACACCAATAACCGGCTCAGAAGGCAGTGAAGGCACTTTTGGGCTTTCTGAAAACATGGGGTTTCTACAAGCGGCTTTGACTCAAGCACTGTCCATGCACGTTTCTATACCCCCTCCTTCTCATTTTTCGATCTTTCTTTTCCCTTTCGCCAGCCTTGGGTAGCCAACCGGACTCTTGAATGGTTAACATCCCTGCCTTCCTTATTTCTCTCTCTCTCTCTCTTTTCGCTGACTAGGGCTGACCATGATGGTATGACGATGATGGAATGAAGAAGAAGAAATGACGTCGATAGAATGACAAGGCGGTATGACGATGACATTGGGGCGGAAATCCTGAAATTATGATGGTATAACAATGACAGCGTCACAACAACGGCATTATGAAAATAGAATGAAGATTTCGGTATGGACGATGACTGTATAACAACAGAATGCATGACAACTGTGCGGTGATAAACACGATGGCGCGACAATGACGGCATGGACGCTATTGAAAGACAACAGCATGATTACGATTGAAGAACGACTAAGGAATGGCATCGATTTAGCGACGGAGGTATAATGACCACGATGGTGTGACGTCGATGTGATGACGATTCTGAAATGACGACTGTTGCATGGCAGAGACGACGATAGTATGCGCGACGTAAATGGGATGTCGACTACTGTATGGTGACGATGCCTTGACGGTGACAGTTTGATAGCTGCCGCACGCCAACGATATGACTACCAATGAGTGGGGACAACCGTACGACGACGACAAAATGACAAAAATGGTTTCGCAACGGCGGCACAGTTACGATACAATGATGAAGAAGGAATGACTTAGCTAGAACGATGATGGCGATTTGCCGACAATGGTACTGACGAGAATGAGACAAATTTGCACCACTTGAAGATTTCAAGTAGCCTCAGGTGTTCAGTGTAAATCAGAGCTTTCAATATACGACGACATTTACAAAGAAATTAGGCAAATGTTCTCGAGAAGAAAAGTAAAAATATAATTAAAATTCAGGTATTGTCCATTTCTCCGAAGCTCACAAATTTTGCTTACCTGCTCTGCACTCCAGGCACTAGCACCAAGTTTTCCTCTCGTTTAATAAGTATGCGTCTCTATAACCCTGGCATGATGTTCCTGCACCAAAGTAAAAAGAACGCAAAATTGCGTCACACAGAAAGCAGGGCGCAAGACTCCTGAACGGTGAAATTGTGTCCGCACGAATGCGCCTGGGCTTGTTCCTAGCATCGACCGAGAAAGTTGTGCCGACGTCATTGCCAGATCTTCATCTCCAACAGCGGAGAAAGGCAGTCTGGCGGAAAGCGCGAACGCCGCGCTCAGGCTTGCGCTTCCTGGGTGCGGAGCTTTAGTCCTGTTTTCTAAGTGCATTTTCTAAGCGCACTGCTGGATTGTGTTGTCTGGCGCACCGTTCGCGGGACGAAGTGTTCCCCGTCTTATAGCCGTTTCGGCGGAACTACTTCACCCATTGCTTCTGCTTCTAGTTTACTCCCTCTTGTTATGGCTGCTCGTGTTCACCTCGTCCTTTGCAGAGTACAGCGGAAGCTTATCAACGCGCCCCATTGCATCGAACGCCCACGGTATAACCTTCTCCTTCCCTTCTCCGCGCAGTTTGGTTCATGTAGACAGTGCCCTAGTTGGCAGCGTGCGTGCTTGTTGTTAGGTCGCACGAATGGCGCTCTGATGGGTGACGTCGAACATGGTTGCACGTGTAGTTCTCGTTCGTCACTTACGGTAGTAGTTAGCGGCTCGGTAGAAATATAGGGCTTCTATATTTTTGACGCATACGCCCTTCAGAAGTGCGCTGAACGAGAACGAAGCCATGGTTGCTTCATGTTGTTGCATGTTTGCGCCTAGCCTACTCAGGTGTGACGCTCTTTGGCCACACCTGGCCCTTGCGCCATTAAACATCATATATTCATTCATTCATTCATTCATTCATAGCCTAGTCAAGCTCAGTGGTGAATTTCAGCAGGATGCGTTTTTTGCCATCTTCAGGCCTCACGCATGTGCTCAGCACCGTGTGAATTCGTTAATTTCTTTATCGCTTAGTTCATCCTACCCTAATTTATTTTTCACATTGCTCTAGACACCAACTATGCGAGAGACAACGCACTGATGCAGGCAGAGAGGCACAAAAGTGGATATTTGTTAGGTTCTAGTTTCTTTGAGACGGGAACAAGTTAGTATAAAACATTATTTACGCGTTGTAGCTATACTTCTATTATACACTCGATATTTTTTGAAGAATGCATCGCAAGCTTGTCACCGTTGTTTTGGCTGCAGATCATAGAGTGCCTTAATACACGCGCACTGTGAATCTCACCCAACTACCGCCCCGCTATAGTGTCAATTTCAAAGCTGACTCACAAAACCAGCCAATTTCAAAGCACTCTCGCCTTCTGTTGTCGCCGCTTGCTTTCGTCTGTGCATTTTGCTCTGGTTATAGTGCTTGAAGCAAAACGTAGCATGACCCACCCACAGAAAACCGTCGCAATCGCCAGTGTACTTAGGTATGCAATGGTGCACGTTGATACCCCAAGTGGCCATACAGCAATTATATGGACACTCCAGGAGACGACATCGACATTTCCACTCATTTGCGCTGAACAAAAGCGCAAACGCTCAGTTTAAGCAGTATGCACGCGTTACAAAGAAAGAAGCTCCATCACGCACCGAGAGGGATCCCTAACTGAACCTACAAAACGCGACGCTGAGCATCGATCATGTTCGCTTCTAGCGAGGTCGCCGACGCCGCCGGATCTGGTGACGCCTGACCCTCTTCACCTCTGTGAGGAGGGTCAGGCATCGTCAGACCCTGCGGCGCCGGTGATGAAAGCGTAAGCTATCTTCTCAGAGCGCACAATGCTTGGAGCTCGCCTGCCAGACTTCCCACGTTTCTGTTGAAAACTCCCCCCGTCGGGCCGCAGAGGCGCGTAGAGTGGGCACACGCTTTTAGGGGGGAAGCGAGAAGTACCGGGCAGGGAGGGGGGTGCAAGCAGTGGCCGTACGTCTAGTCCGAGCGTCGTCGGCGCTGCGACGGCTCCGGATTGGAGCTACGGGCGCGTACCTAAAGTGTGCCTGCGTGTGTATGTGTGGAGGGAGATAGAGAAGTTTAGTGTAGGTGCTAGCGTCGGGCTGCCAATAACGCGGTGGTCGCGCAGTTTCGTAAAGGATCTCTTTTCTCTCGATATAGTTGTTCGGAGTGTGGTGCGCGCCGCTTGGATAAACTTTTAACGTTGCTACCGTCGCAGCGATTTTAGCAATGGCTTTTTTTTATGATTGTATAGTAAAAAATTACCAGAATTCACTCGTACCAGTTTTTTTCTTCAGGCTCAATCGGACTTCGACTAACCAAAATTTTACTCAGCCAGACTCACACGCCCGGTTCATTCTGTATAGTTTAGGGGACTCTGAGTGAGTCGGCTCATAGGCAAGTTTGCCAACCAATGCGGATCGCGGTAAAAAGAAACCCAAGTGAGGACAAGGAACCCTCTCCAGAATTTCGATCTCGAGATGGCATCGAACTAGATGGCCGGTGCGAGCCTGTGACAATTTTTCCGGTTACGATGGGGAATGTAACGAGTGGGTTCATTCCCGGACCAACTAGCCTAACGTCAGACACTGTTTGGTTTTGCTAAGCTTCCGCAAATAACTGCAGCTCCAAAGGACATGACTGACTTGCGTAGAGAAAGATAATAGATATCAATACGATAACATAAGCCACGAGCGGGTGTCGGGAGTCTAAATGCTTTCAAATCTTTCAGAGCTGCTAGCCTTCATTGCCCAGCGACCTACGTAGGTGATCATGGAGAAGAGAGAGAGAAGGGAAGAAGAAAAGGCAGGGAGATTAACCAGACTGAGTCCAGTTTGCTACCCTACACGTGGGGAGGGGAATGGGGAGTGAAAGAGAGAGAAAGCTTAGGTGTAGGATATCTACAGTCGGGCACTCAAATCTGTTGCCTTCAGGTAGTGAAAAAGCGCTCGAACTGCTTTCTGGGCTAATGACCTGTGAGGCCAGGCACCCAAGATCTTCGCTTCCATAAATGGCCTGTGGTCCAGTCTATTCAAGGCACACTGGAGAGTCTCACGTTGATTATCGAAGCGAGAACAGTGGCACAGAAGATGATTGATGGTCTCTTCACACTTGCACTTAGCGCACATTGGGGAATCCGCCATTCCAATACGATAGCTGTAGGAGTTGGTGAATGCTGCTAATACCCACAGCCGACACAGCAGTGTTGCGTCACGTCGTGAAAGGTTCGCTGGTAATTTAAGTTTCAGTGATGGGTCGGGGCTGTATAAACGACCCCAGTGGCTTAAACATGGAAACGGGCTTGTTATAACACAGAAAGCAGCTTTTCTTCGGTTTGACCACCTCATCAATATCTGTGCACGATCAAATGATAAGGCGATGTGTCATGAGATGAGGATTACAGAATTCACCGGCCACAATTAGCCGAATTTCTCTGCAGACATCTCTTGAGTAATGAAGCTTATCAGAGAACATCTATTATTTCCCACATCAGGATATCTAATGCTGCGAATAAGCGGAAAAGAATAAGCTAATTGAAGATTAACACGGACGATAATGTGTTTCCTTACAATGATCTATGTTCGGAATACTGAGCAGTTACCGGGCTTTCCTTCTTAAGTTAAAACAAAATAAATGCAGTAAGAGGAAGCTTACCTTCTTTGCATTTGGAAGATCACAGGGCTGCTGCTTCACCTTGGCTGTGGCATTGTTCCACAAAATGTGAAAAAAAAAGAAGAGGCAGCGCGAACCTTCAGATCTCGCCCGGTCTGCCTTCTACGGCGGCGTCCTCTGGCGCCGTAAACCTCCGCTAACAGCGCCATTACGGGGTAGCCGAGCGTGCGCGCCGCGCTACACTTTTTTGGTGGGAAGCGCGGCGAATGGGACGGCCGGAGTGAAATGAGCCGGTGCGTGCAAATCTCGGAGGCCATGGTTGGTCACACGTTGCCTACGCAGAAATGCTCAGCAGAGTTAGCGCAGCACTTCATTCTTGTCACAACGGCGGCGGCCAAGTTTTCTTAAGAGAGGAGAGCAACTTCTGCTCGAAAATAAGTTGTATGGTTCATACAAAAAAAAAATGAACTGTCACTTTGTGGTTTCACGAATAAGCGACGACGGTAAGGAAGCAGATATATGGCAAAACCATAACTTTTATGAACTAGCCAACATTTTTTTAATACCATGCTATATTTTTGAACCATAAGTTTTGTAAACTTACCTATATGCAAGCGTATCATTCGCAGGTGTCTCTTATGCGCACTTAGTTTAAACAGTGAAGTAGTGTTTTTGTGCATAGAAACTGTAACAAAAAGAGAATGGATTGCCACAAAGAATTGGTGTTTATAGTTTCTTGGCTATATAAACTTTTAAAATTAAAACACCTTGGACAAAAGGCAAGAAAAGCGTTTCTGAGCAGTTTCAACAACTCATGACATAGAGGTACTGTTCCCCGGCAATGGAAGTTAAGTCAGCTGGTACCTTTGCTAAAGCCGGGAAAATATCCGTTTGATTTGGCGGCATATCGCCCTATCGCTCTGTCCAAGTGCATCGGAAAGGTGATGGAAAGGATGGTCCTTGCAAGTCTAGAATGGTATCTCGAACGTTACAATATCTACCCAGCTTCCATGGCAGGCTTTCGCCGGGTTGTTACTCAATTAATAGCACCATTGACCTGACAACGTTTGTGCAACAGTAGAAGAGCCGTAAGCGCATATCAGCTGCCCTCTTTCTCGACGTGAAAGGCGCATATGACAACGTTGCACATGACGCCGTCATCAACTCCCTGGAGACTATTGGAATTGGCGGCCGCATGCTTCGCTGGTTATCCACTATATAACTCGTCGGTCATTTTTGGTACGAGCAGATGATGGCCCCACAGCTGAATATTACACTTACTGCGGCGTTCCTCAAGGAGGAGTATTGAGTCCCACATTGTTCAATGTGACACTCATTGGACTAGCTGAAGTTTTACTTAAAACAGTATGCCTCTCGATATACGCAGATGACATCTGCCGTTGGACGTCTGCGGTAACTCGCCTTCAGGTTCGCGCGCGATTGCAGCGGGCAGCAACCTTGACATCAGCATATTTTCAAACACAAGGCTTGACTGTATCGACCGAGAAATGTGCATTGATTGTATTCACACGTAAACCTATGACACCATACCCAGTCTCCATTAATGGACACACTATCACCTATAGAAAGACCCACCAATTTTAGGGTGTAATAATTGATCGAAATCTTTCCTGGAGCCCTAGTTGCACGTACCTGAGGAAAAAGACTTGTCGATTGATCAGGTACTGCGACTCATGTGCGGGAAAACATGGGGCACACCTGTACGCTCCATGCTTCAGTTGTACAGAGTTCTATTCCTAGGCTATTTACACTACAACCTTCCAATAATATCCAGTACGTGCAAGTCAAATGATACAGGGCCAGCATTGCGCACGTATTTAGGACTTCCTTGCTGTGCATCAACAGCCGCGACAATCATGTTCTCCAAAGATCATTCCATCCAAACATACGTTGCTGTGGATTTTCTCAGGACGCATGTCCGTCATCTTTCCCGCGTCCCTGATAATCACTTGGTGTTCTTTCCATCGCAGAGACCACGTGCAACATTTTCTGAAGTTATAATCCCCCATACAGATTGTCTCCCTTTAGGATACGTACCAGCAGCAAGGCCTTCATTACCCTTGTGGTGTCTCCAACAGCCTCAGCTGCACCTAGGTATTCCGGGTGCAAAGAAGGCCATATATCATAGGACTCATGAGCAGCTGACATATGAAATAAGAGAAGATCGCCATCATGCTATCGCCAAAGCGCATTAAATGATATTCCAGTTGCTACCTGCACATGCCGGTATTGCTGGTAATGACCTCGCCGACGAAGCCACCCGGTCTGCCTATATGGATGCCCGATCAGTTCCCATCCCCTTATCAAGAACCGACGCTGCAACACAGCTTCATATTGTGGCTAGAGCTATGACCCACAAATAATGGTCTTCTCCCAGTGTCCCGAAGTGTCACCTTCATAGGCGGGATCCATATATAAAGGTACAAGTGCCATAAAAAATTTCCCGCTCTGAGGCGACAGTATTGTGCCACCTCTGGCTCGGGGTGGCATTTACGAAGGCCTGCTCGTTCCGCATTGGAATGGGGATTACACACACGTGCGACTCTTGCGGAGCCACAGAAACGATTGAACAGATCCTATGTATCGTTCCCCAATACGAGGTCGAGGGCGAAGTTCTCCGGACAGCTCTGAACCAGGTGGAAAATCCTTGGACACTGGCCGTTCGCGTCGTCGGCACAGGCCACGAAAGCGCTCTTGAAATACATCACGTCGAGAGGTCTTCGTAACTGTGTAGACTCGGTGCGAACCTTCCACTGTGCGCTAAACTGTGCTCTCTCTCTCTCCCCTTTCCCTCTCTTCATCCCCATACCCCTTCCCCCAGTGCAGGGTAGCAAACCGGACGTGCGTCTGCTTAACCTCCTTGCCTTTCCTGTCTTCTATTTCTCTTTCTCTCTCGCAAAACGGATGTTGATGGGCTATTTAGTTATTGCTGTGCATCACATAATCGCGAAATCCCAAATCCTGTTGGCCGGTAAACATGGTACAAACAACACATTTGGCTGAAGTGCCTGAATTCTTCAGTTAGCTCTTTCCCATTTTGTGTTGCCGCTGCTTCACCTACTCTTATAGGCCCTACGATGCGTAAAAGCTATAGATAAAATTTTCTTTGCTGCCATTCATGCGAACTTTCCGATACGTTACTCGAAAGGCGTACTTTATTTTACTGAACATTGCGTTATGGTAAATCTCCTGGCACATTGTTTTTTTTTTAGCAATGCAGGTCAACACGACGCAGTTTGAGCTACACCACAGCAGTGAGTGGGCGAACCAACACATCCAACCAACTGCACGCGACTCGCGGCAGATCTGACACCCCGCATTAGATCTGCCACGGCCACTTTGCGCTGCGACCACGCCGCATCGCAATGCCCTATCTGTTGCCGAGACAGCACAAACGTAGGAACAGAGATACATATGGGGCGTCGCCGCCAAACGCTGCAGAGACGCCGCCTGTGGGGACCCACAATGCGCGCAACCGGAAATTGCGATCAGGGCCGCCCGTCTACAGAGGGCTCTGTCAGCAGTCCTCGGCGGGGAAACGGAAGCGCAAAAGCACCCGCTGTCGCCAGGCGTACGATGACTGTGCGAAAACTGTTCCCCTGCGAGCGCACTCAACGTGTTACGCCGCCGTTCCCTCGCAAAGGCCGCTAGCCAATCGTTGGAGGGAGTGAGCTATATGCTTTCTCTCGCGCGAAGTGCCGAAACATTCGTCGTAAAGCAACGATGATTACCGGTAAAAAGTGACGGCGGTCTGACGACATTTGAAAGGGACTTCGAGAAAAAAAGCTAAGGAAGCACCTAAGTGTGCCTGATAGAATAGTGTGTAAATATGCGGCAGACCAATGCTCTTTCGTCAGAATATGGACGGGAAAAGTGCGAGAAATTTTACTTTGAAATACTAATTCGTGGCACCAGTTCACAATACTTTATTGATAGACAGGCAAAGATTGCAGGAGCAGGAGCTTGATGTGGGCGAGTTGGTTTTGCATACTTGAAGAAAAGAGCGCTATGAAGACGCGGACTAAAAGAGGAACATTTACGTCGTACATGTTCCTCTTTTAGTCCGCGTCTTCGTAGCGCGCTTTTCTTCAAAGATTGCAGGCTCTGCCAATTCTGACGGAAAATTTATTTTCCAGAATGTGAAGCATCACATTTTATTGTAAAGGCACTTCAGTGTTTCAAATACCCTCATTTCTCATTTTTCGGCACCGCCTTTTGTGACTGATGGTGCTTTAAGGCTTGTTGGCACTAAACCAGACAACATTCTTATATGAGGAAGCGCGCCACAAATCTAAGTAGCGATTATTGTGGATGTGCCAACAAATGTAGAGTCACATTGTGTTTTTTGCCATGCAAGTTGATTTGTTTGCGAAAACCAGGCCGCAACAACAAATTCTCCAACTTCCAGTGGAAGAAAAGAAAAGCACTTTTATCTACATCCCCACAGTATACAGGCCTTGTATGTAGGAAGATGAAACAGGTAACTTTACATTTGTGGCGACAGCGTTTAACAGATTGACGATATCATGAGCCCTGCGGTGAAGGGGGACACTAGTACGCCATGAAAACATTTTAGTGACTCCTAAGCTAGATATTAGCCAAATTGGCAACAACACTAAATAACCAGCCATTTGCCATCAGTTAGGTCGGCCCACAACGCCCGGAGTTTTCTAGCATCATCCCGCATGAAAATAGCGTAAATGGCGTCAGCCGCCTTTAGGCTTTACAAAAGCTTCGTTTAATGGACTACCGCTGTTATAGCGGAGCGGATAATTAGGTCCTTAAATTGACGAGGACCCTGCAAGGAAGTGTTAAATGTTTAATATCCCTCTGAAAGTGAGATAGACCCATAAGGTCTCTGAAGTTAGCTGACACGCACCAGGAATAGAAGTTGTCCATTTGTTTGATGTTATTCTGCGATTCCCGTGCCTTTCCCCGCTTCCAGCTTCTGCACACACTCGATCGGGGAACCGTGGCTAGGCTGATGGCAGTCTGCCTTGAGCCCTAACGACTGAGCTCGTTCGTCTGAGGCGCCAATGTTGCTTCAGGAGACAGGCATTTGTAGAGAGCTTTGGCGCATGAGAATCCCAAAAGCCAAGAAGAGTCGTTTATTAGGATTAGTATTGGCAGGTAGAGGCGCCTACTACATCTTGGTGGGCGCGTGTGCCTTGTTGACGGGACGGATCAACTTTCTTGCACAAGCTCCACCTTGCAAGTCAGGGAAGATTGCTGGCGTTCGAGAAGAAGGGCGGAGAAAATGTAATTCGGCTTTCGTCGGTTTAGAGGACGTTGGCGCCATACTCGCGCTGCCGAGAACCACGGAACCATTACGATTCCTGCTTCCGAATGTTTCCACGTAATGCCGCTCATCGCTGCTCACTGAAGTTTCTTTTCAATCTCAGACTGCCTGGGTAAACAAAGAAAAATATCTACATAACCACTAGAAAATTCACTAAACACAGAAAAATAACCTGAAAATTTGGGTTCGCCATCGCTTTTACATTGGTATTGCAAGAGTACCGTGTTCTTGGCAACTCAGACAATGTTGCGCAAAGAATGTTTTGACATCGAAATTCCCAGACGCTTCACAGGCTGTATCCACGAACTTCTTTTCTATAAAAACATGAAAGGAAACAGTCAGAAAGCGATTACGTACCTCAATATTATGGTAAATGTGAAATAGAATGTCACGCGGGCTAGCTGGAATCGGTTGCCAAAGGACAGCGGTAATTGGAGGTCGCAGGTAGAGGCCTTCGTCCTGCAGTGGACATAAAGTAGGCTGATGATGATGACTAGTTACCTTTGTAGTCCACACATGTGTGCGCTAAGGAAGACCACATGGTCAGATTTAATCTTGAAGCACTCAACTGCAGCTTTCCTCCTCTGCATCGACAACCTGACCGTAGTGCGCCGAATTTTTAATACGAAAACAATAATATATGCCCCATTACACGAAAATCTGTTGTAGTCGGCGGCCTTACCGAATGAAGACACCATGAATGGCCCACAGCGCAGAGTAAATACACGTCTAAACATGCTCGGATAAACATCAGATTTATTAGCGAGGTACCTGTAAACAAAGTAAATTCTTGCCCTTGAGAAGAAGATTTGGTAAATTTTGGTCTGCCTTGGAATCGCGCCCGGGCCTCCGGGGCTTGAGAGGGGCACGCTTCCCCGACGCCGTCGTGGCTCCACGGTTCCGGTTGACTAAAGATGTGCCTAGTGCGGGCACGATCGCACACGTCACATCGCAGACATCTGGTTGACCAAACGCGTGGGCTAGTGCGTGCGTCGTTAAGCATGTGACGACGCAGCCAATGGGGACGTAGTGGCACCCCATCATCAGTGCAGAATATTAATGCATAAAGAAACGTTAATGTGCACTTGAACGCCGCTGAGCAGTCCTTTTAGTTATAAACTAATCGAGGACAAACTGGCACGTTGAGATGCTTGGCACGTTTTCATTTCGCCAAACCGAGGTGCAGTTAGAATGAACGCGTTCGGCAGGCTCCGAGATCTACAAACTGTATAATGCTTTCGCATTCCCACACGTAAGCTATCTTAAGTGCGTCTGCCATGTCTCCTTCTTTTGTAAAAGAAAGAAATGGTAAGGTATACGGAAGGCTATCCTAATGTCCCGAACAGCACTCAGGAAAAAGAAACAGAGTAGAGAAGAAGAAAACAGCATAACCCGTTGTTATTGTAAGAAAATAGCACAGGCTCACTGCAACTTAAAAGGTGCATCTCTTTTGTCCAACGCTCACACATAACTGTGCTCGGTAAATCTGGCACTCATCTTTGTCCTATTCAAAACAAAAATTGCCGGAGACACTTCCTGCTGCTTACGTGTGGGTATACGAGCACTTATACCGTTTATAGAACTCTGAACGTCATGAACGCGTTCATTTTATACACTCATGGCATGGCGCCATCTCCTCCCTATTGGATGCGCCGTCACGTGCCCAATGACGCACACACTAGGTACGCCTTTAGTGAGTCAGAACTGCGGAGCCGCCGTTCCGTCGAGGACGCGTGCTTATCTCGCGCCCTGGAGGCCCGTGTTCGATTCCCACCTAGACCAAGGTGTAAGAAATTTTCTCTTCAGAGCCATTCATTTACGCTGTTTATAGGAACCTCTCTGGGAAATTTGACGTCTATCCGAGCATTCTAGAGCGCAGCTCGTAGGCACCCGTTCCTACGGCGAGCGTCGTCGGCGTCGGCGGCGCAACCGAGCGAACGAGCACAGCGAAAGATGAAAGAGCGAACGTGGAGCGGGCGATAAAAGACGCGAGCCGCCAACGGCGGCGACCAATGAGAGCTCTCCTTCATTGACGTGGGCGCGGGAAACCGGTGTCATGTATTCGTACCTGCCTCAGCAGGACCGCTCGTTTCGTGTTATCGTCTACTCGCGCCAGCTCTCGTTAGCACTTGTTTCGAATGTTATGGCTGTGATTTTTTTGGAATCTGATTGTATGCGCAACGCGAATTGTGTAGTACTTTCTGGAAGCCACGTGACACCTGCGATTATACTGGAACTTTCAACGGCTCATGTATAAAAGCCGACGCGCTTGACCCGCTGACCAGATTTTCGACGATCGTTGGCTCTACTACGTGTCTCTTTCCAATTCTTTGCCTCTATATATTGCGAAATGAAAACACGTGTGGAGCTGCGCTCAAATTTCGCATTAGGAAGTATCGTTATGCTGGGGGAACTTCTTTAGGTGTTTTTACTTATTGCGCCGTCGGCCATTTTTGTTACACTCTTGCGGTCACGCCGACTACGACGGATTTCGCTCAATGGGGCATATGATGTCTTCGCATTAATCATACTTCTCATTTCTAGTATGTGATGACAGTGTCAAAAAATCTGTCTTCGTTAAACTAAATTGCATGCGCATCTAATGACCTTTGGGTGACAGAAAAAGCCGACCGCCCACGTTAACGCAATATAGGGAGATTTCTGTATTTCATAAGTCGGCCACTGTTTCCTTGATCTGATCATATACCTCACGGTAAAGATTTATATATATATATATATATATATATATATATATATATACCTCGACGACGTAATTGTTTTCTCCGTAATGTTCGAGGAACACTTACGGAGACTAAAGATGGTCTTTGAAGCAATACGCTTAGCTGGTATAACTTTAAAACCTGAAAAGTGCCATTTTGGCTTTGAAGAACTTCGATTTTTTGGTCACGTTAGTCGTGAAGGTGTCCGACCGGACCCTGATAAAATCTCTGCCGTTGCTAATTTCCCACCGCCATCAGATAAAAAGGCCGTGCTACGTTTTCTGGGCCTTTGCGCCTACTACCGACGGTTTATTGCGGAATTTTCGCGCATCGCATGGCCATTAACACATCTCACCATAGAAGATGTCCCATTCGTGTGGGGTGAAGACCAGCAACGGGCATTTCACGGCCTACGGCAACGGCTGCAGGCGCCTCCCGTCCTCGCACACTTTGATGAAGACGCTCCTACGATTCTTCATACCGACGCTAGTACTGTCGGCCTTGGTGCAGTGCTTGTACAGCAGCAGGACAGCACCGAAAGAGTGATTGCTTACGCCAGCAGGACGCTATCAAGGACGGAGGCTAACTACTCCAGTACAGAAAAAGAATGTCTCGCACTGGTGTGGGCCATCCTGAAATTTCGGCCATATTTGTATGGTCGGAGTTTCACCGTTGTCAGTGATCATCATGCACTTTGCTGGCTGACTAATTTAAAAGATCCAGCTGGTCGGCTTGCGCGCTGGAGTCATCGGCTCCAAGAGTTCGACTTCACAGTTGTTTACAAATCGGGGAAACAACACACCGACGCCGACAGCCTCTGTCGGTCTCCTTTTGAGACTGCAGTCCACAACGATGATGACGCGGGTTTTCTAGGCGTGCTAGATACTGTCGACGTTTCACGCCACCAACGCGAGGACGCAAAACTGGTTCCTCTTTTCGATTACTTAGAGGGAAAAACAAGCAGCGTGTCGAGGTTATTTGCGAGAGGGCTGCCTTCATTTTGCTTACACCACGACGTTCTCTATAAGAAGAACTTTTCACCTAATGGCAGCAGCTACCTACTCGTCATTCCCGCATCTCTTCGCGACGAAGTCCTACATGCCTGTCACAACGAGCCGACCGCTGGTCACTTGGGATACATCCGCACATTGGCAAGAATTAGGCTAAAGTACTATTGGCGAAGACTTGCGTCGATCGTGAAACATTACACACAGACATGCCTGGATTGCCAGTGCCGCAAAGTCCTACCCGGCAAGGGAGCTGTACTGCTGCATGCTGTTCAGATACTGCAAGCGCCGTTCGAACAAATTGGCATGGACTTTTTAGGTCCGTTTCCACTGTCTACTGCCGGAAATAGATGGATAATCGTCGTCACAGGTTATCTTACTCGATACGCCGAAACAGGTGCTATCCAACGTAGAACAGCAGCCGAAGCAGCGCGATTTTTTCGTCGAAGCCGTCGTCCTACGGCATGGCGCTCACGCAGTGGTCATAACAGACAGAGGATCTGCGTTCACGGTTGCGCTTCTGGATACCGTGTTGCGACTAAGTGGTACCACTCACCGAAAGACCACGGCTTATCATCCCCAAACCAATGGACTGACAGAACCTATGAATAAGACTCTGGCAGACATGATGAGTATGTACATCGACGTCGACCACAAGAACTGGGACGAGATTTTACCATATGTTACATTTGCGTATAACACGGCTCGCCAAGAGACAACACGCGTGACGCCTTTCAACCACGTCTGCGGACGCGAAGTGACAACCATGTTGGACGCAATGCTGCCGCACGAGTGCTGTGACGACAAGACTGGTGCCGAGGAGTTTACGCAACGCGCAGAGGAAGCCAGGCAGCTTGCGCGTTTGCGAATCCAAGAACAACAGGAATACGATGATCGACACTACAATCTTCGGCACAGACCTGTCACATACAACATCGGTGACCAGGTGTGGGTCTGGACTCCGATTCGTCGGCGGGGGCTGTCTGAGAAGCTCCGGCGAAGATACTTCGGCCCGTGCACAGTTCTGCGCCGCATCAGCGATGTGAATTATGAAGTTGTCCCCGACAGCCATAACTGCTCCAAACGCCAATGGCATCTGCCCGAGGTTGTGCACGTGCTTCGTATGAAGCCATACATTTCCTCATGACCTCAACTTTGCACCGTCTGTGCACAGCCTTCGGTGGTTGGTGCATCGGGACGATGCCTTTTTTTTTTTCAAAGGGGGGGCAAATGCCACATCCTATATGGTCGCCGCGGGTATGTGCCAGGCGATGAGAACGACGCTGAACTAGCGCGCGAGTGGAAAAACGGAGACAACGACATCACGTTGACTGCTCTGATAAAGTGCTTTCATACGTCCTCTACGCCGGCTTTCCCGGCTCCTACTAGGCTGCGACAAATATATATATATATATATATATATACGGTACTAAATACGAGCCACTAAGGACGGCATTGAGAACTTCGATGACCCGATTTGATGACCACCATTACACAAAAATAACATAACGCTTGATGGATCTTGGCACAATGCACGAGTGCAACGAACGGATCTGCAAGATTTAGCAGTCTTTCGAGGAGGCAGTGAAAATATGGTGCCCTAGTATATACAGGGTGTCCCAGCTCATTTTAGCCAGAGTTTAAGAATACGCTAATGCCACGTAGCTGGACAGAACCAAGGTACTGTTATTTGTTTATTGGATGCTAATATATGTTTTTATTCCACCTAATTAGATAATTATATGGTGTTGGGCTGCTAAGCACGAAGTCGCGGGATCGAATTCCGGCCACGGCGGCCGCATTTCGGTGGGGGCGAAATGCGAAACACCCGTGTACTTAGATTTAGGTGAACGTTAAGGAACCCTAGGTGGTCGAAATTTCCGGAGTCCCCCACTACGGCGTGCCTCATAATCAGAAAGTGGTTTGGCGCGTAAAATACGATATGTTAATTAATTTTGATTTAGATAATTATTCCTAATTAGGCATTCAACTTCACAAATATTATAATTCGATGAAAACTGTCAATGAGAAAATTGTGGAAGGACATGAAAAATACCTGATCCAGCTTTTTGTTGCTCAATACGTGCTATATAAGTGTTTTCCCGAGCGTGAAAGAAGCCCTCAAATACGGGCGAAATAGCCACGCGACTGGCCACTCGACGCACTTTGCGTGTATTTGCAGGATTCTTTCATGCTCGAAAAAGACTGGTGTCGAGCAACAGAAAGCCGTATCGGGATTTTTTCATGTAGCTCTACAGTTTTCTCATTGACACTTTTAACCTAATTACAGCATTTGAGAAGTTGAATAATTAAGACTAATTATCCCATTAGGCGAAATAAAAAAAAAATGAGTATCTCCAAGCGACGACAAACAACGTTACCTTGGTCCCGTCCAGCTACGTGGCATTCGCATTTCTTTAAACTGCGGCTAGTTAGCCGAGACAGCCCGTATGTGTACACACACACACACACACAGATGTGTGTTTGTGTGTATGTATGTGTATATATATATATATATATATATATATATATATATATATATATATATATATATATATATATATATATATATATATATATACACATATATATATATATACATACACGAGCAGCCATTAGCGTGCTATAACTTTCTTCTTTTTTAAAGACTAGCTTACTGTTCTCCTTGAGCACTACATCGTTTATGTGTGCGTGTCTGTGTGTGTGTGGGCAAGAGAGAGAAGGGATGCGCGTGCGCTTGGTAGTCATGACGAATATAAGGAGACGAAGACAAAATTGAGTTACAAAATTTCCACAAGACTGGGACTTGATGTCTTGAACACGTAGTTCGAGTGAAAGATACCACGCACGTTCGCAAATTATGCGCAGATAGATTAAGTGCCTCTAGCTGGCGAGCAAAGGGAACACAGGAGTGCTAGCGGCAGCACGCAGTCTAGGCATTGTATCGGAGTTGCAATCCACCGGAGACTTCCTCCTTCTAAGACAGTCGCTGAATGACGTGCAGGGAGGGGTGGCCATGAGGGCCGATCGATTCTACCAAAGCGGCGCACACTAGGGCACAACATCCCATATTGCGCCTGCCCAACAAGCGACACTAAGTGGCGTCGCGTGTTTGAGGTGCTAGCCTGCCATCGAGCAGCATGCACCACGAATGTATCGCCATGTTTCGCCATAAAGGTGCGAACGTTGCTTCTCCGTCAAACTGTCGAGCAGACAGACTCTGCTGCTGTCTTAGTGCTATCAAGTGCTTCTACTATTTGTTGGGAGTGTTTCACCCGCGGTTATTGTCGCTAGCAACTGTACACTTGTTGGCGCGAGTGTATAGCTCCTGCACTGTGCAGGTGCAGGAACCCTCCTTACTTGAACGCACGTACGTTGTATCGGTATTCAATCTTAGCACTACCAAAATATACGGACAAGTTACAAGATGCGTCTTATTTCAGAGTAAGTTTGCCCTCATTTTCTTTCAAAATGTAATATTAGTTTTAAATATTTTTCTCTTCTCAATTACCCTAACGGCAACGTTGATATCTTGTAGGCTATTCTTGTGTGGTGGTGGTTTCATTTAAGACTTAAAGGACCAGTCCTTCACTACAGAGCGGCGTATGAGTCCGAAAGTCACACCCGACGAGAAACTCTACGTGCCCCAACATACGAAATCGAATTATTTCGTTCAAAAAGGGGTGCGGGAGTACGTTGCAGGACTCGTGAAACGGCAAGGCCCTACGGGTCACAGCGTAGCAGAATATTCTCGGTGATGCGAACAACTAAAATGCACCATGAACTTAATACTGATGCAGAAACGCTGACGAGACCAACATTGCTGAGAGAAAAAAAAACACTCTCTGCCTACTCAAGAGTTGGTGGGAAGCACTTCGCGACGAAATGGGGCGGTCGATGGCACGTTTCTACTGCAAAACGCTTGCGGAGAGTTCAACCTACCGGCAAGCTACAATTCGCGTTGTGTTCAGCCAAGCTGCCACTGACAAATCCTCACACTGGCGCTGTCAACTACAGGCGTTTTGCCTCGGGAACCTCCCCGCGCTACCCAGTAAGTCGGCGCTTTCGGACACGTGGCTGCAAGTTTATCAGAAGAAGGTCCAGACCACCGAGAGCGGAATGGCGAGTGGCCGGCCTCAAAAAGCTTTTCGATTGTAAGTGCGGTTCAGTATTTGGAGGACGACTTGGCCAGTAATATTGATAAAGCTGCCACATCACTGCACCAGGTCAGGAATAACCCATCTCAATGTCTCAACATCGCGTTTGAGTTGTGTCTGCATTTACAAGCAGTTCTATCGTACCAACCTTTTTGTAAATACTTGCAAACACGCACCCAGAACTGTAGAAGCCCAGCGCCCGAGACGACACCCACGGTGAGTCCGAACATGTGGCCTACCCCCCCTCCCCCCCCCCCCGTACTCTTACCGGTTGCTTATCAATATCACCCAACCCAGGCACATTTTCACAGCACTCGAGCGAGAAGCACATACCGCATGTGCAGTCTAGGTCTCTGGTGTAGACGCACGCACTTCCATCGCTTCTGATAAGTGTGCAAACTCAGGAGAACAATGAACACTGAAGGAGAGCGAGTAAAGGCGTGAACACTACGCGGTGGTCATTGGCCTCAGGTTGTTGGGGACATTCCACAGTTCCCGTATCCTTTAAGATTGTCATTTTTTTATCTATAACACTAACATATACACAATCAGAACCCCGCAAACAAGTACGCCAAGGATAACATAGGGTAAATTACTTGTACTTACTAATTGAAATAAAGAAATGATAAATTGATGGCAATGAAAGTGGATGAAAAAACAACTTGCCACAGGGGGGAACGATCCCACGTCTTCGCACTACGCGTGCGATGCTCTAATATTACTAGAGCATCGCACGCGTAATGCGAAGACGTGGGATTGTTCCCCAACAGCGGCAAGTTGTTTTTTCATCCACTTTCATTGCCAGCAATTTATCGTTTCTTTAATTCAATTAGTAAGTACAAGTAATGCCCCTATGTTGACCTTGGCGTGTATGTTTGTTGGCTCCTCATAAACATCGGGCCCCTCCGTTAACCCCTTTCTTCTCATACTAACATATATATTACAATCTGAGCTGCTAGTCAATAGATATTCTAGACACTCTCAAATGCTAAATTTCTGTCGAGCTTTGCGATGCTGGCTCTTCTAGCCGATAAAATAGGCTGTGTTCTGTGGGAAAATCACAGCTGACAAGCTTGTAAATCTGACAACATGGAGTTCCACAGTGTTCAGTAGGGTACCCCAACGCGAATTATTCCCGCATTATGACGCTCTCCGCCGTAATAATGATAACACGCGAGGCATATCGTATACACATCTTCTCGCCATAGTCGATGCTGTAGGGCTGTTAGATTGCGATAACTAATACTTAACTGCATGCCCACGTTGAAGATAATGAGCTACATTTACTTACCTTGGACAGACTGAATTTCGGGACGAGTGCATATGCGTGCCACCCCGTAGACAATGTACAATAGGGAAAATCCGAAACAAGCAGAAATTTGAAGTTTATTTCTAACATCAGAGAGATATCCCGAAACTAGATAGAGCACATTTTGCGAAAAGAAAACAAAAGGAGACAGACAGACCGAGACAGACTCGAGGCCGGACAACGTAATACTAACAGTGTGTCCAAGCGTCAAGCACAACAACGTCCACCTCGCGCCGTCTTCATTCACTCTTGTCGCCGTCAATCGTGATATCACAGTGCCTCAAGGTTACTAGTAATAAGGAAAACGTCACAACAGTCTTAACACAGCTTACTGTACAGGCAGTGTGCTTCGCTTCACACTGATCCACGATTCCCACGGCGTCGTCGTAAAAGGCCGGGAACAATGGCGCAACATTCCACGCGATTTCGCATTGCAGCGGACAGGTATAATGATGATGCCGCCTATACAAGGAAATTACTTCCTTCGACCTGAGTTGTGTTTAAAGCTAGAGTCCAACATGAGCATTGAAACGTTTGCTGATGCCTGGAATTTTGTTTTGGCTGTGCCGTCTATTTTAAGAAACACGCTGATGACTTAATGCAGCGGGATTTACTCGAAATAGTGCACGTATTGCTATACTATTCCCAGATGCAAACAAAAACAAGCATAATTTAACAAATTCTCATTATTTGAACTTGCTGCCTGAAAACAGTGTGCACGGTTCTCGAAGAAAATCCAACACTAAAACACTAGCCCAGAAACCATTTGGACAAAATAGCGCATGTCAGTGTTTACTGTTTGTCGAGCTTTCTTTCTTTACGAGCGCGTCATCAAGTTCCTTGCATTCTTTTTCATTGCTGTAGTATATTTCACTTTTTAATGGCACGCCGTTTGTTCAAGTAATAGGCAGAAATAGAACAGACTCTAGTTTAAACGGAGCCTTTTAACGACTGGCGCGGTTCTCATCTGCCGTTGTACGCTTTTAAGTATTCATGGTGCCACTCCATAAAGAAGTGGAAAACAAAACAGTGAACGTAGCGTGGGCAAGCTTATACGTCATTAATCAGCATTTTGGGAGGGAACATTCGAATAGAACAGCCAAATTATTTAATTAAGGCTCGCAAGCAACACGTAAATTTGAACTGTGCCTATGATTCAGTATCGGGAACATTTATCTCCGTTACAATATTTGATTCCGGTTTATTCTCTGTTGGCATCATGAATTAGTCAAGCAAATGAAATGCCCACAAAAGTTACAACACTTGCCTCTGTTCTTTTTTTATAATCTCAACAGGAAACGCACCATTCCAGTTAGGACCCCGGAAGTAGATTACAATATCAATTTGTGATCTGCCCCATTAGAGATTTGATAGTAATAGTTAATGTTTGAGCTTTAGAAAAGTATCATTTACTCACCACTCCTCCATGTCACAACCGCATTGAAGATTCTTGTATCTACATCTTTCATACATGGCAAGTAGTAGCAACCGCAATCTTGAAAGCATGGGTCTCTCATTAGTTGAAACCGGTCCCATCACAAGTTCCCACTTCTCTGGTCATGCGGTGAGTCTTGCGAATATCAAGCCGGGGGGCCAGTATAAGAGCTATTTAACAGGTTGCTGGATGTTCGACCCATAAAGATCATGTGTTGCGACAGTGTGCCAGCTCTGAACGATCGTAATAAATGCCAGAGGCAGACCGAGCTTGACGTTACCTAAGCAAAAGTGGGTTTCGCGTGGCTCCTCACCACATCTTTAATCTGGACTTCACCTTTTAATGTCACAAATTCTGTATGTCAGGGAGACCACCTGAATGCTCGGTCTGGCGTGTGTCCAAGATTTCTCAAGACAAGTCTTGGTTGTTAGAAACCCGGTAATTGTGAATTACTAAAGATAAAGCTAGTATACCTCGCGGCTGGGCGCACCCTGGGCCATCTAGCGTACACATATTTTTTTTTTGTACCACTGAAGCCATCATCACAACGACGTATATCTCTCCGCCTCCCGCAAGTTCCATCGGGAAGCGCCTTAGGCAATATTACAGCCCCCATCATACTTATCTAGAACACGGCAGCAGTGCACGCCGAGTTGTGTTTGCGCCATGTTCAAGAGGGGGTTGGTTTGAGAAAACTCGCTCGCTAGCCAGATTTATCCAAATAGCACGTCGCTCCCATTCATGCCTTACAATACGTAGCGCTCACGAACATTACAAGAATACCTGCCGTTGTTGCTTAGTGGTTATGGTGCCGGGTTGTTGAGAACGAGGTCACGGGATCGAATACCGGCCACGGCGGCCACATTTCGAAAATGCAAAGACACACTTGTAGTACTTAGATTTAGGTGCAGGTTAAGAACTCCAAGTGGTCGAAATTTCCGGAGTCCCCCACTAAGGCGTGCCTCATAATCAGATCGTGGTTTTGGCACGTAAAACCCAATATTTTGTTTTCTTCGTAACATTAAAAGAAATGGAAGCCGCTCGCGTTATTTATGGACGCGTTATTTCTCAGCCTGGTGAATAACTATAGGATTAACAAGAAGTTAATGATATGTATAAATTTGGTGCCGGCTTCACACGCGCTCGGGGCTCCTTGTTCTTCCTGGCTTATATTTACTAGAGATACAGTTAACACTTGAATGTGTTGTTTGCCTGACAATGAGTACCGTTATTTGGTATAGCTGTTTGGTGAATATATTTATTTATTTATTTATTTATTTATTTATTTATTTATATATTTATTCATTTCATTAAAAGAAATATAAGTCAATAGACTTAATAGACAGCAGAACTTCGCCTAAACAAATAAAGAAGGTGCCTATGTTGGTCTTTCTGAACGAAGCAGTGCCAAACGGTAGAAAACTCGGCACGAGTACTAGTTAAAACCTCAAAAGTAGCTCAGCGATTTGTGCGCGTAATTTCTTGCTTAGCAATGCTTTTATAAAATTCTGTGCTATCGACAGGTTGTGCCAACGTTTTGGGCAACTAGTGGCGCGAGGAACAAATATTCCGCTCGTGTGCACCGCAGTGCGTAAAATTTCTTGTGTCCAGTTGGTTCCCCGAATACATAGGTCTAACGCAATGTAGCGTACACTGCTCTCGTGCTCGGGACGATTCCGTGGAGGGCTGAACGACACGGAATTCAATTCGAGCTTATGCGGTGACCTTCTGACACATGTTGCACTTACTGCATCGAACGCCACTGGATCTCGGAAGAAGGTAACCAACGCGGAAAGTCAGACTTCGCAACACGGCGACCACTCGCGCGACCGACCGCTGAAGCGAGAGTAACGAGTTCACGTTTTTAAGCACATTTGCAGCACTCTCCTGGAAGTGAGGATGGCGCTGTCACTTGCTGCCCTTTCGTCGTGGCTCGCTCCTGGCTTCAGTTCAGTTTGACATTTTCCGCCAAAGCGGATGTGTCACTGGCTGGAGCAACAGCACATGCGGTGTCACATAGTACGGGACGAACAGCGTCGCACGTCATCGTCGCTTCTCACACTATTGTCTGGCGATACTTGAGTGGAGGCGGCACCACGACACACTCTGACACTTCGTCCACAGTCGTCTCGGCGCACAGTGCGGGGGGAACGGCGACGGCAGGAGCGGCCACAGGCGTGGGGACCACAGTGGAGACCACAGTGGAGACCGGCTCGTTCAGCACAGCTCGAGTCTGCCCTCCGTTCTTGGATTGGTATTCCTGCAGCGGCGATCGTCCGAGCATTGCTTTCTGCAAACGGGAAAGGGGGAAAGGCAAATCAGAGAGAAAGCAAAGGATGTAGGAAAGCAATGGAAGGGGCTAGTTGGTGGACGTTCAGGATTATATTGCGCTTAGTGTTACACAGACGAATGTAAGGGACAGGACGCGGCCGTACGTAGCTGAAGTACGTCCGCGTCCTGTCCCTTACGTTCGTCTGTGTAACAGTATGCGCAATATAATCATTACAGAATTTAGGGTGTGCACGAGACACGGTTGCTAACCGTCGTGTCGGCTGTTTTTGAATTGCGCCCAGTGTTTTTGCGCTGCGGTTACATATGATCAGAAGTGTTCCCGCTTAGGCGTGTGAAGTTCTCGATTTTAAAAAAATGTGCCGGGCAGTGACGGAACACGTTCAGCTCCCGCCTTCTGTATGTGCACTCATGTGACTTATGTGTTCCTCTTCTTTTAAAATTTATTGTTTCCTTTTTAATATTATTTTACTCTAGAAAGCAAATTTACCAAGCCCTGAAAAAAATTTTATTTGTAATGAGTCAGCGGTTGTTGCTCCTAGTCACCAACTTCAGAAGGAGGATGAACCTCAACGCTTTACGTAGGAGTTCATTCCTTTCGATGGTCGCTGAAACAAACATATTACGTTCTATAGGTGTGGCTAGTCGTCATTTCGCTGAATTTATTAATTTGCTAAATCTAATTTGATCCGACTTCATCTGTAGGTGCTGAGAAGCCGTAAAGCCGTCTCTGATAGTTTTATGCCCTTGTTTTGCCTCCTTTAGGATACGCAAGGAAGGTTGACAACCGTGAAGTGTAAGTAGAAAACCATGCCGAAGGCTTCGCTTTTTTTTTATGTAGCGGAGTAGCGCTGTTCAAGCGCATAGCCATACTATACGGAGCACATTTATAGCCTAATGTTTCACCTTTGAAGTTAAAACACATTTATTGTAATTATTGTACTTTTAAATTTTTTTCTCTCTAGTGCGAAGAAGTATTTCTCTTATGTAGTCTATATTGGTTCTTCACGATGCGCTTTCCAAACCCTAACCAAATCTTAATCGTCTGAAACAACTGCCATTTAACACGTTTTATATCATTACGCAGCATAATAGGTGACGTCAGTAACCAATACGCAATTACACGAATGTGTAAAAGAAATGTGTCTATCATATATGTACCTGTTCCTAATATATTCTGCATGTAAACTTCAATACGGGGTAGCTGTGTACACCTCAAATGGAGGCGCGTAAATTACGACGACGGTATCGAGGATACGCGAGAGGTTTATTATATTTAAAGGCACGGTGCCATGACCTCGCTCTGGCTGGCCTCACCTGTGGCACTGCTACGTTGTAAAAATAGATATAGGAAAAATAAAAGCTAGCGACCGCTTGGGAACGACACTGGCAATACCGATCCCACCGTCATTTGTTGCCGAGGTCTGTTTGACTGTATGGCATAAGCAGAGTACTCGCCACGTGAGAAAACTCTGTAAAAACCTGTAACGTTTGTATTTCTCTTCCTAACAACACTACAAATGCATGCCTACAATACATGCCTCGGTTACTTGCCTTTTCTGCAGTGAATGCGTGCATTGCAATAAAGCCTACTTACTTTTTTACACTGAGGACGGGTGCGTATTGGTGACCATGGTTTGCAAAACATTTCGGAGAGCAATCAGTCATAAAAGGAAACGAACGAAACTTTCGCGGTTCTACGCACTGCTTCTTAACAATTTGTAGCGGCAACAGCCGCGGAATTTTCTTTTTCCTCCATCATTCGCGCAGCGACTACGACAAGAGGGCAACGTTGTGAATTATGTCCCTCAAGTGTAACAATTTTGTCTATTATGCTTCTTATGCTTGCTTTGTGAGTGTGTGTGTGTGTGTGTGTGTGTGTGTGTGTGTGTGTGTGTGTGTGTGTGTGTGTGTGTGTGTGTGTGTGTGTGTGTGTGTGTGTGTATCCTGTTCAGTACCCGTCAAGACCTCTTTTTTTATAATTACACTATACTGCAGGCTCAAGCAGTATGTATACGATGCATAAAAGCACGACGAAGAGAAAAAGAAAATATTGGCTCAGCGACACATACGTCGTGTTCAGCATCAGCTTCTGTCCAGCCTTTCCACCGCACGGCTTCAGACGGGCGATCCTCTTCTTCCTTGAGCCGCTCGTCGCTGCCACTGACATCTGAAATAAAAAGACGAAGGTGGGACAGGAAGTCACACGTAACGAGGTTTCGTATCGCCTAAGATTGGCAGCCGGAGAAAATAGGTTCAAGCGGGATTGTCGCGCCCAAATTAAGTTATCTGTTACTTTATAACAAAAGTTGTTTAAGAAACGAGTTTCATACGTGAGATTCCCGCGCGACAATACATGATTCTGCTGCAAAAGAAAATGTACGAAAACTGTAAACTATTACAAAATATCCTATCCGAAATCTAAGATTTCCAGCTAAATGGTTTTAAAATATGTTACATTTTTCAGAACCATTTGGTATTATTATACCCAATCTTCCGTTTTTTTTACGGAGTACAAAGCCGCTCTGACTATTCTTCTTTTTTTTTTCAGAATAAGAGTGCGTTCCATTTATAAATAAGCAACCTACCTATATATGATTAAATAACTTCGAGGGTTGATTGGATGTTCTATTGTACCAAAAATATGTGCAGCACGGGGTTGCTCCATAGTTTATTAACTTCATATTGCAAACAAGGATTAGGAATATATTGAAAATGTTAGGACATTTTTGTGTGTAGGTGAAGGGTGCTACGACCTGGCTTATAACATCCGCTAATAATGTAATAAACAGCAGTTGTTGTAAAGTCCACTGCAGAAAACTGTTGCTCTAAAGTCATAGGGCAAATTATCACGGTGCCTATTTCTTTTCGGCTCTTAGAATACTGTTAAGGCCTTTACAATTTCCGCATTATTCGCTATAAGAATGTCAGCATCAAAATACAAATTCTGTTAGTTCCTTAACATAGTCATTTCGGCTCGCCAACTTATTTGATACTAAAACGCATCGTAAAAGGTGGAGAATTCATAAATAGCACTGTTGTGCATACAACATTCTTTGCTGCACTCTCACTCTGAACGTTATCTTACGTTCCTTTCTAAAATTCATTTATTTTGCTCTTGCATTGAGTGGAAACTAAATTTCTGCCTTCAATTCTGCAGAGATGGATATCGTTTAAAATTTCACTACACAAGTGCTACGACATTTATCGCAGGGACGGCTCTGAACAAATGCAAATAATGAATTAAAGTTACTATTAAAAGAAATCATGAGTTTCCCACCTTAACAAATACTGCTAATTTCTACATTTAGGCACTGCAATTACTGCTACAGTTGCACAGTCACTGCTGCTATGTGGGGCCTATTTGCCGTCGAATAAATTATTATTGAAAGTGGACTATCGGTATGGAACAATATATTGCAGTAAAGAGCACCGGGAAAACTTGCCTACCAAGCACAACATCCGGGCACTTTTCTTCGCTCTGAGGGCTTCGGAGTTTCAACACGCCATCAGGGTACTGGTGAAGAGGGGCGATTTGCCTGAAAAACAAGCAGTAACAGTAATGCCTCGAGAAAAGAAAAAGATAAAGAACTGTTGATTGGATAAGAAGCCCAATAAAAGGGACATTTAATTTTTATTTTTATGTCCTCGCATTCTTTAACTATGTTAGATGGATGACGGAATTTATTCAAGGGGTAAATTCAGAAATTATTGCGTGACGCAATGACATGTTAGTGTAAAGTGTAAAGAGAAAGTCACTCACAATTCGTCATCTCCCTTGATTGGTTCCGCTGCATGAAAAAAATTTGTGATAAGGAATTAATATTGTTATTATGTCAACATGCTGTAATGTAACAGGCATTCTTCTTTCGAAACCCTCAAGAGCTCTTTTCTTAAATGTCATTCGATCATCAGCGCTTCATAAACTATCTGTTGCTAGATAGCTGGGAGAGTATGACAAACATGTCATAAAACACTCATTTTACGTAATTTCTAGTCATAATACCTTCAGTTTTTGATGCTCGGGCGCGATACACACATACGAATTGGATTAATTCGTTGTTACTATAATTAAAAAAAAGTGACTGGCTCCAGATCTAGGGTTATTACCTGTGAGGGCGAATCAGAAAGTCGTTGCTCGTATTCTTTCGTTAGCCAAAATGAGGTACATACAGATAATTGCAAGTTTATATACTATTCTACGTACCTTACACTATTGTTCCACATAGTACCCACACCGGTTCAGACATTTGTCCCATCGCACCAATAAAGTTGAGATGCCCCTATGGTAGAATTCCTCCTGCTGACTGTGAAACCACCGTCGGTCTTCACGGCCTTTTGCGAACTCGCGACACTACCACCTCACAGATCTCAAAACCAAGACACCTTTCCCCATACGTGGGCTGCATTTCACTGTGGATTTCGATGGGCGTTCGGCCCTTGCTGCATAGAGAGCTAAACACACTTCGTTGCTCGTATGCCGTGGACGTGTGAAGCACAACCGCCATCATCATCAGCTGACAGCAGTGCTGTGTCGCTATAACAAAATAAGATATGCCGTACCAACAAGCCCCTATTGCTATCCTCGTCGTGTCGCGGAGCTACCGGCCGGCCGGAGGGGTCCAAGAAATGCCCACCGCTGGGAATGGATATGTTGACTTCCTATTTACAGCCGTAAGCTGGCTAAAACATAGGGGCAGTGACTTTCTGATTCGCACTCGCATATAGAAGACGCAAATGCTTTAAGAGCAGAAAACGTATGTAGTAAGAACCTGATGCACAAGTTGTAGACGCCTCGGTATAGCATCACCTTGGTAACCGTGGTTGTCAACGCAGTTGTGCAGGGGAGAGTAGGACGGATCGTGGTGCGGTACCAAGCCTCATGTGTTCGTTCAGTGTTTTATCAAAGTGCCACCAAATACAATCGATCGTCTGCCGATTATGCGTTCTAGAAGCTAAACAAGGTCATAGGCTTAATAACTGGGATAACGCAGAAGCTTCTCCCTATAACCTAGCATTCTCTGTATGAAAGTCAAAAGCTTGTTTTTTTTTTATTTCATAAGAGTACGGAGGTACGTCAGCTATCGTGGGACAGATTAAATAAACTGCTGATGTATTCACAGAGGTTCAGCTATACGGTGATGAGGTCGCGAGTATTGGCGCAAGTTCAGAAATATTGGTGCCCATACTCTGGCACTTCATTCAGGGTGTTCACTCTAGATAATTTTGTCCCGCACTTCGTAATGAAAGGCTCTCATTGTAAATTTTAAGTGGTATGCCATTCCAGGGCGCCAAAAGTTTGTGTCCGGATACCTATATGGTGAGGTTATTTTCTAGAAAGTTGACATTTCTTGACAACCTACTCGCTTTCATTCGTAATTGCACCATGTTTTCTAAAGTATACAGGTGATTGTTCAAATTTTAATAAATGAATACAATAATCTGAAGTTATGTGATTTTTGATGTCGACTCACCCAATAAGTCCATTAATATGAGTCCAGCAATATGTCTCAGAAGAAGTATGCTCTTTATTGTTGTTTCTCCTAAATAAACTCTTCTTTTAACGAGCAGAATGCCTTGCTAGCGCGTATGAAGATACAGTCTCGAGTAAATTCAACTGTCCACGCAAGATGCTGTTTCTGCGAGCAAGAGCCATATGAGTCAGAATTATCTCTCCTAAGCTGTATTTGGACAACTCCTACAATCACATGTCCATTTTTATCGCTATGAAATGTCTCATGAGCACACCAGGATACAGTGCAACGGTATTATCAGAAACATTATTTTATTTAGACGTGATCGCAACATCTGCCTAGTGTTCTTATTGATTCGTAGAGTCTCTTGTTCGAAGCCTGGTGTTTCTCGTATGTGCCCCCGAGATGAGTGAACATGCGAATGTTTACATGCAATAGCAAATTACCCGCAATATTGGCTAAGGATTGTGTCACGTTGTACGTCCTAAGTGTGAGCTCACAAAAAATAAGCACCTCGGACGCGAAGGTATGTATGGTGATCTCGGAGGCAAGGGCCTTGGTTCACAGATGGCAATCTAAAGGAAGCCAAAATACAGCACCGCAGCGAATAGAGCGTCTGTACGTACAGTACCTATTCCCATCAAGCGCAAGTTCCTCAACTTCCACCTGAAGCGGCAATTTATGAGCACTAGCCAGTAGCTCAAGGGTAGCGTGTGCAATGTGGAGCTAAAATGGCTATTGTGATTCATTTCAGTGACAGGTTTACGCAAAAGGTTCGCATAACCTGTTTCATGCGTAGCAGGCGACGGTGCAATGGCTAACCGGCTCCCATTCGTGACCAAAAAATATTGCGTAAAGACATAAGTATGTGTCATGCCACGTGTCATGAAACATTATGTAAAAAAAATTAGACGTATCTATTACCTGGAAGGTGCCAAAGACATGAACCTTTTAACCACCGAATGAGTGGAGTCGCACATTTCTGCAACCAACTGCCACACCATATAGCCGGCGGCGAATACATAGTACGTGGCGTACTGGCCACACATCATTCGAACTGGCCTCAAAGACGACACAGATTATTCGTACTTTGACATAACTTTACATCCACAATTTTGTTCCTGTAACATATGAAGTAGTTATTTCATAGAGAGCGTCGAACATCAAAAGCAAATGCACTGCGAAGCGTACGGAGGAAAACGTCTGACTCCAACTTCTGCGTATCTCCGTTATTTTCTCATCAGCATCATCATCATTTTATTTTATGAAACCAATACAACAAAACATGATTGGACCCAAAGCCAGCTCGGCTTGTGAAAGGGCCAAATACAAGATATTCACTAAAGAAATGGCCGATATTCAAACTACACGTACAAAAAAGACGTGATACTACAATAGCGGTATTGCAAATATCTAAAGCGCATACATATTCTGAAAATCAACAAAAAATAGGTTTATAAACATATAAAACCAAACACAGAAGTATATAGTCCCACAGTTCTGGACAGAAAAGAAAAATGTTTTTCAATAAGCCCGAAAAATTATGTTTGAGTTTGATGTCATCGAGCATCTCACCCCATATCTGAGCACCATTGCACTCTAATGGCCTTTGACCGTGTTATGACAAGGCGGTAGGTTAAATCTATTATTAGTGGCGGCTCTTGTTTGTCTCAGTGGCGATCTAAACAGTGTAAGATGAATCACTAGTTCTTATTACTGTGTTTATTATTTGAGCTATCTTTAGTTTGTAGGCCACTGATACCGCTAATATTCGCGGTTCTTGAAAGAGTGGTTGACTAGGGCCGGTTGTCATTGCGAAGGTTATGGTACGAACAGCACGTTTCTGCAAGCGTAAAATTGATTCTAAATACGTTTTATAGGTACCGCCCTATGTCTCTAGGCAGTAACATAAGTGACTATGGACAAACGCGAAGTACAATATGCGTAAAATCGGTGCACGAAAACATTCCCTCGCTCTTAATAAAATGTGACAGCCATAAGCTAACTTAGAGCAAACATTTTTAATTTGTTGCTTTCAATGCATGTCCGATTCAAAGACTATACCCAAGTACTTGGTGTGGGAGACATTAATCAAATACGTACCATTTAAGGTTAAAAATAAATTATCACAGCTAATATTTTTTTCCTTGAGTGAAATAAAGTATACTTTGTTTTCTCGGTGTTAAGTGTGAGCCGATTGTTTACGTACCACGGCGAAATTTTACTAATTTCCTCGTTAATCTTGCCCTCCAGATCATCTAATGTATCTCCTTTAAAAGCTAGCGCAGTGTCATCAGCGTATATAACAGCTTCAGAATAGTTCGGAAACAATGGAAAGTCATTGATGTATATAGAAAAAAGGAAGGGCCCGAGTACAGAGCCCTCCGGCACGCCAAGTGTGATTTTTTGAGGAGCGCAGGTATAGTCTCTGATAAAAACGCATTGCTCTCGACCAGAAAAGTAACTCTTAATTAAATCATAAATTTTTCCCTTTGAACCGTAAGTCTCTATTTTCTGTACTAATATCGAATGGTCAACCGTGTCAAAGGCTTTTGGTATGTCTAAGTAAACAACTACGGCCCGTTTGTTGCTGTGTAATGGTTCTGTTAATCATGAAACTAATTATGTCATTTATCGCAAAATAACTTACCACACTGATTCTGATAGGCTTCAAGACGATCTTAGAAACATATCCAACTGGTGCGATAAATGGCTCATGCGACTAAACGTTAATAAATATAAAACAATGCATGTATCAGGCCGCTATAACACTAATAACACGCGTGTTTACTTACCTTACGATACTTCTCTTGAATCCGTCAACTCGTACAAAAAGCTAGGTGTTCATATTTCACGTAACTTATCATGGCATACACACATAAAACACGTCACTAATAACGCTAACCGGGTCCTTGGATACTTGCGTCGAAATTTCTCTGCTGCATCTGTGCCCCTAAAGCTTACCCTCTACAAAACATTACTGCGACCAAAGCTAGAATATGCATCCACAGTATGGGATCTCTATCAAATCACACTGATAAACACACTAGAATTCATCCACAATCGCGCAGCAAGTTTCATCTTATCTAACTACTCCCGTTACGCCAGCATTACTTCCATGAAAAACACACTTACTTTACCGGACCTTTCATTGCGCCGTAAATGTTTTAGACTGTCTCTTTTGCACAGGCTGTATCACCACAACCCTCTATTAAAGGATCATCTTCTTACTCGCCCTTCATACATTTCATCCCGTTCCAATCACATGTTTAAAGTTGGTGTACCATTTTTTTGAACAAAAATGTGCCATGGCTCTTTTATTCCTAAGACCAGCGCCGACTCGAACGACCTTCCTCCCTCCATCGCTGCCATTTCTGACGTTGACAACTTCAAGACTGCTGTATTTTCTGCCGTGTTGTAATACCTATTACTATATAATTATGTGCTGTTTCTCTAATGCCTTCGGGACAGGAAAGTACCCGAAATAAATAAATAAATAAATAAATTACACGTATTCGTTCATACAAAAGCGAATTCCATGCCTCAGCTCCATTTCGTAGGCTAAAACTTCGCACAACATTGCTTCCAAGTATCTTCCTGGTTGCAGTGGGCAGGTATGTTTGATTGACAACTTCGAAAACTGATGTGGTCGCCAGAGCAAATTTTGTTACGATTAATTGCTTTTTCCATTCTGTTCGCCCTTCCTCCACCACGCAGTCGTTATCTCTGGCTTCAGAAACTCTGCGCGACGTCTGATACGAAGCGAACTATAAAAAAGGGAAATTCAGCGCTCTAAAATACGACTCTTAATATCAATTTGATTCGTTACGAAATAACTCGTTGTCACTCATATTGCAGACGTAAAGTTCAGACTTATCCGTTTTTGAGATATGCTTTAGGGTACCCGTCAATCAATATTATTGTATTCAGGAGTCTAATAGCTTGGTGTAAGCTGTTACCATACGAAAGCATGTTGCTAAATTTTCCGCATAAATTTGCCTTTTCAACCAAAATAATATTTTGCACCTTCGGCCAAGAACGGCGGCTGCTTTTTGCCTTACTCCGTAGTCTTATTAACTACTATCGTCTGTATTTACAAATATCTTGCCCTTCTTTTAAAAGTGGCTAACAAAAAGAAAGCGTTCATGAAGCGCACCTTAATATTGTGTAACTCGACATGTCTCAACAAAGACCGGCATTTCTCCCTCAGCAGCGATGTCATCTAACCTCAACGAATCATATTATAGCTTTGCTTTATCATGCTTTCGCAGTAATTACTCCATTTTGGCATCAGTCGTCGACATGGTATCACAGCGTAATATCAAATTCTAATTTACGTTATTCTGTTTAAATCAGAATGGTCCCTATATTTAAACAAAAGCTCTAAAAAAGATTCTCGTCTGAGGCAATTTTATTCAATTTTTGTAAGAAGTGCAGCATTACTCGAGAATTTAGAAAAAAAAATATAAGGTTCAATGCCGTCACATACGCTAAAGGCATTCACACGCCGCCCTGTACAGATAAGAAGCCTTTGCGCATGTACTTAAAGGTTACTGAGCTTGCCGGCCCGGTCTCTGAACAGTACAGCCGATGCGGGTAGGAGGAAACAAAATCCGGAATTTCGCCACTCGTTTGCGATCGTTCATTTTCAATCAACTTAAAGAAAGACAGAAACACGAGATCGTTCCTCCAAACGAGAACCGTCCTTATCTGTAGAATCTAATGAACTGAGATAACGCATGACAGAGCGGCTGAAGGAGCCGTCTGCATTTCAATTTGTTCCGACCGGCTCGTTTTCCATATTAAAGTTCTGGTCTCCGACCGCGGAAAGAAAGCGCCGCTACATCAGCGAGGACCCACCTTCAAACAAATAAGAACCTAGCGTTCAGCAGGAAAGCATTTAAATGAAAGCTGGGCGTAATAAGCAAACACCTCTAAAAGCTACTTGAACTTTTGGTATGTTCTTTCTTTAAAGTTTTATTAGTTATTGCTTTAAACTGTTCGGTTTTTCTAACACGGCAACGCCAGTCAGCGCCGAAAATTAACTCGGGAGCCGTAAATCAACGCCGCATTACTTCGCTTCCATGGGGAAAGAAACAAGATACAGGGCTGGGTTTGTCAGACATTGCCTCGAAGTGAAAGGAAGGGAATTGAAAAGACGAGCTGAAACAAATGTAAAAAAGAAACCACGAAGCGCAGGAGTCCGGCATGCAGTCATTCACTCTGTTTTAACGCTTCAAGAAGCAAATAAATAAATGAATAAATAAGAACAGGGGCAAATATATCTCGACTTTAAGCAGTTTTTTATGCGAACGTTATCAAACAAACGGCCTACACACACAAAAAGATAGGTTCGCTTTATGTACTTTAGAATCCCCATCGATTATTTTCACCGTTCAACAGTAAAAGTTCTGTAAGCTATATAATTGGAAAGCGGAATAGGAATGCAAATAAAATTATTCGAAATTTTTGGTGTCCTTAGGTAGAAATTATTTTTTGAAAACTAAATTTGCTTATGTCACAAAATGAGAAACAAAAGTTGGTCTAATTTATTTTATTTCTGAACGGATGCAATCCTGCTACGTTAATCTACAGTAATTCATTTGCAGCTAACGCATCAGATGAACATTTTATTATTACTGAACGCTGTTGAAGTAGGGAAACGACAGTGGAAACAAAGTACGACGCTTTTCACAAAACTTTTAATCCATTGTAGAAGTACAGTTTTTTATTCATGGCATGAAGAAGCTGGTATATACCACTAAAGTTTTAACACTTTAGGAAAAAGACAAAAAAAAATTATTGCAGAGTATTATGCACCCCTACTTACCTCACAGGAAACTTCTTTTGAATAGCTGCACGACAACGTTAATATAGGACGCACAGGTGTTCACAGCACAACATTTTAGTTTAGAATGCTTCCCGGTGCCCTTTGCACAGAAGCACGCAGATTGCGCAAGCATCATCGCTAATATGAAATTGTACCGCATCTAGAAATTACACTCGTTCACATAACACAGCTCGTCCAAGCCCTGATAATCAACCTATATCTTGGAGCATGATAAACAATTCATCATAGTAAAACAAATTTTAGTTCAAGAGTTTCTTGTCCGCATGGAACACACAATAAATAATCGAATTGCCAGTTGCACTGGGGGAATTATTCCGCACTATGTCACCAGGAAGCAGTGTTATTTGGTAATGTCTATAAAAATTCTGCTATCAAATTTCGGCTTATAAGATGCTCAAACGAGGCACCGACAGGATCGATGCATTAAGTGCATTCGTGTACAAATAAAGGAAGTTTGCATTCGGCTGTCGGTAAATACTTCAATTAAAAGCATGGGTCGGTAAAAAAAGAATAACTTACATTGCCATATATGTATCAGTCATGCTGCCCGAAAGCGGGGTTTTTTTTTAGGTGAGATCGCTGCCTAGTTATTTTGTCAATGAAGTTCGCATTACTTATTGTTAACTATTTCCTAACAAGCTAGCTTTATTCAGAATCCACTTCCATGAAAACGAAAAAAACGGACAAGGCGGTCAAAATGTGTCGGCAGTACTCGTTAAATGGCAAGTTTATTTACTTGCTGTCTCAATTTGAGGACTGCGTGCTCATATAGGGATTTGAAGAAATTAACCGCAAAGCAGGTACAAGTGTTCTTTGATCGTGACCATTTCTTGGGGCCACATATACCTCATGCTTTATATTTACTCTTGTTGAATGCATAAAAGTGCACCAGATAACAGTAGCTAGACAAGAAAAGCTAGCCTAATATTAGAATTAAATTTACATCCAAACTATCGGCCAAGAGCTTGGGGCTAAAGTTCACGACGTTTCATATTATTGCAATTCAGTTCGACGCATTATATCTTTTCACTTCGTGCGCATATTTTACAGTTACATTGCACTTGGTGCCCGAAGCAAAGTCAGTCGCCGTACAAGACCAGATCTATACTCTAAGGAGCCGCCACCATGGGGGCTTCGACATAATTGACTCAACAACATCGAAGAAGTTTGCAAATCTATGACGGTGTACCGCAGGGACGGCTACACATCATTCAACACATCTCTCAAAGTGCTGGTAAAGGAGACCTCTTTCTTTCTAATCGCATAGCGTATGGAAGCTGCGAGTTGGCTAGAGTTCTGAGATGCAGCACAGGCACTTTGTTTTCTTCTACAGGGTAATTCTAGTGCGAAGCGGGGTGAGCGGGTGCACCGCCCACTGCCACCAAACGGCACGTCTTATTGCACCAGTTATGCAGGATGTGTGTCGCCCTAAATTTACTAAGTTCATCGTATTTCACTTGCGCTTTATTTGTCGATTAACTCGGTGTCTCAGTATGCTGCCGGGTGTCAAAAGATGTAAGAAAAAACCTACAAGAAACCAGGCCCACGTACTACCAAAACAATCTGAGGACACCTAAGTTCTTGCTAGTTATGAATGCGAAACCATTAAAGTTCATTTGAACGTCACTGAGCGGTCCTTTGAGTTATGAGCTCCTTGTGGGCAAGTGAGCGCGTTCTGACGCTTGGACAACGCCTTCTAGATAGCCCAAGGCTGGTGCACTTTGATCCATGACGTCATGGAATCTTGCCCGACTGCCATAGAAGCTAACGGAGACGCTACTGAGTAGGCCGAGGTAATTTTGACGTCACCTCTTTCGTCCCGTCGGGCTTGGCAATGGAAATTTCGGTCCAAGTAGCATGACGTCATCAAGCAGAGTGCAGAGGCCCGTTATTTAGGAGGCGCTGATTTAGCACGGTGGGTAAGACGCTCGGCTTCTGAGCGTGGGGTTGTAGGTTCGAAACTCACCACCGCCATTGTCTTTCCTTTCGAATTTATTTTGTTTTTTTACACATCAATTTCTTTAGCGATTACCGAGGCGCAGTTAGCGCATAGGTGAGAGCTTGCGCGTACAAAGCACTCGCGGATAACACAGGCCTCCGAGAGTGAGGGTGACGTGGCGTCACGGCAATGCCTTCTCCCCTCACGCAACACCTAGTGCGCCAAGATGGCGGTAGGTGTTCCCTTTCACCCGCTCCGCGTGCAAGTGACGTGGCGTCACAGCCAACGGGAAATTATGGGCCTTTTTTTTTTTGTTTTTCCAGACGACAGCTTCCGTCTTTCTCGCTCAATTGGCCATTTTATGCTTTCGTTAAATCGTACATGATGTGTAGGGAACTAGCAGCAGAATCATCACGAACCATGTGAATGGACAGACGCTAGCAAACACACGTTAGCAAACACACGTTGTGACTGGCAAACACGACAGAGCGGCCCTGGCTAACACTGCCAGGAGCAAATATAGTACGCATGAATACACCGAAGATTGTGGAAGGGAGCGTAGCCACCGCTATGCTCCCCTCGTAACAGTGCGAGGCTCACTTGATGGAGCATCGCGCTGGTAATGCGGAAGGTGCGGGTTAGGCTCCCATCCGAGAAAAGCGGCATTTTAGTCAACTGTTATTTCCCTTTTTCTTAATATTTCTACAATGCGGATAAAAGTAAATGTCAGCGATGCTATCGTTCCCATCATTGCCTGCTGTCTTCTAATAGGTGTAACGCGCAAAAAAAAAAAAAAAAGAAGAAATGAGCGCATTCGTTTCTTTTCTTCTTTTTTTTTTGTCGTTCATTCCAAACAGGACAGGTTCACTGGAAGATACCTGAAGTATCCAAGACTGGGTGAACGTGAGCCGTCTCTGGCTGGAGTCCACCTTTCAACAAATCGGTCTTGCTTTTGCATTGGCGAAAACAAGTATCCTTGTCGCAACGATGGCTCCCTACTGAAACGTTCCGTATGCCCTTCCAACTCCATCAATTTTTAGCGTGCATTCCGTATGATTCTTAACAAATCCTTATGAATTCCATGTAACACAACGGAAAAAACCTTGTATTTCTCATAATACCTATATCCAATAACATCACATGAAAAATAGGAAAAACGGGTTTTGTATGGTATCCTACATGCTTCATATCGAATTATTGGTATGGGAGTTATGGGTCATCTGAATGTTTCACTCGGGAAGTAGTGTAATTCCCATAGCTATGGTACGGAAAACATATAGAACCAATCGAGTGAACGCTAAACGTTTCAGTAGGCTCCAGTTTTACACATTCCTTGTTCCACCACTGTTGATCTCCACAATTTGTGACACAGGGACACGAATAGCGAAAATAGTTGTCGTAAAGACTCACGCTTGTGTCTCTCCTTGGCGCTGCGGTAGCGTAGCAGTACTGTGACGAGAAACACGATGGCTACCAGTCCCACGGCGCAAGCGATGAGTGCCACTAAAATCGGGCTGAGGCTGCCCGACCACAGGGGTTCGGTCAGGGACTGGGAGCCAGCCAGTGTCTTGATGCGAAGCAAGGTGAGCGCGCTTCGGCCTTTCGACGTCACGGCGTATAGCATGACCGACAGGCGAGTGCCGCTGTTCAAGCCGCTCACAGTCCAGGCTGGGCGGTCCGAGGCATTCGCTTGAAGCACGCTCCTGTTGAACTGGTCGAGCACCTGGATAGCGAACGTCACAAGAGGCAACAACGTCCTCAATGTCGAATTTGCAGCCTCAGTTGGCCACTTTTCATGTGCAAAAGAAAGAAATGTGCGCGCCGAAAGGAAAGCACGCGTGTAAAATAGAACTACACGAGAAGTAGAACTAACAAGATTACTTTCGAAGTTGTTTCATGGTTCTTTGTATGTACAGTGAGCCATTTGCGCTTTTCAGACTTTGTCTCCATCTTGGTAGATGACATGGGTTGCTAGACGGCGCTCGCCAGAAATATTTCTTTGTCTAATGGACTTATTAAGCCTCAAGACTAAACCCACAACAACTATTTGCTGCATTACAACCATTGCTTCAACAGGTTGTCACATAACCTACTTTTTTGAAGTAAAAACGCACCCCGGTCTATGTACTTGACCTGAGGCAGCTTCTGTAGCCACCGAGGACGAAAACGGGCAAGTCTTCGTAAATGGCGCATAATGACGCTTAACTTGCTTGCTTGTAAACTCAACTCCCCCACCGAACCTACGATGTGATCAATTCAAATGAAGAAGACGAGTCTGTAGCTCGCGCATAGTTAGTTACCTTGATGCAGCGAACTAATGTCTACCCGCCGTGGTTGCTTAGTTGATATAGTGTTGGGCCGCTAAGCACGAGGTCGCGGCATCGAATCTCGGCCACGGCGGCCGCATTTAGATGGGGGTGAAATGCGAAAACACCCGTGTACTTAGATTTAAGTGCAAGTTAAAGAACACCATGAGGTCAAAATTAGTCCGGAGTCCCCCAATGCGACATGCCTCATATTCAGATCGGAATTTTGGCGCGTAAAACCGAATAATCTAGCGAATCAATGTCGGCCCCATCAGACCGCTGTATGCAAATCACGGAAACCGAGAAACGTTGACGTCGCCGCACTCTCCTTGATCCTTAGGAGCTGCGTCATTTACCCAGCTGCCATCCGTGCCAATTTCCGGCCAGCCATATGTGCTTTGGGGCTTTCCGAATTCCCAACCTTCCCCCGTGAAGAAGACAGTAAACTGCACGGGTCAGATCGAAAAGACTGACGTTTGCATTGTCAAAGATGCAGATATCTCTGTGAGTGGACTGAGAATTGCGTAGAAGTGGCGGAAATTTCTATTGCGTCCTCATTCACAGCACAACGTTCTAGATTACGCGCTCTCGCCGCACCGTCCTCCCACGCGCGAAGTGATCCGTTTAGTCATCTCAATGACATGATTTTAAAGGAGTAGGCACTGTTTTTGGGCTCTAGCTACTCCTCACCGCAAGTCAAGCAAAAGGAAATCACTAAAATGCACCGCAGTACATTGAATACAGTCAAAGAGCATGAATCGAGATATCGTTCTGCAGGTAAGCCCAGGAAGACACCGATAATACTACACGAATACGCACAAACATAAACAACCATGCATTTATCACGTGCGCATACAATGACCACCAATAGTGCGAGCACCGTATCTTGTACTTCTCACCTGAAGCACGTACACAGGTGGCATGCCGCCGTCATCGCCTGGCTCGCATTCTACGGCGAACGCACTAGCGGTTCGGTTGTGTAGGCTGCAGTTGCGCGGAGTCTCCGGGTCTCGCGCGGGCACCAGGCTGAAAGCGCATGGCTCACGTTGTGTGCCAACGTCGTTGGTGGCCCAGCAAAGCAGCCGCTTAGTGAGATCCTGGGGTATGCGGCGGGGCACCAAGGTCACATGACTCGAGTGGCCTAAACTAGTGAAGTTGGTCAGTGACTCGTTGCCCAGTCGCCAGTGGAACGACGTTGGAGCCGGCTCCGATTGCACCTCGCAATTGACCCGCACTGGCTGGTTGGACGCCGCGCCGTACACTTGTGGTTGCCCGCGGCGGCAAACAGGTGCATCTGCGTGGAGTTTCAAGTGGAACATGCACGCGAAATTATTTGTGTAAAGCAGTCATAATTAAATTCTGATTACAGCTGTAAGTAACTTGGTCGACGTAGTCGGTTACCTTTTATACTTCTTAGCTGTTTATTTTCAGCTACCGAAGGTTTTCGCGGTTGCTTATAGGTTATAGTGGAATTTCGCATAACTTAGGAAAGCGTGGTCTACGTCTCAAAGTAAATGGCTCCATCTGCTACACTCTAATGCTGCTGCACAATTGGTTGAAATCACCACAGGCAGGTTAATTAGCCATCTCTTTGCTTCCTTTGGCTATTTTTGGTTGGGACCATGCTAGCTCAAGCATTGCTGCCTGAAAAATAACTGTTGATATTTTAGGTGCCATCAGAAATGCCGTTCACTAGAGGAAGCCATACAGATAGAGGAAATGCAGGGAGGGTAACCAGTGAAAATACTGCAACTGAAATGTTATTTGTTTCTTGCCACTTCTCATGGCGACCATCTACTCTAGTAAGACAGACAGGTCGCTGGCACCGACTCTTCATATATGCCGCTGATTGGATGGAAAGCCGCTGGCTCAGAACACAATCCTCACTGCTGCTAAATTTATTTCATAACTTTTGGTTGCGAGTATGAGCGTGCTTCATCACGCATAATAAGATCATAACACTATGTTGCCCTTCTGTCTTTCAGTTACTGATATTTAGCCTTCAGGTTATCCTCAACAGTGCGTTTTTTCACTCCTCTGCATCTTTGCAATAACATTTTGTCGCATGCATTTCGCGATCAGTCTATTTCTCGTTCTTTTACAGTCCGACTATGATTTTGTTGTTAATTATGAGATCCGCTTCGACATATACAGCCATTTAGGACAAAGGCACTGACGGAAGTAAGTGATAAGGTTAGCTGGCACGAAAGTGTGTTGATTCGTTTCATTCATGAGTAAACATAGTTACTTCGCCAAAAAATCCGAGCAGGTTACGGCGCACACGTTCAACCGAGAGTTTTCAGCGCTTTCTACAGAACCTGCACAGCAGGAGGTGCGTTACATGCCAAAAAATATGATAATGAAATTGCAGGTGACAGGAAACAAGGGGCAGGGAGTTACAGTGGACAATTACGCAACGCAGCACATTTATTGAGGGAAAAGAACAAGTCAGAAGGACTGCCTCACTCAATTTCAGTCAATAAACAAATAAAAGAGAGAAGGACAAACATTTGTAAAGAACATGAACCTAATTTCGAATGAAAACGTTCGTGAGTCCTGTACTTACAATGGAAGTTCAGGAAGAGCGTGTTGCTGGAACCCTGCCCTTGTGAATTTGCGGCGCTGCAACTGTAGGGCCCTCTGGCGTCGAGACGCACCTTCTGAAGCACTAATGATCGGTTGTTGACGAGGACGCCTCCCGTGGAGTCGGTGAACAGCTCACGGTCGCCGAACCACCAGCTCACATCGGAGACCGGAGGATTCGCCTCGACAACGCATTCTAGGTAGACGTCTTGACCCTCGCGCAGCTGTGAGCGTCGCAGGCTAGACGCGAGGCGCAGCGTGAGCTTCGGTGGGACTGGAAATTGTTGTCAAGAGAAAGGGAACGCAGCATGTGACGACAACAGAAAAATTACTCCAGAAACTTTCTCGTGGAACTTGTCAGTGCATTCTTTCTCGGCACCACACACACATGCATTGTGTAATGTATATATATATATATATATATATATATATATATATATATATATATATATATATACATACATACATAGAGGGCGTCCCAGCTAACTTGGACCAAGATTTTAAGAATACCCAAGAGCTCTAGAGAAATCGTACCGACTGCATAATAGCCGTAGTCGTATGTATTTGCGGGCAGTATTTTTTGCATCACGAAGTATTACTCAATTATTTTTAATTTGTGAACTTTTAAATTATTGCTTGAATCGCAAACCTATCAATTACAAAGTTGTTGGGCACCTCAAATAACCTCCGAATCAAGCATTTGTTTAGTGCTCAGCTTTGCCTCATTGGTTTTCTTCGAGAGAAAACAAAAGCCCGCGAAATACGAAACAGATGCGAACTCTTACGCCTCTACTCAAGCGCTCCCAAGTGAATAGCTACGGACGCACGGCTTTACTAGCGACGGCAGCTCGATACAGGGCTTCACGCTATGTGATGGTCGCGGCACCAAGAGAACACGCCGCTGACGCATTGATAAGCGTTGCGGAGCCTTGTAACGATGCGGCGATAAGAGAATGCAGCCGTATATTTTTCAATGGTTGCTTGTAGGCGCTTGAGTAGAGGCGTGAGAGTTCTTATCTATTTCGTATTTCGCGGGCTTTTATTTTTTCTTGGAAAAAACAACCAGGATCACTTTAGCACGAAATAAATACTTGATTCAGTGGTTATTTAAGGTGCTCCACAACTGTGTAATAATAATTAAAGAGTTCACTAAAGCCATAATTAAAGAGTTCACTAAAAAAAGTAATCAGGTAATACTTCGTGATGAAAAAAATGGTGGCCGTAAGTACATACGACTACGGCTACCATATGCAGTCGGTATGATTTCTCTAGAGCTCTTGGGTATTTTTACAATCTTGGTCCAAGTTAGCTATATATATATATATTCCCATGTACACCTATGAGGCGCATCACGTGAGTCGTTACAGGCAGACGGACGGACAAATTTTGGGGGAAGTAGTACAATGATGCTTACGCATTACCAATGAGTAGGGTCTCTAACAGCACTTGATAAACAACAGCATACTGTGGAGTCACTACTGGTAAACCAGTCTGGTGATTATTGGTCGCAAATTTTCTAATTCGCCTTAACATGTCATCGAAACGGCACACGAAGTCGTTTGAAATGTTCATTGAACACCATCAGTGATTTTCGTTATACTGTCACGTTGTATTGACGGTGAAGAACGACGTGGTGTCGAAACCGCGAGTTACATATGTAACTCTTTATTGGCCGAACTTGTGCCCAGGAAAACAAGCCACACTCAAGCACAACGACAGCGGCGAGCGCGAAGCCAGTGATCGTTGACAATCTGATCTGCGGGTCAAGCGCGTCGGCTTTTATGGATGACTCGTCGAACGTTTTAGCGCCATCGCGGATGTCCGCATGCCTTCCAGCAAGTACTACACCAACCGTGGCGCTTGCAATCTGAATAAACAAGGTGCGCTAACTAAGTTGTTGGCAGGTCAACGGAAAAAAATCGCCGTGCAACTGGCCGCCCGAGGCACTTTGCGTGTTTTCGCATGCTTATTTCACGCCCGGAAAAGTACTGTTATGTAGCACGTATTGAGCAACAGAAAGCTGTACCGCGAGTTTTTCACGTTCCTGCACAATTTCCTCATTGACATTCTTCATCTAATTATGTTAACTGAGGGCTTGATTAAATAATTAGAACTAATGTATTTTGGCAGAATGTAAAAATAATCTTGTTATCTCCAAGCGACAACAAACAGGATTACCTTGGTTGTGCCTAGCTACGTGGCATTTGCATATTTCTAAAGTTTAGCTAAAGTTACGTTGCGCGCTATGTATATGCACGTTCCTTAAATATTGTTTCTGTGGATATTGACATTTTGAATATGGGCCTGACCGTCTGTGTTCATGTCGCAACTGATGCAAGGCGAAAGCTATCCCGGGTAGACACCCGTGCATAAATAAAGCAGGAGCAGGCCGAAACAGAGGTTATTGAGTGATTGTTCTCTCCGCACTCCTTGATTAATAAATCTCTAAATACAACGATGGTACCAGATCAGGCAAGAAGGGTCATATGCAGACAGCACAAATAAGAACTTCTGTTTGGCCTAGTTGGTTTTTAATGCATATCATATTGACCGCAAATAAAGACGGCGACAGCGAAAAAGAACACAAAAACAACACGGGTGGTAACTTTCAACTGTCTTTACTGCGTCTTCATTTGCGGTCAATACGATATGCAAACAACATGAAATCGCATAGAGAACAAGCTGAAAAGAAATGACAAAAAAAAGGATAACGTATACTCACAAAGCACCTGCAGCCTGAACTCTGCGAAGATGTCCGAGCCGGGGATCAGGTCGTTGTCGGCCCGGCATCGGAGCATGCGTCCGTGGTGTCGCGCAGTTGGGCGAAGTGCGAGCCACGAGAGGGTCACGTTGCCGTCCAGCGACTCGTTCTGTCGAGCCCCGGTGAGCACCTGATCGCCCAGTAACCACGTGATGCGCGATCGAGGGCGCGAGCCGACGGCGCGGCACGAAAGCCAGCCCGTTTTGCCGGCTTCCAGCGTGGGACTCACCGCCTCCACGCTCACCTCTAGCGGACGGACTGCGAAGAAGTGTGCGATCGGGCCTTTCGGAAGCAAGCAGGAACAGGAAGGATACTCGATGCTTACGGTAGCTGTGATTATCGCCGTTATGGCTGGTGAAGTGCGGGGCGGTTATTTTTTGTAGCGGGCCTAATGCGGGTTAACACACTGCTGCTTTTTTTCCTCGGCACCATGACAGTGATGCATTGACAAAAAAAAAGAAGTAATAGAAAAACAGAAAAACAAGAAATAGAATACCTAAATATAAGTGAATGTTTGTTTATTATGTAGGCATATATAAGAAAATGCAATGCTTTAGTGACTCTGTAGACAAAGCTTGCCCAAATAGCAGTCCGCAGTAGATTTTGCGTTCACAGTGCCGTGTCTTTCGCAGACGCGTTAAAAGCGCCTTTATGCAGTATGTAGTGTTATTTATTCGGTCGCGTTCGGTATGTCATTTGTGTATTGATGTTCTGTCGTATGACCTGCCTGAATCAAGTTATCATCGCATTAAGCGATGTAACACGCTACGCGTCTTGCGAAGCAGAGCGATACCATATTTATTGGGGAAGTAATATATATATATATATATATATATATATATATATATATATATATATATATATATATATATATATGTATACTGTGTGTGTGAGCGTATGCGTTGTGTTTTTACGCTGTAATATTTTGAAATAAATATTCATGTCACGCTCCTTTGTTGGATTCAACGACTCACACATTTATCAACTCTATCATATTTTTTTATCGATCTATGCCAATCTCCGTTATACATAAAAGTTCTTCGACCATGATTTTCCAGCTATGAAATGAAAAGTGCGTATAGTTCACATACATAGTAGGCCCCGTTTGTGTTAAATCTACCGTCACTGATTGGGAAATTAGCGTACTTCATGTCAAATTATATTATGAGTATTTCACAACGCAAGAGCTCTAGAAGATAAAATAGCATGCACTTGCGTTCGAATGCGAGTGTCTTCAATTTTTTTAATATAAGCGTAAATTTAATTGCAAAATTGAAAATATTTTTAATCACGTATTTGCAAAGTCTACTTGCTCCCGAAAGTTGTGACCGTGAAATTCAGCCCATAAACAAACTGTGCAAGCAACATCTGCAGTGCTTGCATATTGCCCGTATGAAACCTACAGATAGTTCATGTTTGTAAGCAGCATATAGGTACCCACTCCACTATTCATAATCACCAAATGAAAATCCTATCTTAACGAGAACTGCTTGGACGTAGCGAGCAAAACCATTTAAGACTGTAGCGGTGTTATGATTATTATGAAGAAGAGTCGCGTTAGGACTTATGTGCGCTATGTTATATAGATTTCATTTTGGTTTAACATTAACGTGTGCTACAGCAGCGGCCAGGCATTGTGTGTGACTGCTTATGCACTGACTGAAACGAACGAAATCTGATCGCACAGGAAAATAAGGGCACCAAACATAAGCGCAAAATACAGTGGCTGAACCGCTCTTTGTATTTGGCTTCCGAGTGAAAGCAGGTCGCTTTGCACAAGTAAGCACGCTAAATGATGCGGGGCGGTTGCGGAGCCTGCAAGTTTCCTTTTCCTCCAAAGATAGTTTTTTTTTTCCCAAAGTAAATTTTCGGGAGCCTTTAAAAAAAACGATGAAACAGAATGCACCCGAGCTGCCACAGAATTCGATTGGAGACCTGCTCTGGCGTTCAGATGCATACAGCACTAAGGATTTCGTACGACCCAGTGGTTCTTCCTTCCTGTGTACCATCTAACTGTTTGTTCCGTTTCCATTCCGAAAAAAAAGAAAAACAGATCCCGAACTCTTATCCGAATGTAACTATACGCTTTTGTAGACTACGTCGTTGAAGATAACAAACCGCTGAGCGAGGAGAATGGAAGTTCTGGGAGAGCTAACGACGCAAATAAATCTAACCAACGGAATTAACAAGCTCAGATGCTTGATTATCTTGTTTATAATAACCGAAGCTCTCGCGGTGTCTTCTATTTTTCCATCACACCGATTAATATAGGCGAGAGTTTCTGTAGCATGAGAGTGTAACGTTTTGAAAAAGACAGTCTTTAGAAAAAAAAAAACATTTTGATTGCACGTGTTTTTTATGGAAGCCTTAGAGCTCTCTGGTCAAGTTTAACCAAAAGGTGTTCTACGGGAAAACCGGAAAGGTTTTAGAAGCGAGCAGTTTGATAGGGTGTGTAATATCAGTTGCTGTAGTTATCGGTCAGTGGAACTCTCGTTCAGCAATGTAAGGCCGCATGTATATCAAGGAAGGAAAATAGACATCATTAGGCATCACCGACAAGTTATGCATGCTGGGTTAATATCGCTTATTAACCACTGTAACGCCTAAAATAGAAAAGTTATTAAGATGAAAAGAAAACTGCCTTGCAGCAACCCTGCATCTGGTATACGAGTGAATTGATTAACACTTTTCATTGAGCATTTGTTTGCTGCAAATCGCTGGTCGGCTGTGCTGTCTAGTGAATATTTTAACGAAGAGGCCAATAGTGTGATGACGCCATTGCTTCAAAGGCATATGCCACGTGAAATACATTATATGCATTAATGGTTATAGGCAACGTATACTTTGAAGCCTGGGTAGCACTGACGGTAACCGAATCCGGGGCTATTTTCAAAGTACAGTAACTCGAGTTCAATCCCATAGCTTTTGAAGTAAGCACACATAGGCCTTCAGTCGGTGAGTTAATTCAAATAGTGCACTTCTCAACAAAGGAGGTAAGGCTGCCGCTGTAATGCTGCCATTATAGTGGAGAAGTTCAATTGAGGCACATTTACAAATAAATAAGATGCCTCATTTGAATACCATCGTTGCTAAACTCGAAATGCGTCGTTTGGAAGAGTCCCAAACAAAGAAAATAAAATAAAAGTGATGTAAGTGCGCTATACTCACAGTTCATGTCAAGTGTCACAGACGTCGTGAGCGGCGATGTCAGGTTGGAATTCGATGCCTGGCACACCAGCACAGCCATCAGGTCCTGGCGACGCAGAACGAACGGCCCGAGTGCACTGCGGCGGACGCCCGGCCGGTGCTCGGTGAGGACGCTCTCCAGCGGCACGCTCTCTCGCCACCAGGTGACGCTGGGCTCGGGAACGCCTGCCGAAGGAAGAACCACGCGTGTGGGAATGGCCAAGCAAAGGGCACCTCTGGTGAATCGAAGACATGCGCGTCGACTAGCACCAATGCTAAATCTTACCTTTGAGCAGGGCTTAAGGCGAACCATTCTTTGCGACAGCAAATTACTAGACAGCTATAAGAAGTAAGGTTAGCGCTTTTACCGGCCGCATATATTCTATTAAACGTTCGTTTACTAAATAACCAAGCATCGTGTCACGCACACAGGTGAAGATGAGCGCATCTTACTGCATGAATGCTAGGCTAAATGTGATTTACGTGACCGCCAGTTTCGCGACAACACTCACAGGTCACAGAAGCTGTGTCTGGGGCGTCGACTTTTTGCTTACTTCATTGGCACTGAAAAAGTCAACTTCAAGCTGTGCAGTGAAACTAACTTTCTCAAGAATAAAGAAAATATAAGGGTTTTCTGCAAATAAATATATTATTCCTAGTATGTTTCGGGAATTTATTTAATGTACTGATTCAATGAAGCACCTAGAAAAATTTGGCATTTTGGAAAGGTATTTTTCAAAAGTAAGTCGTGGTGCAAAGTTTTAATGATATGTGAACTCAAAGGAAGTAAGCCTAGCTGCAACACAGAGCACTAGTTGCATTGCTTCATTGACAATCTCAGGCACTACAACATCATGTTTTGTGGTTTCGCACCAACATGTCTAGAAAAGTTGAACTGCGTTAGTCGTTGGTATACCACAGCACTGATAATGCACGACGAAACGAAGGAAAAGTAACTGATCACCTAAAGAAACCAAGGTCTCCCTTGTGTTATTCACGAGCAGGTAAATTCGCGTTAAAATGAAGCAGTATGCTGTGCCAGGAATCTTAGTCGAAGAAAGGTAACAGTCCTATGCGATGCTTCGGGAAAATGCATGTAGCAGTACGAAAATGCCTGATTTCCTGTTTTTTGCTCTTGGCACATATACCTTTCAATTGCGAATAAATTATTGATCCACAAACTGAAGAGTTACAGTTTCCCCGCACAAGGCACTACTGGTAATAAAGTCACCTCCAGCGCTTTACAAATGGGTGCTGCCGTTGCACAATTCACCTGCCTAGGAGAGCCTGAGCACCTGCTTAAGAAATCTAGTTGGGTCCCTCCCCTCTTGACTTTAAGCACTGCTTTTGAGCAACAGTTTACAGTACGATCACATGCATTGCACCTAAACGCTTACTTTCGAAAGCCATTTTCTCGATAACGCCAGGTAACAGGGGATATTGAACTCAGTTTAAACAGTGAACACGAGTATAGATATAATCACACTTATTACCAACTGCCGGTTTTTGGAATGGCCAAGCTACTTCCACGGGAATTTCTTCGTGGGACGTTTCTACAGAAGTTAAGTTTGCGCTTCTTCACCGTCGAATTGCTTAATAATATTGCGGGTGACGGCTTATACGGCGATCATTTGTGAAAAAGTCAGAAGACAATACAATCCAAAAGTATTGCAGAGGACGGTTCAAAGCGGTCGTCACCGCCGGTAGCGATTCCGAGAAGTATCGTCTTAATTAATGATACCACTGCATAGATACAAAAAATCTTTAACGTCCCGCATCATTGCACCATCACTATGCGCGTTTGTGGGGCTCTTCGTCAACTTGGCATTGCCTCTGCTGCAAAGCTACCTGGTAAAACAACCCACAAATTGCCCTGGGTACATCGCTATAGCATCGTCAACTTCTGGCAATTTAACGTAATTTCTTTCTCCCAGAACACACAAGGTCCTAAATAAACGAGCCCTGAACTTGTAACGACAACCTTCGTGTTAACAATTAAGTGCAATAATAAATCATAGATAGCGCGTTATCGCCCCGTAAATATTAGTCAATACACCATAACCGACGGCAAGGTGACTCTGATTATCACGTAAAGTTTATATTTAACCTTTTGTTACATTTGTCTTCCGCTGAAGTGAGCTTAACACCGGATTCACCGCCAAAGCTGTGTGGCTATGGTCGTCAACGTGGTTTTCATTTTCTATGTGGGAGCTAAGACATCTGTACAATACTTTCACAAATATTGTCTTAAGCAAGCGTCTTGCACTAAAAATTACTTATTCGTATAACCGTGCAATTTCAGGAGACAACCGCGACTGCCATTCCAAGGGAATCCACGATGATGAGTGTTGTGCTCGAGACGCAATGCGCAGGGGGAAAGGGGGGTGGGGGGGGAGATTTCTTGCACACAAGTTGGCGTGATTGCACAAGTTTACGTGATTGCACAAGTTCGTGATTGCACAATTAAATCAGCCCACCATATAGCTTTTCCGAAAAGGCATTAAAAAAATGTGGGCTTAAATAACCTATCAAGATAATGCGTTTATAGCTGTGGCGTCAGAAGTGCCTGTGCCGTGGCCGAGATAGAATCCCGGCCGCAGCGGCCGCATTTCAACGGGAATGAAAACGCGAGAACGCCCGTGTGCCTTGCATTTGGTGCACATTGGAAAAACCACAGGTGTTCTAATTTAATCCGGAGTCTTTCACTGCGACGTCCCTTATGAGCATATGATGGTTTTGACCCGTAAAACCCCGTAATTATATGTAATTCTGGTGTACTGCGTGTACTCAGTTCCACATCATAGCGTTGGTGAGTTACTGCAATAGAGTGACATTGCATTAAACATTGCACTAGAGTCGAATCTCTCATGCTCCTGTTTGTTGTCTTATTTTTCTAGGGTTACTGCATCGCTAGCTCTTATGGGTTATTTTATAAGCATATGCTTCTCTTGTCTTCGCACAAGAACTCTACGTCACAGCAAAACTAAGCTTGTTGGTCTACGAATGTAAGGTAGCTGCAATCAAATGCCTACGACAAGCATTCAGATAGAAGTGTAAACCGTACGGCTCAGAATCCTTCAGGTCCCTGTTTCAGCATTGGTGGCATCACTTTATTAATGCACACGTAAGATAGTCGCCTGTTGTTGTAATATATCTTTTGTCTGTCAGGCACGCCTAAATGTTCCAATTACCCGCGCAAGTCGCAAACAGCATCGCACAAAATCTTTTCGCTCCTCTTCAGTTCCCAGATTCTCCTGAATCCCAAATATCGACTGTTCAACATACGCAAAAGCAGACATTGATCTCGTTTTCGCAAGACGATAGTTTTCCAAGGAAACTAGGCGCGATTCGTGTCACTAAATTCTCGAACAACCTGCTCGAAACAATGTTTGCACTGATCAAGCCAATGCGTCTTGCGAGCGTGGTAAATTCACAACCATTACAGCAACACGTGAGCGAGTAGTTCTGTGCGCATGACCTGCGTCGCCCTTCCTCTTTGTTCAGCGCGCTCGGTGCTCGCTAATGCGTTTTCAAGAGTAACGCGCAAGAGACTAGAGAAATGCAGCACACGCAGGCACATAACAAAGCGGCTTCGAGGCGTAGCGAACAAAGAGCACCGTCTCCCTAATAGTCAGCACTCAGAAACACGTGTCATTTCACGCTAAACACTGGAAACACGAAAAGCGCTGCACAGCGACCGTCATTAAAGACTGCCTTGTTTTAGGGTGCTATACGATGAAAGCGAATTCGAAGTACTCCGAGACATGAAACTGGTTAGAGGAAAAAAAGGGAGGGGGAGGGGATACAGCACGTAGGACAAAGGAAAGCCCCGAAGGCTGACGGGAAATTGTGTACGAGCGTACAAAGTTGGGGGGGGGGGGGGTACAATGTATAAAAGACTGACAGAGGCTGCGCCTCGGGCAGGTCGATTAATTGTGCCTCTGGGGACAGGCACAACGAGGCTTTATTCAGATGCTGCTGTCCCTGTTGTCGCCAAAAATGAGTCCGGAGCGCGAGAGGCGGGGCCGCTCGGTGTGCATGCCGACTAGTTGAGGGCGTAAAAACGAGCAAGCGTTGAAACATATTAGGTTAGAGAAACCCGCAAGCTATATCGCAGCATTTGCGAAAGGAGAGCCCATAGGCAACAGAGCAGCGAAGCCACTGTTGGCAAAAAAAATAAAAAGAAAACAGTAGTCCTCTGAACGGATGGAAATCCGCAGCTCCTGTTCTGGAGCTTCCCCAGCAACGTTGCATTTTTACGACAAATGGGGCACGCGCGGGAGGCCCTCCAGTTGCAGGCGTAGCTTTTCTCCCAGCATCTTCATAAGTGTCAAGGTGACAGCGAATGTAGTTGTTGTTTTTTTCTGTGCGTGTTTGCTTCGGTGGCTTCCAGATCCCCCTGTTTCGGGCTGCCTGCCGTAAAGCGTTAGCGCTAACGAGCCGCGGTGTCGAGGAGAGCCTCTCCAGAGTCGGCAGGCTATCTGCGTAGTCCCACCCTCTTCCGGTCCGCTTTGTGCTCGCCATGAAAGAGAATGCCCCGACGCCACCGCTGGAGTCGAGCGCCTGTGCGAGGCTATTGTTTAAGAGGTGACGAGCGCTGCTCTTTGGGTCCGGCGGTAGCCGCCCACTTTCCACTGTGCTGAACAACTGGCGGCAAAGTTCCTGCGTCGAGCCGGTGCTGAGAAGCGCTTTTCTGTCTGTGTTTTTTTTTAATATTTGAGCCTGCTCTCACGCGTCGAGCGCCGCCGGCGTCTCAACTTCTGCCCTGCACGTCCCCCGTTTAAACGGCTTACTAAAGGAATCGCGTTCACAGTCAAGCAAATCAGTGGGAAAACGTGTTGGGCTTACTGACTTAACCAGAACATTGGTGCTCGACCTCCTTCATCTTTTGTTTCAGCAATGTGGACCAGAACAGCCAACCGCATTCACAACAAATACCGCAATCTTTTAGCGTTGTTGCTTGGATGTACGAGTAGGAAGTGAAAGGAAAATAATAACTAAATAAATTCAGGGGTTTTACGTTGAAAACTTCCCATTTGATTATGAGGCATGCCGTAGGCAAGGAGGGGGGGGGGGACCGAATGAATTTCAAACACCTGTTATTTTTTTCTTGGTTCTTTTTAACCTGCAAATAAATCTAAGTAAACCTGTCTTTTTGCATTTGGCTCACATTGAAATGTAACCGCGGCGGCCAATATCGAGCTCACGACCTTAATCTTAGCAGCGCAATGTCAGATCCAATAAGCCACCACGGCAGGTGAAATTTAATTGAGCGTTGTACTGATATCACTCGGCTCTCGATACTCGGAAATTACGTATACATGCCCGTGTGAAAAGGTGCTACTCTACATACACATGTTTATATTATTTGTCATGACATCCCATATAATCCCATCCCATATAAAAGAGCTACTGGTTAAACGGCTCACTTCTTCCTCGTTCTCTTCATTTTCGTGGTGCTTTGTATTCTCTACTGGCTGATTAGTAATCAGTCACTGTTTTCTTTATACCAGATTTTTCTTCGGGTCGAATAGATTTTTTTAGAAATCACATGTGAGGGAACGAATTATTTTGCCTTTTAGATTGATTTTGGAAGAGGTGATAGTTACCTGCATGAGAAATTTTATTATTCGAGTAGCCAATTAAAAAGTCACCGATTACCGTAATATTATTTACATTATTCCAGATGTTGCAATTCTAGAATGAAAGCAGAGGAGTGCAAAATCATGCTTGCTTAGCAGCAATCATAAGTTTAGCGTCACTTAGTAGACATACGACCTTAAAGCGTGTTTCGGAGTACATTGGCGTTCGTTGCACTTTTTCAAAAGCATGCGTCATGATCTTCGAGGCGATCTTAACTGCAACGTTGATACGCTATTTAGCAGATTCTTGGGACAAATATTCTGAAAGTGGCGCCAATCTCAGCATATCTACTAAGCGACCATCAGTTCACAATAGCTCAGCTTCACTTCTGCTATTGCAGTATGCGCGCTAAGTGAATAATTTGAAAATTACTTTGTGAATCTTTTTAAAAGCTTCTTCGAAACTGCAATTGGTCGTGCAAGTAAGTTCCACCTCTTTAGGTAATCTGCTTGAACAAGCGGAAACGCGTTATATTTATCGTGCAATTTTTTTTTGTAGGAAGCAAAGTACTCACACACATGGTATACAACTTAGCCTTGTGCAAAACTGATCGGTACTTGAATTTTAAGTGTAAAGAACTGTTAGTTATACCACGAGGGACGTAGTCCGAACGTAATGTTGCACCATTGACCAGTGCGCCTCGTTTAGCGCTCGGAATAGTTAATCGCTTCAGAATGGCCTTAACCAGCGCGCGTCTCTGACGCCATCCGCTCCCATTAAAGCGCGGCCGTAACGACCGCAAATCGTATCCGGTCATGGTTCCAGAAACAAAGAACCATTTCGTGCTCTGCAGCAGCAGTGAACGATATATCATCTGAGCCACCTCGCGAAATACAGTGCGATTTTGACCACTTCACTTCCGTGCATGTTGATTAACGCAGACATTGTAATGTTGTGCTTCCATAAGTGCACTGAAGCTTCAAAGAAATCATCCCATAAGACCGCTAGTAGATAGGCTGAACAGGAGCGTAAACCCAGTAATGGAATTAGTTGACGATAGCTTTTCCGTTCGAGAACGTGTAGCGAAGCGAGGTAAAATCCGCCCGCCACCCAACGCATAATTTTAACATGCGTTATAAATCCCGAAATTTGTTTGCTGCTCTTACATACGCCATTTTTTAATAATATAGCGTCGTCGGGTTAAAGCAGGTTGGAAATTCCTACCGCTTAGTATATCGACGTCTTGTCTCAGGTGTATTAAGGACGGTTCATATTTTTGCTGAGTTAACTGAACGTAGTTATATTACGCACATTGTGTATGTATAACTATTGCTAAGTAGCACTGTCATGTTTTCTTTTTTTTTATTTATAAGTTAGGTCCTTATCTATGAGCACGACTTGTGTCATGAAGGGTAGCCTTCTTCAATGACGCGCAGTCGTCGTCAACCAGTCCACATTTTATGCAGTACAAGGACAGCGCTGTGTTTAGATAACCTTATTAGATGAATGCAACCGTTGTACACATGCGACTCACCTCCCTCGACGTCGCACACTAGTGCCAAGCTGTCCCCTTCATTGTAGGGACCGATGAGACTCCGAAGAGGCTCCCGGTCGCCGACGGCCTCCCTTATCACAGGGGTGCCTGGTGGTTCTGCACAGCCAAAGGAGATCAGTCTTAGGATGAGCAGCAGTAAGCCGAGCACAGCGCTTTCTAAGGAGGGCGGTTGACTTTACCAAAAAGATTGGTCTACATTCAATGTTGAACGTTTCGGTTGCTCAATATACTTATAATTTCATATTGTCTATATACCACCTGAGCACAAGTTGTTTGAGACGTACTCTTTTTCCGACGTGTATCGATGGTGAAGCCCGTCGACTACTGCAATTTAGCAGAGCACGAAAAGGGCAAGGTGGTGTGCTTTTATTAGCGGTAGCAGTTAAGAGAATTCTTTTAAGGCCATTTGTAGTCCATGAAATACCAAGCTTGATAACGCTTAGCTGCGGATTTTTTAAATTTTTTCTACAGAGAAAGCCGAGCTGGCGTCACAACCCATTCCACTGATTCCACGCAACGGAAGCCAAGTTGTCCAGCAATGTGAGCGCTCATTTTCTTTTTGCTTTTTATTATTGCTGTATTTATGCAGGAATGGAGCCAGCGTATCAGTACGTTTATTTTTTTTCAACAGGACATTATTAGAGATAGCTACTCCAGAGGCAAAAAGCAGAGTTCTGCACATGATAAAGCATCACGTAATATGGGGGCACTGAATGTGGAGTGATTTCTGCATAAGCATAGCGTAAGCACAGTTTTACTGCGAGCTCGTGGCATGGCTGACGCCTTTCGTCACTGTCCACTGAAACGTGCCGTTCACTTATCGGACGCACCAGTCATACTAATAAAACTCACACGCAGAAACCGTGTGTCAGAAACAACTAATCAACTGTAATTCCTCTAAGAGCACCGACCACGCACGAACGAGGGGCACAAACGCTTCGGTGAATTCTCGCTTCAAAGAAATTTGTCCCCGTCGTCAGTACCAATGACGTTTACTGCAAAGTGCGGCAAACAGTGGCCGTTTCCAAAGATTGCTTACATGTGCAAGGCAAAGGTTCGTGTGCTCGTGGTGTTACTGCATGCGAGTGTCCCGCTGCGCTTATGCAGCATGTGTAGCACCTGTGCATTGCAGACCCTCCCGGTTTCTAGGCAAGCATTATACAGCCATTTTGCGCCCTAGAAATTGAAACTCAGTACGTTTAATTTCTGTTAATACTAAAGACGCCATGCAATACAAAACTGCTGGAGGCTCCACAGCTTTCGGCCGACCGGGAACCCTCCGAAATACCAACCGTTTGACGACGTTGAACAAGTTGTGAAAACTCTGGAGTGAAGAACGTGTTGTGTAAGCTTTAGGGGAAGGAAGGGGGAGGGGTTTGAGTAAGCAGGGGTAAAGGAAGTCGCTGAGGCCAGAGGTATAGTGGCAAGCTCGCGCAAACTGTTTTGGACTGCAATGCTAGCGCGTGCTATTTCTCGAAGTGATGGCGGTAAAATAGCGCTAGGTAAGGACATTCCCACGCGTACTGCTAGAACGTCCCAGAACGCAGTCTCATCGAACATATAGAAACTTAGTGAAGTAATGAGCTCAGCTTCAGGGCACCGTCACAGCCGTTAGTAGCGATGAGCTTTCCTAGTTATGCGAATTTTGTGGTTCATTCTTGCAAATATTCGTTTAGACTTTTCAAAAGTGTAACAGTCAAATTGTATTTACTGAAAAATAAAGAATGAGGAGGAAGACAATCCAAGTATTTTAGTCACTGCACGATAACTTTCCAAAAGAATATGGACAATCTGCATTCTTTCTTTCTTTCTTTCTCTCTTTCTTTCTCTTTTAGTTGAGACAATTTCTTACAAATAGGCTCAGGAAGCACAGCAACAGGCCCGGAAAGAGCCTGACCAGTCTATGCCACCCTGATAGCATAGGGACTAAATCTTATTTAGAGATGATTACACATCTTGTGCCGACACAGATACAATATATCAATGCAAATACCATGAAATACAGTGAAATACAGTGAAATACAGTGAAATATGCAGTTACTTTTACGGAATAGAAATCGCCGAAAAGCAAACCAAATACACAATGCATGCACATAATAAAATAAATCCAGATAATACAAGATGAAAAAAAAAAGATACCGTATTCTATTCTACACAAGACTGGCAGCATACGTCAAATACATTCACTGTATTGTGTCGGCTAGTTCTCAACGCATGCGATTTGTTTTGAATTCTAGCATGTGGGTGTAGCGGAAGAATTACAGTAGGTCTTTCCGCAGTATCAAGGTAAACTTGGCCCCTCTCCAGCACTCTCACTTCCAGAATTAATCCTCGAAAGTGCCTTATTTCTCACTTACGAGAAGTATGGGGCCTGTCATTGGCGAGAGCTGTATTTTAAGCGAGGGAGGTAAATTAAAGAAGTAAGACTACGCCACAGTGGTAAGAGCCTCCCGCCTCTGCGAAATTTTGCTGTTAAGCAAAAGAAGCATGGCAGTGCCGAAATGCGCAACTTCCTTTCTATTAGAACCTATTAATAGAGCTCTTGCTATTACAGATTAGTATGCATTTTCTTAAGGCATAGCTTCTTGTACGCCTTGAGCTAGAAAGTGGGCAAACTCGTTGCGACGTTATGCGGACACAAGAGGTTTTATAACTGTGAATAAAAGGGATCGTGTCCTTGCAGACGATCTTGGCGATTTTACAATACTAGTATAGCTGCGGCGCATCAATTGCAAATGTTCATAACTAAAACATCCTTGCCCACAAATGTAATTTGCTGGCGTTCCCTTGAATTAGTAAGGATTTTCGAGAAAGTGGAGATAGAAACTCTTACCTTATTTTGCCCATTTCTGCATACGTAGCATAATAAGGGTAACTTGTTATGGCAGGTAGTGAGAGGCGAAAAACGTCGCAAATATTAATCGAGGACTTCTCATAAATTAAATGTTTCACTAGGTACGAAATTAAGGCCGACACGCACACATCATGCGTATCGCGATGATCGCGCGACAGCACATCCACGCGCTTTCTCGTCACCTCGCGCGAGCTTTCGGTGCGTATCTGGCGCTAACCCAAAACGACTGTAAGTGTGTATGAACACCTTTAGGTTGGGCACCACGATATATTGCCTGGGCGTTTGGGTGGCAAAAACCTCGCAGTTAGATGCGAAAAAAGTGCAATAAGGATAAATGCGATGCTGATTGAGACCGAGTGCTCTTTCACTTCTTGTCCGCGCCTGCGTACTTAATTAGCGCGGCATACCCGACCAGCCCAACAGATGCCACTTCCCGGTTTTAAAATGAGCTAATGCTGAGCTGTAGTTACCAGCCGCACAGCCTGAATCTGAAGGGGGCTCCAGATGCACACTGCACGGCGGATCTGACCAACACTTCAGCGCAAGAGCCGCTAACGATGTTGGCTGCCCAACACAGCGCTTCGACTCCCCCCCCCCCTTTTTCCTCGGCCGCCACGCATGGTCTGGGGCAGCCAATCCGTTAATTGCGGACGTCGATGGAAGTCCCAATTATCTCAGCAGTAGATGGCTCGAAGAGAATTCCCCACTACTCCGAATTCCGTGCCAAGACGACAAAAAGCGCCCCAAGCCCTCAATAGCTTACATTCAGAGCCTCTGCCACCTTTCCCTCCATAACTTCCGCTGCACTCTATCCGTGTACAACGCCAGGGTTTTGATTAAAATATTCACAATTCTGTAAACATTCGCAATTCGGTAAACATTTTTCTGCGTCCTTTATTTTTCTATTTGTCTTCCTATTTGTCTCCCGCTGAGAGCCCGTGTGCAGCTCTTTGGTTTGTGTCCCCGAAATGGCGCGAGATGTGGGCACATTTGTTGGTTGCCATTTTATAGAGTGCTTGACTGTGCGCGAGTGCGAAACGTGGCCAACAGGAGATTGTTCATTTCGTAGTGCTAAGAAGTCGCATTATATCAGACTTTTTTTTCTCACATAATTCATACCTCCCACCAGAAGGGCTAGAAGTGGTGATGTGAAATTTAACGAAAATTGCTCAATGACGATGAACATAAAAATTTAGATATATTTTTGGCACTCCTTCTCTTTAGGCGAATAATATTCCAAACAAAAAATATAAAAAAAGAGAAAGAAAGAAAAAAAGGCATGGTGCTTTGCGATTTATTGCAAGTTTTCCCGAAATTACCAATTTATGTTAGTGCAGGTAGTCAACCTTAGTTGTCACTACGTTCGTAATTTTTATTGTGAACAAGAACGGCCAAAGGCTCCTCTTTGTCTTTCGTCAACTATTGGCCAGAATAAGAATTAAGAACCTGCTGTCATCCAGTCATGCAGTATTACCTTGTTCCTCAGCAAATATTGCATGTTTTTTTTCTCATGAAGATGGCAATTTAGTCGGCCTTCTTGACCAAACCGCTTACAGAGAAGTATTGTAATTCCACCCAAAAGGGAAACTTCAAGATGTCAGTCATATCGCTTTTCTTTCTACATTGAGGGAAGATTCCTTTGCCTCAACAAGCCTCCCAAAAATTTGAATCAGAGGAAAGTTGTGAACAATGTTGTCCGTTAACGCGAACATCGCAGGGTAATAGGTTGCGTAGGATGAAAATTCATCGTTATTTGTACAGCATTTAACTAACTGCTTTACTAAACCTTTGCATATCATAGATTTCGCTGATTTCATTGGATCTGCATTTCTTTAAATATAAAGTATTTGTGTTTTATCTTCATCTCTTGGTTCCTTGTGACAGGTTTGCTAGATGTAAACGGCCAGAATCACACGAAAGGTACTTTCGTACCATAATTCCTGAAAGGCCAAAATCTACGCGGTGCTTATAAATGGCACGAACCGTTTATTATCCGGTTCCGAAACACGTATTTGAGATTTTCTCAACAAACATCAATCATGCTATTCAAGGTTGGCTGAAGCAAGCTCCTCGCGTGTGGCAAACTTAATAAGAAGTTCGCGGAAGAACGCCACACGGAAGTGATTCTTGTCGCTCTTTTTCCCAGTTTTCTATCGCTGGCTAGTTAGCGAGTTGTCTAGGCAACGCTGCAGTCTTTTGCTGAGATAGAGCGAGGTTGATGTGTTCCCAGGAGGAGGGCCGAAGGCAACGTGCAAGAGAAGGAACCACAAGGGAAATGACGGAAGGCGAATTCGGCCGCGCACTCCCAGACTCGCATCAAGCACGCCTGCTCACTTAGAGAGTTGTGTGTTGTAAGAGTGCTGATCCCTTAAGAGCGTATACAGACGTGGTGCCTGATAGTTGCAGTAACGAGGCGTTTCCGTGCAACTAGCCAATTGTGGTCAGCGCCAATGGGAGCTTAGCGTAATAGTCGAGACCCAAACTGGCATGAGCTGGAAATGGCCTTTGAGTTAACAGAGCAATGGCAATACCCACATTTATGCATTGAACGACCTTTGTATTGCTTTTTTTTATTCTCAGGACCTCTGCCTTTATTCTTGCTCTTTTATCCTTTTTTTTTTTCATGGCCACGCTTGTTTGTCCTTGGGGAATTCATCTTTCCTCAATTTATAATTGGCGTGTTACACTAGCCGTGCAGTCGTGTGCTAGGCGTGTTGGTAAATTCACGCCCGATAGCATTATAGTGCTAGCAGACAAAGATAAGCGGAAGGCGTATGCACCATGGAATACTAATGTGCATTTGAATTTCCCGAGAATATAACGCTGACACTAGCACACCATGGTGACTCTCACTGCATTTGGTTCACATCTGCTTACGTTGGAATGCTTTTTAAATAGGTGCGACTCTTGCTCCCCATGTGCGTCTCCTTTCGCGGCTTTGCTAAATCAGCTCCTGCAATCATACGAAATAGCATATTGTGGCTTTGTGTATATAGCACTGCTAGTAAAGAAATGGCATGAATTCCAAACATTGGGCTCACTTTGAGACCTTCCTTTTGCCAAAGGAGAACGGTTATAGCGCAAAATTTGGCCACTGCCTTTTGAGCGCGTCTGATATATAGAATACATGATGTTTATAATTTTTTTACCCCCATATAGCTTATTTTACGGTGGAATCAGATATATGGATGACCGTGCTTCTTGGTTAATAGAGAAGAAGCAATGTCAAAGGTATTCCTTTCTTTTATTTGTTCTTTAAATGTGTTGACATTGCTTGCCGAAACATGAACACCGAACCCAAAGAAGCAGGCGATTATGTTAGAACCGATAGTGTATGTGCTCACTCTTGGTATGCGGCCAGCAAAATTGGCGATGGCAGGTGATAAATTTCGCCAGCAAAAGCATTCGTCTGATTCGGCAGATAATTTATCCCCATACTTCTTTATTTCACAACCATTTGTTTACCTTTAGGGACGCTTCCTCAGCGACCTGTTTCAATCAACTCTATCAGCACGAATTACAAAATTCGGCAGGCGGTCAGATCTGTCTGTAAGCTGTTTCAACGTGTATACGCGTTGAAACACCATTTAGGTGAGTCTGGGTATGAGTATGTTACCCTCCTAAGCGTGCAATGGAATTTTGAAAGTACCATGATACGTTTACAAAAAGCAAGATCAAGTGTTTCTATCAACGTAAATTTTAGTGGAAGAAAATAAAACCTACAAATCACCAATCAACACCCCTCAAAGTGTTTTCGCGCCTCATTTGACTCGCTTATAGAAACGTGATGTGTTCACACTTGATTCGTTAGAAATATTTACCTCTGAAATTTCAATGTGTATGTATATTTTATGGCGATAGCAATTATATGAACGCTCCAGGCGCATTTCTGCCGTCGCCGTCGCCGTGCGGTTCCGTATGAGTGAAAGCCTGTGAGGTCGAGCCGGCAAACGCGGTTCAATCTCGCGTGCACAAGTGAGGAACGCGGCCCGGATGCGAGCCCTTTCCTATTGCGCGCGAGGCAGGGAGGTAAGGCGAGGGAGGAGGAGCGTCCTTCTCCAGTGGCTGCTAAGGTGCCTCGATGTCCTCCTCGCCCACCGCTCCGTACAAAGGGGATACAACCGCGGCGTCTACTACGGCGTTGGACACGGGAATCGCGGGTGCCGTAGTAGACGCATCTGGCGGACGCCGTAGGGGGCGCGTTGCCGGCGCTCGTGTCTCTTGAAAGCGATCTGCGACGTGGCCGAAGTGCACGCACGCGCGGGCCTCATCTTCATAGCGACCTGCGATGCTTGCAGAGCGCGCGTAGTGCCGGCAGCTTTGTATGCACTGTCCTTTCGGTGTTTCGTTCTCGTTGAAGCGACAGATGCAGGGAGGTCAATTGGCTCATAGTTGCTGCGCAATTCCTAACTCCAGAATTTTCAGAGCAGGATTCCGCGCTCATCGGGTGAGATGTATTCATGTGTACTTGTGCGTGTGCGCGCGTGACACCGTGCTGGTTAAATTAGTTAAAACACTTTGACGGGCTAGTTGGTTTTAATCCATAATAGAGGTGTAAGCGCGACTGAATAAGGACGTAGAACGAAGCAGATAAACAAAGACAGGGCTGTCTCATGGTCTCTGTTTCTTTCTGCGTCCTCGCTGAGTCACGCCTACATATTCTATCATTGTTAATTTGGTTAGTAAGTGAACGTTCACAAGTTTATATGGCTGATAAAACTACTATCCTTACTTGCTAGAGCTATTTACTAATTTGCTATCACAATCAGTGCTTCGACTTGCGGTCTGAACTGCAAATTGCTTTTTATACATCCTCAAGACTTTCTCGAAGAAGTAAGATTTAAACGCTTTTAACCGAAAACTGAACTGCAAATCTGAAATGCAAGTGAAGTGAACTACAAGTCTGAACTGCAAATTAATTTTTATACATCCTCAAGACTTTCTCGAAGAAGTAAGATTTAAACGCTTTTAACCGAAAACAATCTAATTATAACAAACTTCTAGGGTCGGGATGGCGAGTGAATTGTTTATAAATTTCCTGTGGTAGATAGACTAAATCTAGTCTATGAGCTGGTCTACTCGAAGATGTGGGCTTTACTTTCACAAACAATTGGAATGCAAAATCGTATAATTCACGAAACTTCACTACTTAAGTGTATAGCTCATTAACTTGTCTCACATATTGCAGTTTACAAATTCTAGCCGAAGAGTTCACAAAGCGGATTCACTTGGATCGCATTCTCTGGATGGAACTAGTTTGGGGATATTAATTCTCGGACTTTGTGGAAAATGTACTGCGTTCGAGTTATTATTGTGCTTCAATGCTCAAAACGACGTTTTAAGAAGCTAAGTGGAACGACTGTGCATTTTTACCGCACGTTTTACGGCGCCACCTACTCAAGCAGCATCTAGATCAGCGCGTCACAAATGGAACGTTCCCGCCCCGTGTTCGTGGTCGAGGCTTGCCTCGTCACAACTGCTCAAGCTGAGGGTTGGTTGCGTGAACGTGCACGAACGTTTATACAGACAAGGGCGTGCGGAATGTCCATTGTGTACGTCTCGTGGCTGCTACGAGACACTTCAGCACCTTATATTTGAGTGTCCCGCTTTCAGTGCGCAGCGCATGTCGCTAGTGAGAAACTATCATCTCCTTGGCCTGCGGTGTGCGACACTCGAGGCATGTTTATACCCCAGTGGCTGTGCATCCAAACGTGATCAGGCCCATCGCGCCCTACTAAACTTTATAGAACTAACTAACTTAGGTTCACGTTTGTAGCATGAACATTCAACATTCTGTAGTAGCGTGACCTTCAGTGACCGACTCTACTGTGTGTGATCAGTACTGTACCCTAACGCTTCTTCCTTCGAAGATGGGAGGTGGCGGGTTCAAACACCTTATAGTGTACTTTGTGAACCGACTACCGGTGAAACGGTGATTACATGCAGCTTTACTTGGCGTCTCATCGTGGAGAACACAATTAGCCGTATAGCGAACTAGCCATGGAGGTGGTTGATAATTGTGGAGGCTGTTCGACGCGGCGTCACTTTAATTCCGGCTGCAGAGTTCTACTTTAGTCTTTAGATTTGACCTGTTGCAGTGTTCTACATTGGTCTTTAGGTTTGTCCTGTTGCTCTCCTTTCTTCTTTCCTTTTTCCTCCCCTCCCTCCTATCTTCCATTTCTGTGTTGCTGTCACCTCCCTTCAGAGGAGTAGGCAGGCGTTGTGCCCCTTCCGGTGGCAGTTGCCAGCCTGCTCCTCGCTTTCCCTTTCCTGATACCTGTGTATATGTGTATATGTGTTCAAAACAAATACGGCGCCTATCTCGTAAATGATGTCATTCGCACAATTATTTTCAAGTGGATATGCCTTGAAGTCTCACCCACTAGAATTTCGAAATTGCAATATGTGCCGTAAAGTAATTAGTTACAAACTTAATTAGACATATTTAATCAGTAATGTCTGCCTCTTCTAGTAGACCAGGTTACGAACCAGAACTATGCTATGTGCCGCACACAAGAGTAAAAAAAAAAAAAAAGGTTTTGAAAGTGATCGCTGGAAAACCCTGTATATGCGCCTAACCTAACCCTGGCAATGTAAGGCATTCCTGCCAAGGTGGTGGATGCGGAACAGCCTTTCAACCGCAGGCCTAACGGAGTACGTCAACTTGGTTGGAAACGGGCAAGTGGCCAATAAGATCTCTTATGCCATCTCAAGGGTGAACCTAGAGGCACTTTTTGTAATGACCATATAGAACCAAGAGTAGCACATGAATGCATATTTTTTTTAAAATTGAAATGTACAAATAATAAGGGAAGGAAGCAATGAAAGTGGGAAGAAGGTCAACTTGCGAGTAGGGGCAGCCAGACCCACCAGCTCTGGTGTACACATTAGACAAATTCTACACACGATAGCTCCATGCAAAACACGGCCGAATGGTCTTCCTGCTAATAGCCGTATCATGCCCCTTGCTTAGACAAATGAGAAATTCTACTGGTAGATCGGCAGTAGTCGTCAGAATCCTCTAGCGGGTCCTCGTATTTCACAAATACGAATCGGGCAGTGTATCGGCGCCGGATCACGACTGAAGCCATCGCACGCAACCGCTCCCAAAAATTGGGTTTCGTTTCCACGCACTGTGTTCCCATGGCTAGTCGTTGTTCCCGAGTGTGTTTTTTGACATCCTGTGCTCGACGTTTGTGTTGAATTTGCAACAATCCGCATGGATGCTACCTTCGAGGCGACACCGATTTTCTGTCACGGCGATCTTATGAACGACTTCGAAGAGCCGACGATACCGTGAACATCAAACTCCTGTCGTCCTCCCTACTCTTTTTAACAGGCCCGAAGTGACGTGCACGATGCCCTTGAAGTTCTGGCGGAATTCGTGCCCAGATGGCTGCGCTAGAGAGATCGCTTCATCGCGTAGCGAGTTGATCCGAAACGACCAGTGGAACACGTGAATCCGCTCCAAATCTACTGAACATGGAATACTTAAGTTTGAGTACTGATACTTCGCTCCAGATCAAGAAAGCTTGCTCCGGATCTGCCGGTGGAAGCTATCATAAGATCGGCGATGTCATCGTTGTGCTTGCGTCCGGGGTACATATTTAAATACACCATTCAAGGCATAAAAAAGTGCTTTACAAAATATGTTTCATGCGCGTAGTGAAAGTGCAACACTCCACTGTGTACCTTGCTTTGTCCCCCCCCCCCCCCCCCGGCCTTTTTTTTTAAATCAAAGGGTAGTAGAGCAGAACAATAACATTGGAAATGCAGAAGCAAATATAATTCTTCTGACACTGCTACAGTGACACAAATAGACAACTGAATGTGCTGAGCCGCTGGGCAACTAATGTAACTGACTAAACACCTTAAAGCGCTCTTTAATCTGCAAAATATGTTTGTTCTTTACTGCCATCTGCACGAGCGCTTCTCAAACAAACAGCGTCTTTGCTGTTCTCCCTGAAGAGTCTCACGTACAATGCAAAATCCAACCATTAAGTGATATTTCTGCCTATTTTCTACGCTGGAAGGCGTGTTTTCTTTTTTAGAATGAAGAATTCAGCTTGGTCGGCGTATGTTTCCTGTTTGGGCCATTTCCTTCTCTACCGAATACGCACTTTTAACACACTTTTTAACAACTTTGTTCTAGATCACGGTGCTGTAGAACACGGCAAAATAGGCGCACTAGGTCAAGACAGGGTGAATGCTGCCTAGAACTTGCAAGAGGTCTGGAGACTGTGCTATGCATGACCTGCGAAAAACGTAGCCTCTGCATGACCTGAGTGAACTGACTTCCGTCATTGCTGTTTGCCACGCCGTAGGCACAGGCCTCGTCACTATCATGAGAGAATCATCTGACTTGGCACGCAAAGTACAAATATAACTGGTCTACAGAGAGATGTGATTACATTTGCTATTATAATGATCGACCACAACGAACCATTAAGATGTAATCGAATTTCTAGGAAATGGTACGTAGCTGGTAATGATGCATTTCCCCTAGCGCGCATATTGCAGTTGAAAAAGCATTAAGACACCCACTCCCACTGAGAAACCGCCTTATGCATTACGGTTCACATAAGAAACTCACTGCGACATTCAGCGGAAATACAAACAAAAGATTAAAGGTAAGGAACATGTTTGGACTCCTCCTAGCAGCAATACTACCGGGAAAGGGGGGGAGGGGTCTATTGTATTAATACGCATCACCAAATGCATTTCTCGTGGAAGGACTAGAACATTAGGCATCGCACGGGAACTCGGGAACGAAGAACACGACCAAAATGAAACATCGCACCAAGCCAACAAGCCATGCAGATGGGCCGGAAAACGAAAGAGAAACGAGGAAATAAGCGTTCGGCATTGATAGTGAACATCGTGCTCAGCATAATGAAAAAGAAGTGTACGCCTGAAAAGGTAACAAAGCACTTAGTACTGGAAGAGTTATAAATAAAAAAACTCTGAAGAGTACAAATACAAAATTTACTACAGCAAAGTGGCCCAAGAGAAGTGAACCTTGATTACCCTAAACGTCGATTTGCGTGCCCTGAACTCGTCTTTAGGGCAGACGAGAATTTTCGCGGCGAAGTAATGTACCGTGAGCGGGGCCAAAAAGTTATTACGTTTCACACAGCAGTATTCACTCCTTTAATCACTTTCGCATTTCACTGAATTTTGCCAGCCGCAGCCCTGCATTAGAGGCTCTTTTCGACGATGACCTTTAGGCAAAACGTAACAACGCGTAAGTATTACATAGAAACACCTCTGCTTGGCCATATTTTGCCGTCATTCAGAAACTCCACTGTATGTTTATGGACATGCTTTACGCCTGAAATTGTTTGTTCTCAGTAAGAGTTTTTTTTTGTATTGGTTTTTGATGATAATTATAAAACGTTTTCTTTTTTGTGGAAGGAAAGCGGGCACCACCTTCCATTTAGGTAATAGAGCGCAAGTTCACCACATGGTAATATCTATATGCGAAGGTAAATTGCGTCAGAAAGGTCATTCAAAGCAACCGAAATGGGCGTGCGAAAGTGGTCCTTAAGCTCTTCGCAATTACCATGCACTGTTATCGCCATGCGTACCTAACTTTTCTGGCTTAATATCATTCCGCGAGCTGGTAATCTTGAGCACGATTTTCTTCGGTTAATAATGTGCGTGCTATAGTGAGCATGTTTCAATATACTTTCTTACACATTTCCTGATGTAATACATGACACTCTTTCTATTCATTTCACCTGCTTTCCTGTCTTCTCTTTTTCACTCGTGCTCTTTGTATGCGCTACACTCTTAAACACATGTACAACCTTTGGGTTGTATCTTGCCACACAACGATAATCGTCATCTGTCTTGCTCGCGTTTCCTTTGCTCAAAACGCTGCGCTCACTACTTTCCTGTCGAGAATGCTCTGTACTGCTAATAACGCGCATGCCGTTCGTGATTTGGAAGCACAGGGTTCGCAGCGTTAAAGAAAGAAAATCCGGACAAGATGACAATTATTATTGTGTGGCAAGATACGACCCAAAGGGTGTACTTTTGCTTAAGAGTGCATGTATTCATTTACTGCCATATCCGTTTTGCCCTGGGAACACCGTAGCCGGTGTTTTTGTTTTCAAGACGCCCATCTTTTGGTTTCCTTTCAGTTACTTTATTTAATAAACCGATCTTTCTCTTTCAAACAATGTTACCTAAATCTTCGAAATTCTAGCGAATATTGACTCAGACAATATTACTAACCTCATGACGTGTAATGATTCATTTTGTTTGCCTTCTTTTCTGCTTTTAGTCATATAAAATAGGTACGCAGGAATCCCACGACAGGCTTTAGTGGGCTCAGTCACTCGTTGCGAGAGATAATTCTAAAATAAAATGCAAGGTAAACTGGAATACTGCAATTTAACGCTTCTGGTATATAATGCAAAACCACTCAGATCGTTCTCATTTTCAGTGTGGTTTCCCGGCGGCGGATTTTAATTTTCGTCGTGCACCATTCAAAACAAAGTTCAAGAAACCAACTTTGCGTATTACTATACGTGGCCTGTCTATGACACTTTTTCTTTCTTGTGGAACAAGCCTTAATAAGGTCTGCTGGGATATACTGCTTTGTTTATCTCTTTTTTTTATTATTTAAGTGAAGCTTTCTTTGCTTCTTTAGCCCGCTTTACTGGTGCTGGCTGCCGCTGCCCTGTTGGTTATGCGCACAACTCAGGTTACAGGGTATTTCCAATTAGGTACTTGAACAAACGGACAACTAGAGTCGGTTGGTATGTACAAATATGGGAATCTGCCAGAGTTTATATACGGATAGACAACTTCGGTCACTCAGTATGGGCAACCGAGCGCGTGTCACAGGGTGCATTTCCAAATAGATAGCTTGAGTATCTGGTTATGTGCAATTGGGCATCTGCCGCTGGGCATGTTTGCCAATTAACAACTTTGACCACTGGGTTTGTACAACCTGGAATGTGCCACTGTGTATATTTCCAAAACGACAACTTGGGCCTTGGTTATGTCCGACTGCGAATGTGCCACTGGGTATGTTTGCGAATCAACAACTTCAACCACTGCGTGGTCCAATATGGCAATAAGTGAGTCGTTGCCACGAATGATTACGCGACCTACGCGATCACGTGAGCTTTGCGCACAAGCTGTGCAGCTGAGGTGGCAGATTTCCTTTTACATGACATCATCCTCCATCATGGTGCACCCCGGCAGCTCCTCACTGATCGCGGCCGCACCTCCTTGTCCCGGGTAGTTGGAGACCTACTTCGCTTCTGTTCTGCCGAGCACAAGCTTTCCACCGCCTACCACCAGCAGACAAATGGACTGACGGAACGGCACAATCGCACGTTGACAGAAATGCTGTCTATGTACGTTTCTGACGACCAGATTGTTTGGGATAGCACGTTACCCTTCGTGACCTTCGCCTATAATTCGTCCCGTCATGAGAACACTGGCTTTTTACCCTTTTACCTTCTGTTCGGCCACCACCCTTCTTTGCCCTTTGACACACTACTTCCTTCCACAGCACTTCCAGTGAATATGCTCAAAACGTCTTCACTCAGGCTTGCACGGCACACCAGCTTGTCGGCTCCCGCCTCGCTGAGTCTATGGCCCCGCAGACGATCCGTTACGACAGCCGACACCGGGACGTTCGATTTCCTCTTGAATCCGTTGTCCTCCTATGCACACCATGTCGCCTCGTCCGCTTGTCTGGAAAGCAGCTGCTACATCCCTTATAGTTAGCGCCGAGACGGCGCCTTTACAGGCGGGTGTTACGGCACAATCCAGAGTGGCGCCAGTCAGAAGAAGACGATTTGACGTGTAAAGGTAGAATCATTCTCGACCGCCATCTTGTTTGAGCATCGTTGTCTCTCGTGTAGATGTTGTGAATACATCTTTATCTAACTTCTTTACATAAATATTCTAAATACATCTTTACTTCTGTATATATAACGTAAAAATATATACAAAGATGAAACACCATGCCTAAACTCTATAAATTTACTTGTTCCTAAAGGTCATCTCTCCTTGAATACGGCGCTATAGGGGACACATTATAAAACTACATTCCATGTGAGCGGCCTTTTCCTCTGATGTCGTTTCTTTGAGCGGCTGATACAAAGGCAGTGTTAAGACAAACTACAGTCTCGAAGTGAAGAAAGATGAGAACACGTAAATTGGCGCTTTGCCAAAGGTCTTCTCTAGCGCAGCCGGCTAAATCATAGTGCTTTAGCGTATTCCGTAAACTCGGAAAGCCTACACAGAGTTTGCTTCCATAGCTAAAGAAAATGAAAGACAAGAACATTGAAATAACTTTTAAAGAAGTGATGCCTTCGCAATTTATTACACCCAAAAATTTTTTTTATGTAGTGGCAGCATCTGGTGCCTTCAAATCATTTCCCTTCCCCATACATAATCATCAAGAAGATTAGTTTGTGTCCTACTCAGACATTGCTGTAGTTTCAAAACGAGCTCCGACTGATTACTTATCTCAGCCGCCTGCAGTGCTCTTACTGCCCTGTCAGCAATACGCATGCATTCATTATCCTACGACGCAGAGTTTGCTGCGCCATGCTGTGTATGCGGAGTTTGAAAGCTCAGATTTTTGTACTTTACTGTTTGCTGCGCCCTCTCTCAATTTCTTGTCTGTGTGAAGACTACGCCTCCCTTTCGACTGAAACGCAGCACTTCCGCATCGTCCCAACGACAAGCGCCGAGAGGCAAGCGCTTCGATTGGGAGTGTGGGCTTGTTTGATGACTCGGTTCCTTTGAGTTCGACTTCCGCATTGCTTCCCATTGGCTTCCAGGGAAAAGCAACGTTACATGGAAGAATTTACATATAGCAAGTTACGTATTCATGAAACGCATTACATTAGAAAACGTACCAAAATCGATTAGCGTCTGCATCGTCGTATGTTAAGGAAAACTGCAGGAGAGGGCCTGCTTATCCTGAGGCTGATATTCGAGGTAGTCTGCATGGTCATTATTCTAGGAGTTTCATCATAATTCCAAGAAACTTAATGAAAAGCGCTCTGTGTCAGCTAAAAGAAAAGAAGTTCTTGTAAGCAGACAAAGGCAACTCGGAATGAGTCATTCGAGCCTTCGTTCTTCGACACATTCAGACAAAGCGCCGTTTTAATAACATAAGATTCCTCAGATTCACAACAACTACAAGCTTTTTTTTTTTCCGTGGATAAGACAAACATGGTAGAATTCATTTTGTTTCATTGGGCACGCGAACAAGTATGGAAGAACTGTGATGCTGTAAGTCCAAAAATGGGGATAACAAGCCAAAAGCACTTCGCGCGGCAAATCGATTATTCGCTCTAAGGTAATGATGTCGAAACCAGAAAACATAGCAAAAGTGTTCGGGAAACAGTGGTTCCAACTATTGCTCACTATGAGTAATCATTCAAGATTCCGTCAAATATTATAAAGCATTAGCACAAAACAATAAGAAGTAATCGTGAGCGTTAACCTGAAACAAAGAATCCTGTACTAGATAATAAATTTAAACTGTCTTAAAAGCTTTACAGTCGCTGATTGGTATGGCTCAGGATTGCCTCAAACATTATTTAAGGTAAAATGAAATCCCACTCATTTCTAATTGGATGGCTATCTTGTTTATTTCCTTTAACACGTTAGTTTCAAGAAGCAAGCTGTTGCATAGCCCAAATGCAGAAAAGTTTATTCATCATTGTTTAGTTCATTTTGTGAACAATGCACATGTAATATTACTGAATAGATCTCTTTACGGCTCTAGCATTCGTGGAATGCCCAGGAGTTTAAAGATACGGTGTTTTGGATCATATGAACACTAAGTTGATCAAAAAATTTACGGACCGTGGTATCTCAGAAAAAGCTGAATGTCCTCCTCAGTCTAGGAACGCAGCCTGGTATTCGCATTTCCAACCTCTACTAGAATACGCAAGCCACATTACGCGGTTCGGTTTTAATGCCCGGAATTTTTTTTCTCAAATCCTCTGTGCCGTTAACTTTTGTGGTTGACAGTAGGTTCAATGCTTTGACAAAAATATTGACACGCGAACTTGTTCGTCATTTTGCGGTGACCGTCTTTCAGCGGCTGACAACTGTTTCAAGGTTATCGCTCGTTGAAAGACGCATCTTCGTGTATTAGAATTGCCAAGAATATTGGCGCTCATCTTATAGCGACGGAACCTTGTCCAATTATACTGCGTGCCAGACGCGAATACTGATGTACGCCTGCCTTCTACAACGCGTCCGAGGACCAGCGATTACACTGGAATTATAGCACGGCGAGTAACGTATAAAAATGGCCGGTGCATTTGGTCCGTAGGTCGTATTTCGACGGCCGACAAGGGTGCTAGCCGCTATCGTTGTGCTTCGAGTAGTATTTGTTTTTATGGGCACAAGCTCGTCCAATAACAAGTTACTTTCATGGTTTCCAGTTGTACTACTCTCCACTTTTTCACCATCACTTCTGCGTTACAATATCCAATACGCAAAATAATAATATATGTCCAGGACTGTACACTGCTCTTCACTGAAACATATATTACATAGGTGGAAACATGAGGCTACCTAGAAGGTGGTCGCAAGTTCTCCGAACAATGCGAAATAATGCTATTCTAATCACACAGACAGAACACGGATTTCTGTGCGTGTGATCAAGGCTCTAAAGGCGAAGGGGTAGAAAACTTGTAATTGGATGAAAAAGTGCCCTTAGTATAAAGTGGAATACTATTGCAATATGTAGTTTGTAATGGAAAAACCAGCCTTATCCCTTCCGAATGAATCCAAAGCATGTCTCCGAAAAAATTCACGGATTATCACGATGCTCAATAATGCGAAAGTGGAGTGCAGCTCTATACGTGTTTTTATTTCGCGGTATCTTAACTGGCGCCGACAATTTGTTTGGTGCGGCGCGTTGCATAGGGAGGAAAGTGCGACGCGACGACCTCACCAACCAACTCGTAGCCCCATCGCCGCCGCACCACGCTTTTCTTATCACGCTTTCGCCACATCATAGTCCTCCGCTCTCCGGATCATTGTTCCGCTGCAGCCTCTTCCTCCACTTTCCTCCTCGCGTCTTTCATCCCCCGCTGCGCTCCGCGTTCACTCTTTCATCTGTCGTTGTGCTCGTTCGCTCAGTTAGCCGAGGCTCGCCACAGGAACGGGCGCCCAACGGCTGCGCTCTAAAATAAGTGCAGGCTGCTTTAGGAAACGCTTTTGCGATCGGGATGCTATTAGCATGATTACTTGGGAACGGCACGGACAAATGGGATATGACCTGAAGGAAACTGTTCATTTTTGTAGATATGTCTAACCTTTCTTTTTCTTTCCATTTCTAAGCAATCTCTCGAGCGTGTACTAATTAGTTCAGTTTCCTGCCATTTCGGGATAGCATTTTACTTCCTATAAATTAAATAAGAAATTTTCATTTGCTAAAGGCAATTTTGAGCATAAACACAGGGGGTCGGTTTAGGTCAAATCAGAGCTATGCACTAAAATCGCGAATCACCTGTCGTTATGTTCAGTAGTTGATGACGTCAAATCACTTGAGTTGAAAGCATCTAAGGCTTGAGGGCAAGAACAATAATCCCTTGATTGGTGCACACGCCATCTATCAGGTTTCGCAATGTCGGCCTACGCTGGCTGTCCTAATAAAACACGACAAGGCCAAGCTCAAAGAGCCTGTTACTGATAATATGGCCCCGCGGAGTTGCTGCTATGCCTATCACTGAGGCGCTACTCAGGTGGCCAGGATGCTTAGGAGTTTAGGAGCTTAGGAGAATGGGCTGCTGCACTTGGAGTAAATGGGCAACATTTCCTGGAAAGGGCGTTGCGTGAATGCCTCTTAAGACGAACGTTTGGCATGGCATGGTAACAGCAGATTTGTTGAAGGATGGGGGGCAGATTGTTCTAGAGAAAGTGGCCACGCTCTATACGCAATGCCTCATGACCTCGAGCGTACCGGAATCTTGGAAGAACGCTAACATAATCCTAATTCATAAGAAAAGGGACGCCAACGACTTGAAAAATTATAGACCGATCAGCTTACTGTCAGTTGCCTACAAAGTATTTACTAAGGTAATCGCAAATAGAATCAGGAACACCTTAAACTTCTGTCAAGCAAAGGACCAGGCAGGATTCCGTAAAGGCTACTCAACAGTAGACCATATTTACACTATCAATCAGGTGATAGAGAAATGTGCGGAATATAACCAACCCTTATATATAGCTTTCATTGATTACGAGAAAGCGTTTGATTCTGTCGAAACCTCAGCAGTCATGGATGCATTACGGAATCAGGGTGTAGACGAGCCATATGTAAAAATACTGAAAGATATCTACAGCGGCTCCACAGCCACCGTAGTCCTCCATAAAGAAAGCAACAAAGCCCCAATAATGAAAGGCGTCAGGCAGGGAGATACGATCTCTCCAATGCTATTCACAGCGTGTTTACAGGAGGTATTCAGAGACCTGGATTGGGAAGAATTGGGGATAAAAGTTAATGGAGAATACCTTAGTAACTTGCTATTAACTGATGATATTGCCTTGCTTAGTAACTCAGGGGACAAATTGCAATGCATGCTCACTGACCTGGAGAGGCAAAGCAGAAGAGCGGGTCTAAAAGTTAATCTGCAGAAAACTAAAGTAATGTTTAACAGTTTCGGAAGAGAACAGCAATATACAATAGGTACCGAGGCACCGGAAGTGGTAAGGGAATACATCTACTTAGGACAGGTAGTGACTGCAGATCCGGATCATCAGGCGGAAATAATCAGAAGAATAAGAATGGGCTGGGGTGCGTTTGGTAGGCATTCTCAGATCATGAATAGCAGGTTGCCATTATGCCACCAGAGAAAAGTGTATAATAGCTGTGTCTTATCAGTACTCACCTACGGGGCAGAAACCTGGAGGCTTACGAAAAGGGTTCTACTTAAATTGAGGACGACGCAACGAGCTATGGAAAGAAGATTGATGGGTGTAACGTTAAGGGTAAGAAAAGAGCAGAATGGATGAGGGAAAAACGCGAGTGAATGACATCTTAGTTGAAATCAAGGAAAAGAAATGGGCATGGGCAGGACATGTAATGAGGAGGGAAGATAATCGATGGTCATTAAGGGTTACGGACTGGATTCCAAGGGAAGAGAAGCGTAGCAGGGGGCGGCAGAAAGTTAGGTGGGCGGATGAGATTAAGAAGTTTGCAGGGACGACATGGCCACACTTAGTACATGATCGAGGTTGTCGAAGTATGGGAGAGGCCTTTGCCCTGCAGTGGGCGTAACCAGGATGATGATGATGATGATGATGATGGCATGGTATCTTTCTTTGCTTTATTTTTTTGCAGCATTCCTTTGTCTTGTGCAGTACAGAGAAGGAGAAGGTACTCTGGTCAACTGTAGTGGTCTTAAACAGGTGTTACCTAAACAAGCCAAATTGCAGTTTTGTCCACTCGGACTAGCTGGATTCCGTGATTTCTCTGCGGTTGGTTTAGCAGAAGCCACGGGACTGCCTCACATTCAGTGCTGTTCTGGACGTAAATCAACGTCCTCTGCATGCGGCTATGCTGCTCACGTTAGTGACATTGTACACCTGCTTGCAAAACAGCTTGTAGCATATAGGCCATCGTTGCATTTAGGTAAAACGTGTTTGACGCCTTGTTTCTCATGTGAACAGGGCGCTTCTCATGTCAAGAGAAGAAGCAGAGGAAAAGGCGGCAAAACATTGCCAAGACAAAATCTTGATTTTTTTCTCTTTATATTCATTGAGCAAATCAGGGAAACGGCGAAAACAAGATATTGTTGCTACAATGACTTGGAAATTCTCATCGGACACAAAAATAAAACAGCAAAAACAAAGCGGGGGCTGCAAGTGTTTTTTCGCCTCGAAAGTAGCAGAAATGTCCCGCGCAGCGTGCCCTTTATCTTCTTTTTGCTTGTTTATATTTTACGCGCACTTTACCATTTCGGTGATACGACACTGGCCGTTGCCTTCAAAGAAAATAGGAAAAACAAATTAGTTAAGTCCTGACCCCAAAATGAAAAGAAACTATGGCACAACAGATTACATTGTACTGCTTCTCTTTCTTCTTGTGTTTTTTTTTTTTTCCGGCAGGTATTATCAAATCAGCTCTTTACTGAGGAACTATTCTTGAAGTTTATCATGAACTGCCTCGTTCGTGCTTTTTCACTAAAACCTAGTGTATGGCTTCTCACAACACGTGGAGCGCGATGCTCGAAACTAGAAAAAGGAACAATGGCGTCGACTTACAACTCACAAGAAACCTCGGCAACACACGCAAATTATTGCAAGCTATTAGCTACTAATTTGATAGCATTCTGACATAATAATATAAATGCGCAGCGAACATCTCCTATTAACCTTTTCAGGCTGCGGTTACTTCTGTCGATGTAAAACTTCATTTCACCACATTTCTTACATCTTTAGGATCATAAAAAGCGTACAGTTCCAGAATACAATAACAATTTTCGATTCCTTATTGAGTTTTGTCAAGTTTACAAAATGCGGACTCCATGTGAAAACCAACTGCAGAAATATGAGATATGAAAACACTGTACCTATCGGCCCACTTGAAAGTTATGGCTGGTGCAACGCATTGTGGAAAACATTGAAAGAAGTGAACCCGCTGCATACAAAGACACACTCACACCGACACAATATACCCGGCCGTCTCACTTACCTCTCGTCTTACTAAAATATATTGTACATTTTTTTTATTCAAGCTTGCCACACAGTTCCAGTCAGCAGTGTCTCAATATGTGCGCCACATGTTTTAAAAATTATTACTTTCATCAATGCATTTGCTGTTGATGTAGAATCTTGGCGTAATTTAACAAAATATTTGCTCCTCTCTCTCTCTTCATCCCTATACCCCCTTCCCCTAGCTCAGGGTAGCAAACCGGACGTGCGTCTGAATAACCTCCGTGACTTTCCTGCCTTCTATTTCTCTCTCTCTCTCTCTTTATATATATATATATATATATATATATATATAATATTCGCTATCCTCTTTTAATCGCCGAAAAAACTGTCCTTTTTGAGAGAGTGCGGGAATGCGGTATAAGCGATAACAAGCCGTGCTTTCATTTGGTATTAAACCTGTGCTTATGTTCTCGCATCTTTCTTTGCCATTCGTTTCCGTTTCAGAGCACGTAAATATCTCCCGTTATCAATTATTATTCGCCGTTAAAAGTCCGCGCTTGCGTCTTTGGTTTTCTCCTCGTCATGCAGTCACGCTGTTATACTTTCAATCGTAAAACTACCCCAATCTTTAACGTTGCTAAGTTTACTTCTAAGCCAGCTATTGCCAATATTCACTGCCCAAACGAGGAAACCACGCACGCGATTCCGCCGACTCCGTTCACCGCATACGTGGGCACTGCGGGGCACGTATAGGCGGCCTCACAAATTCGTCACTCACCGATGACAAGCAGCGAGCTCTCGTGGTTGCGCGTCCGGTCCTTGCGGAAGTCGACGCGGCACCTGTACACGCCCGAGTCCGTCACGGCGAGAGCCTGCAGCCGCAGTCCGGGCGTCGGCTGGGTGACGAAGTAGGCGCGCGTCCCCCAGGCGATGGACGAGTGTCGCGCCTGCGACACGTCCCCTCGTCGGGCGTCCACCGAGTAGACGGGCGTGGGCAGCGCGTCCTTGTACCACAGCACCAGCGCCACCGAGTCGTTGTCCGGGGACAGGTCGCACGGAAGGAGTGCCTCGCCGCCGGCGAGCGCTGTGACGTGCGCGACTGCGTGGACAGAGAGCGCGGAAACATGTGGTCAGTTGACTGGGTGCTGTGCAAACGTGTAATACACCCGTGGCTTAGCGCACGAGCCTGCAAGGGTTAGGCAAAGCGGTTTGAGGAACTCTCAAGGCAGAAAAGATGTATTTCTGAGAGAATAGAGAGAAACAGTTCACGTTTCAAGTTTAATCTCAGTTGTTTATGACCTGGATTAAGGAGGGAATAATCATAAGAAAGTCCCGAAGTCCGGAGACCGTTCAGTTCATGTATGCGTGGTTGTTTGTTGCTTTTCTGATCGACTGTAATGTTAATTTGAATTTGAATATCAGTTTCACTTACTCATGCTGCTGGTACATTGATATCAGAAAATAAAAATAAAAGCTTGTGGCGTCGTGTGTTTTGAGAAAGGTTAGAGGAGTTGTAGTTCGGTATATTAAGTTTGTCGTACTTCACGGGAAAGCAGGACTTGACAACTTTGCAGCAGATGTGTACATGTCATCAGTCGCACAATGTCAAACAGTTCCCACCATCAGTGTCATCGTATTTTTCGGCATAATAACAGCTGACCGCTGGACAACGCCTGCCTTCGCTGACCGTCCATCACCTCGGGCCTGCCTCAGTGGCAGGGAATTACCCAAGATATTCACTACGTCCTACGCTCTCTTATTTCGCGGAGCGAATTTTTGTATATTTTCAATGGCCATTCCTTTTCCCAGTGAGTGCAGATGTGGTTTTTCCAATAATCAGGTGGCGGAGCCCTGTCTAGTGCAATTTTTTCACCTAGTTCCACATTTAGCATAATCCGCATCAAACCTTGGACTGCGTCCACCGAACTTATTTATTATTATTTTTTTTTATATAGGCAGAGTATATTAGCTGCCATTCATTAATTTTACTTGTTAAAACCTAAAGAAACCACATATTTTCAGATGTATTTAACTGATGCTGTTCAGCAATTGCCTAGAATAAGGTGCGAATTATGCAGCATTTTTTTCTTCTTTCGTCACGTATTTTGTCAATGAATGTATGTGTTGAAAACATAACGGAAGCTTAGCTTTTTTTTTCTTTTTTATAAATGTGGACTCGCTGCTTCTATTATCCTTTTTCTTCAGTTTCTGTTTCAGACATCAGGTAACGTTATTGTCTTTCTGCGGTTCCCCCTATTTATTTATTTATTTATTTCATTAGGCGGGGTCGATCCTCGATTCCGTCACCAGGTAACTGCTTTATTGTCATATCAAACTCATAGAACTGTCTTTAGCTCATTCCACTCTTCCTCTATTGTCCTTCTGTCACCAACATGAAAAAAAATTGACAGTCACTTTAGCATACGCCAGAGAGTGAAGGCAAAGTCTGCGTGCTGAAGACGCACTCATTAAATTACTTGACATTCTCATTCGAATGGGTTGCTACTCATCACTTCTTTTTTCCCACTAAAGGTCCTGGGTTCGCGGGCCTTAATTGACGCTACCTTATTTATCTGTGCGTTGATAAACTTCGCCGTAATTTACATCAAAGGTCGAGGGTACGACTCCCACCAAAGGTCGTGGGTTCGTGTGTCTTAACTCTATATTAAGCGTGCCGTAATTAACTTGGCCTTAACACCAATGTTTGCGGGTTCGACTTCCTCATATTCTCGAGCGCTCGACTCCCACGGAAGGTCGTGGGTTCTAGCGCCCGAATTAACTAAATCTTAAAATTAAGTTTGGCTTTCTTTTTCGGCATGATGAGCGGCATCGGAGTAAGCTGTGGAAGAAGGTGACGACGAACGCGCGAGCACTGGCACGAGCATGTCTCTGCACGAGACGAGCTCACCTGACCTTCTGTACTGCATGCCAGGTTTTTCCAAGCCGTCGGTGGTAGGAGCCAAGTAAGGCTTTCGCTTTAATAGCAACAGGAACAGATCCCGCCTACAGGTCCCTGAATCACACCTCAGAGTAAGCACCATTACTGTTTGTGTTGTATGTAAAATTAAATTAAATTAGGTGGTTTTACGCGCCAAAACCACCTTCTGAATATGAGGCACACCGTAGTGGAGGACTCCGGAAATTTTGACCACCCGGGGATCTTTAACGTGCACCTAAATGTAAGTACACGGGTGTTTTCGCATTTCGCCTCCATCGAAATGCGGCCGCCGTCGCCGGGATTCGATCCCGCGACACCAGCCCAACACCATGTGTTCTGTTTCACGAAACTTAATTTTCACACAACTTCTTGCGGACATGGTTCGTACAATACCTTTAGCTTTGACGCGAAACACTAATTGCTTTCAGTAAGATGTCTTGGGAGGTCACTAACGTACTTTTAGCTTTGAATATCACGGCCTCTTTTGAGAGTTGTCAGATTTTAAAAAAGCTGAAATATGTATATATATATATATATATATATATATATATATATATATATATATATATATATATATATATATATGAGTGTATCACTCATTCGATAACATTTCGAATAATCTCTCCAACGAACGTAAACTGGGATACATAGCGCAAAAAATGACACAAAAAGGAAGCAGGAACACGGTAGGAGCGCTTTAGCGTTCGCCCCGTGTTCCTGCTTTTTCCTTGTGTCATTTTTTGCGCTATGTATCCCACTTTACGATTGAACTACCAACACGCCCAAACTTCTTCCCTGCTGTCAAACGAAAATTTTTCTGCCATATTATGAACTATGACCATAAGGCAAAAAATTCGTTTCCTTTGCAAAATTGACTGGAATAAAATTTTCATCATGCATAGCAGGCTTAGCTGCCCACATATAGCCAGACCTTCGCACCTATGTGCATGTAGTTACTCCTGTTATACGCCACGCCGCATAGCCTCGCGCTCGTAGTTGAGTGCTTTAGCTGTCCCGCGATGCACCACCACGCAACAGTTTGCCGCTCGTGAATGTCCTCAGTTAGTAATAATGTATGAACGCGCAGGATCGCCTGCAAAGCATGATAAGAAAATCGGGCAACTGCAACGTTCACACCCGAGCTGTATAATCCCGGTTACCAGCGCGTTATGGGTTCCGTGATACGGGGAAGCACCTGACCAAAACGACTGTGGCAGCATGCCTAACGTATTCCTCTCGGGGAATTCCTGGCGCCGAAACCAGACATCGTTCGGGGCCATTTCACCGCGCATGCGTGTTTTAGTGGCGGCGTTCTCATTGCTTTCGTTATGCTCGCTATCTCTAGGCTCGCTACGCCATTCTATGATGGAATTCCTGAGTACCAGACGGTGTTATGCGAATTTGTATCTTGCCCGCCATCCAAAGCAGCTAGCGAAACAGCGGCCTGACAACAGCTAAGTTGCGGCTGGGAATGCATGTATGCGAGACTATGCCTATCTTCCTGTAGAACAGTTTACGCCTACTGGTCGATGAGGCGTAGCGGAAAACGAAGGTTAAATGGTTCATAGTGTCAAGTTGTAGTGACGATGAACACAGCAAGATCTGTGAATCACAGATTGGCTCTTAATTGGTCCAACCTGTGCCCCGGAAAAACAAGTTACACTAAAGTACAACGATAACGGCGAGCAGTCAGCGATGGTCGAAAATCTGATCAGCGGATCAAGTGCGTTGGCGTTCAAACATGATTCGTCGAACGTTCTGGCGTAATCGCCGGTGGCTGCGTGCCTTCCAGAAAGTACTACGCAATCTACGTGGCGTATACAGTCAGATTACACAATATTCGGTGCCAACACACAATAGATAGAGCTATTGATAACATTTGAGAAGCTTCCCATACATGCAGGCGTGTCCTGCGCTGAACGATTACGTTTAACATTTGTTAGCCGGTGAAAAAGCGGTCAACGGAGAAAGACGATTAAGTAGCGATGTCAATATTCATGAACTGAGGCTATTTGTCACCTGCCTAAGTTTCTGCACGCGGAAGTTCATCCATCTTGCCAGAATCGGAATGCTGTTGCGGCAACCAGCAATCGAGCTTGAGACATTGTAGACAGCAGAAAAGGGTCGTAGCCACTGAGCCACATCACTGGGGGATAAATACGGCGAAAGATTTGGGAATTCGGCCATGTTATGACAATGTTGCCTGACGGTAAGGGAAGAAAATATTGGTGAATCGCAAGCTATGAGATCTAATACCAAAGGAAATAAGGCGAAGCTTGCTTGAAACTAAACAGCAGAAAACAAAAAAGAAATTAGTGTTCAGTGACTGACTCGTGACAACGCTCCCACGATCAGGCGGGCCGCCAGAGTCACTGAAAGTGCTTGCCCTCATTTTGGCATCGAAACGCACTGCGTGTCTCTTGTGCATCTGAAGACATTATAACCCTCCATGCCCGTGCGGTGCATGCACCATGGACCGTGACAGCCTGACGGCGACCGCGCGATGGCTCCTCAAGTGTCCATGTAATTGATATCGCCATTAAGGTAAAAATGAAATGCTGCAAACTTCATTCAAGCAAGCATCGGCCATAAGCGAGCTGGAAAGCAGCCCCCTCCGTTATTAAAACCACCTGTCAAATTCCGCTTCGCTTCTTCGTTTTCTTTCCGGTCTTGCGTATTTTTGTTCCTTCTGTTTCTTACTTCTTTTCTCGAGCTGCCTTATGAATCTCGAGGGCTCCGGAACACCTTTACTAATAAGGAAAAAGACTGTTCTTTTTGTTCCTTCTGCCACTCACGCAATGCCCACGGCACAAAGCACAAAAACTTAGCACGCATATAATAAAGCAGGCTTACCAGTCTGAACTTAAAAGCTATATGCTTCCCACTCTACAGCGCGTATTAAGTTTATTACAAATATTTCGTGCGTTCAACCTCAGCCACTTATTGTTTGCCTCTAACGAAACATTCCCCACTGCGTCTTATTATTTGGAAGAAAAGGAAACGGAAGAAATGAGGTGGTTCTTCTCTGTGAGCCCACTCACGCTTCGCGTAGCCATTGTTCAATGTTTCAGTAAGCTCTGCTCAAAGGACAACGAGGAGAACGAGCAAAAGCGAATTAAGCATGAAGGCGAATATCAAAGGTGCGATATGGCGCTCACCAGAGAGATAATAAAAATTTGTTCACGACACAATATTCTAACATACGCGCATGCATGCTGGCGAGAACCGCACAGCGGCAATACTACAAAGCGTAAACAGTAAAAACGGGAAGAAAACTGATTACGCTAGATCAGCAACGGAGCAGCAGCAATCAGCAGAAAGAACCAATGACAGGATGAAAACGCGAGAAGCGTATTCCGCTAGGAGTCGTCAAAAGCACTGCTGCACTGGACTCTAACTACGGAAACCATTGGGAATGATGAAAATTCTGTATTTATGCGTAATTGTGGAAACAACCTAACAAACAAAATAAACAAAGGACCACAGAAGTGCAAAGCGGTAAAAGAAATGCAGAAAAAGTAAAACAGAAAGAAACGATTATAATAATAACAAAAAGAGAAATAAAAAGGGCACGTGGCAACGAAAATACAAACATGTTCTGATTTTAACTCTATTTCGCAATATTTCAGGTTATTGATAAGTAGCTCGTTATGTTAGTGTCTTTTTGTTAGAACACGTTGTTCTTTGGCTACTGTAACCATGCCAACATTTCCTGCTTCGCTATGTATTTTGCCACTCCTGCGAGCTTATTTGCCAAGAATAGCATTACACTCTTCAGAACTAAGGAGAAATGGCATCATCTACGTGACAATAAAAAAAGTCATGAAAGCGAAAAAATCGAGAGAGAATGCGCTGCCGGAAGGAAGCCATAGTTTTTGAAGCCAACCAAATCAGGGTTTTCTTCCGGCTCGCTCGAGCTATTCGTGCGAGAGAAGCCGACAATGCAAGCTACACTTGGTGGCGCCGAGAAAGACGGAAATAGCGAACTGCTCGCATTTCCCGCTGGAATTGAGAACGTGAGGCATTTTATTTATATATATATTTTTATTTGAAAGCCGAATAACGGAAACCCGGTGTGATTCGTCATCTGTAAATTTGTGCTCAGGTGCACATAAGCATTGTAATGCCAAGTGGTACAGTGGAGCGTGAATTACTACTTCTGTAATTTATCACATCGGAACGTTCGGCGGCTCTTCCTTGTCGCATTATTTAGTCTAGACTACTTTCGTGGTATTTCTTTTTCTTTTATGTTCTTTAACGTCGACCCGAGAATACTCAGATTGTTATGCGCTTGAATATCCATCGAGGCATAATATTGAGACATAATAAATATATATCAAACTATATTACCACGCTCTTTCTTTTCCGAGTAGGAGTGGGCAAATGTTCGAAGTTTCGAATATCAATCGACTACTACACACTAACTATTCGCATTCAAATTCGAAAGGGAACTATTCGGTATCTTCCTATATTCCAAACTAACAAAATATTTCGCCATAAACGAATGTTAAAGTCCAGTTCGCAAATTATCACAGATAGCGCAAATCATAAAATTTTACATGACAAAATTTTTGCAGCAATGCAGAAGCAAAACGGGACATGCGAGATTTCGTTTCGGTTTTCCGGGAGAAGCCTGCACGACAGACCGTAATCTTTTTGTTTAGTTTGTCATTTAATCAGTCTTTTTGGCAGTCTATTTACGTAGTTCCTTTAGTTTTTGTGCTACAAGACGCGAGATATCGCTTGCAACGGGTGCTTTTACAAATGTATACAGCACACGGGTACGTTACTAGCTTTTTTTTTTTTTCATCGCAACTTATGATCTGTTTTCGGGAACCATCTATACAATGTTTTTGGAAAGCTGGTCATGTAGTAGCCAATATTTCTTGGAAATATTATTTGCAATCACGCTCTCAATTTGTTGAGAGGCTATTATTGTACGTTTTTATTGACAATTACTGTTATTGAGTATAAAACTGATCCTTTGTACCTAATAGCTAGCTGTCTTTTGCACTTGTCAATATGGACGCTGTACATAGTTACACCGAAATAAATATTCCTGCTCTAAATATATGCGTCTCCGTTTGACTATTTGAACAGTATACCTACCGTTCGTATGTGACTTGTGTTAGAAAAAGTTAACGTTGAAACGATACTTCCTTTCTGTTCGGTGGTTTTACGCACCTCATTGGATAACAAGTTTATAGACGTCAGCCTTTTGCGTCCGACTTCTCAAGGGTTACGGTAGACGTGGCAATCGGAGGGTGGCACATTAATTTCTTTAATGAGCACAGAAACTTCGGTGTGCTATTCTTTTCCCCCCAGCAGTCGAACAAGCTGCCTCGTCGGCTGGAATGTTTCATAAGACGTTGAATGCACTCCTACTGCTGGTGTACATCAGGACTGCTGTGAGTAATTGGCTACCGGCGCAACTTGCGACGTGACCTAAGTATGGCCGACACAATTATCAGAAATAGACGCGGTTTAAATTATTTTTATTTGAATCGTTTTGCTACTTCTTCAATCCGCAGAATAACTGACCGAACACAAGTGTGTCAGCTTGGCGCTTAATGCAAACATTGATGATAGCACGCACAGAGCTTCTCATGTGCTCGTATGTATCCGTAGAACTTGCGACGGGGCTAACTGTGGTGACATTTCTTCAGCTCACTTTTCATTGGAATGCGAGTTGGTGGTTTCTCGGGATACGAGAATTTTGATGCTTTATAGTTTCTCCCTTTTTGGAGACATTTCTGACAGCCTATAGCTTCTCTATTATGCGTTCGTGCTAATTTTGCCGTGAGCATGAGTACAGTCAAATTATTGTCACTAGGATATATTAAAATACATGCTTCTAAGATATTACTCGCTGATCAAGCAAATATGACGCACACAAAAAACAAGCATATACAGAACGAGAAAAAGAAGAAAGAGTAGGATTGCCCGTGCTGTCTCTTTCTGTACTTGTAGCATCCGTTTATGACTTTTCGCACTGCAAGTATAACGCACACGTATAAATGAAGCGACCTGCGAGAATCCTTTTTCCGAATCATACGATTCTGTAAGCGTGGCACGTAAGGAAGCTAAAACATGAAGCAGCGGCCAAGGAACGTGATTTGCAATCTACCACTGATTTTCTTGTTCTGAAAAGACGAGTGCCTCCTAGAACTTACTCCTATAGGCGAATGAAAAGTGGTCCGTTGTTCCTGTCAGCCAAAGAGCATGAGAGGCGGCTTTAATGTACTCTCGTCGTCTATTAGAAAATATGCAAGCAACGCGTAGCCAAGAGCCTCATCGTCTGAACGTTGCGTCACGCAGCGAGAAGCTTCAAAAAGAAAGGAAAGCGAGAAAGTGGTGCCATTCTTTCTAGTACCTGCACCCCTTCTTGCACGTTTTCTTTTTCCCGCATTGATACTGAAAGCGAGCGGAGAAAAGTGGAAGGAATCTGATAAAGTGATCATGCTGCGAGCCAAGCTCATCCCTCGCACCTTGCAATTGCTTCCAAATTAGTGACAGTTATAGTGGGGCTGTGCAACTAGAAAGAATAACGTTCGCGATGGCGGTGCTGGCAAATAAAGTAACAGCGTAGTTGTTTTCCTTTGTTTTCGTATGTCGACGTGGCATCGCGCAACATGGGGGAGACGAGGCTATTTTTCACGTGCTCGCGCCTTTTTCCACAAGGCTGGAACGAAGACATACTTAGGTTTCTTTGTCTCGGTATTCCCGTCATTCACATTTTATCCTCCCCTTTACGTTCAAGAGTGCCTAATACGTTATACAAAGAACTGTATAAAGGGCCATATGGCGTAAAACTACTCCATTTCGATTTTATTGAATTGTCCTGATGTCAAATTTACATTATTTCAAGAGCTCAACCTAACACTTTCTTTGTTTCTAGGTCACTTTTGTTTGCTTTCAAGTCAAATAGCACGACTTACCTCGACAGGTTATTCTTATCTAATTGACTGAGAAGAGGCGAGAAGCACGCAGAAGTGGAAAGTGTCGGCGGGGCTGAGTCAACGCAGTGAAACAAGGTAACTCGGTGAGTGCAGTGGTCCCAGCGTCTGTGATTGGTTCGTAACGGGAGCTAAAAATGCCGCCTAAACGGGGTCCTCAGCAAAGTAGAGTTGGCAGAACAGTGTCGTATACATGTCGAAAGGGATCCACAACTTTGTACTGTCATGCAAAGCAATACGAAAAGAACCGCATTCTTGCCGTCAACGCCGAGTAACCGGTGCCAGAGCGATCGGCGGTTATCCATATTCTATTCCTTTTAGAAAGGGGCGATCGCTGGCTATTGCGTAAACAAAATCACCATTGTTCGTCGTCATAATGCACCTTTACAGCGTACACGTCACTTTGACGTGGCGAGGTGTTGTACTTTTATGACGTCGAGAGACAGACAGGTGAAGTCAGTACCCCGAAATATTTAGACAGGTATGGAGAAGGCTAATGCCGCAAAAGGCGTAAACTCTGAAAGAACGTATTTCATTGGTCAGGCTAATCATGCATATCAGTCTGTGCTCGTCATATGAGATGGGTCGTTTTCGCAATATTTGCGGCCTCACGTGACAGACTTGAAAGGGCATGGCCGGAAAGTTTATCAATCATGGAGGCCTAATAACAGAAGTGGAATAAAAAGAGTTGGACTAGCTTTACATTATAGCTCCCCAAGTTCTGCACAAGGACAGAGACTTTGTTTTTCAGCGCTTTGCCTGAGCACAACTTAGTAACTTCGTATACTCTACTCTATTACGCGTATCTATACAGAGAACATGTTTCTGTAGTTCAATAAAGAAAAGGGGTTGGGGGAAATGGTGTGTACAAGCATTACAGCTCCAACGTTGTTTCCCTGATAACAGCAATAACAATAGTTGAACAGTTGTGTGCATCCGAGTGTTTCAGGTCGATGTTTCTTCTTCTGACTAATATTTTTTAACGACGCTCTAAAAAATTGGAGGACGCTTAAGCTTCGCCTTCAAGAGTGGAACGCGATAGCGTTATCGCACCCCGTTCGCACTGCCCACTCTTTCGCTAGGCATGCTATTGAGTCCCACAAAGACATAGGTTTCATATACAACACTTCTAAGTCCACAGCACAACTTTGGAGCATCCTCGCAGCGGTCCCCACACGGCCCCAATGCGCTCAAACGAGACGAAGTGGAGAAGTGGGCGAGTGGCGCGCCACCTGTTGGGGCAGCGCCGTACATTGCGAGGAGGGGTCTTCTGTGTTTGCCGCAAGATGACTCTGCGTGTGCGCCAAGCGCAGAAGAAATGTAGCGAAAACGTACTTCGCTACTCGTTTAACGGCGACTTCTGTAATTTACATGCTAATAATTACCGATATACACCGCAGTATAACTTTCTACTGCACATTTCTAAGGCAACACCGCATTCACTACAGGCGATTTGTCGCGCTTTGAACCATCGAACTCATGGCTGAGTGGTAGCGTCTCCGTCTCACCCTCCGGAGACCCTGGTTCGATTCCCACCCAGCCCATCTTGCAAGTTGTTTTTATTTATGAATTGCCCTGCTGGATTATTCGCTCACGGCCAACGCCACCGACGCTGACGACACCAGCTTTTCTGCGACGCGAGCTCCTTAACGCCGTCGCGTTAATTTATCAATGTGTGCGCTGCAGTCACTTAACTGTAGTTTATAGCAATCAGAAATCAGATGTTTATAATGTACATTTGGGGGAGCTGAGTAGAAGCAAGCAGCCATGTAAGTGTTTTAAGGTGCTGAAAAATGCAAAAGTCTTGTTTACAAGCCATTTCCTTTATGACATGCTAAAAAAAAAGCTAAAATCTGTCAGCATGAAACTGCAACTGAAAGGCATTGTGAGTTTGGGTCTCTCTTCTACACATTGCCGCGCACGGTAATGTTTGAATTTTTTCCCAAGCACCAGCTATATGCAGACAATACTAAGGTTCACAAGACGATGGAGACTTAAATAATCAGCAGTGCTCTAAGAGGAGATGTCGTCGAAGCCAACGTTTCAGCAAGGGCCTTCGTTAAGTACTTGTTTCTGGTGAAACCCTGTTTCTTAACATTGGCTCTAAAGACATCTCTCGCTCAGCCGCTGTTTATCCCTGTTGTGCCCAGTTCATGAACACACGAATACCGGGTAAGGTAGCTTTCGTCTTTCCTCTAAATAAACTTAACTTTTAACCAATGAACGAAGCGAGTCATCAAGGCTCTCTTTCAACAAAGACCGAGATTCAAGGCTGCGAACGGGCCCTTTGGACACAAGCATTTATATATTGCATCCTACTGTCTATCCTCACAATACCTCTCCATAGTCCTCTTTTCCACCGTTTCCCTCTGATGACTCTCAAGGACCGACGCTGCGAAACAACTTCGCATTCTAGCACGCACGATCTCCTTAGCAGAGTGGAATACCTCACATACATATGCACTGACTAAACCCTTCACTGCCACTCAGACCTCCGGCCGGACTGCACCGACGTGAAGCGTCTTTTCTGTGGCGGTTGTGGCTTGGAGTTGCCTTCACGGATGCCTACTCAGCACTAATTGGAAAGGCTGATAGTCCTACATGGGATGTTTGTGGATGCGAGGAGAACATTGACCCCGTGCTGTGTCATTTCCCCAATTTCAACCACAAGGACAATATTTCTCCAACACATTGAGGAAATTAGATGATCGTCCTTTGAGTGAACAGATAGTACTAGAGCACCGTGCCCACCGATAATCGGCTCGGAAGGCAGTGAAGGCACTTTTGTGCTTTCTCAGAACGTCTGGTTTGCGCAAGCTGCTCTAACTCAAGTACTGTCCGTGCTTGTCTCTATACCTCCTGTCTCCCTTCTCTCACTTCCCCTTCTCCCTTCCCTCAGCGTAGGCTAGCCAACCAGACTCTTGACTAGTTAGCATCCCTGCCTTCCTGTATTCCTCTCTCTATCTCTATCTCTCTCTGAGGATAGTAGCCCGATAGAGGACTATTACCTCAAGCCAACCACTCTGTGTTTTCTCAATAAGTTTCCTTCCTCTTTGCGAACGTCTCACTGATCGCTTCACTCTGTTACGTTCCCAAACTTTATGATATTGTAATTCAGAAGTTCTTACTGATAAGGTGCCAAGTACTGCAATAACCAGATATATTTATCTTTATGAGATCTGTTCTACACCCTCTAGAATTAGTTTCCACAAGTGCTGGATAGTGGCACAAGTTTATAAAAGTCGTAGGTAATTAACCCGCTACGCATTCTCTACTTGGATAGAAATTGCAAGTAATTCTCTATGAGCCCGAACGCAACAGAAAAGAGAGAGCAGAAACTGACGAGAATGGGAGTTCATCGACCACCGAAGATCAAGAAAGCGCGAGGTCGGGTTCCATAGAAAATGCAAGAGAGGGGCACGCAGAAAAAATTGGGTCGCCGGCGGAAAATAGCGTTCTTATCACGCGTGCTTTCATCTTTTGGCAGGCGAAGTGCAGACCAGAAGAAATTCAAAAAATGAAAATGTCAGTATTCCTTCTTCTTTTCGCTCTCTCATGCTCGCGTGCATCGGCCATCTTCCGATCACCTAACGTCCTGCGCGCGCACACCCACTCCTCACATCTATTCTGGTGCGCGCGGCAATGTTTATACTTTCTGGCTTTTATTATTTTTTACAGTTACTCTTTCTTGTACCACGGTAGAAAAAAAAAAAGGTTAAAAAGCATGTCGAAATAGATGAGCCGACTTTTTTCTGCCTCGTCGTGGATCTCTCATTTCTTTGTACATTTATATAGATTTTACAACCATTCCGTGTCTGTCGATTTTTCCCCTGCGGGCCCAATGAAACCGAGTGCTTTCGCTCTACATGTGGTTTTCTTGTCCCTCACTTTTTATCCAAGACCACCGACTTTTTTTTTCCGTCTGCGGCTTTCGGGGGGAGGGGAGGGGAGAGGGTGTAGAGTACACGTACGGGCGCGGTGAACGTCGAGGCCGCATTGGCTCCGATAAGAACGATCGTGGTCCTTTGCGTTGTCCTGAGGGCACCGATCCTTTCCCTCGCGCTTTGTTCCTCGGGGCTTTTAAGGCACTCGCTGTGATCGCATTTTTAACCGCATCACACAAGCCGGTTGTGTCGACATTCTCTGGAGCGGTTCTTTTGCTGTCTGCTGTTGTGTGAAATAAATCTGACATACCCTGAGTATCTCTTAGTACCACGCCACGGTCAAAAGTCTGACACTTTCGTTTGCTTCGCATTTTTTCACTAAGAAGGATTCCACAGCAGGCGCAGGACGTGATAACAGTGCAGGAATGGGTGTTTATTAGGTTTCCTTCCAGACCTTTCCGGACCTGTTACGGACAGTGATTTGTCCTTGTGTGTACAAAAACGTGAAATGGTAGACAGAACAGTAACTGACAAAAATAGTTAACAAAACGAGCAATTTATGTTTATATTTTTTACTCCACTGCATGTTTCTACGCCATTTAGCAGCTGTCTCCCGCTTACTTTCCTTAGTACTACCAGTAGTTTTTCTGCACTATTTTAACGCTGACGGCGGTGCACGCTTTACAGGATTAAGAAAGGAATGAACGAATGGCTGGGGATGACTTGGGATAAGCTTACGAGTACACCCTCGCCAATTGAATTAAAGAATATTTTGCTCTTTACTGTCTCCAGCAGCTAGCTTTGAGCTTCAGAGAGCGAATTTCTCTTGACTATACTAACTATTTAGTTACGTTCTTGCGTAGACTGCCAGGACACTTTGGACCAATTTCTGAGATGCGTGTTTACGTTCGCATGAACAAAAAGATGTACGGGCGTTAGTCGAACTTCTGCGCAGCTGCAGGAATTTGACAAACATTTTGCATGCCTGTGGTGCTGCTCAATGGCCCCGTGATAGATACATTGTTCTCGGGAAATCACAAGAAACTTCGACGCTGTATGCAATGCACCGGAAACCGAAAGGCACAAAATGCAGCAGATCCAACGAGTTGGAGTCCATATACAGCGAAGCTTTGTGTTAGTGCACAAAGAGTCGAAGCACGAATTTGTGTTTATTGAATGTCCGCAGGCTTTGTTGAGGCAGTGTTGAGAGGCTAGTGCAATGCCACCGACGCGGGATGCGCGAAGGCGATCAGCGTCTGGTGGTGGTGCAAGAAACACAGTGCCGATGTGGATCCCTTCCTCCGGTGTGATTGGTTGGTCTGTTAGATTAGAGAACAGCCACGCAGCCGCCGCGGTCACGATAACCCAGCGATAGGTTCGCAAGGAACTTTTCAAACGGCACACTAGTCGTTTGCGCACGTCACCAGAAACCTCCTAGTCCTCTACGTATTTGCAACAACCGTGTTTCTGGAGTCTTTATCAATTAAATCCTGCATCACATTCCCTGGAAGCATTATTTGTACACCACCCACCCACCTCCTTATTGCAATGCGTTTGATGTCGTGAGTGGAGTGATTTTTCTGTGACTATGGTCTAACGAAGTAAGGCAGGCGGGAAGGTCGCGTCATAATGGCAGCGGCGGCTTCACGGCTCTTACCCAGGAGTTTCACCGCAATTTTCGCGACGCCGTCTTTTTGATACGACATATTTACGGGTATGCATGCACGGAACAAATGATATGTAAATCCTCATTTTCAATAATAGCACATGTCAAAGCTTTCAGTTAGCCTGAGGTGTTTATATTTCACCTGATTTATTTATTTCACTGAAGGACATCTTCAAAACAGCAGTCAGAAAACCTAAATAGATGATCTTTTTCTAATCGTAGAGCCCCCAGAATTAGCTCGTTGCTTGAATGTTCCTAAGACGAGGAATGACGATTTTGTGTGGCTTATGTAATGCGTAGCGCAAATAACCGATGGTTCATTAAGGTACGAGGTTGGAAGCCAAGTAAAAGTTAACGTAATCCAAGAGGGCAATAAATACTGTGGTGTAATCAGATTGCAAAATTTCCATGCGTAGAATTTAATAAGCTGAATGAAGATAGGAACAATTCGAGACAGCTTGGAGAGGCCTTCCTTCCGCAGTAGCCTAAAAAATTGAGGCTCCTTACGATGATGTATAATACTATTTACGTCTTACCCAATGCCACCATTTTCCTACGGTCGATGTCTTACAACTGTGTTTCCTGGATAGGGTAAGTCAACTTTACAGGTCTAGGGTAGGAATGTAAACAATATTGCTCATAACTAGGAAAGAGGTTCGCCTTGTAGCGAGCATAAACTGACTGACGGCGATAGCAAGATGAACAAAAAAAAATAGATGGAATGCGACAGTGTACACTTCGAAACAACGACGCAATATAGAATTAACAAAACGCGCTGTGCTTCTTCATTCGGTGTAACGTCGTTGTGTCGAAGTGCGCTGCCATATTGCATCATGACTAACGAACTAGCCCAACAGTGCCAATTTGACCAGAAGCTGGAAATAAGAAAAATTAGGTAAGGAAACCGAATACCTACTTTCTGCATTTCATGGAAGGTTATTGTACAGAAAGTATTGGTCGTCATGCGGGACACACGTATCAGCATAGCTCAGGCAATTATGCGGCTGCTTTCAACGCAACAGTGGGAGGAGGTTAATGAAGGGATGTATTGACTGTACCTAACGTTCCGGGTAGCAACGTCTGGACTATTATAGAAGCCGCAGCGCAGGACTTTTCAATAATGATCAGTACATGATGTTTATACTGCATGCAAAACATGGGCACACTTCCACTCCTGTTTTCCGCCCCATCAGAAAAGAAATCTTCATAGCTGAGAAATAAACTTCTGACTATGTGCTCAGAAGAAGGTTGCTATAGCCATCGATACATGATTGCAGCTAATAATCAGTGATGGCGGCATGCACCGTGGCAAATGCCTGAGGTCAGAACTACGGTCAGTTTGCAGGACAAGTTAGTCAAATGAGACTTCGTCCGAAGTACGATGCAATGGGCCGAGACTACCTCCACCCGACCACTGTAATAAAGTGACCAGTGGACCCAGCTGGTTGCTATCCATGTGGCTCCCATCCCAACAGAAATTTGTGTAAAAAAAGAAACGTGTTAATTTTTTCAGTTTAAGCTCATCTCACAAGAAACTGCACGCCTGGCACATCTGAAGCAAGCGTATATTACGGATATGGAACATTTCATCAGTAGTAAAAGCGTACAATCTGGACTGCATAGATGTGAACCCTATTCTGAGCTGAGTGGTGGAATTTTCCAAGCTCACGAACTCCCGTGTGCATGTGTTTTTATTAAAGGGGAAAAAAGATGACAATTTTTTTTACCTAGTTCAGGAAAGCAGGAACAAAAAGACACGGCTGCCTGGATTGTTCCTACATACCTTCAAACTCCATCTTGAGTTTATGAACGCCGTTGACCTCTTCATTCTACTTTTACCGGTCATTTGTTCGAATTCTAGAAATTTCAGATGCACCGAACGAATTGAGATACGTGCATGTCTTTGGCACGAGCGCTCTCCGACAGTAGGAAACAAAACGACGTGGTTTTACTCCTAAGGGTCGCAACTGGACCAAAAAACAATAAACTTCAGTTTGAGACCTGCAGCTGGTATTATATAACAAGTTACAGTCTTTTATTCAGAGATACTAATGCTTTAACTTTTGCTTAACCTCAAGTTGTCATTTGGAGCGCATTCTTGCGGACAACAACAGCACACAAGCTTGCTCTACGACTTCAGGTTTGAGGTTTTACACCCACACGTCCTCCTCTACGTCCTGTCCATCCAGGTCTTTATGTTTACACCGCACAAGAGGAATGCGGAACAATTCAGGACCCCTTAATAACTTTTCTTTCTTCTGGTTGCTTTCATGTAAACAACAGCCACAAATACGCACCAGTAGGGCAGCAATTCTTGGTTTCAGAAGGATAATTGATTTGTCTTAAAAAGGAAATAATATGGCACAATATAAATATAGACATAGCCTAAAAAGACACGACCTGAACACTCGTGTCGCGTCTGTTTAGTGCCGTGTATTGCTGATCTCTATTCAGATTTTTGCTGAACACTTTTTCTTACGCCTTCAAAGAATTAGAATATAAAGTACTCTACTCGCTTATAGCAACAAATAGTGGGTTGATTAGTTGTATAGGAGAACAAGGCTTCCTAATGCATTAATTATGTATTCTTAGTTCATCTAGATTTTATTTCAAATGCCTCCTCACCTTTTTTTTTTTATCATCGCTCAATGGCAATGCCCGTTTCAGCCACATTCTTAGCAGCAACGTTAAAATACGCTCCTAATTTGTTTCCAGTGTCTGTATAACTAAAGTCTCCAAGTACGAAGTTCCTCCCTGCTTTCCTACAATGACCGAGCACGAGTAAACAAGACGTCCTTGATTACACTTCGTTTAGACAAGGACACCTTATTGTCAATAAAGCAGAACTCGCGAAGCCGTGTCCGTGGAAGTGGTCAACGGCTGTGCACGAAAGCACAGTGCACTCAAAGTCGCTGCGAGCACTGTGTGGCGTTTTCTTCCTTACTACTATGAAAACATGAGCATGAAAGCAGCGTTGCAGTAGACATCAACAGCAGGCACATCAAGCACTCCGCCTCAGCACACAATGAAAAGGGTGTCGTAGGGGATCCTAGCCTTGCCAGCGTTTGCTTTCTCGTTTTTCCTCACGCGATGTCACTGACAGGACTTCGCGTTCTCTACTCGACAATAACTACTTAAGAGAGTTGTTTCCTCTCTCTCTTTCACTTCCTCTCTCTTTCTCTCCCCCCCCCCCTCCTCTCTCTCTCTGTGCTTTGAGCCTGAGAGCACCGCATTACACATTGTTCCTTCCGGCGCTACACCCAAGTCGTACGTTTATGGGACACCAGCACATTGGAAGCCTCAGTTAGTGCGACAAAAGGTTCTCTCTGTTAGGCGCCCGCTTTCCCCTCAGGCTTTGCCTCCCAACACATCGCTTGTCTTTGTTTCCACAGATTCTTTTTCTGTTTTCTTTTCTTTTCTTTTTATTCGTTGTTCTTCCAAAGTGACCTTTGGTCTGTAGATCGAGCTGTTTGACGCGACGTACTGTTTTGCCAAGGCGCGCCAGACTCTTCCGACGTGCTGTGTTTTCCAGAGTAGTCCAAAGCAGTTTTTAGCGCTTGCTGTTTTTTCTAACGAGTATTTTTCCGTTGGAAAATTTATTTCCAAAGCAAGTTTCCTTCTTCTCGGCGACTTCACTTGTCGCCATGATGTTTCCGGAGAAATCGCATGTAGCATATCAAGCATTCCGCTACAGAATTTTAGTGAGGAAGCTTTCATAAATAAAACTGTGCTTTTCACAGCTGCTACTTTACTGTTTGAAAAGCAAAAATTATACTCACAGATGGTCTGTGCTTCTTTTTTTATTTTTGCATATAACAGTAGGCTATGCTACAATAAATAGGATTTTGCACGGTGACGCAAAGAGTAACATAAGGTTGTGGCCCCAAAAAGGCAACTGCGAATGCAAAACATATGCAGAATTATACATGTGTAACCAATGCAATGTGATGACCAAGAAACGAAAAAAATCTGGAAGTGTTCTTGCAGAGCCACAGCATAAATTTAGAAAAATGTTATGACCACTATATAATCACTGCTTATGTTTTATTTTATTTTTTGAACTGAAACGCCGAAACCAAAGACATAGTATTAATCTGTAACGAAGTTTTTGTACACTCGTTAGCGTTTAGGCTAGAAGTCAGAACTGATTATGGCACCGCATAGAGCGCTAACTTCATCAACTAAAGTTACAAGCTTATAATATTAAAACAGGAAAACATTAGGCGTTGTTCGACAGTGCCTCAGAAACAGTCAATATATTGCCTAACTAAGGACTTACAGGTTATCTTGAACAAAAAAATGCTACCTTCTTATTAAACCATTTATAGTTCGTAATATTTACTACCTGCTGAAGCGAGAAATAGTCTAAAATGAATAATTCACATTTTTAGTTAAAAATAGTTGTAAATACTAACTATACGTTAGTAATCGTTTTAGACGATACTCACTGCCTCGTTAGTAAAGTTACCAACTCAGCTAAAACAACATTACCAACAGTTTACTGGGGCGTAATCAGATTACGAATGCCGCTTTCATGGTCACATTGTGTCGGTGCTATTGTAATAGTATAACAAAGTTCACTTAAGCCATTAAAAATATAGGAAATGCATCCTTTGTTATATGTATTAAGCATCAATTATTGGTATGAGTAGCGTTTACCATGGATATTATGGTACAATGACTTCGGGTAATAATGTACATGGAGCCATGAAGGAACAATAAATGAAATCACGCGCTCAAAAACAGCTGTGCTACGCCACTTTTTCTTTCTGTATTAAACATAGGTGCTGCGTGAGACGTACACTAAGAGCAACTTCAAGACCATTTATCACATACTTTAGGGCAGCACGTGGTGTACGGGTGAGCGCCTTTGTATGTGGATAAATAATCAAAATTTTGGGCCCAAATTCCTATAGCTTTTGATCTGTATGTATATGTGCTACGATGTGGCCCATAAGCTTTTAATACATAGTAGTGAAGGAACTTAATTTATCTGAATTTGGCCTAATACTGTCACAATCACGGTATACTAGACGACGCCCAGACGAGGTAACAGACTTTACTAAAGCAGAAATGGTGATATGCTCAAGTTGGTTTATATTGATCGTAGAAGTAATACTCCGCGGCATGGTTGAATACGGACAGAAATAGAAGACAATAGTGCTGAGCTCGCTACAAAGTTTATTTGAAATATAGAAAATAGAAACGGAAGAACATATATCATATAAAATAATTGCGGCACATGCGCAAAAGAAAACTTGGCAACTTTTTGCAGATTTATAATCAAACCTTTTATTCATCATCATCATCATCATATTTATGTCCACTGCCGGACGAAGGCCAATTCTAATTACCCCTGTCCTGCGCCAACCGATTCCAACTAGCACTCGCAAATTTCCTAATTTCGTCGCACCACCTAGTCTTCTTTCTAATCTACTACTGTATAAAGAGAGATTATCTGGCTACAAAGAGATGATTAGCTTTTGGTCGCGCATATGCTTCGATCCTTGGACTGATGTGTGCGTATATATACCGGGTGTTTCAGCGAACACGACACAAGGAAGAAGAAGTCGCCAGTGGGAGCGAAAGCTTCTCGGCTCCATCGATTTATGAGTGTTTCTGCAGTTTTTTTGAGCGCTACACCCGAAAGCGGCATATCATCTGAAAGATCAAGTCATCACGAACCCAGGGATACCAACTTTTTGGGTGAGCGTGAAATTTGCGACTTTTTACGGCACGAAAATCGCACGAGTCCCGTGTGAGCGCGGCCAGGCCTAACGATGGTTGGGCCTGGCGCATCCTGCGTTGGACTCGGGGATTGAACGAAACACCACCGAGATGGAGATAGACGAGGCAGGAACTGGGGAGACCCCGGACAACGGACCCAACCACGCAAAACGCGTTTCCGTGGGAGAAGACGCTGAAGGCGTTGCGGACGGTTGGATCGAAGTTACACACAGAAGAAGGCACCGCACGAACGCTACCCAGATGGCGGGAAAGGACGACACCCGCTCGCGAAGCCCGATGCCCCGAGGCGGCCGAAGCATAGTGAACAAAGTTCTACGAGCAAGTAGGATGCCCAGACTACCCAGGGATGATATCAAGATAATTGTTCGACCGAAAGACGGTCTGAATATAAGGAACACGTGCGGAACGAGTCTCGACGAGGCGATACGCAAAGAAGCGGTAGTGGGCGACGACGAGATGATCACGATCTGTCCCAATCCCATGCAAAACATCCTGGTGATAAGCACACCGGACGAGACAACTGCGACGAAAATCGCTAAGATCAAGGTTTTGACGATCATCGGAAAGAGGCACGAGAACAACGCGTACGTTTCGGCGCCCGAACAAATGGCAAAAAGGATTATCCGCAACATTCCCCTGAAGTACACGCAAGACCAGCTCATGCATGCTCTGGTGAACTCGAGAAACCCCTCTTTAACATACGCCAAGCGGCTCGGCAGTACGACCACCGTGATATTGCTGTATGAGGGAAACAGAGTCCCCACATGGGCTTACTTCAATAGCATCATGATAAGAGTATCATTGTATCGGAAACAGATTGACTTTTGCAAAGAGTGCGGCAGGCTCGGCCATCGACCCGACGTATGCCCTAAACCGGAGATCAAACTATGCCCGGCCTGCGGATCGAAGAACCCGAGCATCGAACACGAGTGCACGCCCAAGTGCCGGATCTGCGGCGAGGCGCATCCCACGGCCGACCGAATGTGCAAGGCAAAATATAAGTTGTCACACATAGTGAAGGAGAGAAGGTGGCGGGCAAGAAGCAGAGAAGAAAGGGAACACACACTGGAAGAAGGAAAGACCCCTCAGCGGACCCTATCACCATCGGGGTACAGTATGGCGCAGGGAAAAGGCCAAAGTCGCTCGAGATCCGGATCCCTCTCGCCGATAAGAAGACGTAGCCGAAGTCGTAACAGACCTAAGAACAGAAGTTGAAGCCGGAGTCGGAGGGGAAGCCGCAACCGAAACCGCCCCATGCCAGACGGCGTGCGGGCCACACATGGCGAGATACAGACAGGGTCGCGCAAGGTCACCTGGTCCGACATAGTCGCGGAAAGAAATGGATACTCTGTAAAGAGCACCCCCTTTTCTGGCAGCACGAAGAAAGCCCCCGACTCCCTCCTGGCGTCGAGGATGGAGAAAATGGAGCGAGAAAATAAGGAACTTCGAGAAGAGCTGGGCAGGGCCAGAAAGCAGAACGAACAATCCGCAAGGAAAATCGACGAGCTACAACAGACGCTCAACGAAATCTTGAAGGGCATGAGAGAATCCCCTCATGAGAGGATCCCCTCCTTCACCTCCCACGAGGCCGCCGAGCGAGGCGATGCGACCGCGACAGGAGGCGAAGTAGGCCAGATGAAAATGTGTTGTGGCGAGGAAGAAGCGCCAGCGGCAGCGGGCTCCAAGCGCAAGGGCACGAGCGATACGCCACCTACGGAAGACGCTTTGGACCACGCACAAGCACTGAAGAGACCCAGGTCAGGAGCCAGACAGATAGACGCGATCGAAGAGATGGTGAACAAACTGACGGACAAGACGGAGCGAATGTTTGACATACTCCTGACAAGGCTGAATGAATCCGACGCGGGACGGAACGCGCAGTACGCAGCGGTCAACACCCAACTCGCGGCCATGAATAAGCGAATCGAAGATTTGGAACACGGGACGATGTATCTGCAGCAACAGCAACATCACCACCACCTGCCTGGAAGGGTCGTGTTACCATCGCCACAAGTGGTAAACGCACCGGCCATCCTCGCCAGCGACAACAACGCCAACACCACCCGCACCAGGGCAGGAGGGACGCACGGACAGTTGTGTCCCCCCAACACCTCTGCATAACAATCATGGCTGTGTCCCGCAAGTCCGACAACAGACGCATAGTCTGGCAGTGGAATTGCAGGGGCTTCAAAAACAGGAAAGCAACGATGGTACAATACATGAAAACGCTTGCCAATAACAAACTTCCTGTCGTGATTGCCTTGCAAGAACCCTTCGACCGGGCCCAGCTTCCGGGTTATGTGACGTGCGGTCCCCCCTACGAATCCATGGGGAGGGAAGTCAGGGTGTGCACCCTGGTTAAGCGCGGGACGGCCTTCATCGAACACGAACTCGTGCTCCACGAAGAGTCGGACATAGACCATGTACTGATCGAAGTCGTGCCGAGCATTGGAAGTAGGAAAACCGGCCTTTTCGGGCTCAACGTATATAGCTCCCCCTCGCAAAGATACCGCACTCACACTTTCGACGCCCTCTTTCGCGAAGCGATGGCCAAAGCCGCCTCCAGTCCCTTGCTGATATGCGGAGACTTCAATGCGCCGCACACGCAATGGGGATACGGAGCCGACTCGCCGAAAGGGAAGAGGCTAGCCGGACTGATGGACGAGCTCGGCCTGACTGTACTCAACGAACCTGCTTCGCACACCAGGATCGGACAGGGAGTGTGCCGCGACACGTCCCCCGACCTCTCCGTCTGGTCAGGCGCGGGCGTGGTCACTTGGTCGAACTCCTTCGAGGACCTGGGGAGTGACCACAGGATGCTGTGTGTGACCGTGGGAGAGGATGAAAGCGAGGAGGGCGTCTGCCGAAAGGCGAGAATCGTAGACTGGGACAGATTCCGGAAAAATAGAGAGCAAGACAAGAAGGAGGGCCCGATCGAAGACATCAGCGAATGGTGCAGAGTACTACTCGCGGACGTAGAGAAAGCCACCGATGAGATCGAATGGACGGACTAGCGACAAGAGCCACCCAAAGAAGAGGCAGACAGATCCCGCGGAGCCGTGTGCGACGGCGCTCCCCAACCGTCCAGAGTGGACAGCCGGCTGGCACATCTTGTTGCGGCCAAGAAATCCATGCAACGGAGAGCGAGTAGGCAAAAACTCAACAGGAAGCTACGCAAGAAGATCGCCGAAATCAACCGGGAGATCGAGACGCATTGCACCCGCCTGTGCGAGCAAGAATGGCAAGAGCTGTGCGACACGATGAACGGGAACATGAGCGTTGGACGCACCTGGAAGATTCTCAGGCACCTGCTCGACCTGGCAAGCACCAGAACGGCGACCCGTACAGAGATAGCCAAGCTGCGACACAAGTACAAGGACGACCCAGAGGCCTTCACGGACGAGATCGGGCAGACGCACCTCGCACGCCCGGAAGGGCAGAGTCACCCAGAGTACTGCGGGGCTCCCAAAGAGGAGCTGGACGCGGACTTTTCCGTGCAGGAAATTAGAACGGTCCTCCAGCTACTGAAGACCAAACTCGGCGCCCGGTCCTGACAGGATCACCAACAAAATCCTGAGGAACCTGAACGACGACGCCATCGAGAAGCTCTGCGAGTACATCAACGCGTGCTGGAAGGAGGGCCGAATTCCGCAAGAGTGGAAGACCGCGGACGTTATACAGATACCAAAGCCGGGCAAACCGCGTCGGGAAAGTGATGAAGCATGCCTGCCTTAACAGGGTGACGACGCTGCTCGAGAAGCAGGACGCCTTCGGCACCCACATCATCGGTTTCCGGAAGGGCCTTTCAACGCAGGACGCCATGCTGCAGATCAAGGAACAGGTCGTGAATGCTCCGAGCACGCACGTGCGCGCCCTACTCGGGCTAGACCTCAAGAGCGCCTTCGACACTGTGAAGCACATGGCCATACTGGACAAGATCAGCCGACTCGATCTCGGGGTGAGGTTCCACCGATATGTCAGCAGCTTCCTGAATGGGCGCGAGGCGACAGTCAAGATCGACGGGGCCCCACCACGAACGGTCCGAATGGGTGGTGCGGGAACGCCGCAGGGCTCCGTACTCTCCCCCATGCTTTTCAACCTCGTCATGATCGGCCTGCCGGAGCGTCTTGACGCGATAGAGGGCGTCAATCATACGATATACGCAGATGATGCGACGGTGTGGACCACGGAGAACACGAGCGTCGGCGAAATGCAAGACCGACTGCAGCGGGCCGTCCGGGAGGTGGAGCGGCACCTCGAAGACACGGCACTCGTCTGCTCACCCGACAAGTCGGAGATCCTGCTCCACAGGCCGCGCAAGAAAGGACCCCTTCCGCAGGCCGTGCTAGACGCTCGTCGTTTGGGCGTCCGCGTCACGACGAGGGCGGGGACCCGAATACAGGCGGTGTCCAAGTTGCGAGTGCTCGGCCTGTGGCTGGAAGAGAACGGTGCCAACCGCGAGCTGGTTGCCCGACTGCAGAAGAAGGTGGCCGCCGCCACACACCTCGTGCGGCGGGTCGCGAACAGGAGGAAAGGAAGGAAGGAACACAACGTTACGAGGCTGATACAGGCGTACGCGCTGAGCCACATAGCGTACGTCGCCGCATACGCCGACTGGAACAGGAACGAAACCGACAAGCTGAACGTGGCGATCCGCAGGGCGTTCAAGACCGCCCTGGGAGTACCCCAGTACACGCCTACCCACAGGCTCCTCGAGTTGGGCGTACACAATACGCTCGAGGAGATCGCCGAGGCGCAGAGAATCGCGCAGCTGGAGAGGCTGTCGAGCACCGTAACGGGAAGACGAATCCTGGACTTACTCGGGATTCGATATCACGAGGCGCGTGGACTGAAAGAATCACTGCTACCGGAAGTCAGGGACGCCATACAGACGGAAAACATGCCGAAAAATATGCACCCGGTGCATGACGTGCAAAGACGTATACGCAGGGCGGTAGCAATCCTCGAGAAGCATGGAAGACAAGAAGGCGTCCTCTTCGTCGATGCAGCCAGGTACCCGCGGCCAGTCGGTGACTCTGATGGCGACGAGGAACGTCGACCACCACCACCGCTACAAGGAAATGTGCGAGGCGAGCCGCAGTTACCAGCACCACCACCACTACTTCTACTACGACAAAAACGGCAGCAGCAACAACGGCAACATCGACACGGCCGGCCGACGGCGGCGGCGCCCGCCTTCTCCATGGCAGTCGTAGATACAAAGGGAACGATCCGAGTCACGGCATCAGCGAGGCTGCCGTCGGCCGAAGCAGCGGAAGAGATGGCCATAGCCCTCGCGGTACTCCCCGGAGGTGCGGAGGATAACCTGATTATCAGCGACTCCAAATCAGCGATTCGGAATTACATCAAAGGTTGGATGTCCGCGGATGTGGCGCGCATGCTCAACGCCCGGGCCGGGGACTTCGGATCCGGCACCATTACAAACAAGTCCCTCAAGTGGTTCCCCGCGCACGTCGGGGAGCTTGGCAGTAACAGCAACAACAGCCACTACAATAATGACACCAACATTGCTAACGGCCGAAGAAGCAACGTCACTCCACCCAACCACAACGAGCGCGCCCACCTCGTCGCAAGGCAGCTTACCCGCCGTGACGCGGTCACCCAGAGGGCAGCCGCTGCCGTTGTTGTGCGGGACCCCAGCGGAGGAGTGACGGCGACGGCGGCTGCCACCCCGTCTGACGCGGCCGCTGTCGTTACCAATACAACACAAATCGCGGCGGACGGAGCTGGGGATCACGCGGACACCGACTGCGATGTCAAGGAGTTTCCGGCAACGTACAGAGAGGTGCTTGGTCACTATAGAAAACAACGAAGAAAATATCCACAGCCCCACGGGCGTCTAGACAGGTCCCCGTCGGTCGACCTGAGACGGTTGCAGACGGGCACGTTTACAAACCCCTACCACCTGCACCGCCTGTGGCCCGCGCTGCACCCGTCGCCCGGCTGCCCGTGGTGCGAGCACGAACGGGCCCATATGGCCCATGTGCTTTGGGAATGCCAACGCCACGTGAAACAAGGACAAAGAGGAAGGGGGAATACAACAGCAGAACCCTCTGAAGCGGGGCGCCTCGCTGAGAGATGGCAAGCCGCCCTCCTCAGCGAGGCACCCGAAGACCAGGAGTGGGCCGTGCAGCGGGCCAGGGCCGTTGCCGAGGATCTCGAAAGATCTTCCTCGGGCGATGGACCCCTGGCAGCCTAGCCCCGGGCACCAACATCAACAACCGTTGGACAAATAAAGTTTATTCCTATCCTATCCAGCGAACACTTCCAATTTTTTTAATTGCCTGTGGCAGATAGTGCAATGCTCGTAATTTCTGTGCATACGCTTTTCTCTTCCTTTAATCATAGACAGATTGTGTTTGTCATAGCGTGGAATTCCTTCATGCTATAAACTTCCCAGCAGATGATTAGTATTTAAAGTTAGCGACTTATTTAAATTAGGCTACAGATCATGTACATGTGAAGCAAAAGAGCATATTTTTATCTTTCGTAAGAAAGGCAATCGCTGTACTGGGCGTAGCTTAAAGAGGCACTTGTCGTGTTACTTGTTGAAGTTTCGCTGCCACCCACGGCGTGCATCGATCCAACACCGCACGTGGCTGAAGGTAAACACGGCGAACTTGGCGCATGGAATTATCCTTCTGAAGTAAATGTCACGCAGGTCGTCCGGTGTTGAAAACTCTGCCTCTTGTCCTAAGATGATAAACTGTTGCTGACATGGCTTGTGTGCTGCCGCCTCGAATTGTTTGGATTTAGTACGTGCGCACCACGTAGCAGAATACTCTAAAAGCCTAGGTCAGAGCAACATTAAATTTGACAGTGGCCGTAATATGAATCCGGGAGTTTCAGAGGCCACTGCGGTGGTATGAAGATGGCAGTATGGGCTTGAGCTTCTCCGAGGGTGGTGGCATTTGCAAGGCAATACGTTTCTCCTCAGCAAATTTTTTTCCGATATCTCATATTGCATGCAACAAAACCTGTATGGTCCTTCTGCATTTTTTTTCTTTATTCTTGTCAGTGAAGAAGAATCCATTTCGGTGAAACATAAATACAGTTTTTAAAGACTATGTTTGTTCTTCGTATTCAACAGCATCGTGGCTTACAAACGGAGATGTCTTTGGCTGCACTTGTTTTGTAGGTAAGATGATGCGCGTAACAAACTGAGTTCCACACATTGTTCTTTTTTCGGCACTCTGCTTTAGAGTCTCTGTTTGCAGGCGCAAAATATTACTTTCATTCTAATGTCTATTTCGAACTTTCCTCGTGATTTATGTTACTTTCATGCTTTTGGTCTTATTATGTTAGTTCATGTGTGAATTATATGCGCCTTATACGCACATGGGCTTGCGCGCACTCCATAAAACACAACATGAATGCTGAAAATGGCAAACGTTCACACGCAAACAGGCTATGCATCATATAGAATTTGGCGCGGGTGATATAAGATAAGCGAGCTACGTGAGAGTCTCATAAAAAAGTCCCGCTGCTGCTGCACTTGTATTTTTATTGCGAGAGAATTACTTGGCTCATTGTGTGGCCCCGCCGTCGTGAGACAGCCGTGACAGAAAAAAAAAACTTACAGAAGAACGGCAAACCAATTACGACATATTTATCTAGTTAAAGCGGTCGACACGGTGAGGATTCAAGCCCCTGCCCCACCGCTACTGGAAACCGCTCCGTAGCCGACTGCGCTAACCACTGCGCCACCATTCCAACAGGCGACAGTGGTGAATATCTTCGAGGCTGTGCACGTGCTTGGGCTCTACCTTGCGGGGGATTCACTAGATGCTGCACGGCACAGTCCAAGCGCATAGCGGATCGGGCAGCATGCCTCGTCGCATGCCTCAAAGTGCATTCTCTACCGAAACACATGGACGACGTGTCGCACGATGTGAACGTCAACAGAGGTGACATACTTTGTCTCACAGAGGCATGGATGAGCCCGGATTACAAAAGAGAGATCTCGGGATTATCGTTCCTGCACGCCGCTCAGTGACCCGACAATGTGGCCGCCGGCTGCTCCGTATACGCCAAGCCAGGACTTCAACTTCCACCCATCCAGCTCGGAGACTGCTTCGGTGCAGACGGAGATAGGTGCGCTGTACTGTTCGTAGATACGGGACTGGGGGTTGTGTGCGTATACGTGGCGCCAAATCTGTCTCAAACGGAGGAGGCAGCGCTCGTGTACAGGAATGAGCCTTCGGCTCTAAACTGCGGCACGTCCATGCTCGTCGTGGGCGACTTCAATCAGGATGCACGTTCAACGCAGCAGCGCTAAACTCGGTGACACAACTCGGTGACACATTCGGCGACAGGTAATGCCCTCGTATTTGCACACCATAATGGTTTAAGAGCCCCCATAGTTTTTCTTTCTTTTTTCTGTTTGGTTTTTCTCTTTGCGAATGTTCATCTTTTCAGGCCATCTCTTCAGGCCATCGTTTCAGGCCTTGAGAGCAATATATACAGTACACCCCATGCCAAACCTAAGTTGCTGAAAAGCTTGCTAAAGCGCACATGGCTCCTTGCCGTGTTTGAAAGCATGTCGGGCCTTCTACATGAATGAACATCACAAATAAGGCGTGTAGGAATCTGCTCGAGGATGAAGGGTACACGATACTTTGTCATGCGAAATTTGACACCACATGGCAGCCTCGGCATGTCGCAAGACAAAATAAGTAGAGCGTGGACTGGAATAAAAGAAAAAGAAGGCACCATAGAAAGCATGCCATGGTAAACTTAAAAAGAATGCTCGACGAAAGAAGTATATTCGCAGAAAAAGAAAAGGTTGCTGTGTTTAAAGAGGTGAATAATGGCGACCTCAGACGGGACGTAAGACGAAGTGGACACGACGAGCGGTGTGGCTGTGTGTTCGGGCTTGGTAGTGCCTTGCTCCTGCAAGCCCTCGCAGTGCGCCAGAGGAACAGGGACAAAAAGTAGAGATAGAGAGAAAGAGAAAGTTCATAGTGAGCGCGACATAAAGCTAAGAGTAATGCATAAAGCGGGATAAACGCAACGTTAGACATTATCATATCGACAGGACTGCCGAACATACAAAAGCAGAAGGCGCCCATACTGCATCAGGGCATTTCACGGCAGCGACCGGGCCTGATTACGGAGATTCGGTGCTGTCTGGTAAGAGCTTGAAACAACCTTTGTAAAAATTGTAGCATTGTCACTTTGTTTTGGCATAAACTTCTTGACTTGGAAATTTGCATGAATGAAATTGCACTAAAGCCGTGACAACTTATCCTATTTTATCTCAGGCCCTTTCGCATAAGTACCTAAACTTCCTCTCATCATATACTTTCTCTTGGGAAATATTGTTTTATCAATTTCATTTTACCTGCGTGGTACCGTAGTGATTCTGGCGTTGCACTGCTAAGCCCAATGGCGCCTACATTCCGAAGGGATAGAAATGTAAACACGCCTGTGTACCGGGCATTGGGTGCACGTTCAAGATCAACAGGTGGTCAATATTAATCCTGAACTCCTCCTCCCCCCCTTCCCCCCTGCGGCATGCCTCATAATCATATTGGGGTTTTGGCACGTAAAAGCTCAGAGTTAATTTAAATCAATTTCGTTCAATGAAAGTTTTCGCTGCCCTACAACCTCAGCCCCGGAATCGTTCTCCAGCGCGTCCGTGCTTTCGGTCACCGTTTTGTATAATCATTTTAAGGTGGTCAGGTAATGCTTCCTGAGGATATGTGCTGCTTTTTTAACAATTGACGGCTTCAGTGGTATTATCATCACATTCAAATATCATAATTCTTCTATTCAACTATTTTGTTCTCTTTTCCACTTCAAAGAGTATAACGTATTTAGAATTGACTTTTGCCGACAAAGCCTAAGCCAAATAAAGCGCGCCTCTCCCCTCTAGTGTACGACATTCCTCCATCTTGAAAATTGTGCTGCCTCTGAACAAAGGCAGCAGCGTTCAGGATTTTCTGTAAGCCTCGCTGACGACGGAGACTCGCCTTGTGCATCCCTAGGTCGTAAATCGTTGATTCACCAATAGAATTGAATCCTAGGTAATTTTATTGAGACTCCTGGGAGCCCTTATACGTTAAAAACCTTTTACGTCATCATCTCTCTGAAACTGACGTAAGTTAACACTGAAGTGGGCTCCGTAAATTTTTCATACAGGATAATAAGTCAGATCTATGTGAATCCATACGAGAGTGGTTTTATTCTAATCTTGGCCGTCATATTTTTAGGGGATTGGGACTGCGTTGATTTAGACAGCCGTCTCATCACAGACAGCGAAAACACCTTTCTAAATCGCTGCCAACATGAGATTATATGATGCTACATTAACGGTAACAACACACCATACAGTTTTGCATATGCAATTCTGCGTTTAAGAAAACAATGGCGGTTTTTACAAGAACATTAAGAAGGAGAGGGTTATTTTATGTACCTAAATGGAGACTTTGTTTTGATCACCTAACCATACCATTAAATAAAGACTGCGCTTCTCACACTCTTAGTGCACCAATCTAATAAAAACTGATTATAAAAGCGACTATGCCCTTAGCCTGTATTCTGTTATCGGGAGGGTAGAATAAAAAATATATAGCTAGAAGTAGCTAGAACCTGCTGGAAGAACTTGTAATGTGCACAAAATAAACGAGGTAGGAGACACGTTGCTCAGCTGCCTCGTGTAATTACCACTTGTACGAAGATTATAAGACCCTCCGATTAACGCGCCGGTAAATTAGCCAGCTTTTCCGGCCGTAACACTTATGCAATGTCATTATTGCAATGTATGCAAGTCATATACGTATAGATTTTGCCGGAATCGCTATTGGATAAGCGATAAAAATGCAAGCCTCGTGTTTGTTTTAGAAGTGTCCGATTATTCAAAGTTTTGATTAACAAATCGAGTACTACACACAAACTATTCGTATTCGTATTCGAAAAGGAAGTAGTTGGCATTTTCGAATATACCGAACTAACCAAACATTTTGCAACCACCAAATGTTACAGTCTAGTTCGTAAATCCTCGGAAGTACTGCAAGTAATCGATAGTTACACGACAGTATTTTATCAGCAATGGAATAATAAAATGGGAAATGCAAGCTTTGTTTTGGGTCTTGGGATGGAAGCCTACGTGACAGCCCGTAATATTATTTTGCAGGTTGTCATTTAGTCTTACTGGCAGGTCTATTTAGTATCTTTATCTTTTGCACTCAGACATGTGATGTTTTTCTTGCAACAGGCCATTTTACCTATATCTGCTACACAAATGGCACCACAATGAAGTATCCCTAGGAAATCTGAGCACCAACTTGCCCAAGAAGTCCTTTTGGCTTTCAGCAGCTGTTTTCTTTTGTCGAAGCTTATGGTCCATTCTCAGAAATCATACTCTTTTATATTTTGCGAAAGCTGATCATGCTTTTTCAGAAACTTCCTGAAACCAATCTATATATTATAAATCGTAAAACGAAGATGCATATTATATATATATATATATATATATATATATATATATATATATATATATATATATATATATATATATATAATCTGCATCTTTGTTTTACGATTGGATAATCATCACAATATTCAATATTTATTATTCGTACTCTTTTAGGAGAACCAAAAATTCGCCCACTTCTTGTTTTATTCCTTCATCATTTCTCATCTCATATGCTGCATCAGACCGCAAGCGTGTACGCTATTCTGGAAATCAAAATTGCGCTTTAATTGCTATGTGGCATATACAAAAATTTCGCGATGGATATTCTGTGAAATTGAAAGCTGGTGAGGAAGTTTTCATGCATAAAGTGCACACCTCCAAGTAGCAAAGGTGGACAAAAGGACGTTTCATGTGTTTTGCGTAATCCTGATTCACTACCTGACTAACTTCATCTTTAACGCCCTAATTGTTTTTTGTTGACAATGAATTCTCAGTAGTCGGCAACAAGTTATTGCCTTTATGTGGTCAAAAATATACGATTGATTTGAAATTTGGGCCGATAATAACACAAAAAAAAAACTTCTGAAGCGAAAAGCACGAGATTTTACGCAAACCTATGTAGTAGCCATCATTCTCATGATAGCTGAACAATTCCAGGGTTTCCTCTAGTAAGTCCAACGGAAAACTCTAGCGTCGATGGCCATCAGCCATGGATAACGGAAAGCTTAGGAGAGGGCCCGGCTCGCACGGACGTGTTGGAGAAAGTGTGGCGAAAGTCACGTGCTGTTTTCCGCAAAGGAGCACTGGGACTGGTACCCCAAACGTCAGTGTTGCCATGCCAACCGCGCTTCTGAAGCTGTCGCTGCGGCTCTCGGCCTCTGAGAAGTGTGATAAGATTTTTCGCCCAATACGCCGTACTCGATAGCGAGGAACACGGTAAGACGTGCGCGACGATACGCACCACAAGTAGCGAGACAGCGGAAGAAGTAGCCATAGCGCTCGCAGTAGCTCAGACTAACGCAACCGTGATAGTCAGCGACTCTCAGACGACAATGAGAAACTTTGCCGACGGCCGAATCTCCCCGGAGGCACAACGCATTATTCTTGCAGTAGGTCAAGAGTGGAAAAGGAAGATATACTTGACATGGACACACGCTCACGCCTTCGCGGAGGACGGCAACAACGAGACGACACACGGCGCGGCTCGAGGTCTTACGGACCGAGCCGCGGTCGCAAGTGACGCCCCGGCGCCCTCCGGACGTGACGGCGAGGTTGATGGGTGGAAAAGAGAGGACAGCGCGACTAGATATAACGACATCAAAAAACACTATAGGTTACAGAGGGGCATATTACCGCGACGCATATTCCCGCATATTCCCAGGATCCGGATACTAAGACGTGTCCGAATCCTGCGCCCTCGCACTTCATATATCCGGATATATACCAAACGGACAGATGCAACAAATGTGAATCCAGAGCCACTCTGGAGCATATATAACGGGAATGTCGAGGGCTAAGTAACAACAACGAGAACGTGGCCTCTAGCAACAGCCTTCGGACACGCTTGGAGGCCATGCAACTCAGCCCCGCCCTCGAGAATCAACTGTGGGCCGTCCAGCGGGCCAACGGTGCCGCCAGGACACACGCACTCCTGGCTCTCACCTAGGCGGGGCCTTTGGCGCTCCCCACCAACTCGCAGGACACGCAATATAGCTATTTCCTCCTCCTTCTCCTGGCCGTGTCTTTCTCGCAGCGCAATCTGTTCGCGAGGCAAGCTGACTTTCGAGCGTAGTGGGCGAGCTTGAAATTAGTGTTTAGGGTCTATGAGCGTGTTAGCCAGCAATGCAGATACTCAACTAATTACGGCGCGGGTCTTCGTCCTCTTCGTCAACGTGCCACAGAAATGCACATGAGCGCGGTTTCTTCACTAAAACTACTACAGAAGATCGTAGGCTTTAGTAGTCAAGGGTTCCATACAATACCGTCTGGTCTTGTAAAACCATTGTTAGAAAACGAAGCAGGTCACTGACCAAGGTCAAAATAAAAATAAAATTACGTTTCGTGATCTGTACAGATTCCTTGTTCACAATGGAATGTCGCGGCTAAGCGCAAGGTTGTTAAATAACGTTCAGCACATGACACAAAGTTCAGGTGATCTATTGATTTTCGTATTTGTCGTTTGAGAGAGAGAGAGAGAGAGAAACTTTATTGATGCTATCAAGGGGTTTAGCGGTGAGCCGTCTTGCGCTTGCTGCCTGGCTCTTCAGCACGGGTGTGCCCCTATTCCAGGGCTCCACTGAGCCTGGCCACTTCGCACGCGCGCTGCCCCTTTGGGCGGTGAGCTCGCTGCTGGTGAGCAGGCCCTCCCATTGCTCCGCACTCGGGTTTTTATGTTTATGAAATGTGTAGTTATGCTTACATTTATTATTAGCGATTACAGACTGAGCCTCGCTGACAAGTTTTTCTTTGTGCCCACGACGCGCGCGTTGCCCCAGTTTATCTCGTGACCCGTGTTCTCGGCATGCTCTGCGAGGGAATTTGTCACTGTGTGGCTTTTTGCGACACGATTCTTGTGTTCTTTGAGACGCCTGCAGAAATTTCCGCTTTCCCCAATATACACCGATTCGCAATCAGTGCATGGAATCTTGTATACAACGCCAGGAAAAGGTACCCGGCGGAGAGGATTCATCACGTTCATCAAGTCATCTTTAACCTTGCTTGCTCGTATATGCACGATTTTTACACCACGTTTCTTAAATACACGAGCTAGGGCTTCGCTAACACCTCGAATATACGGCACTGCAGCGCGCTTCTGTCTCGGTGCTGAAGCACCCATGGTTTGTTTTTCAGTCTGCTGATTACTCATCAGGAACTTCGATGTCCTCCGAATAAAATGCTTGGCGTACCCATTCTTCGTTAGGTCCTCATCAATGATCCGAAGCTCCTCTTGCAGGCTGCTTGCATCAGAACAGGGGCGGATGGCCCGTTAAACTAACCAACGAACCACTGAGCACTTGTGGGCTGCCGGATGAACTGAGTCGAAACCAAGGCATCTACCCGAGTGAGTTGGCTTCGTCGGCTTTGTTCTGACGCCCGTCGGCAGCACACACTTCCGACGGCTCGTAGCAGTACAAGTTCAAAGCTCGCGCCTATCTGCTCCGGCGAGCTGATTGGAGGCGCAAAGGCAGATGATACACCATAATGGATGCATTTGCGGCTTCAAAAACGTGACGTCAGGGCCTCTCCTCTTTTGTTTCTTTCCTCAATGCCTTGAGCGTAGCTAGGAGAGCATGCGCTTCTATACTTTCTCACAGGTCTGTGCGCAGTCGGGTCAGGAGCTGAACACACGTGCCTGAAAAGGGAGCGTTGAATATGGTAGTCTTAAATCATGTGGTGTGCTACTGAAGACAGTTTCCGCCATTCGCTAGGTCACGTGTTACGGCACAGCTGCTCGCACGCGAAGATTTAGTGATGGTTTCCGATAAAATTAACTTCCTTCTTGCTTTTTTTTGTTTCACTTCAGTGAAACCAGTTGCTAATTTGCGCTTACACTGTTCCTATACGTCTCGCCTTGTGTGACATTCCTTTATTTCCATTCATGCAGTAATTTCGTACCATCTGACTGCAAAACTCGCTGGAAGAAACGGAACTGCAGGTCTTCCGAGAGAGCGCTCGCGAGGCAACTCGTTGTCCCGACTCTAATTGAGGATTCCGAGGCGAAGCCTAACCGGGGAACAAGTATGCTAGGCCTACCGTGACGAGAGAAAGCGGGAGCCCTAGATTGGTGCTTGTCACGATCAATCCTAGCGCAAAAGCCGCAGACAAAAACGTACGCGGCGACAGCGGGGGGCTGCTGCATCGGTTGAACGCGCGCGTGACCGAAAAAACCGCGCGCACGTGGCGACGTTCTCGATTCATTTCTCCGTCTCATTTGGCTCGCATGCCGAGAATAGGCTCTAACCTGCAATTACGGGATGGCGCTCCTCGCACTTTCAAGCACGTTACTGCGCGCCCTCTCGGCGTGTTTGAGCTGAATCGATCGCAGGTGGGAATCCTGCTGGCACAAATGAAACGCCTCCTCCCCGCCCTTCTACTCTTTTGCGCCATCCCAGCACGCGCAATTCTTCTACCTTGCGCTTCCAATTCCAAACCACATGTCCGAAGAGAGCCTGGGGATGAGCGTAAATAATTGGCGAATCAGTGTAAGGGCAGATATGTTTAAGAAATTGAAGGAAAGGCAGGGAGGTAAACCCGACGGTGCAGCCTGTTCGCTAGCCTACGCAGGAGAAAGGGTGTTAAGGAATGCGAACAAGAAAGGAAAGGATCGAACACTAAGAGGGTCAATTTGCCGGCTGGTTCGCATCAGATCTAAAGTCGCTCACTGAGGTATGCGACTACAGGAACTGCAGTAATGCCCGTATCGCCTTCTGGGCTTGTGAGGTACCTGACCGCTGTGCAAGCACTTTTTGTCAGCGCGAATGACCTTGCAAGCAGGCGATGTAATGTCGTGCCGAGTAGAAGATGCTGGTCATTGCAGCGAACGTGTAAGCCTCTCATGGCGTCAGTATAGGCGAACGTGGTCGGCCCGTGAAGCCATCCTTCTTTGTATTTTGGATTGGTTGCGCTGCATACGATTTACGTTGAATTTCAGAAATTATTTGACGAATTTTTTGGTTATTTTCATATGGGACGTTATCGAAGGTTGGCAGCCACCTTTTTTAAAGCTGGAGCAGGTGTGGTAAAAATTAAATCGTCTGAATTACACAAAAGCAGAACGAGTGATTGTTTTAACTCCAATTCATGTTCGGATGACGGCCCTTGCGGCCCTCTGATTCATACGGGCCCTGTTCTCAGCCCTTATTTTAAGTTATTAGGAGCGCGACGCTTCGGTTCAGCTTTCCGAAAGACAAAAACGATAGTCACAGTTACAAATTTATGGGAAGTATTGAGAACACTACACGTCAAAACATATGTCAACGTCGCAAAGTGAGTGACAGTGGGCACCTAAGCAAAGCGAGTCCAACTACTGCCAAGAACGGAACAAGCAAATTTGCTAGCCAAATATACTGCCAATATACTGGCCCCTGTCGCAAGTGCTTCATAACAGGCGAGAAGTTAAAGTATAAATGACAACGCACTTAACTCAATGATTTGTATAAAATTTATTCTCTAGCGTTTTGAGTGTCTCACATGGGCTCCCGCTTCTCGTGCTTCTCAACCCGGAACAAGGCCAGTGACGAACCCAAGTTTTGCACCGGTGCCACCGGCAAGACGAGAATAACCGGCGGACACTAGCCACTTTCGGGTGAGTGCACGTTATCTCAAATTATAAAGCGTTATTCCCGACGACCGCCCACCCGCCCGGTTAAGCCTAACGCCAGAACCAGCTCCCGCGATCTCATCGGCAGAAACACCCTCGCGCCGCGCGCCGCGTGAGCACGAGCACACGAGCGCTCGCCCACGCCGCGGCGAAGAGCCCCTACGATGAGCCGAGAAGCAGCTGCTGCAAGCGAAATGTGAAACCAGAAAGAAGATGAAGCAAATGCTATGCAAACAGACCGGACGGAAGAAAACACCGGGGAAGGTACCTGGAACTATGATGCAGAAAGCGGCCGAACAATCGAAGCGGAAAGCGCCTGGATCACAAGAAGCAAGAAAGCCAAGAAGGACACCTCGAATTTAAAGACGCCGGCAAAAAAACCAACCGATGAGCAAACGCCCAATGCAGCACCTTTACAGCAACAACGCAGACCCAGGATGCCGCCCCTGCCACTTGACGACTTTAAGATCGTCTACCGCCCGCAAGCAGGTCTCGACCTCGCCAAATCGAATACCGTCGCAGTCGTGCACGCCATCGGTAGAGCGAGTGGACTATCACAGCAGGACTTCAATGATAAAGTACGCGTACAAGTACAGAGAATCGAAAATTTAATCATCGCAAGCACGGCCGACAAGGAAGACGCCAAGATGCTGGTCAGCATCAACAGAATACAGCTCGGAGGTACTTACCACAACGTCAAAGGCAACATACGAACCCCTGACGACGTCTCCCGAGGCGACATCAATGGCCTCATACCAGGAACAAGCACCGCAGAACTTATGGCTGGAATCCGAGCACCGGCACGATACACCGTCCTTCACGCCCGAATGATGGGTGAGTCGACCGCGGCAATCGTATTCTTCGAAGGACCGCACGTTCCCTACTACATCATCTTCCAGAGCGTAGACTTCCGCTGCAGACCATATCGCAAGTCAGTGCAGTACTGCCGCACCTGTGGCAACACGGGACACCGCCAAGACGTCTGTCCGAAACCCATCCCAGATTTTTGCTACAAGTGCGGCAAGACTGGACAACCACAAGACCATGACTGCAAACCGACCTGCAAGCTCTGCGGAGAAGCGCACGAAACTGCAAGTACAGAGTGCAAGAAGAGACTGAAGCCAAGCCCTCCGCCCTACAATATACGGCAACAGCGCCTTAACAGACTACAAGAAAGAGACAACCGCTGGAGCTCCAGCAGTGAAGAGTTCCCGGAGCTGGGCACCTCGGCCACCAGTTCGAGCAGTGTCAGTGCGGGCAGCTCGCCCAGGCGCAGCAGCTCCAAGCCAATACTGCGAAGTGCTTCGCGCTCACGCTCACGCTCTCGCTCCCGCTCAGTCAAACGCGCGAGCTACGCCGATGCGGTAAACGGCTCGAGCGACTCGGGTGGTACGGGCAGCTTGGATGCATCGGCCGAAGCGGCAGTCATACGGGTCCTAGAAAACAAGCAGCAGAACCAGCAGAGCAAACTGCAGAATCAGCACAGCCAATTACAAAGCCAGCAAGACCTCATAGACAAACTACTCCGCAGTCAACAGAAACAGCAAGAGCTCACCGACAAACTGCTTCAAAAATGCAAAGAACAACAAGAATTCACAGACAAGCTGCATCAAAAATGCCAGGAGCTCGAAAACATAAACAGACAGCCGGGAACGACGTTGACCAAGGCCGACGTTGAAGCCATAGTAGATGCAAGGTGCCTGATATTTCAAGAAGCCTTCATGAAGAACATTAACGCCACAATGGAAAAAGTTGTCCAATCAGCAGTCGAAAAAACAGCCGCTACCTTCGAAAACAAGATCGCTACGTTAAACGCCAAAATTGATGGGATCGCACCACAGCTCAGCAATTTTATCGCGCATGTAAAGAACAACTACATCACCAAGGCACAGCTCGACAATTCGCGCCCCACGACTCGGAAGAAGGCACGGGCGAACAGCCACAGTGACTCTCACTCGGTCTCGCCCACTCGCGATCGCCGACGCGAATTCGAATCCTACGACGATGGCGACCCCTAACCACAAGGCAAAGAACCAGCATTCAACTATACGCATATGGCAATGGAACTGTCGATCATACCGCCCTCGACACGCCACTCTACAAGAATTCGTCAAGCTGAATCAACCCGATGTCATAGCACTACAGGAAACCAACACGCAGAACGTCCGACTGCAAGGATACGCCACATATGCACAAACCCGACGAACTGCCATACTGGTGAAGAAAACTTTCACAGCCCAAAAACATGACGTAGAGGACACCCAGACCGAACACACCTTAATCGAGGTTTTACCGGAACGAAAGACGCAGAAAAGCCTATTCGTGGCCAGCGTGTACAGCCCGCCTCATGACCAGCTACCGGACTTCGATCACTTTGTGCGAAAAATTAGGAAATCCACGAATGGACACCAACTCGTCATAGTGGGAGACTTCAACGCCTCGCACACGGCATGGGGCTATCATACCACCACAAAGAAGGGTGCTAGAGTGCATGATGCTGCCCAGAAACACAGACTCACCCTCTGGAATGATCCTCTCCAGACCACGAGGATTGGAAACAGCGTCTCGAGGGACACAAACCCCGATCTAACCTTTACTGCGGACGTCCCCTGGGCAGAGTGGAGTCGACTCCAGGAAACCTTAGGTAGCGATCACCATATCCTCCAATTAGATGTAGCACACACCCGTAAACAGACCAAGACCGGAACTGCACGGCTAACCGAATGGAAATCCTTTAGGGACAAGCTAGATTCCGGAGCAAGCATCACTGACATTGACGAGTGGCTCAAAAATGTATTAGACACAGCAGAACGTTACACCAAGATCATACAACTCGATGCCGATAAACCCGCGGTCGACACGCACCTCCTCCATCTCTGGGAGGCAAGACGTGGCCTCCTGAAGAGATGGAAGCGACAAAAGCTTAACAGAAAGCTAAAAACACGTATCGCTCTCCTGACCAAGCAGGCTCAAGACTATGCGGACCACCTCGCCAGGCAGAACTGGCACGCTTTTTGTGACAAGCTACAGGGGACTCTGAGCACGAAGAGGACCTGGCACCTCCTACGCGCACTCCTGGCCACTGAACCCACCAAAACGAAACAGAAGCAACATCTTCACAGTCTTATCCACAACCACGCCGGATCAGAAGAACACCTCCTGCGATAACTACAAAAGAAACTATGCGGAGACGCACCCTCTACCGCGGCAACTCGCAGCAAAGAATACTCTGGAAAACCGAATCCAGAACTCGACCGACCCTTCACGCAGGCCGAAATCAACGTAGCCCTATCCAAGCTGACTACAAATACTAGCCCTGGTAAAGACCGGATCATTAACAAACACCTACGCAACCTACCGCCGCAGGCTACCGAGGCTCTCCTCCGTTACTACAATGAGTGCTGGGAGAAAGGAGAACTGCCTGCTGTGTGGAAACACTCGGACATCACCATGATCCCCAAGCCCAACAAACCTCTCAGCTTGGACAACCTACGCCCAATTTCCCTCACCTCGTGCGCGGGAAAGCTTTTCGAACATATGGTTCACGATCGCATTACCCAGTACCTGGAGGACAACGGCCACCTACCAGACACCATGTTCGGCTTCAGGCAGCACCTCTCAACGCAGGACGTGCTATTACAACTAAAAGAAGGCCTTCTAGATCACCTAAACAATCGAAGCAAATACTCCATAGTGGCAGTAGACGTCAAGGGAGCCTTTGATAACGTTAGCCACGACGCGATCCTCACCAATCTCGAAGACACCGGCTGCGGTGCCAGGACCTACGCATACGTCAAAAACTTTCTGATGGACCGCACGGCAACAGTCGGAATCTGCAACATCCGCAGTGAAAGCTTCCTACTTCCAAACAGAGGCACCCCGCAAGGGTCGGTCATTTCACCGCTACTCTTTAACGTAGCTATGATCAAGCTACCCCCACTCTTCGAGACCATACCAGATCTGCGTCACGCGATGTATGCTGATGGCGTCACGCTCTGGACCAGAGCTGCGAACGTTGGAAGGCAAGAAAGTAGCTTACAAGAAGCCGTCGACACCATCGAAAGCTATCTCCGAAACTGCGGTCTCCGCTGCGCCCCAGAGAAATCTGAGCACCTCGTCCTGAAAGCAAGAACGAGAGGCCGACCACCCAACTACGAAGAGCCCGACCCTACCATCACACTCAACGGGACAACAATCCCGAAAGTCGACACCATGCGAATACTTGGACTGCACATCCACAAAGACGGATCGGGAGCTGCAAGCCTACCGAGACTAGAACGCACCCTTTCGCAACTCACGCACCTTGTCAAGAGGATCTCAAGCCAAAGAAGCGGGCTCAAGGAGCAAGACACTCTAAGCATAATACAAGCACTGCTCACCAGCCGCATCACATACGGCACGCCGTACCTGGCTTTAAAGAACGGTGAAATAGAAAAGCTCAACATCATGATAAGGAAGGCAATCAAAGTCGCCCTGGGACTCCCCGCCATGGCCTCTACATCACGTCTCCTTAAGATGGGCGTCCACAACACGTGGTAAGAGCTCGCCGAAGCGCACAAGAACAGCCAGCTAGAACGACTCAAGCTCACGCCCACAGGGAGATCAGTACTGCGACACCTGAATTACAGCGAGACGTATGTCGCAGACACGGACAAGAAAGAGCGAATACCACCGGACGTTCGAGAGTGCATTTGCATCGCATGTGTCCCGCGCAACATGCATCCCATATATCACAAGAGTAGAAGACAGGCTAGAGCCAACGCCATCAAACGAAGTTTCAAGCATGACCCGAATGCCCGCTACACCGACGCGGCCAAGTATCCGCATCGAAACGCGTACGCTCTCAGCGTCGTAGACTCCCAAGGCTCCGAGCTAGCATCGGCAACCATCAAGGCACGCAACCCGGAAACGGCTGAAGAAGCGGCAATCGCTCTCGCCACCACTACATGCACAGACTCAGCGGTTATATTCACCGACTCCCAGGCCGCCTGCAGAAACTTCTTGAGGGGCCGCATCTCGGCCGATGCACTCAAGATACTGCAAAGACGAAGCACTCCGCTCCCGTACACCTCCGTAACGTGGGTACCCGGACACGAGGGACTAGAGGGGAACGAAGCGGCCCACGCCGCTGCCCGCGAGTACGTCAGCCGGGCTCCCCTCTCCCCACGCGCTCTCGGACCCGCGACAGAAGAGACGGAGGCCGTACCCACCAACTATTCGGCCATATTGCAACATTACAGGCTCGAGCGTCGAATGTACCCTCCACCGCACCCTAAACTCGACAGAGAAGAAAGCCTGATCCTCAGACGCCTGCAAAGTAATACGTACACGCACGGTATGATAATGCATCGCCTCTACCCGACGCTCTACGGATACCTCTGCCCGCTCTGCAACGTACCCGACACTCTGGCACACTTGCTCCTGGAATGCCCGTGGCAGGAAGGCAGCGAAATGCAACCAGAGACGCACGCAAAACGAGCAATTGAAGCAAACGACCTATTCGAAACGTGGGAGGCCAAGCTAACCCTCGGGGACCTGGAAGACCAACGACAACTCGTCGCCAGGGCCAAGAGGGCAGTCGAAGCCAGAGGGTTCCTGGACTAAGGAGCCTTCCCACCTTAGGGTGATACCCGTCCTCGCTCGGGACACTGTTTCGTACAATAAACGTTTCTTTCTCTCTTCTCTCTTCTCTAGCGTTTTTATTCATTACAAAGAAGTGCGCCAAGATTTCATCTCTAGTGATTGCACTGTGAAAACAGCTCCAAACATATGAAAGAAAAATGCAAATGGCAGGTCTAGCGCTGCAGCGTAAAACGGTGGCGAGCCTTAAAAGCAGTTTCTGGTGTCGCTGTTCGAATTTTTCAGATAAATTCCTTTGTGGGAAAAGTCAACTCGCCGCGTTTCAATCCGTATGGAGTGATCGTCTCCAATTACCGCCTTTTAAGCGAACAAACGATGTGGTGCTAGCATATGCAAGCTATAGTATTAGTTGCAAAAAAATGTTCAGATGCAGCAACCGAGTAAAAAAATGGTTTCTTTACCTTTCTGACACGCGCCTCTTCTTGGAAAAACATGTAGTGCATATTTTTTGAAATGTCTGAATTCAATATGTCTTCCTTGCCTTGAGGAGATGTACGCAGATATACATATCTACCGCTGGAATTAAGTGCCATAGCAGTTGTCGAGGTGCACAATAAGAAAGAGAAAGAAATAGGCTTGAAATAGGCATCATTATAATGATCATGTTAATTAGGATGGCGCTGATGATTTTGTTAGCAGCTCCTTTGAAACAGGGCAGCGACGAATAGCGACCTACCTTGCTTGTGCTGATCAGCTTTTATACATCCCATGCAGCCTAGGAGCTTCTAGTTTATATTCTCTATCTTCATTAAAACCTCTATGTTTATATTGTACCGTTGACAATGCCTGCGATGAGCCAGGCTTTCTTTTATTGAAATGAAAATAAAAGAAAGCGATGTAGTCTCCGTATAATAGTGGTGGCTACTCCTTCTTGCATAACAAAAACAAGAATATAAAAATATGAGTAGTAAGAAAATGAAAGAAACCACCTCATACAGCAAGAAATTCGCAAAACACCAATGCTTCATGGTTACCTTGCATATTTTTCTATAACAGCCTAAACATTGAGTGCTTATCTCGAGTGCTATCGAGGGAATGCTTCCATCGGATTTGAACTCAAGCGCTTCTTGAAAGCGGACCCTACCAAGGGGTCTTACTGGGTGAATCACTTCGCATTCCATTAGGATGTACTGAGTGGTCTCCTGACTTCTGATGTGGAACGCACATATCTCACCATGTTACAAATATTTCCTCCGGTATGTTTTCCTTTTGTCCCTTATACAACCAGCTCGAGCCTCAAATAGAAAAACACTGTTGTCTGTGATGTCGTACAGGTTTGCCCTCCTGATTTCTTGCCTGTAGTCTTTACAAATTTCTATGGACATTTTTGTTTCCATCTTTTGCAGCGAATTTGCTGCCTCTGTTTTTCTTGCTTTCTTTCATTTTTGATGACTCCAGGTTGTCCATTTACACTTTGGATCGCCCACTACTTGGTAACCAAGTTTCTTGAATTCTTCCTCCATTCTTCGCCCACACTTTTGAGGTAGACATATTTGTGCACATTAGCTGCCTTTTTATCTGATTCCATGTTTGTGAGTGTTTGATCAAAAATAATTTTGTTCTGCGCTTCTCTGACATCAAAGGAGGCCCCACCCATGTCACCCTGCATTCCGTAGTCTTTGATGTTTACCGAGAGCCCGCTATGCCAATCGGCCCAGCGTCCTTTGCTGAACTTCCAACTCCAACAATGACTCGGAGTTTAAACAGAAAATGGAAATGAAGCTAATACTTCACCACCTACCGTGTCAGGTAGCTTTGACTGTAAAGTGAAGGAGAAGCAAATGCAATTGTATCTGTGAAGATTAATCTTCTGCCAGTGTCTCAAGCATCTCACGTGTTACCAGCGACGATGGCTCGGACACTGAATGTTTGGGCCATAAATTTAATCTCTGTGTCTGTCTCTCTCTCTCTCACCGCAGCCCAAAACACTTACATACTTTGTCTTGTTGCCAAATCTTTACTGGAGCACGTTGGCTCGTCTTCGGCAAAATATGTTGGCTGCGGTGTGGAGAATGAGTAAAAATACGTAAATAGATGTGAAATATTGAGAGGAGAAGTCTCAACGATGCGCGAAGGCTATAAATGACACGGGTTATGAGCAAAGGCTTCAGCAAGGAGTCGCAGTTCCTATACTAAACATGCCCGTGAATCTGGGTCGTCGGGATACGATGGCGGTTGGGGAGCAGCGCAACACGCGCTTTCCGGATAGGAAAGGCAGAGTTTATTGCCGCGAGCATTTTAAAAATACTAGTCAATGCTTCTCGACAAGAAATATTGCATTTCAGCGTTATGCGTGCATGAGTAGCCAGCATCCGAAGACCCCTTGTTTTCTACCCTCTGGCGGTGCCTTCCACGCTGCATGAAAAATCTTGTTTCGCGGTACCCACACGGGTTGACTCGCAGATAGCGCTAACTGATCGGCCGTCCGGAACACAGACGCCGAGGCAGTGTCATTACTCTCCACTTGATACGAACGTCTGGCACAATGGCTGGCCTGCAGCGCCGGCCGAACGACGAAAATTCAGCGCGCCTGCCTGAACTCTGCACTGAGTGATGGTGAGGAGGAGCACCAACCCCCACCACCCGCACGCCGGCCTGTACTTTCCAACGCGATGCCGCTGCGCGCTGGTTCTAAAATTCTGCGGTGTAGCTGTCCGAAAACTCATATTTGCTGCAAACTTCTTACGACCTGGCCATATACGCCGGGCTGCCTGTTCCGGGGTTATGTTTTACGCCTACCCTAACAACGGGCGCCGTCTCGGGAATGCGTTTTACCAGGGCATGCATGTTAATGTCGACGAAGTATAAGCCTACGTTCCATGAAATATTCCCGGCAATCGCTCCGCGTTGTTGCGGGAAAGCCTGCTTCTACCGAGGCTGCTTGTAATGAGCTTGTTTTCATTTGGCAACAGTTTTACGGTGTAACGATCGCACCGCCACGAAGTGGTGCTCGTTGAAGCGCATCCCCGACTCTCTTGTTCCAACCTCTCATTCTCTAATAAATTAATTTATATAGTTTATGGTTGCACGGTCGCCGATAGTTTGTGCCAACACGAATGCGAGACATCTTGTAGAGTTCGCTGATTTAGAATGTTTTCCTCTATTTCTTTTCATTGCATAAATAAGAGTGTCTTACAGGGTTCGCTGATTTAGAATGTTTTTCTTTATTTCTTTTCATTGTATAAATAGGAGCGTTGTATACAGAATAACACACCTTCTCAAACCACTGTAACGGTACGACCAATTCAAAACATCCGTGGCAGTAAACAAGCGAAGACAACAATAGTATGCGCTAAAGCTGTGCATTAAAATAACATTACAAAAACAGCATTGAAGACAACTTCCAAATGTTATTAAGAATAACAGCATATGCGCATAATTAAGGCACTAGTTTCACTGAACGAAGAAATCACATTTTTTCTTATAAAGAGCAGAATGGCAGGCCTGCGGTAACAAAGAAAATATAAACGACAAAATATTTCTAGCATGCTACCTAGTTTACCATTCATTAGCCCTTATTTGCAACAAAAGTTCACCAGACAATTCCGGTTGCTCATTATAGCTGCATGAATTCGCGTTCACGGTACATGAATTACAGGGCGCGAGAACCATACATCAGTTATTACTAGGGCCAATTAGAAAGTCTTTCGCCATATCTTTATTAGCCGAAATCGGGCGCATACGGGTAATTACAAATATACGTACTAACCTACGTACCTTTCACTAGTTTCCCACGTAGTCCCCACACCGTTTGAGACATTTGTCCCATCGCACCACTAAATTTGTGGCGCCCTCGTGCCATGTTGTCGTCAGTGAGCGACGCACGCGGCCCCCAGAAAACTCATGGTCATACAAGTCCTCAAGGCCCTTTGCGAACTCGCAACACCAGCACCTCACACTTCTGGAAGTGAGACGCCTTTACCCATAGGCGGGCGTCATTTCCCTGTGGAGTTCGATGGAAATTCTTCCCTTGCTCCCTAGAAAACGAATCACACTTCGTTGCTCGTACACCTTGAACCTGTGAAGCACAACCACCACCTTCAACAACTGACAACAGCGCTATGCCGCAGAACCGCTGGGAAATAAGGCTGGCAGTCCAAGAAATGTCGGCCGCCTGGTATGGATGTGTTGAGTTCGCATTTACAGCAGTGATTTGCCTAATAAAATAGGGAGAAATACTTTGATTCGCCCTTGTATCAGGAAAAACGATTCGCGCACATATTAGGGGCATTACCTCTGGGGAGATGTGTAGAAACGCTCGTCTATACAAATATAAGTGGACGCAAGTAAATAAACAATGCCACGTGGTAAAAGGTACAGACAGAGGATGAGACAGATGAAAAGTTTATTATTATCAGGTTAGCTTCGCGGTAGGCTTGGATTGCGGCCCCAGGCGAAATTATGAGGATTCAAATTAAAATCCGAGGACACCTAAGCACTTCTTCTGAGATGTGAATGCGAAAGCATTACTGTCTAATTGAACGGCTGTCCTTCAATTTTCGCGCTGAGAGTAGTGTGCCATGGTGGTACGTGCTGCTCGATCCTGCAAGTAGCAGCAGCAATAGCCAGCGGTGACAACGCCGCATGCCACCGACACGGCGCTGTCCTCTTCCCTCAGGCAAAACCCGGAGTTCTAAGGCGGCAGCATGTCTTCCCTTTCGCCCGCTCAGCCAGCGCTTCCTAGATGACACAAGGCCTGTGCATTTCGATCCATGCCGTCATGCTACCTTGCCCGAGTGATATAGAACCTAATGAGAACACTCCCGACTAAGGCGCGGTGATTTTGATGTCGCCGCTTTCGTCACGCAAAGCTTGACAGCGGAAATTTTGGTCTAAGTAGTAGGACGTTATAAATAAAAGTGTACAGGCCGGATATCTAGCTGTGATTCGTCGAGGAGCACTCGGTACGAGTGTGAGAGCGAGGGTGATGTGGCGTCGCGGCAATGCCACATCCCTCACACAACACCTGGCGCGCTAATGCGGTCGCAGGGGTTCACTTGCGCCCGCTTTGCTCCGTCGAGACGCAGCTCGCGACGTGTCGTAACAGCCCATGGCAGCGCGAGTTTAGGTGCTGTTTCGCTGCAACGGACTACAGACGCCGGCTTTTTCGCTAATGGGCCACATGCCGTTTTCGCGTCGGAAGGGAGAGAGAACAACAACAAAAAAAAAACAACAACTAGGGAACGCCCTGTATTCGTTCTGTATGACTTCCTTTTAGCAGACTCTGATGACTAAAGCGTTGAATTTATTGATCCCTTTATGAGTTATACTGTCTCAAACCACGTATTTTCCTTCAATTCATATCTACAAAGCAATTGTGGGCATACAGCTAATTCGAGAATATAGTTAGAGTGGTCCGTATTTTAGGTCGTGTAGAATTATAACAATAATATACGCATGCAAACAAGCGCTGTTTTGTGGGTGTGAGAACATCACATTGGCATTCACCTAGGTATTTCACAAGCGTTACAACAGAGGCTGCCTTTTATTCATTGTTAGCTCACTCATAGCCGACGTGGTACCCATTGGCTAAGGCGTGGCCGTTCTGAGCACAAAGTTGGCATTCGATCCCAGACACGGCGGCCACGTTTCGATGGGGGCGAAATGCTAAAACACCCGTGTTCCTAAATTTAGGTCCACGATAAAGAACTACAGGGGCTCAAAACTAAGCCGGAGTCCCTCACTATGGCCTCCGCAACAGTCATATTGTCGTTGCGGCAGCTAAAACAAGTGAATTAAATTTTTGTAATCTGTCGTATGCAATTGCGCGGTCTCACGCACTCTCACGTGCCGTGCCTATTCTTGTGCTGGGTAGTTCCTTGAAATTGATGTAAGATACCCTAATATATGGAGTCGTATTCATGCCCGGAGAAAGACACACGCCCCCTGTTGAAACGCAAGTATACGTGCACAAAGCCTGCACCTGTAGTAATCTCGAAGAAAGAAGTCTCCCCTGTCCCAGCGGTGCTTTATACTGACGCCCCTTATGACCGCTGTTGCCGATTTTCAAGGCATCCTGAAAGAAAACAAACGGAAGCCATGGAAGAACATGGAGAATAATATCATTTATTATATCTTGCGACCGGTGAGAGGGAGGTTCATTGCAGCGCGGCGCCGCTTAACTCCCGTCTCCAGCTTACTTCAATATCGCCGATAAATCGCCTATGAATGATGAATCGATCTCTATTGGTGATTAACTTTCAGGTGCGCTATCCGTCGCAAAATGAATTTAGAGACAGGATTCCGGCTTCCTCATAGGCTGTTTAGCAACTGCATGTAAAGGTACAGATTATGTACGTTAGTATGTTACTCTCCCTGTCACACTAAGTAGATATATTTATTATTCCTTGAGCGCACAGTGCAACTAGCTGTCTGTTTACATTTATTGCGATAGCAACTATATGGCCACACCAAGCGCATTTCTGCCGTCGCCATGACGATCCGTATAAAGCCCAAACCCGATGACATTGTCGCCGCGTGCCGTACGCGCGAGTGATAGCTTGGGAGGGTCAGCCGTCGATCGCGACTCACTCTCGCGCGTGAGAGGGAAGAATGCGCGGCGGAAGCGCACCGTATTCTTTTCCGCGCGAAGCACGGGAGGAGGGGAGGCGAGAGAGAGAGTGGGGGGAGGGGGGGGGTCGTTCTACTCCGGCGGCTTCTGCTTACGGCGTGGGCGCGCATATTGAAAGCGGTCTGTGTGCTTTGGACAAACTGCGCGCCCGCCCGGGCTTCATCTTCAAAGTGATCTGCGATGTGCACAAAGTGCGTGCGCTGAATGCCGGCAGCTTCGCATGCGATGTGCTTTCGATGTTAGCGTTGAAGCGAGAGTGAACATGAAAGTCAATTCGCTCGTTGCTGCTTCCGCGCTTCCTAACTTCAGTGTTTTTAGTTCGATAGCAATTACATGGACACTCCAGGCGCATTTCTGCCATTGCCGTTGGCGTCACCGTGAGATGCCGTATGAGTGAAAGCTTGTGAGGGTGAGCCGGCGAACGCGTCTCAATCTCGCGTGCGCGAGTGAGGAACGCGACTCGTATGCTTGCCCTCTCCTGTGGCGCGCGAGGCAGGGGGGCTGAGGCGAGGGAGGAAGGGCGTTCTTCTCCGGCGGCTGCTAGGGCGCCTCGATGTCTCCCTCGGCCACCGCTCCGTGCATAGCGGAGACAACCGCGACGTCTACTACGGCGTTGGTCACGCGAATTGCAGACGCTGTAGTAGAAGCTTTGGCGGACGCCGTAGTGACGCGTTGCCGGCGCTCGTGTATATTGAAAGCAATCTGCGACGTGTCTAATTTGCGCGCGCGCGGGGTCCTCACCTCCAAAGCGATCTGCAATGTTTGCAGAGTGCGCGTAGTGCCCGTAGCTTCGTATGAGCTGTGCTCTCGACGTTTCGTTCGCGCTGAACCGAGACATGCATGACAGTCAATTCGTTTGCAGCGAGTTTCCGCGCTCATCGAGCAACATGTGTTCATGTTTACCTGTGTGCGCGTGACGCCATCCTGGTTAATTTGTTTAAAAGAATTTGACAGGCTAGTCGGTTTGAACCTATGATAGAATGTGTAAGCGCTACTGAACAAGGACGTAGAAAGAAGTTTACACACAAAAACAGCGCTGTCCCGGTGTCTCTTTCTACGACCTCGTTGAGTCCCGCTTACATGTTCTATTATTGTTACTTTAGTTAGCCAGATGTATGAAAACACCATTTCTTAAGCTTTATAAAGAAAGCGTGCTTAAGAACTACCTAAAAGCACTCGACGCTCTTCACGAAAAGCAACGAGGACTCTGTCTTCGCTAGAACTTGGGTTACGCAGTTTATGTAAACAAGATTTATTGGCTTTTCTGCCGCATCAACCTTAAAAAAATACTAGCATTCTAACATGTAGATCAGTTAAATAAATCCTTGTACTTGGGTGCAGCGGTTAGAGCACACGATTCATGCTTCTCCACAGGTCTATTCTTTAGTCGTTAGAAGGGCTTTCGCTTAAATTCGATAACATATCTTCAGTTTGCCTGTCTACATCCCTGACTTCCGAGAAAAAGAAATCTCTCAAGAGAATAAAGTCGGCGACTCGAGCTTCGTTCACTGAGTACATGCTGTTGCATGAAAGCGGACAGGTTAAAGGAGCTGTGCAAATAATAAGCAAATGGCTCCTGTGCTTTCGCTGTCTCTGCCTAATGTTCGTGCACATAAAACGACGTACAAATACGAAGTTATAAAATGTGGTTATTCTTTGTGCTTTGTGCAGAACATTTGAGAAGAATCATATTACTTCACTTCTTTTTCTTCTAGCGACCACTCTAGAAAAGGGGTGATTTTGGTCACAAAAACTTCAAATGCAGGAACAAACATTTACGTTCCCAACAAAAAGACCAAGCGCGTAAGTAATGTTTCCCCACTACGAGCTTGCTTCACTTTTCTATTAAGGCAGCTCAGCAGAAGCAAAGTTATTGCAAACTGCAATTATGTAAGTGGAAAGTGACGAAAATGCCATTCAGACTAACGGTGAAGTTTTGCTGCAAACATAGGAAAGAAGACATCCGCTTGACAAATTACTACGCCACTCCTAGGAACACTAATCGAGTTTTGACAGCAGAAATCAAGTTACGCTTTCACCGAGTGGCACGAAGTTTGAGCAAGAGCTTAGGTTCACAAAGGACAGAGAAAAATTTATCTTGCCTGATGCTCTTCTCGACCTAGTCTACCATGAGACATGGCATAAAGGCAGGAGGAGCAATGTCTTCTAAAGATGCCCTTTCCGGATGGAAAAGTTCTAGCCATAGGTGGACAGACATAATATAAATTGCATGCGCGCCACAGTGGCTGGTCATGTGTGTACAGTTTACAAAGTATTGATGCTAACGGTTGCAGTGTGAAAGGTAGATACATTCTCTTGCATCTTTAGCTCGTGCATCTCACATGAATGTCGTTTTGGGTGCAAAGAGCGATAACTACTTAATACAATGGCCAGATATTTGCGACTTCATACAGTATCCTGGCGTGAAGTTAGAAATATGTGGACTGCGAATAGCATAGTGACAATCAGAAAAATTACTTACGCAGCACCAATCACGTTTTTTAGTGGAATTTGTGAATGCGCGGTCATTTAAGAATAATTCGTTAAATAAGTTAGGTTTCGCTGCACGAAAGCGACTAAGGCTATGTGCGCCATCTAATATTACCCAAAACATTCCAATCTGCAAGATTTACTTTCATGAGTTTTCCAGACGAGCTGTTTTCTTGTTTTCAATTAACAGGGCAACAGTCTCAGCATACTACCTCGCAAGTGAAAGTGTATTCTGTATGATGAGAAGCCAACAAACACACTAAGGAACACACAGAGGACGGTACTTGTACTTACTAAGTGAAAAATTAAATGATAAATTATTGGCAATGAAAGTGGGTTAAAAGACAAATTGCCGCAGGTGGGGAACGATCCCACATCATCGCATTACGCGTGCGAGAGTATCGCACGCGTACTGCGAAGACGTGGGTGTCGTTCCCCACCTGTGGCAATTTGTTTTAGTGCTCTTGATGCTTTTGACAATTTTGCATTTTCAGTAATTGACTTCGCAGCAAGCATGAGGTCACCTGAAAAGTGTTTGGCGTCATAAATCTGTACCGTTCGTTCTACGTGAGCAGAGCTAGCTGCGGCAGAGACTGCCACAGTCGCATAACTCCATCTAGCGTTTATCCCCTCAGCAAAATATCATCTACCCTTGATTTGTGGCAATTTCCGGAAACACGCCAGTCTTGCATGCCCTCCGTAAGTTCTCGTTAAACGCCAAGACAACCATGCAAAATATTAGGCTACTATCTTAAATGCATCCACGTGTTAAGCGATGCTGTTATGCCGCTAGCAGAAGAAATAACTTTAACCGTGTTTATTCGAGCAGAAGACAAATAACTAAGAAATAGACACTTCTTACACGTGCTTCGGCAGTGGCCTTGATTCAATTGACGCTCCCCCCCTCCCTTACTTATTCTTTGTGCACGCCCACGCCTTACAGCTAGAATTAGTTTCTTTGGATACCATATACCTTTACGTAGATTGTTTAGCTAATTATTTCGGAGCATTAGTAGACTTCACATTTCCTTCATTTCAAGCTCATTGCACAGTTTTAAAATGTCATATTGTTAATTAAAACTTTCTTTGTGGCTCATATTTGCAAATTTATTTTTTGTACAATTCATTATCAAATATTTCACTTTTTTTTACTTTTGTTCAGTAGGCTTCTTTTTTATTCATATAGGTTTCTTGTTCTCTGTCTTTTTTATAATCAAATGCTGATTTCTTTCAGTTTATGTACTTTGAAGCCGGATGAGTCTTGTCTTGTTTAATACTCGGATATTGTACGTTTTTTCACCGTTCGCGCTGAAAGATATACCTGAAATAATAGCGGGGCCGCCGACCTTCGGGCCTTGTAGCGGTTCTGGAAATGTATGCCAACTGATGGGCTTACTTCAAAGTATGCAAATGACTAGAGCCTGTAAACTTTCCACAGTGATGAAGCAGGCTATTTTTGATTATTTGTACGACACGGCACGTAACGTCACATAATTTTAGGAAGTTCCTTCAGTCATCTCAAACATTTCAGAAGAAACGTAAGCCAATTTTGAAATATTCTCACAAAAAATTCATGCTATTGCTGCTGTGCTTTTTTTTTGTGTAATATTGTGAGTTAAACATTCTCCTTAAGAACTTTCTTCCCGGCACCCCCATAACTCATACGAATTCCATGAAATGCATGTAAAGATACATGTCAAAAGTTACTTTCCGATATAGTATATCATAATAAACACAAGGTGCGGCGAAACGAAACTGCGAGTATACTTATTGTCTTTTCTCATACCAAAGCAAATCTAATGTAGTAGTGTGGTTTGCTGGGCCAATTGCTGCATGGTGAACGCACAGAGGGTTCGAGCACGTACAGACGCGAGCAGAAGTAAAAGGAACGGATAGGACAACGCTGGTCTTGCAACTGAAGTTAATTGAACTTATAGGGGGCTCCAGGGCAAGTGTAGACGCGAGCAGTTGTACCTTCATTTTCAAGTCCAGCGTTGTCTTGTCCGTTCCTTTTACTTGTGCTGGTGTCTGTACTTGCTGGAACCCCTATACGTTCGAGTCTAGTGTCGTAGGTTGAGTAAGTGTTCCATGATCATATACGTATAGTTTTAAAATATTCAATAAGAGAAAAAAATTGCAACACGTTCTTATTACAATATTTTACCATTTGTCGTTCTTTTTGCCATTTTGAAGCGATATTTACGAAGAAGCGAAAAATATTCACGAAAATATTGTTTGCGGTTTGACACGTTGTAGCTTTCTCTGAGAAAACTGTATGAAGCACACACGCCAAAGATATAGACAGTCACGAGGCCCCATAGCATACGCAGCAGTTCACTAAAGTTTTGGGGGTTTAGCTGTAAGTCACATGCAGGGCAACGAATATGAATGAGAGAGAAAAATTGAGATTGGAGATAACGAAGCAAAGTGTTATGGTAAATTCTGAGAGCAGACACTGATGCAGAGGATGATTTGTACAGCACCTGAAGCAGCGGAGCTTATATAGGTATATGCGTGTGTGCACATCTATGCAGTGTATGCAGGGAGCATGCATAATTTGTACAAAATGCATGACAGGTGTTTTCTAGTTCTGTGCTTCCTACCCACCGTGGTTGCTTAGTAGCTTTGGTGTTGCGCTGCTAAGCACGAGGTCGCGGTATTATATCCCGGCCATGGCAGCCGCATCTCGATGGGGGCGAAATGCAAAACACACATGTACCTAGATTTAGGTGCACGTTAAAGAATCGAAGGTGGTCAAAATTAATCCGGAGTCCCTCAATACAGCGTGTTTCATAATCAGATTGTAGTTTCGACACCTCAACCCCCATAATTTAGTTTTGTGCTTCCGATACTGCGGGTCACTTACGAAACATCTACTCTGGCCATATCTGCTGGCCCTGAGTCAAATTAGGAAGCGACAGGCATATTAAGCACTCACCTTTGTCTGCGTCATGAAACCGGTGTGCATAAAAGGAAGAAAAAAAACAAAGAAGAGCAAGAGTAATTAGTCTCATACGCTAGGAGGAATTAATACGAACATCATCAAATTGCACATTTTCATTCGTACAGAATCAACATAACCCCACTATCCAGCTCTTTGTCATACGCTGTTAACACCAAGAATGTCAATAATCAAGATAGCCACTTCAGCTATACAAACAGCCAGCACTTGTAGCACCTAGGTGAAAGCAAAGCTTACATTCCCACGATGCAGCCTGTGTACGACGCAGAGATTGTTAGTAAACAAAGGCAAACTCTGCAAAAAGAAGACAATCGCAAGAATGGAAGAAGCAACAAGAAAGGCACTTTTTTTCGTGTCTGTGTTTTATCATTATTATTTTTTTCGTTGCTGTTACTTCAGGCACTTCTGCACAAACTCGCCCGAATGTCAGTTCTGGTAAGCTTCCGGACTTACACGTCATATAGATTTACTTGCACATTGCACTCAAGCTTCGCTCAGAACATCAGTGCCGGAAAACACATCCCATAGGGCGGAGGAAGCGAAATGGAAGGGACGCAAATTCGATTTGCGATGAAGCTGCCCGTCGCATATCTAGGAGCAATAGTGTACGAGGTCTGCAGGCCTCCCCTTGCGTATATTCGGCATGACTGGGCACGAATGCGGAAGCGTGTATATTCCCAAGCTTGGGCTTGACCCGGAATAAACTAAAACAAAGTATGATATGGCTGTTACAATAGGAATGCTGCAACAAGAGGGTATGGCGCAAGCTTTACTGGGAGCAACCCATGTGGCATTTCGGCCACTCTATAAATAGTAATCGCTATACTGCATAGAGCTGCGAAATAACGCTCATATAAATTACGGTGTTTCTTACGGTGAGAAGTATGGGAGAGACCTTTGCCCTGCAATGGGCATAATCAGGCTGATGATGATGATGATGATGATGATGTTATTATGCAAGGACCACTGAGGCAAGCGCCATCTTCATTTAGAGCAAGGCTATGCATGTAGTTGAAATGTCGGTAGAACATAACGCGTCCAGTTGAGATCGTCATCATCGCGAAAACCATCACAGAATGTAATGCTGCCGGAATCAATAAAAAAGTACATAAGCAAGGTTCGTTTATCAAGCTGGGACCAACTCTGGGCCCCAGCTTTTAAAATTTAAAAGATCTTATTCCCATCCGTGTCTTTTTCATTATTTATTTATGTGTGTGGTTGGTCAGTGGCCCGAGCTGCATTAGGCGTACGTTATCATGTATTAACGTATAGCCTAATTCAACTGTGAGGGCGACCACACTTGACTGTCTGAAGTACCGCTCAGAGTATGAGATATGTTTGTAATACCAATACAACATTATATGTGCTGCTGTCAAGATTGTCTTCATACTTTGCGGTACATGTACACAGAAGCAATCTGGATTGCATCAAGACACAATAAGCTTTCCCCCTCATTGAAATTGTTTTTCATGGTAAAGTGAATTTGTTTTAAGCAAGCGTTCTGATGAAAATACACAGACCCGTAAAAACGACCCATAATCACCCATAATGACCCATTATGAAACATAAAAATATTTATTATACTTTACACTGCGTCCTATACAGCACCAACGTCTAAGCTTCGGAAATACATCTGCTTCAGCCATTATGCTTATTTCGTCTGTAAAAATCACTTGGAACTCCTTGCATGCTATCGCCTCCAAATTTGTTCAGCACTGTCCCAGCATGGACATTCATTTTATTTGAAAAAACATGGTTGAGCAATTTTATAGAACGCTTACTGACTATTTACATAATTAAAGAAATGATTATTTTTGAGGCACTTGCAACGCCCTTAAGCCAGTATAATGCATTCCAGACAAAGGCAAACAGCTCACTAAATTTTCCATCTATGGACGACACTGAAAAGTCTACAAACAATTCTAGTTACAGGAAGTTGTTGCATGGAAATCAGCTCTTATGAAATCTCCCAGGAACGCTTTTCATCTTGATACACACCCAGAATTGGGTTCAGTCAAACACAGCCGTCAGTGTTTCGTACTTCCGATTCGTACTTCCACGGAGAAAAATAGTAGCACATTGCTATGAAACCATTGTGCTACCATCTGCTATTTTTCTCCGTGGAAGTACGAATTACGTCATGCAGTTGTACATGCGAGCGGTTCTTTTTCTATAGCTCTAGCAGAGTAATGGACATCATTCGTTGCTCTCGCCCTTAAATATAAAAATGTGCTTAACCGAAATTAATTCGTGCTTCATTTTAAGAGTAATTCCCTACATTTTTCATATTTAATATTTTCTTCTTGTTGGCTGAAAAAGCAACTATGTACAGTCGAGTGATTAAGTTTAAAAACCAGAGTTTTCACTAAATTGGTTTTTCTTCGCAGCCTAGGCATAACAGCTGGAATCGAGTGGTACTGCCTACGTGCGCCTGGGTCATGCAGTAATACAATTTCACGTTGCATGGCTATGCTAGAAGAAGTTATTATTATTATTATTATTATTATTATTATGCCATGGTCTGTAAACTTTTGCACTAGACTGTACACTTCTGCCATTCTCCACAGTGTAACTAAACATCCGCCTAGGGTATTCATTTCTAGGAGGGATTATTTACTGTTCTGAAAATATTTCACCTCCATATGTTTCGGAAAAAAACTTCAGAGCTGTTGAAAAAAAAGTGCATGAAATTCTACACGAAAACTTTTTTTTATAACTTTCGTATACACATGAAATACTTTAGGTATGCAGCGCTAATTTGGTATAGGCAAAAGTGCCGATAGTAACTTCGACATCGGTATATCTTAAAATAAGTCGTTGACGGTCCCTTCGACCAAGTGCGATGCTTAGTGCGCAAAGGCAGCAGTGGTAACGTTGACGTGTCATGCAGCAGCCTGACGGATTCTCGCGCCATCACATAAACTGGATGGAAACACATAATTAGGACCATCATTCCCGAGCGGCAGGGACATTGTGTCAGGCTTGATGGCTTGACATGATGCGACATACCACTGCCACAGAACAGGAACGCCACACGGAGGCGACAACATATCAACGTCGTGCTTGTGTTGCCGTCCTCTCGCGTCGTCGGTCTGGCCTAGCCTGGCGCTTTTTGGTCATACTAGGCCATTGCGCCACAGAACACTCTATTCATCATCATCATATCGCGTCTCCGTCCCTACCGCTCGAGAATATAGGTTCTAATTGTGCGTTCCCATACAGTTCGCGCGATGGTGCGAGAATCCGTCGGGCAACGCATGCCGCCGTACGAATTTCGTTTCCCGCGACAGCACATCAAATTTAACGCCCAACAATTGCCAATAATTCTCGCATGCCAAGCTTTCGTTTTTCACTAAGGACCGCGTAAAACAATGTATAAAATAAAGGAAGCGACGAAATCCTGCCGGTGCGTTGCGCTTTACCGGTCTACATGTGTCGCATGGGGCGCGAGAAGCTGCTCACAGTGCGCTTTAGTCCGATAAAATATTTTTCAACTGCGTTTTTTTTTTAATTTCTCTTCGTAGAGGCGCTTCGCACTCCTGCAGTGCATGCTCTGAGGAAACGTTTCTAGTACACTCCCTCCCCTAGGCCATAAAAGAACCAAAAACACAGAAAGAACACCAATGCGTTTTCAATATTCAGCTCCTAGACTGCAGCAGCCAATTGACATTAATATCCGGCACTGGGGATCCGTACTCTCGAATGCCGTCAGGACCCATTTACTCTGATCAGGGTGCTTCCAACGGCTCCGCGGCTCGCCTTGCAGCGCTGAAACAAAGCGGCGAATGGTTAAAGCCGCGCAAGCAGGTCACGGTAAAATGGTGGAGTCTGCGCGGGAACCTGTCTGCTGGAACGCCCCGCTCTTCTAAACTCCAGCGTCATGCGAGGGACTGTCGGAAGGGGAACGAGAGACGGGGACCGATGAACCGAATTGATGGAGGGCCGACGCTATGAGGCGCGTTTGAATCTGACAGCAATCTAGAGAGAGAGAGAGAGAGACGAAAGAATGGCGGAACTTTCAACCGATTGGCTCAGCGCAGACAGAGAAGGGACGAGGAAGCGGAAACGGAAAGGGGGAGGGAGGAGGGGGAGGGCCGAACTGAAAGATTGGAATAAATGAGCAGGTTTTCGGCTGCGAAGCGAGGCGCTACAGCGCAGGATAACGCTTCCGTTTCACCCATTCATTTCCCTTTTACGTTAAGGAAAAGTGCTTCTTTTCCAAACCCCGAAAACGAGTTTAGAACGAACCCCGCGGTGATTTCTTCCGCCACGACGTAAAAACGGTCCGCCCGCGACGCAAGCTGACAGGATGGGTCGTTGTGCGCGGACTAAAGTTGTAGACCCGCTGCTGCCTCACGAGATGGAAGCCAAAGGATCAAAGTCCAAAATCCCTCCCCAACCGTCTAGGAAACCGCCGGCTCCAAATGCACTCGTCGCGCGTCGGTGGGCAATTTTCGATTGTCGCTCTGTACGGTGCTTCCTGTTATCCGGCTTAGTGTCGCTTCCGTAGGCGCCTCCCTGTCGCATACGCGGGCTTGCCAACTGCTGATTTTGTGGATAGACCTGGAAACATATCGTGATTGGCAGGTGTCTGAAACGAAAGCTTAATTTTTGTTTTGCTACCTCACTTGGAATGATGACGTTATGCGACTCTATCAATTTCATTAGGTTGCAACGAAACGACCGACGGTTGCTTAAAGAAGTGCGTATAAACAGTTTACGATATTATTTGCACCTATTTAATCAGCAAAGTGGTAAAGCGAGCGCCTCTCCAGCTTCCGAAGTTCGTCACGAGAGCTATGGCAAGCAGCAGAAATTACGTCAGCAGCAAACCAGACATTGTGTATCATCGATATGTCTGTTGCCCTGCGCAGCAACGGAAATCAATTTTGCGAGTGTGTACTTTATTTAGTGTGCATTTTGGCAATTCAATTCCCATTTCCATAGTAGCTGCTGACTGGCCTTTTTACTACCTAGGATGACCTGCCACGGTAGGTTAGTGGCTATGGCGCTTATCTGCTCCGTTCTAGGTCGTGAGATCAATCCAGGCCACGGCAGCCGCAATTTCGTGCGGACGAACTGTAAAAATTATGTTTCACTTAGATTTAGGTGCATGGTAAAGAACTAGGTGATCGAAATTTAAGTCCTCTACTACGGCATGCCTTGGAACCAGATCATGGTCGTCGTGCCTAAAGCTCCAAAATTTAGTGTAATCTTGATATTTTACTGCCCGGAGTGTCGAAGCTAGTCAGGAGGCATGCAACGCCTTTGTACCATCTCGAAGGTTTGTTGTAAATATGTCTAAATGTACCAAATTAGAAAATGAAATCAAAACTAAAAACTGTTATGTGGTCTGTGTTACGTGCGCACTTCTATTTGCCTACGCTCGCTCCTGCCTCAAGAAGTGCAGAAGTCTTCTGAGAATAAATTCATTGCGAGTGATGATCTTTGCTGTCCAATCGTATTTTTTTTTTCACACGATTTCGAGTCTTTTTCGCCGCAAACAATAGAAATTTGCAAAATGCATGTCTGAACCGAAACATGAACTACCGGCGGCAGGCATAATATGTTTTCGATTTTCGCTCTACGGCGAGCTTCAAGTTCATGTGAAGGTTTTGGATAGTAAAAGTCCAGAATTAATAAATTTCACCTTGCTTGGAAGTCCGTGTACCACGCTAGGCCAACTATAGCAAACTCCTTAACTATCGTTTTCTACAAACGGTCCAAATACTATCTATTGCGAAGAGAACAGGCCTAAATAACGCCAAGTAGTCCGCAAGGAATGAGTAGAATGCATATAAGCACTCCAATTTAATTTCTATTATTGCTATTTGAACTCTGGCTAAATATTGTTTTCCAACGTCCGAAAAAAAAACCGGAGAAATAAAAAGATAATTTTTTGTAAGGGGTTTAGACTATCTCTCACGAGTTGAATAATTTAACGCGTACTTCATTCTGTGGTTCACTGTTAGAAGTAGCAAATGAGAGTTGAGAACGTACAAATGTTTTTCCCTTTGCCAAGTGTTACATTACCCGATCCGACTTTGCGCTAGATGACTTGCATTTCATTTGGTGACGCGGCTGCCTTTCTCTCCACCTGCACAGTGCATTGGCACAGCTTGAGCCGGCACTTGCAAGCTTGAGTGCCATCAAAGCGAGATTCGCACATTGGTATGTGCGAATCTCAATGAACCACGCTGTACGCGGACAGTTTAGTCAGCGTCTGACTCACGCCTGTGATACCAGTTATGTAATGTGTCCTTTACCTCGTTCCTCCCATATCATCCCCCATTGTGACCCTTTTTCTTCCCCTCTTCCCCTTCCCTTACGTAGAGTAGCAGGCCAGATGCTCCATTATCCGACCAACCTCTCTACATTTTCCAGTCATTAAAATACTTTATGTTTATGTTTAACATGAAATTGGTGAATTTGTGCTCGCTTGCACGATGTCACATTCGCTTACCCACGGTGTTGTGTTCACCTGCAAACGTACGGAGGCGAGTAGAACTCGTACATCATGCGCTTAGTTAAAATCAATTGCACTGGTGTTTTTTAGTGGCTGAATAGTTACGTTCTCTCGTATAAAAGAACCTGAGAGAAGAATCTTGCAGAAGAGAGAAAGAGAGAAGTAGACGTAAGAACAAGGAGAAATAGGGCGACCATGCCACCACTCTAAGATCAGCTGCAACCTGAACGCAGCTAGGTTTTCATTCCTTCTACTTGATGTAGTCGGTGTTTATTGGAGGCATCTGAGGAGGAACGCACGGCCTTCATTTAGGCAGTCGTGAGGAAAACAACGCACCCGAAGGTGACGCATCCCGACAACCAAATTTGCTCTCTTAAAAATCAAGTGCTTTCAGACAGCAAGATATATTGGGTGAAAGTAAACTCCTTGGGAAGTGTAAACTGCCCAGGAAATGGGAGAAGTCCACAAAGCCCTGAACTTCAAGATATATTGCACAGATAGAGCACGCCAAGGCCTGCAAATTTTGTTCTTGTATGGGAATAACAAGAAACTATAGCGCGCAGCTAAACAGAAAACTAGGATGAAAGAAGAAGTTAATAAACCAGGATGCCGCAGTCTGAGAGAACTCCAACGCGATAGAACGGGATGGACTAGCTCCGGTAATTAGCCTGTCCGCTTCCGCATTGCGGAGAGGCGAGAAAGGAAGGCGCTTGTAGCATTTTTTACTCCTCTCGTTGCTGCGTTCGGAACAAACAGGAAGGCGCGATGAGAGGAGCTAAAATTGCATTTCGAGGACGCGTGTCTGCTGCGCCAGCTATAATAGGAAGCTACCTTTAATAGGAAGCTACGAATCTTGCAATTTTGCAAAACAGCAGCGTACATCACACAGTCGCCGGACAACCATGTACATCAATGTCGATAGCGCCAAATATACACAAACTCTTCGTGAGACCATAAGTTGCCAGCGCTGCTGGTATAAAAAAATCACGAAAAAGCATGAAATGCTTTTGGCTCCCGTTGCCGGCGAAGTTCAAGTGACTTTGAGCCAGAAGCCAGAGCTGTCATCCGGTGTTAGAGTTCGAAGGACGATCCCACCGCTGGCATACAGTTGTAAGAGTTGTCGGACGATCTCGCCGCTGCCACCAGTTGAAGGGATTGTAGGTCGTAGAGAGGAACTTGGGAGGAATTAGTCATACAGGATTTATTTAGTGTATTTACATTTTAAACAAGATACATTGGACAGTCTAGCGTGACTCCCAAATGGAGAACGCAAACGAAGCATACAACAAACGAGCACGCAGCTCCAAACACACTGAATAGCACGCAGCTCACGAGCACAACGACGAGCACACTCTAGCAGCCGACAACAGCTGCTTATAAACACTCCATTGGTCCCTAGTTCCCCAGGGGGAAGAACCGTTCGACCAGTCATCGAAGTTGACCCGCCGGTTGTCCATTATCTTGATTCTTGAAAGGCGCGTCGATTCTCCGAGCTGACTCCCGCAGCGCGGCTGCCGGTTGCCCATTGTCTTGCGCCTCTAAATTCCAGAGCTGCCTTTCTCCTGTAGTCGCCACGAGTGTCAGCAGACTGTGACGAATCCTGGGGCCCCTGTACCGTAAAGCCTCCTTTTGTTATGGAAAGCTCTTCTTGCTGCAGAGAAACCATGACGACCCGGCAAATCAACCAACAATACGTTGGGTGTCAAACGTGGCCCGCCCTGCTGTCATCACCGATTCTCCGAACGAGGCGCATGGTGGATTACCGCTGTCGTCCTCGCTGGTTCTCCGAAGGGCGCCAGCACCGCGGGTCGATCGAAGCACGTGCAGCGGGCTGAAATAGCTTTGCGGAGCAGTACCCATGCAGGCCGATCCTAACACCGGGCACTCGAGACGAGAACGAAACGAGAACATCCGGGCATCGTTGCTGACAAGGAAATTTATTCACCTGTAGGCACACTTACAACTGTGGTATGACCGAAAAGTACAATATAAGGTACAGCACATGTAATACATCATACTTGATGTAAACAAAACAGATTAGCAAATAAAATAATAAATGGTGTCTACTTGACACTGGCTTTGCCACATAACAAAAACAAAACTCATTACAGCGTGCGCGCAAAAGCATTATTGTCAGCCTCTAATTTATGAAAGATACCCGGGGCACATACAAATGCAGTCTTAACTCACGCAACGGAATTGAGCATTATTCTGGCTGTAGAAAGACTTTGCCTCGGGAGACGGTTATGTACCGCGTAGACCAGCGGCGACGAAACTTGGCTTCACCGAGTTTGAACAACTGGAAGCAGATGCATACCACCTAATATGGACATGTCCTAGTTTAAAATCGGAACGCTCGCGTCTCCTACTGCAAGCCGGCCTCCGCTACAGTGTGACAACCAGCTATGACCGCTGGATACATGACAACAGATTCCACAAAACACTGCTTCAATTCATACACAACACAGGCCTCACAGCACACATATAATACACATATACGCACCAAGAATTATGCCTTAAGGGCAAGTCTTTATCGCAACAAAAAAAATGCTGTTCTTCAAAATGACACCATACTATCACCCTTAGTTTTCGCATTCTGGGGTACATTGCTCTATTTGACTGCCGAGATCGTTCTGCGATGTTGCGGAAGCACCACAAAACGTAACTAGCGCTGTAGTAGACGAGACTTGCAAACCGATCTCGTCGCTGTGGTGGCCGCACGATGGATATTCCCAACATACTTGCAACTAGCTTCCAGAAGGTGCGTGCTACAACTCACTCCTTTATTACATGCGCGTTGGTCTCTGTTTGTGCGCAATATATGCATTTATTATTCGCTACCCTATGCCAGCGTTCAAGCCTGTCTCTTGTAGGTAGAATGCCCCACTGATAGTGCCAATGAAAATCCTTCACTTGAGAGGGCAAATCAGGTGAAAGCACGGCTGTCCATGTTTGTGTAGCTGTCCGTGGAGGTACAGCTATCTCACACAACATTTCACAAAGCCTGGAAACTGGTGTCACACACCACTTTGTAATTATTAGTTGTACAAGCTGGCTTTGCAAGCGCGCAGCCGCCGCATACTGCGGTGCTGGCGTTACCGCCGTCGGAAGCAAGTTGCCTGTACTCTGCGGCATAAGCATTCGACGGTAATGGCCCAGCCAATAAAGGAACATTCGCCTACCAGGGTACTCATCATCCTCAAGTAGATCACATGTACGCTTAGTGCACAACAGCCTACCGAATGTAACTATGCACGGCAAGCGCCATCCTCCGGTGGATTTCGGCCGACGCAAAATTGCTGCGCTACGTATTGCGACTTGTTTAGCCAGAACCATGAGAAAATAAGTGAGTTTACTACTCGTACTGTTGGTCACGGCGGGACAGTTACCCTTGCAGCAAACCACAGTTTACTGCCCAATACGTTCTTAATGAAGAAAGCCCTTTCTGCCAACGGCAGTGGCGACGCAGTCACTGCTTCCGACTTTTCTTATTTTTGCGAGCACAAAACGAGATCAACCCATATGATCATCCGGGCAACTAGACAAAAATTAAGAAAATGCAATTTCTGGCCCCCCACCTTTTGTATAGGACCGCATTACATACGCTAGTTACTGCCCAAAAAACTTACAAAACTATTGCTTCCGAGTTCTTCCTAATGTTTATTCCCAATATCACTCTATAGCTGTAACGTCTAGTACGTGAAGTTTTATTTGTCATTTCCAATATATCCAATAGCGACATTCAGTAATTTCGGGCCGAACCATTCATTTAGTGGCGGATTAACCAGCGAAGCTGTCGATCGCAGACCGAGCAACTACGGCCAAACTCCGCAACAAGAAACATTGTCTTGAATTTGGAAATCGCACCGGTGAAACTCGAAAGGAGGTGGCAACTCGCGCTTCTGCCGCTTGGACGCAGACTCGAACGACCTATAGCTGGAAGCTTACGAGCGGCCTCCAGTGCGCGATCTTCATCGGTAGCTTGAGCTCGACGCCGACAATTAGACTCTCGTATCTGCTCTTGCGGACGTTCTTCGGAGGAAAAGTCACTGGGAGCATTCTTCGCTTTCGCGCGGGCACGTTGTCGTTTGTTATAGTGGCCTCTCTGCTGTCGGGGGGGGGGGGGGGGGCGCCTCTCCTTGTACTCGGCTTGTTCTTCGGCCGTGTGCACAATGCGGGATGTTCCCACTTTTCCCATTTTTTTTATTTACAACCGTTGCAATGATCTACCTCTGCAATGCACAATCCTGTTCTTACACATTGCGGCGGCTACCGCGGGAACGCATCCCCATGTTTTCCCGCCACAACTGCCACGCCATTTTATTAATTTTATTTACTTTTTATTCCGGCCAGCATGGGTTTACATTCTCACAGGGGGAAAGGGGTCGCTCCAACCCATTTCCCCCTGTTAAGCACTTTTTTTTCTTCACGTGGCCACGTGGCCCCTATTTAGCGAAGTCCGACAACGATGGCACAGGTTCCACATAAGCAGCTTAGCTGTAAAAATTTGGTGCAGCTAAAGAAAGAGAGAAAATGGAGGGCGCTTAAGCTTCGCCTTTAAGAGTGGAACGCGACAGCATTAAAAGATCCCTGAATGCTTCTCCCGCTTCCCAGCAACTGGAGTGTACGCAACCGTAAAGTTTACCGGGAAACACTGGTGATGCGCAAAGGCGGGCTTTATGATTGAAACGGGGCCTCTTACGTGGGCCGCGATGGATGGATGGACGGATGGATGTTATGAGCGTCCCCTTTGAAATGGGGTGGTGGGTTGCGCCACCAAGCTCTTGCTATTATACTGCCTAATATCCTACCCAAGTGAAAAAAGAGAAAAAGAAAAAAAAAACACTATGAACTCCCACAACCACATTTTCCGACCCCCTATTGCGAACTTTGCTTTTGTACGTCTGCGTTTTTGTCATTTTCCTACTTTTCTTCCATCAATCTTCCAATCGCCTCTTACTAATCTCTATTGCGGACATGGTTGCCTTTCCCCTGCTCTAGGTGAACCCAAGGGCTTCAAGGAGGCCAATGGTGCCTAAATCGACCGCTGGGCAGATGTCTTCACATTCTATAAAACAGGCTCCATCGTTTTGCTAGCTTTACCGTAGCAAACACATGCTTTTCTTATATCTCGCTTGATAGGTGCGTGATCTAAGGCATTCTGATCTCGCTTCGAAAAGTAATGAGCTTCCTTTGAGCTATCATAAATTGTTTCTTTCCTGATTTTGCTTTTTTCCTCTTAGGTATAGTTACTCGTGCCAGGTTTCTTTTCCATTACCGCCACCCATGAGATTATTTCAGTCTCTCTGACTTTGCGCTTGACGTTCTTTGTTGCTGTGTTGCCCACCCTACAGGCCGCATACTTGCTGGTATGCTTCTTAGTTCTTTTGCTCCACTGTGAATAAATGTTTTTCTTGTACAGATACTTCAACACTTTCCCAGCCCATTCACTTTCTTTCATATTCCTCAGTCGTTCTTCGCGATGTGGCCGAGGCGAGTGCCACCTGGAGGTGTTGCAAACAAGCGGGCGCGCTGCTCCGTGGCCTCCAATGGATTCATGCGCCGGCGCGCGCAAATGGCGGACGCCGTGGCCGGTTTCTTGGGAAAAGTTATACCCTGACGGCATGTACTCTCTCGCTGTGAGATTACATTCATGAAGCGTCGGTTGGAGCGCACAAAAGTCAAGCGGTTCGGTTTGAAAGAGCTGTTTTACCTCGTTCACAATCTTTGTACGCGGTGATTGGCGTGGCGCCCGCTTGCTCTTAGCACGCTCCATGATGGTCTGGTTGCAGAAGGAGGTTGGTCACCAAACGGAACAGCTCTTAGTGTTAAAGGCTGGGTTACCAAGCATTCGGCACCGTGATAAAATGTGGGAAAAGTGCATCTGCAGGCTTTAATAGTAACCATCGCGAAACCGTCGAAACTTGCGCAGTATCACGGTCCAAGACTCGCCAGCGAAGGCCGAGTGCCTTCAACTTCCTCTTTGTAGATGTTGTATCTCAATAGCTTACTTCTTTTTGTAGTTATCCAGAAACGATCGACCAATAATTTATTTCATGCCAACTTTTCTTCGCCCTCCGTAGAATGTTACTGTTACTTCCACGTGCTGGCTAGTAATGTAGGCTTTATTCAGTCAACCTGTTCTGCTTTGGCGCGTGTCCATAGGATAATAGCCACAAGTCACTTACAGGTACTCTACATAAGTTCACTGAAGCTCCCGGAAGGTTACGCTGCTAAGAGTTGCGACAGTAACGTACTTTATTATTTTAAATGCGTAAGCATTTCTATGTCACCTCACCCAGAAAAATCGTCTGTCCATCTGTCTCATAACGCGTGATGAGTGACGCTTACGCTGCGTAAGAAAAATACTACTATAATAAAAAATAAACTAAACAAGCAAAAAGAAATCCGATGGTTATAAATGCAAGCAATGAGTTTATCAGGATGACAAGAAGTCATGAGGGGTTTATATTGGTCTAATCACGGTTGATAATGGTTTGACGCGGATGGACAAGGTGCAAAGAGTGATAAAGTCTTAAATGGTGGGAGAAATTCCCATAAGATTGATAAGGATCGATAAGGATTGAATGGGTCGGATTAAGTCCGATAAGCTAAATAAGGACCGATAAGAGTTGATAAGGTCGGATTATGCCCGATAAGCTTGATAAGGAGCGATAAGGGTTGATAAAGGTCGGATTGAGGCCGAAAAGGCTGATCATGACCGATAAGGGTTCTTAATGGTTGGATCATTTCCGATAAGGTTGAAAAGGGTCGAATCGAGTTCGATAAGGTTGACAACGACCAACAAAGATTGATAAGGGTCGATAAGGACTGTATCGAGTCCGATCAAGTTCATAGTGACCGATAAGGGTTAACAAGGAATTATACTGGTGGATGAAGAGCCAAAAACAGATTACAAGGCCGATAAAGCATGCATTTATTGAACCGTCTACTGCTTCGTCAATCGCGGTGAACAACATGCGTCGCGTAGTATGCGTGATGACCAAATCGCACAATGCTTACGTGTACTAAAGAGGTTTAGCTTGTCCGGTGTTCGGGTAAACGCAGGCGGACGGGGCGCACCGTTGGAGCGTTGGGGCGGAGGTTTTAACGGTAGCGGCCTGCATGGTGCAGATACCTGGTGGCGCTCTCGAATGGCAGGATACTACTGCGATCCCGACGCACGACCTACGCGAATTTATTTCCGTGAAACTGTGCATCGGTTTGTTGAGATTTTGAAGGCCGGTGGCGATACTCCCGAGTGGCTGTCAAGGGTGGAGCCATTGATGGCCCTAAATGAACTTTAATGTGACGAAGCCCTACCAGGCTGATTATGTCAATACGATGTGGTCATTGTATCCTGTATATTTTGTTTTGTGTACTGATATTGCTGTTCAACCTTTGTCAAAGTCAGGCAATAAAGAAAAAAGAACCTGGTGGCGCAGAGCTCAAACAGACAAAAACAGCTAATATTGCAATAACCAAATGTATTTCACTTAGCTGCGGCTATAAATTTTTGGCAGCGACGCGATTATGCCAGTGCCGAAAATTTACACCAGTAGCAGTGTAGAATGCACTGGGATCATGCAATATTAGCTGTTTTATTCTCTTGGAGCTCTGCGCCACCAGGTGGCTGCACCATGCATGCCGCTCACGTTTACGCCTCGGCCCCAACACCCCAACGCCACGGCCACCTGCGTTTACCCGAATACCCGACAAGCTAAACCTATTTACTGAGAGAACTCCCGTGGAGTTTCTGCATAATTTCTCTGTGTATGTGTGTGTGTGTGTGCGTGTGTGCGCGTGCGTGCGTGCGTGTGCGTGTGCGTGTGTGTGTGTGTGTGTGTGTGTGTGTGTGTGGTAGACTTATGAATTTTTTTTTGTACTGAAGTGACACGTTATCTCCTTTTTGGTTGCTTTTTGGTTTTCCTTTTGTTGTATGCTGTGTGCACTTTTCAATACCTCTGTGTGGCCAATCATCTTAGTGGATATGAAATATACGTTGAGGCCACAACAACAACCTTCCTCTTCCTTCATGCAGTGCACGGCAATTTGCAACAGCGCAAGTATCCAATAGAGCCCCTTATCTATATTCAAGTATTGCGCAGTGAAGCTGTGAAAAAGATTGCTACAATCAATCGCAGTGTCCGAAACAGGCGAAATGAGGCACTAGAGTGTCGGTTCACAAAGAGAGAGAGAGAGAGAAAGAAAAGGACAGGCAAGGCGGCTAATCAGGTAACACCAGGTCTGCTGCCCTACACTGGGAGATAGGAGGAAAAGGAAAGGGTGTAGGGTCTGTCAGGACGTTTAATTAGGAGTTCAGCACTAGACGGTTGAGTGGAGCTGAGGCCGGAATATTGATCGGAGGAGTTAAAAGGCGTCTGCACTATTGGAACAGAGCCTCAGAGTGTTGGGTCTATAAGTGGGCTGTAGGAACTGCCCTGACGAATGTGCTTCAATTACGGAATCTGCAGAGCTTCACAACAAAGTGCGAGTACCTCTGATATCTCCGGCGCACCGAATGGGTAACAATAAAATCCTGGACTTCAAAAGCAGGTCGCGACTGATAAAACGTTCATTGTGCCAAAACCTACATTGCATGTATGCATTTTCTGCTGACATCTCATAACTTCCCTTCACGAGCCCCTCATTTTTGTTACTCGGATTGTGAAAACCCTTTGCTGGCACCTGTACACGAAAGCGTGAGAATGATCAATGTCATCTCCACCCTTTCACATGTATAGGCTTAGATATACAAGAATGTGATCGCAGAGGATGACGTCATGCAGAAACGCAGCGGAGAGCCGAAGTCGACATAGTATAACCCGTTCAAGGCAGTTCTTGTCACCTTTCACAGTACGCTGGAACGCAATATATTCTCCAGCCGTGCGCAACTGTTCCTGCATGACGGAATCTTCGAGGCACGGTATGTTCAGTCACTATCAGAAGTATTGTGCTCCACTTTTTATTTTGAGTCTCTGCCGAAAAAGCTACTATAAGGTCAAACATAGCAGCAGAAAAATCTCGGTCACGGTGTTTCGCAGCACCCATTACCGAGCAATGCGGCACACCCGGGTACCATCAATCTTGGGGCGCGAGTCACTGCCCCGGCGTTTCATTAGTGAGCAAGAACTTTTTCTTCTATGGCTGCGTTGCGGCTTGAAGAAACCGCTCTAACAAATGCCAGTTTGGAATAAAAACGAGCACACAAAGCGCAAAAGAGCCCATTTTCGCATGACAGCATCGACGGCTTGACTGCCTTCAGAGCCTCGCAGAATCTTGAAACGAAGCTGCGACGTCATCTTTCATGCTGTTAATTGAATGTCTGCAGGGAGGAGTTGTACCTTTCGCTGAACTGATTATTTGGCGCTCGTACGCATGCATTTATGCGCCGAGAATCCTGCTTTCGCAAGGTTTTTAATGACTGCGGTCAGATCAAGGATTAACTGCCTGCATAACCGCACCGAAATGTAAGAGGGCAACTGTTGCACAACGTTTGATCAGCTTCAACCCTTCTTTTTTGGTCATTTCTTATTAGGACTATTACTCTCGTTTCTGAAGCAATGTAAAGTAGCGTTCTGACAATGCACTGGAAGGCACGGCGTTGGAATTGTGAAAACTAGAGAGATGAAAAAGAAGGGAGCAGCGGGAAGTAGGCCTTTCCGAAGTCGCAGGAATCAAAACGTGATGCACAGCAATATGAGTGCGAAGCTGTGTCTTTCAATACAGGCTAAATTTTATTAAACAGAATCCCCGCGCCACCCACTTCGACGTATTCTGAGGTGCTCCCATTTTTAGGGAATGTATGAGGTGTTCGTTGAATTTTAAATGTTGGCAAATTTAATAAAGATAGATGCACGAAATTTACAGATCTGTAATTCAGCACCGAAAATATATATCGTAATTCTGTACACTGCACCTGTTAAAGCTAATCAAGCAAACAAACGCTATGTGAAAAGTTAGTTACCTGAAAGTATTATAGTGTTTACAAGAGGTTGTAAAGAGCCCTAATCACAATATTATGGTACATTTCAGGGCGGCGTATAATGCAGCAGATCTTATTGCCTTAGAGAAGCTTACAAGTCTAGTTTACAAAATTGTGACATTGTTTTTTTTTATTGCTTAGTTTGAATTCAAATTTCAATTTGCCTGTTAGGGTAGATATACCTATATGGGCATAAGGGTGTTGCGCTTGATAAACTGCGCGTAATTTTTGCGTTACAAGTTTGCAAGTGCAATTTTGACTGACGTGTCGATTGTGCATTGTGTTCTGCAGTGTTTCGATCTGGTTGAATGTAATCTTAGTTTACTCCAAAAATAATCGCCAATGGTAATGGAAAGTGGTTACATAAACGCTGTCGGACAGTTGATTCCGCTGATGTAGTCCACAATAGGGGTGTAGCGATAGGGGGGGGGGGGTAATGCACCGGCACAAGCCAGTCCCCCCCCCCCCCCCCCCCCACTGTGAAACTTCTGCATACCAGGGATAGCTGCCATAAAACTACGTGCGATAATACCCATCTGCCAAGCCCATCTCTTCCGATCAAGAACTCTCCCCCTCTCCCAGAGGGCCACGCTACTGATCTACAACGTTCTCACGGCTACGCTTCGTTAAGTAAACAACTGCAATGATATGCTGTCCGTATGTGCTAATTTATTTAGGTCTACACCGGCGGAGCTTTGCCATCAAGTATAATTAAGCGCTGATCCTCACGACCAAGCTGACTATAGTCAAAGGAAATGACGCAGGATGGCAGCGAATCTTCGGTTACGTTAGCAACGCGAGCTACAAGAAGACATGCTTGCTTCTAGTGCACATCACACAGTATTAGTGTCCAGAGTTACGCATATGCGCGGATAAGATGAATATGCAAATATGCGAATATGTGGCGTGATGCGAGACTTATTCTGGGAAGTTTCTTTTTTCTTTTTATTCAAAACCAACTTTGACTTGCCATTTATGTTATAGAGCTACGCTGATGGTGACGGTGTATTGTTTGATTCCCCGTCTGTGGTCAGAAGTCAATAAGCGGTTTCGTATGTCTCATTTGTCGTGAAACAACAGCGTGGGGCCTGTCGGGGAAATGTGTAGGAGAAATCCTAGTGAACTGGTTCATCTATAAACAGCAGAGTTCCTCAAAAATATTCTTGACATACTTCCATGATGACCAATAACATATATACAAAAAAATTCCCGGTCTGTAGAAGTGTCTGTCAGGCTGAATGTTTACTGTAGGAGCTTTCATACATTTTTTTTATTTGGATTCGCGCACTCTATAATTATTAGTTGTCGCATGTTATCCCTTTTATTTCTGCTTATTATGTTTTACCACCATACTGCCAAAACAGTATCAGTGTAGTGTTCCTGTGTAAATCTACAAAAATATCAAACATATAACGCTGAACTTCAATCGGCTTTATCACGTTTATCCAGATCTTTACCATGTGAGATCGGTTAACTGCATAGCAACAAGACGTTGCGTCCACTCTCATTGTTAACTTCAGCGACAGCTACATAGGTTTAAGTCGCTTGTCGTTGTTTCTCCCTTCCAATAATAATAATAATAATAACTTTCGTTAAAAGGATAATAAAAGGGGTTTATTGAGCAAGCACGAGTGCGCGTTCATTCAGGGTTACCTTTTGCTTATTTTTGTTAACCTGAACTAAAAGTACACCATACCAGGACCATGCGCAATAGTGCCTTTATTATATTATGCTTTGGAATTCGCAGTGAATGTGCCTTTGATACGCTTCGGAATAAAGACGAAAAGATTACCATGTCTGTTAAGCTAACGAACAGATCATCCCGGAAAGTGTGAGTAAGGTCTCGTGGTTATTAAGTAATAAAATACTTCTGTCCTATCCACAAAAAGTAAGAAGCTAAATGCTTGTATTTGGATACGTTTTTTTTTTTTCGTTGTGCTATTCGGATACATATCGAGCGCATAAAAAAAATAAAAAACGAGCGCATATTGCCGTTTTTAAGATAAAAAATGTTGAGTCTCAGCTGAAGTATTTATTCTTTTTTCGTGCGAGCTTCAACATGTAATCGCGCGCCTATGTATATCAGGTTTGACAATGATGTTAGCACAGTAAGAGCATGGAAGTAAAGCAAAAGCGTATTACATCCCATCACTGAAAGAAACTGGACGCAGCTGTGAAAAAAGCCCGTATTATTATTAAAATTATTATAAGACAATGAATGAAAACGAAAAGGACAAAGCCGCTTTATCTTGAGCGACGTTCAAGTCATAGATAATGTGATAGCTCCCTCGCAAGAGAGCAGGCTAGAGCGAGCTCGCTCAGGCCGGCCTCTCTGCCTTCTTTTAAATAAATTCTCTCTCTCTCACTTACGAGATTTACTCTGTACTATGCAGCTGTCATCCGAAAAGGACGCTCAAGAAAAAAAAAGTAGAGGGGACCAGAAGAGAAGGTATCACTGGGCTAAACGCCACATAAGTTCATCCGTTCCGCGGATCCTGAAGAGGTTCTCATGTATGTATAAGCGATGTGAGGGAAATAAGAAACATACATTCCGTGTTAGGGACACAAGAAGAGTAGACAAATATGTTGAGAGTAGCTCGCGTGAAATGCATAAATGTAGTCTGCGTGCGTATAGGTTTTGTTTTGCGAACACAAGGTCTGCTTTCGCCCACAGGATACCATCGACGAGGATAATTTTTATCAAATATAGGGACACTCCAAATGCATTTCCGCCATCGGCGTCGCCGTGAGGTCCCGTATAAAGTTCAAGGGCGATAACACCGTTGTCGCGCACCCTACGCTGTGTGTGCGAGTGAAGGCACGCATGGGGAGCCGACAATCGCGGCTCATTCTCGCCCGCGCGAAAGAGACGAAGGCGGGCGGGAAGCGCGCCTTCTCCCTTTGTGCGCGAGGCACCCAACGTTGTGAGGCACCGGGAGGAGCGGAGGAAGGGGGGGGGGGGGGTGCGGCGTTCTTCTCCAGCTGCCAACTGCGCATGTTGCGGCTGCGCGCGGTCGCCCGGCCATATCTTGAGAGCGATATGCCTTGGGGCCAGAGTTCAGGTGTGCCGGCGGCTCGTAGCTTTGTGCGTGCTGTGGGTTCTCGGCACTCACTTTTCCTTGAAGCGATGGACGGCACGAATGTCACTTCGCTCGCAGCTGCTGCCTCGTTTTCTCGCGCCACCGTTATGACAGCGAGTTTCCTCGGTCATCGAGTCGGATGTGTTGATGTTTGCTTTTACACGCGTGACACCATGCTTGTTAAATTGGTCAGTGTGTTTATATTTAGAAGTGTATAGCGCCGATAAAACTACTATGTTTATTTCCTATCGCGGTCCACCAGTTTGCTATCGCAATGGATGCTTCGCCTATCGGGCGAAACCGCAACTTACTTTATTCATTTGTCTCGTTTACATTTTTTCAAAGCACTTCCCGGGGGACAGTACAAAAACACGGAACAACTCTATTTTCCTGCGCCTATCCGTCAAGACGCCTCTCTGCCTTTTTGTTCAATGTCTGCACCCTGAAGGCAGGTGAACATGCTGGTATTGGAGACGGAGAATCAGGATGCGTTGTGCATTCACGTATATATACACGTGTGGATGCCTATCGTTTCCCACTCAGGACTTCTCAACTGAAGCTCTTCCGGCAGTATCAGCTGCCTCACATCAAAACAACTTTGGCCACACACAGGCTCTGCCCATTTCACGAAGCACAATTTGTAGCGCTCGAAAGGGCATGCCTATGCACAAGCAGAAATTTTCAAACCCAGCGGGCTGCACACGTCGGTTCCGACTTGTGCGCTGCATAACAACCTCAACTTCCTCCACACAGCCCATTCCTATCGTACTTGTTCAAGTAGAATTCAAGTCACGTTCAGCGGTAAGACGGGGCATGCAGAACAGACTTGAGTTGCGAGGATCAACGCCCTTAGCAAGGCAAGTGGTAAAATAGACGCAGAGAAAGAGGGGAAACCCCTGTTTCTTCTTTCGCTCGCACTTTCCTGCAGACTATTTTCTCGTTTCCCTGTTATCGCTGAGAAAAGGCACGCTGCATACACATGACTACAGCGTCGCACCTTTTCTTTTCCTGCTTTTTGTTTCCTTCACGCTGTCGTTTTTGTTGACTTCCCCACTCAACAACAGGTACCGAGGAGTTCCGAGTGCGCGAGCTAGAAATAGTTACCTTAGAGGAACCGCCCTCAGCGTACGCCCCTGTGAGTCGCTGGTTGTAATTGAATAAGTCGTCAATGCGTGCCAAGCGCGCAACCATGATGGCATGTTTCCTTCAAACTAACAAAAAGGGACAGACGTTTTGGGTACAACACTACAGCGATGGCACGACACTTTATATTGCAGGGACGCTAGAAGGAGCACGAGCCGTTGAATGACGGTCTGTATGGTGGTAGCGCGCAGATTACTATGCACGGTGATGCGGTACGCACTACATCTCAGTGCGAATAGGTTTTTTCGCTAATCCGGAACGTAAAAACATGAACGTAAAATCTATGCTACTATGGGCTCTGTGGTAGACTAATGTGGATTTGAAGTAAGCATGGGAACTACTATAATAAGGCTGCTGCCTTTTTAGAGCAGGCCTCGTGTATTATTTCTTTCCAATTTTAAGAGCGTCATTTCCCAGAGAATAATTCGCACCCTTGTATGAGACGCCCCCTCCTTAAAAACAGCCATTTTTATGAAAAAGCTGGTATATAATACGTGTCTTTGTATAAGACGCATTTTCTATACAAAGGTACATACCTTGCACAGAGATACCAACGGGTTCATATGCACGTATCTTTGTCGGAAAATGCCGTCCTTATCCGATTCTTACGCACGGTACTGCTACGCACCGCTATAATTACCAGAAATTTAGGCAATCCTAGAAAAAGATCTAACACTGTTTTCCACGTGCACCAAAGGAAATTTATTTATTCACGTCAAGTGCACGTTGTTTAGTCGAAGCCATCAAAATCTTCTACCGACGCACTCCTGCACAGCTGGGCAGGTTCAGGTGACAATGAATTCGGCAAATCTCCCTCATCTTCTGATTTGCGGCTTGCGAATCAGCGAACTGATTCGCTAATTCATTAGTGAATCCATGCGACATGTTCATTAGGGTCAGTTTCATATATAAGACGCACCGTTATATTAGGCGCACCATCAAACATTTTAGAAAGGAAACCGCTTCTTAGACACGTTAAAATGCGGTAAGGTGGCAGAAAGACGTAACACATCGCGCTGACATCAGATAGCATGTGCGGAGAGCAATTGCTGCTCAATACCTCGAAGGTGCTTTGCTGTTTGAATAAGCGTACGTGCCTAGACACTATTCGTAAAGGGTGGCCAAATTTGGGCGACATTAGTGCTGTTCAAATACCAGCAGTTTGTAGGTTTCCAACATGTGTGCTTGAATTCTAACCATTTCAAATCATAACGAAGGAATTTGATTCCGTTGATTCTTTGAAAAGAAGTTTCTGTTTATAATAACGGCAGTAAACCTTAATACAATCTACTGCTTCTGCTTCACTATACTCACTTTCAAAAGTTCTAAAACCTTGTGGTATGCGGTTTCTCTGATTACATCTGTTCGTAATAGCCGAACGACAGTCCGATAAGGGACAATCACCTCGTGATCTTAAATTACACTGACGTTTCTCTCATATCGCTGTCGGTAACGTATAGTTACTTTCAGTGGGAGTCATCATCATCATCATCATCATCATCAGCCTAGTTACGCCCACTGCAGGGCAAAGGCCTCTCCCATACTTCTCCAACTACCCCGGTCATGTACTAATTGTGGCCATTTTGTACCTGCAAACGTCTTAATGTCATCCGCCCACCTAACTTTCTGCCGCCCCCTACTACGCTTTCCTTCCCTTGGAATCCAGTCCGTAACCCTTAATGACCATCGGTTATCTTCCCTCCTCATTACATGTCCGGCCCATGCCCATTTCTTTTTCTTGATTTCAACTAAGATGTCATTTACCCGCGTTTGTTCCATCACCCTATCTGCTCTTTTCTTATCCCTTAACGTTACACCTATCATTCTTCTTTCCATGGCTTGTTGCGTCGTCCTCAATTTCAGCAGAGCCCTTTTCGTAAGCCTCCAGGTTTCTGCCCCGTAGGTGAGTACTGGTAAGACACAGCTGTTACACACTTTCCTCTTGAGGGATAGTGGCAACCTGCTGTTCATGATTTGAGAGTGCCTGCCAAACGCACCCCAGCCCATTCTTATTCTTCTGGTTATTTCAGTCTCATGATCCGGATCCGTGGTCACTACCTGCCCTAAGTAGATGTATTCCCTTACCACTTCCAGTGCCTCGCTACCTATCGTAAACTGCTGTTCTCTTCCGAGACTGTTAAACATTACTTTAGTTCTCTGTAGATTAATTTTCAGACCCACCCTTCTGCTTTGCCTCTCCAGGTCAGTGAGCATGCATTGCAATTGGTCTCCTGAGTTACTAAGCAAGGCAATATCATCAGCGAATCGCAAGTTGCTAAGGTATTCTCCATCAACTTTTATCCCCAATTCTTCCCACTCCAGGTCTCTGAATACCTCCTGTAAACACGCTGTGAATAGCATTGGAGATATCGTATCTCCCTGTCTGACGCCTTTCTTTATTGGGATTTTGTTGCTTTCTTTGTGGAGGATTACGGTGGCTGTGGAACCGCTATAGATAGCTTCCAGTATCTTTACATATGGCTCATCTACACCCTGATTCCGTAGTGCCTCCATGACTGCTGAGGTTTCGACTGAATCAAATGCTTTTTCGTAATCAATGAAGGCTATATATAAGGGTTGGTTATATTCCGCACATTTCTCTATCACCTGATTGATAGTGTGAATATGGTCTATTGTTGAGTAGCCTTTACGGAATCCGGCCTGGTCCTTTGGTTGACAGAAGTCTAAGGTATTCCTGATTCTATTTGCGATTACCTTAGTAAATACTTTGTAGGCAACGGACAGTAAGCTGATCGGTCTATAATTTTTCAAGTCTTTGGCGTCCCATTTCTTATGGATTAGGATTATGTTAGCGTTCTTCCAAGATTCCGGTACGTTCGAGGTCATGAGGCATTGTGTATATAGGGCGGCCAGCCTTTCTAGGACAGTGTTCCCACCATCCTTCAACAAATCTGCTGTTACCTGATCCTCCCCAGCTGCCTTCCCCATTTGCATAGCTCCCAAGGCGTTCTTTACCTCTTCCGGTGTTACTTGTGGGATTTCAAGTTCCTCTAGACTATTCTCTCTCACCTTATCGTCGTGGGTGTTACTGGTACTGTATAAATCTCTATAAAACTCTTCAGCCACTTGAACTATCTCATCCATATTAGTAACGATATTGCCGGCTTTGTCTCTTAACGCACACATCTGATTCTTGCCTATTCCTAGTTTCTTCTTTACTGCTTTTAGGCTTCCTCCGTTCCTGAGAGCCTGTTCAATTCTATCCATATTATAGTTCCTTATGTCCGCTGTCTTACGCTTGTTGATTAACTTAGAAAGTTCTGCCAGTTCTATTCTAGCTGTAGGGTTAGAGGCTTTCATACATTGGCGTTTCTTGATCAGATTTTTCGTCTCCTGCGATAGCTTACTGGTTTCCTGTTTAACGGCGTTACCACCGACTTCTATTGCGCACTCCTTAATGATGCCCATAAGATTGTCGTTCATTGCTTCAACACTATGGTCCTCTTCCTGGGTTAAAGCCGAATACATGTTCTGTAGCTTGATCTGGAATTCTTCTAGTTTCCCTCTTACTGCTAACTCATTGATTGGTTTCTTATGTACCAGTTTCTTCCGTTCCGTCCTCAAGTCAAGGCTAATTCGAGTTCTTACCATCCTATGGTCACTGCAGCGCACCTTGCCGAGCACGTCTACATCTTGTATGATGCCAGGGTTCGCGCAGAGTATAAAGTCGATTTCATTTCTAGTCTCACCATTCGGGCTCCTCCACGTCCACTTTCGGCTGACCCGCTTGCGGAAAAAGGTATTCATTATCCGCATATTATTCTGTTCTGCAAACTCTACTAATAACTCTCCTCTGCTATTCCTAGAGCCTATGCCATATTCCCCCACTGACTTGTCTCCGGCCTGCTTCTTGCCTACCTTGGCATTGAAATCGCTCATCAGTATACTGGACTTTCTCTTCTTTCTTTAATCTTTCCGTCCCCGTTTCCCTTTCCCAGTGTAGGGTAGCCAACCGGGCTCAGTCCTGGTTAACCTCCCTACCTTTCATTTATCATTTGCTCTCTCTCATCAGTATACTGTATTTTGTTTTTACTTTACCCATCGCCGATTCCACGTCTTCATAGAAGCTTTCGACTTCCTGGTCATCATGACTAGATGTAGGGGCGTAAACCTGTACAACCTTCATTTTGTACCTCTTATTAAGTTTAACAACAAGACATGCCACCCTCTCGTTAATGCTATAGAATTCCTGTATGTTACCAGCTATGTTCTTATTAATCAGGAATCCGACTCCTAGTTCTCGTCTCTCTGCTAAGCCCCGGTAGCACAAGACGTGCCCGCTTTTTAGCACTGTATATGCTTCTTTTGGCCTCCTAACTTCACTGAGCCCTATTATATCCGATTTACTGCCCTCTAATTCCTCCAATAGCACTGCTAGACTCGCCTCACTAGATAACGTTCTAGCGTTAAACGTTGCCAGGTTCATATTCCAATGGCGGCCTGTCCGGAGCCAGGCATTCTTAGCACCCTCTGCAGCGTCGCAGGTCTGACCGCCGCCGTGGTCAGTTGCTTCGCAGCTGCTGGGGACTGAGGGCCGGGGTTTGATTGTTGTGTTCATATAGGAGGTTGTGGCCAAGTACTGCACCAGGGTGGCCAATCCTGCTCTGGTGAGAGAGTGCGTTACCGGTTCTGGTCACCGGGATCAGGCCGCACTCCAGGCCTGTTTGTGCAATTTTCTCAACACACGGTTGTTGTTTTTTCTGGTATTTTCCGGTGGATAATTGTGCTGCCCGGGATTTCAATCACGGTCCTCTTGCACGGGAGGCGGATACTGTACCGTCCCCGCAGGAGTTAAATTTAAAAATAAATTGTGGGATTTTACGTGACAAAACCACTTTCTGATTATGAGGCACGCCGTAGTTGAGGACTGCGGAAATTTCGACCACCTGGGGTTCTTTAACGTGCACCTAAATCTAAGTACACGGGTGTTTTCTCATTTCGCCCCCATCGAAATGCGGCCGCCGTGGCCGGGATCCGATCCCGCGACCTCGTGCTCAGCAGTCTAACAACATAGCCACTGAGTAACCACGGCGGGTCCCGCAGGAGTTGTACGCCTCATTTAATATACAGTGGTGCCCTATTTGATCAGTCAAGGTGGACCAATCTGAGCTCGGTTATACCGCACGGATGGCACTCGGCTTCAGTGGGAGTAACGCAGACCAAAGCGCCGACGCGAGCAATCGCCTACGCATGCGGAGTGTGGCATCGATCTGCTGTAAATAGAATAGCCTCACGCCAGGCGCCTGCGTTGTGAAGATTGCTGGTGAACACTTTATTTCATAGTCAATTTTCGTTTCAACATTTTGCTCTGTCAGTTATGGCAAGTGTATTTTTCCTTTATATCTAAGTGACGAGTCCCAATATGTTTGGACCTGTGTCACTATAAATTTTTACGTTGAATATAAGTCTAGAACGAGTTAAGCCTCCTTGCCTCACACTGATCGCTTCTTGGGCGCGTCTCGTCCCCGGACTCCCTACAATGGCTCAATTAAAATTAGTCGTGGGAAACTCATTGCTCTGACGAGCTTTAGCTACACTGTCGCTGGCTTTGGTCGCACGCATATTGGCTAGGGATCACTGCCACCACATTTTGTCCCGTACTCTAAATGCAGCAAGTGTATAGTGAGGCCAAAACAATGAGTTAAGAAATGTTGTCTTTGTGCACGGAGGCATGTATTCTGCCGGACTATAAAGCTGCCATACTGTGGAAGCTACCATACCAAGTCAGTTTGCGGTATAGGGTTATTATGCTTTTGTAAGCCTTCGAAGTCTTAAAGACTACAGGGAACGCATAACCCCACCCTGAGCTTCACCATTTTCTCTTCTCTAAATCGGCTGACCATCGGCTGATGCGTGAAGACGAGCGTATGTTTTGTTAACGTGACAGCACATGGCGGTACGCATGACTGCACATTTAAAGCATCACCGCAGATTCAAACATGTTAGCATGCTCGGAGCGCTGCTACTTATGAAGCGCGATTTTGAAGCATCCGCTCTTGCCTAGTTTACTCCATAGCTACAAATCAATTGAAATCTACTTCCGCCTTCTAGGCGGTACAGAATTCAACCTGAACTTGTGCCGTCACCAGTGTTTGTTTACCTTAAGCTTTCTTTTTTTTTTTGCCTCAGCCAGTGTGTTACATAACGTTGACTGACCACACTAGTCGCCCTGATATACTTATGTAGACCCGAGAGTCGCCAGGCGTTAAGGCGTCCACTGAGTGCCTCGAAACGCGCCCTCTCACGTTGTGGAGAAAACGTGCGCCGCTTATTATCCGCCGTATAATGGACAATGGCGTGAAAGTAATTTCGGGGTTGACTACGGCCAATCTGGCGAAAAACGGGCATGCCAATGCAAAGCGAAGCGTTCACTGCTGTAAGTTCAGAATTAATCTCCATACGTAAAGGACGCCTGTAAAATTTTCCGCCTTCTTTTCGGTCTTTCCCCTTCTGTCTCATTTCTGGCACGCGACTACGTTGTGCTCTATTTTTCAACTTTCCGTTTTTGACAACGTGCCTGTGACTATATTCTACTTTCTCATTCAGTGGGACGTGCCCAACGGTGCCTTCTTTATCAGATGAAAAGCGTGCGCGCAGCCTCCCGCAAAAGCCGGGGTGCGAGATGACAAAGAACTAAGGGAAAGAAAGAAAGGAAAAGGTAAAACAGGGGTTGTTGAAGGGCTCCAGTAGAAGAGCCCGGTTTCGAAGAGAACGTGGCGCGCTCATTAATACATGTTCCTTCCGGGGATACAAGTATGCTTTATTCAATGGACACGCCAGGACCCTGCAGACTGCGGCATCTGCCGGGCAAACAAAAGAAAGGAAATATACATCGCCCCGCCACTCTTGCAACAACGGCTACGGCGGCGCATGTGAAGGGACACGGCGCTTGTAGCGGGCGTCGTTACACAGGCGCCAGATGCAGTGGCACGTGGCCGCGCGTCCCGTGTGCTGGTCCGCAACAGCGAGCGGGACGGTGCGAGCGCAAATCGGGGAAGAAGGGGTAGGAAGGCATGAATAATTAAGGCACTCGCGTTTCGCCCACTGCAATTACGGCCGTGCGGCAGCGTTCGCCAACCGTTGCACCTGCGCCGACACGCGGATTTTGAGGCGGCGGTGGGGGTAGGGCTTGGCGACGGTGGTGGTGGTGGTCCTAGGCCAGATTTAGGGAATGCTAGCGCCAGCGCGAAACATTTGCGGCCTTTCGTTGCACGTAGGTCTCACGCTGGTTCAAGAAACATGATGATGAAGAAAACGAGATAAGCTTCCAACCTACATTTATTTTGTGTGAGCTTTATTCGTACGCGCCCGCAGGCACACGGGGAAGGCTGCCTGATAGTTCAAGAGACATGCAAAACGTGTTGCTATTGGAAGCTGAATTGGAGAAAGTGCTACTGTGCTCGGGAGGCTTTTGAGACTGGCGCTACAGAAAGCTACAATGACGTCAAAAATACATGTATAGCATAACCAGCTGCTATTAAACACCTACGTGCAAGGACTGTATGACGCTAAGAAGAGGTACTTTAATGAAGGAAAGCCTTTCAGCATCCTGAAATTCCGCTGCAGCCTTAAATTAACAATTCGCCCAAGAACAAGATATTTTACTGGTATGACGAATATTTATTGCTGAGTAAAGTATAATATCACAAGAAGTAAGACATCATGATGACCGCAGCTCCACAGTGAGAACATGGTCATAGTAACTTAGGGTAATCGATGAAAACGTGACATAAAGTTCCGGTTTCTGCTTCCGAATCTCCACTTGGCACGTATACGCTTCTTAGGACAATGGAATCCTGGTACTACAGTGCTAAAAGTTCTAAAAGTTTAACTTCTGTGGCAGCTAGTGTTGGTGTTATCAGACTCTCCTTTTAAGTCCATATTTTATATTTTTAATGCTCATTCAAACAAGAGATGAGAACCGCTTGAAGATTCAACTCATACATTGAGCACTGGAATAAAACATCTGCTGTCTCGCTTCACATTTCCCTAGTCAGCGGCCATCTGTGTTCAGCGCTTACTATTTTTACAATAAGTCATCTTGTTCTAAGCATCAGGACAGCGTATCCATTAATACAATGCGACGAGCTGAGGAACAAAGTGGGTGTGTAACAAAATGAAACAAACAATTGGCCCGTGGAAGTCTGATGAAGTATGCTGCTTGTCACTCGTGGCTCCAAGCCCCGGCTATCATATTTCCTCACCAATGAAACACTGTCCGGAAGGTCGTTGAACTTCAGAACATCTGAAAAGACAGCTTTAACTACCATGTGCCTGGAGCTTTAGCCATTTGATATTCTCAAATGCACACGAGACACTTCATGACAAATTAGCCGCCTGCATACGCGTCATTACAAAAATGCCGGCGGCGGTAGCAAGCGCAAGAACAGAAAGTTGATTTGAGGCAGAAGAAAACCTTCATTTTATTGTTTTCACTCCCTGTTTGTTGAAAACTCGGCGAGGTTTTCAATTATGCGTAGCCTGAGCATGAAAAAAAGTTCGTAGTCCTAAGGACAGCTTCTTCACATGCGCGGAGTAATAAATTGCAGGCACTTTCTCACGTCTCTACTAAAATTTCTTCCAGCTGTTTCATTTGGTGCTGACAAAAACGAGCGCAGCGTTGTGCCTTCATTCTTGATTTCACAAGAGAACATCCTCGGCGTTTGTTTACATTTTTCAATGATATTAATGGCACATTCTTGAGATTTTTACTGCCAGAACTCACATTCGCCTAACTTCCTGCACTTTCGGTTGCGTCCGTTTAATTAGATGTGGCGCAATACCGCCGACCTAACTGGCAAAACAGCAAGGCTTCCCACGACGACGAACAGGAGGTTGTATGCAATAAAAAAAAAGAGACTAGGTTTGGAAGTCTGCGCTTTGGTGAGTGATAAGAAAGATATTTCACGCGGGTGTTTATCTTTAGCATCTAGTTAGAAACACACTTTGAAGGCACTGCAACCATCACTAGTAAGCTGCGCTCCAAGTTTCGTAATTATCCCATGTTAAGGAAAATGCATGCCAAAGCTGTGAACAACAACGCAAAAATTTCAAAGCGAAGGCAGACATTCCCTTTGGAGAAGGTTTGCTGTTTGTCTTTCTTCAGTCATGATTTTTTTCTTTAGTTGAAGTTCCAATAGGAGTTGCTGTTCATGTTTATTAAGTCAATATGGGTGTCCCTAGTAAGAAGTACGAATAAGCTGCGAAAACAGCTTCTTCTGAACTTGCATCACTAACTACCCTAGTCAAAGGCTGGAAAGCCCTAGAGACACGATTTGCGGAGAGGAGCTCTTTTACTTTTATTTTTATTTTTGAGGGGGGGTGTTGACCGGGGCACAATTTTATTTTTCTCTTGCTTGGCATTCTACGGACGATGTAGTTATCCTGTTATCCTTTCCAGCGATGCATCTTGAAGCATGCAGCTGGAAGTTTTCACCTCTGTCGAGCTAAGTCGAGGCCTCCATGTAAAGGACGCCAGCTTGTTCCTTTGAAAATTTTCACGGATCTTATACGCCAAAAGTACATTACCTTTCTTTAAAAAATTGTTTTTGTAAGATTGGCATACTTGAGAGCATTAATATCCTTAAAAGAAGCTTGTGCTGGGATAATTTTGGTAACGGAACTCAAAGTATACAGGGAGGTCATTAGCAGCATGTCGCGAAAATCCAGTGAAAAGTTGAAGGCAGGTAAGTGACTCCGATGGTTTAGATGACTGCAATAAAGCATCTAGTTACTGTTACATGCCCAAATTACGTCACACGCATATCTTTTATAGACGTAAAATATGATTACTCAGTGATGATCATATTTCGCACTGTCACTGGTGTCTTGAAAAACCCAAATTTTGTTATGCAAGTTAGGCACAAGCTCTTCATTAAGACAGATTTCACAAAATATAGCGGCAACTATAATCGACAACTATAAGCATAGTTGTCGATTCAACTTGAAGTACGTATTTTACCGCAGTACTACAAACGAGCCTCTTTCGCTTAGAACAGAGTGCGCATTATTGCAGTGACAAGGGAGATCACAGATATAGTAACGTTAACAGGTTATACATAAGCTACAGCAAAAAATGAGTCCGCAAAACGGAAACAAAACAACTGTGCTCTCATACCATGCCCTTCTCAAACGTGCCCTAGTTACACTCTTCTAAACAGGCACGGAGCGTCAAATATAAAAATCAGTCTGCCACGCAATCATTAATTGCGCGTTTATATATATCGATGTGGATACGAGACGTTACATTGAAATCGACGTGCCTTTCCACGCAACTTCGGCACGCGAAACATCTTGCGACGTCTACAAACAGGACGGGCAGCTTTGTTGCGGAGCACTATAGTCGCGCAGGCAGAGCACGCTTCACAGACCTCCAATGCAGCTTCGAAATGTGTTATCCCGCATTCATAGAGTACGTTCACATCAAAGACGGTTAATGTTGCAAAGAAAATGAGAACAGGAGAAAATTTTAGATGTCCCACCTGAATTTTCCTTCACTAGCTGACTTCGCAAAGGAAACTAAATAAAATAAGCTGATAAAACACTGCTGTATTTAAACACCGCTGTACACTGCTGTATACAAAACACACTAGGGAATGTCTGCAAAACAAAGCTGTCAGAATTTCGGACTAATATGAATGATCGTGATTCTGCAACACATGCAACTTATAACATACAGAGCTCGTCGCTTCTCCGAAGACGTATTGAATTCTAACTTAATGACATTCACAGAAAGTTTCTGTCAATGTTAATTCATTCGGCACATCATACTATGGATAGATCAAGATGCAAGATTGATCAGGATAAGGGAACCGAGAGGGTTGGTGCGTCCTAGCTACGTCAGGCGTGAAACACTTACCACCATTTTATTAGTACGTAGATGAACACGATACCTTGGGAAGCCTTTGAATGCCAACACTGCCATTATTTTTGTGAAATTTGCTAAAACAATCTTGTATTTGTAGTCATCACATATATGCTGTGAGGAAAAATATATGCGTGTATTTGTATGCAAACATGCATGTTAATTCAAAGTGTCAACAAATTTCCGGCATTCCTTTAGCTTTTCTGTGAATACGAAGGTATAACAGATATGTCCGCTTCGCCTGCAGTTGTTTTACTGCGATAGCAAATATGTCGACACTCCAGGCACATTCTAGCCTTCGTCGTCGTTGCTACTGACGTCATGCTGTACCGACTAAAGTCCAAAAGCAAGAATAATGAGCGGCCTGCGTGTCGCGTCTTGGTGGTCACGTGAAGAGCTGATGCGAGGGCAAGCGCGCGAGGGCGAGCCGAAAAAGATGGCGGCTCGATGTGCGCCGTATTTCTGCTCGCCCATAGTTGAGGTCACGCAATTGAATCCGCACTGGGGTAGACGATGATATCGTCCGTCTCCATGCCTAGCCCGACCTTGGCTGCCCGCGCGGCCCAGCGCATACGGAGGCCCCGCGGCGTATGTGAGAAGTAATAGGTTGTGGCCGCCCTGGGTGAAGGCCGAGCCGAGATGGCTGATGGTTTCATGCGCACTGTCTTTCCCAACAGCTAGTTTTATAGATCACGCATAATAACTTCTGGACGCGTGGCTCAATTCGAAATTATGAAGCAAGGGACAGCATGAAAAGTTCCCTCTGGACAAGTACGCGCGCTCGCCTCTGCCGCAGCTCACCAAGTCGGCGTTGTGACAGCGAGTGCTTCTGGTCATCCAGTGAGAGCTCTTCATGTTTGTCCGTTCGCGCTCACGCAGAGCTTGTTGATTTAGTAAGTGTACGTTTGCTGCTCTTTATACACCCTGAAAGTTATGAACCTTGCTAGGTGCAACTGTCTAATGGTTCGTTAGCGTTGTCGATTCTTCGGCTCGTCATCAATATGTTCAAGATGCACACTAGATTCAGTTACACGCTAGAGGTTGGGCATTAAAATGCGTAAGTCTGAGTGCCACTTATAAAAAAACATGACTTCCCTCAGTATGCACGTACACTATATGCATTAAACTTTTTTGCCAGAGCTGAAGTTGAAAAAATAAAACATAATTAAAGCATATGCGTAGTGCTCCTGCGTATGCAGCCATGTACATTGTTCTAGTTTTATTTCTCTTTTTATTCGTTTGTTTAACACGGTATGTTTTATTTTATGACATAAACTTGCTATTGCCTTGGTAATGGTGGAACAGATTAAAGCGGGAACGTTATCATCGGAGCTTGCAGAGTTCATTAGCAAGACAAACGATTAAATGACCCTTTTTTTCTGCTGGAGTTTTACCATTCGGCCTAATGGGAGCCTCTTCAATGCAAAACAGAACACTGCAACGCAGAGCTCCATTTTCAGGATCTTTTTTTTATCGCTTTATAAATCAGATTGAATCTGTGTCGGCTGAAACGAATCAATTTTCTTGAACAGTTCTGCTGGCCACATAAAAAAATCTTAAAAAGAACGATTTCAGAAATAATTAAAGCAGGTCGTCCACATTCATGCACTAGATGCGCTACTTGACGTTTTAGAAAAGTTTGGGTTGCAATCCTTTATATTTGATGCGGATATGCCCGGGGCTTGCGGTTGCATAATTATCAGAAGTCCTTTCAACGTCTTGGGCTCCTTTATATTTGTAAGGCCTCTTAAGAAATACTTTGGGCGCGCTTTAATAAACTGCAAGAATATTTTTCCATCTGCACGGTTTTGCCCGAGCGAAGCTTCATTACAGTAACGCTAGTGTTTTTCTCACAAAACGGCTCAAAAAGAATGTTTCCCAAAATTTTAGCGGCATTTGCGAACGTATAAGCTTTTGCGGAACCTACTTCCTTAAAACTGCCTGCTCTTGCTGGTTCTTCCAGTTCAACTTATGAAAGGACGTAGCGAGAATGAGCAAGACGGGGATGTAGCTCTCAGTTAACATGGCATCAGGAACAAGAGGCTAGAATTTGTTAAACGGCACTCAAAAATATATGTGTATCGGCGCAGGAAAACACTGTGAGCACCTATTGAACGGCAGCAAAGCAAAAGGAAAGTATATTATCCGCTTAATGAAAAAGCTTTTTTGGTCAGCGTTGAAACGGGCAAGTTCTTTTTGCGAGCTGCTCACAAATAAAGGTATAAACTATCAGTTCACTTGTGCACTACATCACTTCCGTGTGAGGTTTCAATATACATATACATATTATTGAAAATGTACTTGCATATATGCGGCGAATAGAAGCCTGCAAATAATAAATAGTACTCTATATTAAAATTCAGACAGACTACTGTACAGTCTGCTTGGTTTAGTTCAACTTTTCAGCTTAATTTTTCTTGTATGCATCTTTTCATATTTGCAATGTGGCGTGGCTCATAGTATAATAATGACTCTAGATTGTGCGCTCCGGGAGGAGCATTAGGAGCCTATTTTGTTAAATCGTCTCATTCTATCTAACCTTGGATGGATGGAATATCGATGTCGTGATATGATGCGTTTTGCCAATCTTCTGCAACCGGTAGAAACACGAGCCTTTACAAATTAAGTATGGGCACTAAGGTGAGCTTCTGCCGCGCCTGTGTTTCATTGTGTCATAAAAATTTCACATGCGAAAGGGGAGGGATTAATAAAAACAGAACAACATCATTTGCAAAAAAAGCACACACATCTTGCCAGGCCCACTAATGACAACGTATCGCGCAGAATGGCTTTTTAGGTGAATCTCATTTGAACTTTCATTCAAAAGTGGCTCACCGCTGGCGCACATACGAATCAAACAAGTAATAGTTAAGTAATACCAGGGATATTTTAAATGCGTAAACATTCCTTTGCCTACTCAACGAGTAAACTCGTCCGTCTGTCCGTCGTCGAAGATGAAGCGCAGCAGCAGCTCCGAGCGAATTGACATTCGTGCTGCCTCTCGCTTCAACGCGAACTAAGCGGTGAGAACGAAGCACGCACAAAGCTATCAGCCCTCGGCGCCCTCTGTCCCCATAGCAGACAGATCGCTTTCAAGATAAGGCCCACGCAGCCGCCGCCGGAGTACAGTTGATCACGGTTGATAAGGGTTCGACGCAGATGGATAAGACGCTAAAGGCGCTGAAGGTGTTCAAGAGCAATAGCGGCTAATGATCAGAACGTCACCAGTGCACCTGGCGCTCCCACCTTCAGTAATGTGCTTGCGTCCTGATTTCACCTTGTGCCGCTGTCCGCAGCACTTTGTGCCACGACAGCGCTGTCGTTTGTACTGGCCGGATCGAGCTTCATAACGTTGATAATGACGTTGGACTGCGTGGAGGTGAGCAACAGGCGCGATTATTAAGCATACTTAGACAACTCCCATAGGAGTTTCGGCGTTTCCTCTTATATATATATATATATATATCGAGAGCGACATGTGACGCTTGCGTCTCTTGATAGTCCTATAGCGTTACGCTTTCTGGTACTTGTATTTTTTAATCTTTTGCCGCTTTTCAGCGCCCAGTCACATGTCCATGTTTTGTCCGTAGATCCAATGACTGCCATGTTACCGCATTAGGTTTATGTAAAAATTGAAGTTGCAGCAAGGCACCATGGAGGGATCGAAGGTCTCGCAGCCGGAGTGAAACAAGCTGGCAATGATTCATCATATGCAGTTATCGTTTGGCTGAAAGATGTGTGTGGCCTGTCCGCTGGTAGAGAGGCTAAATGGTGACGAGGAGTCCTGGCTAGATGCCTTATATGGGTCCTGAGTACTTCAATTTCAATGTGGGTCTTGACAAGGTGGTCTATGATCTATGAAATCTATAAATCTATGAAAGCCTATGCCTTCCGCATAGGGATGACCGACACACCAACCTGTGACCACTGCGGCCATGAAGAATCAATTGGCCATATTTTGTGCACCTGCCCGCAGTACAGTCCACAGAGGGCATGCCTTAGCCACGAACTTGACCAACTGGACGACCAACCGCTATCCGAAAAAAGAATTCTACAACATCGAAAGGACCTACCTTCACAGAAGAAGGCCGTGCAAGCGCTTTTGCGCTTCTTGCGATCTACTGGCCTGTGTGAACGACTTTAAATGGAACGCCTTTTGTGTGAGTGTCTCCATGTGTGCCCGTTCCTTTTTTTTTTTTATTCTTTTTTTCATTTTTTTTTTGTTTTCCTCTCTGTCATCTTTCTAACCCCTATCCCCCATCCCCAGTGTAGGGTAGCAAACCGGAGACTCATATCTGGTTAACCTCCCTGCCTCTCCTCTTCATTCTCTCTCTCTCTCTCTCTCTTAAGTTGCAGCAGATCTTATGCCACCCTTCTGCTCACATTTCAGTCGTAGTGTGCATTTGCAAATACACAAGCAGTTACTACGAAGTCATGAAGCACACTGCTTTAGGTTTAAGCTACTGCTGTCTTGAAATAAATAACCCCTCACTTTTTAAACATACTCAGGGGTCATGCAGACTTAACAGGAAAATCCCAATGTAGCAGCGCGCAAGCAGACAACAGTTCTTACGTTATTTTCCCATTCAAATTCTTATTAGTACGTAGTTAAAGTATCTTATCTGTCCAATATTTATTCGTAAATCTTGAAAACTGAAATCTATGACAGAGTAAGAGAACTGTAGTAAAAATCCCTAGATAACTTGCAGGAGTGACAGAAAAAGTTCTGTCGCGTTCGACTGGCAAGACTATAGTTTCTGTATTTTTTTTATTTGATACGTTTTGTTTTAAATACCACCTACATTTAAGTCCTTCTCGCACCCAATGTGGACTTAGCGTATGGTGTGAAATACCCAAGAAGTAACAAGACCGACAATATCTAAAGGCACGTCCAATTTTATTCTATACTCGTCGATTTATGCACTATCTTTCTGCCAGAAAATTCCTGGGTCACAACGCGTGAGGCTATCTGTCATAATATGCAAGCTTGAGAAATGATTACGCAACCGGTGAATGGGTAATAATGAGTGACGTTATGGCAGACTGCCTCTCCTGGTTCCAATGAAACGATTGTGCTAGGACGCTGGTGACGACTCAATATACGCAGCTCAACCATGTGCGTGGAATGTGCTTAAAGTGTCGAACACATATGCGATAAAGTGGATCTTCTGATTTGTTATAGCGCTATAGGCCTTTCAAGGAGAATAAACTGTCTCTTTCAACTAGAAGCTGGTGAATTATTCACTTTTTTTATTGATGAACCACAAAGTGATCTGGATTATAATAACAAAGTAGAAAAGCCTGCGTTGTCACAATTATTACTATTAAAACGCAATTTAGGAGTTAAACTTAATGACTGGCTCAAAGTAAACATAAAAATAATGAGAAACAGTCACTGCGGACACGTCACATGCACCCATGCGATGTCTACCTATCACAACTTTCACAATGTAATAACGAATGAATGCCCCAATTTCGGTGCTCGTGGTTGTTGTCTTTGTTGTTGTTGTTGTTGTTGGTGGTGGTGGTGGTTTTGTTGTTGTTGTTGTTGTTGTTGTTGTTGTTGTTAAAGGCTGGGTTAGCCTAGAACATTTCCCCAGCTATTGCTCCTCCTCAGCGTCTCTTTCCGTGTCACGAATATGTGATTACAAATTCTTCAATCTAGTCTCTCGCATAAATGTGAGTAGCAGCGGTAGGGCTGTGCATAGTCAGCCTTGCTCACTATGCGCCACCCTTCTGGGACAAATAACCGTTCTGCGTGTTTGTGACGAAACCCTTTTCTACTCATGCCGTCGGGAATCGCCTTGTTAACGGAACACAAGCCCTTCAAGGACTAGATGAACTGCTCTGTGTCGCCCCCTTCGCGGCACTCAGTGCAAGACGGAGATCCCGCACGGTCAACCTTAATAAATGCCCCTTCAGGAGTGCAGGCCGAGCCCGATCCTGTTGTTATTTAACATATTGGATTGCCTTTCTTGCCGCAACATAGGACTGTCAAGTTGGTTTTCAAAAGAAACAAAAATGATCTTGCTGCTCGTAGAGCAGCATGGCACAAAATGATTTGGGAAAATGATAGTCACAGACTTCTCTCTTGTGAGCAACAGTAAAAGCTATTGTTTAAAGTTATTTAGAGAGAGTTTTGGTGCCGAATATTAAAACAATGAAAAGTAGCAGCAGGTAAAAGAAAAAAACATAGATAGACGTCCACCGTGCTATGACCGTGGAGTCTATTCGTGCACTTAAATGATTAGGCGGATGATGTCGCGACTCTGATAATAGCCGAAGTCGTTGCGATCGTATTCGATAAAGGGCAGTAGAGTCTGGCTTCGCTGCCATGAGGGAAGGACGCGCAGCTAATCTTTCCCAATTTACCGCATGAACACATTCCGAAATTTATGCCTTCATTCATTTGTTTCTTTTCTTTTGTTTAGTTTTCTTCTTTTGTTATTTCTTTCCCTTCAACGATGTGGTGCACGTGATTTGCTCAATTGTTCAAATGAGTACATGAGCGCAGGAAGCGGTAAAAAGGGGCGTTCCTGCTACAATGTGTCGCTGTCGGCCTTACTTTGACGAAAGTTTTAACAGTTACTGTGGCTTACGTTGTGTGCTTTTTTTTTGTGTGTACGTTTATTGAGGTTGCGATTTCACTGCGGTATGCGATTGTCACAACAGCCGCACTCACCTGGACCGAGCAGGAAATGTGTAATTTTAGACCCCAAAATCTTGCCATAAAGGGAGAGAGAGCAAACATTTAATAATGCGAATCACTGAGAAAGCGTTCTTTCTTCACCCAAGGCGGGTGGCCTCCTCAGTCCAGGTACCCAGTAGCCCTTGCTGCTTCCCTGGCCTGGTTCACCAGCTTGCCAGAATATTTGTCGAAGCTTTTGCTAGCCTAATTTATCTGCCCCATGTGCTGCGCACATCACGCTGCTGAATTACGCCACCATGAACGAACGAACGCCTTCTATCAATAGTGTTTCTTAGCCCGGAAATATTGAACCTGTCATTTATAATGGTTAGTATGGATATGGCAAAATATCTGTTCATATATACGTATACCCTGTTAACTTCATGGCGCAGTGCCTCAGTCTCTATGGCGTTTGGGTACGAAACGAAGGAGCGGGTTTCCTTTCAGGCTGGAGGCCGCATTCGAATGGGCGTGCTATGCAAAAGTGCTCACGTACAGAACTTTCAGCGTACGGTAAAGCTCCTGATAGTCTTAAGTAATCCGGAGGCCCCGCTGTGGACATCCGTGATTTACTTCGGGACGGTAAATAAAACGTCAACGTCTCTAAGGCTTGCCCCACGGTTGCTGTTCTGTGCAAATGTTGTTTGTAAATTATGGAAGTAGGAGCTCATGATCTTATTGCAGTATTGCACTTTCACAATCAAAATAAGTCCGGAGTTCAAGTACATGCTCCAAATGTACGCAAATGGTTCTTTTAAGGGTTCATCTCTCTCTTTATTTTCCTACAACTAGCGATTTCTACCACGAACATTTGGAATATTTCTTTGCCCTAATTAAGAAATTTCATTTAGTCAATAGGAGGTTAACGTTCTCGGAAGTGTGGCAAGACGTCGCAAATGTATGAAAGACGAAGACAAAAGTGCGGTTGATGAAGTGGCAAGAAGCGCGCACACATGCACACACACGCACACACACACGCACACACGCACACACTCACGCGCACACACACACACACACACACGCACACGCACGCACGCACACATGCACGCACGCACGCACGCGTGTCTGTGCGCTTATTGTATGCCGGTATCCAGTTATCTCTTCTTTAGTTGTTGTGATGTATGTACTTTGAAGTTATTATCTGTGGGTCCAACAGCGCTGCACCTTCTGAATGGATGATAGGTCAAAACAACCAGCTCACTCCGACTACAGTACACATATGTGCGTTACCCCATACATAACTGTACAGGACCGCTTATCACAAATGATGACCTAACTTTGTGTCCCTTAAAATCGCGTGGAAATTGAGCATAAGGGGATATCACTCTTCCGCGAAATTGTTGTCACGAGGATGCTACTCTTTAAATCTTCGCATAATTGGCATAGCGGTACCTGAGGTTATCACCTCATGAGTACCCGCTACCTGCTGACAGCCGCAGTGAACCAGTAAAAGCAATTGCTAGTGGCACACCCATATAAGCTAACATAAAAAAGGTGTGTTGTTTTCTGGTATTCCTATTATTACGTTATCAGGAAATCACAAAAACATGCCTGTTCTCACCCCTACCTTATACTATGGACGCGCAATTTCCTCACCCGAAAAGGGCGAGGCCACTAGGAGTTAGCGACATGGCCATTGATCAAAGTCGTTGTCTTCGCCTCGCGGGCCCCTGGGTAACAGTGGCTCCTTTACTGGGGAGACTACGCCCATTTCCGTCAAATGCGCGAATAGAGAACAAGCTTCCCTTTCTTGATCTGTAGGTGCATTCTTTGAGTCTGCCAGTCACGCCGCTCCGACTCATTCTGCGACATTCGGATACGATGATTACATGAACTAAGAGATACGATGATTACGTCAACTAAAAGATCCTCGTTAGCCTCGGCGAGGTCCTTTCGTTGCGATCATTGACTCTTACATGGATACAGCGAGCTCGGAAAAAGCGCAGCTTGTCTTTTTTTGTGTATTTTTTTCACTGTTTACAGCTATTATCAAGGGTTTCTTCTGCCCTTATATAGCGTCGAGCGCGTTATTCTGAGACTTGTATCGAGAATTCATTGAAGCATGTGAAGTCTGAGGAAACAAAATGAAATGATAGGTAATTCTTTGAACACAACTTATTAACATAGTCGTTTTTGGTACAATTTGTAAATTTTGCAAAAAATTATAAAAAAACAACTAAATTAAGCGATGTGCTTGCTGTCGAGACTAGTGTGCTTTAATTTAAAGCACGTATCGCAAACTTCTAAACGAAAAAATACTGATGAGTATTACACCCGTTTTATGATATTTGATATATTTGCAAATACCAGGTGAAACTTGCTTGAAAGAGAGCCCATTGTACTGGAAATTCGAACTGCATTTATATGAATTCATTTTATACTGTAAGTGAGCGGTGTACCCGCGCCTGCCATTGTGCTACGCTTGACATTTGAGGAAATTACACCTCTACCGCCGCTGAGCTAGGAGGTGTTGCTTCAACAAGTGAAAGTAAAGCAGACTGAAATGTCAGCTTCGGCATCCGGCGGCATCTCGGGGAACCAAGGGTGCGATATGCCTACGTCTCACGTTTCCATTTTCGACGCTGTCTTGCCGGACGTTGAGGTAGTGCATGTACGTTCTTTCAACAAACTGAAGCAATTTTTTTTCGGTCATTGAGACGGTGAAGCAACAGGAAAGATAATAGCACATATTTGTGTAAACGGCGTACACCTGGTCACCAAAATGTACCGAACGCGGAAGCTCAGAAAACATTTATTTCCCGAGCTGCCTGAAGCAGTAGCCAGTAAAACTGTATACGACAATGTTGTTAGCATATTCTAGTCGAGGACCGAGAGAAGAGAGAAGAGAGAAAGCAAGGACAGGAAAGGCAGGGAGGTCAAACAGAAGAGCATCCGGTTTGCTACCCTACACAGGGGAAGGGGAAAAGGGGAATAGAAAGAGGGAAAAGGGGAGAGAGTGAGCACTGAGTGCGTGTGGGCGGGACACTATGCGCAGGGCCGAAATTATTATTTGAGATATGAGATGTCCAGCTTTTTTTCAGATTTCGTCGTCCGTAATATGTTCTGGTCGGGTGTACATAAAATCAAAGAAATATATATTAAACGCAATAATATCAGCTTTGCATAACACCGAGTGCATGTTAAGAAATCATGTCAGGGAAAGTGGGCGAATAAGTTAAAGAACTGTAAAACTCCTAGGACAATCGGTGGGACGCCAAAGAAGAATATCTTGTAAGAATTGATCATTGGTTTTTCCTGGTATACTCATATGCACGGTGATCCTTTTAGGCCTTACTGAATTTTTAAATACAGCCTATTGTAGATAACAGTCCTTGAGCTGGATTATTCACAGAGTCATACATTACTTGCACAAGAAATCAAAACATATTCAATTGATTATTAAATCATAAGTAATTATCTCCTGAAGTAATTACTTTACAGGCGTATACGCTTGAAATGAATTTCCAGAACGATGCCAGTTTCGAGATGTGTGCCATCAAATTCGCCGTAAGAATGCACTGTTGTTCCACTTAGTTCTTTACCAAAACGCTCTTTTATGCATTGAAGTTCCAAGTAACTATCACCCATGCATTTAGTGCCACACTTTGAGAAATAACATCTCTAAACTGCTGTCATCATGGAAATTCATTTCGAACAGATAAGTATTGCTAGCACACCAGCTACAATTCGTAAGTTGAAACATTTGTTTCCATTTCTCGTGCTAGTAACGTCCGCCTCTTGAAATAATACAACTCAATGAGAAGAATTATGGCATCGGTCGCAGTTTACATTTAAAGATTGCACAGATCTTACAAATGATCACCCCATATACCAGAACCAGCGTAGCTGTTTTTACTATGAGCTATCCCACCTTTCGTGAAAGAAATGCCTACGTATAATTCTTCAATAACCTCCAGATGAATTTAGGCAGTAAATGACTGGCGTGGAGCGTATAAGCAATACATTTTTAGAGCATGTGGTTCCTTACCTACGTCTACCTACGTATCTGAGCGAGCGCGTCGTCCATCATCCCTCGCACTTGTACTTCGGTATTACTCATTGAATTCATGAATTACTAATGCATAAGGAAATTAAATGCTGTTGATAGCCTCTTTCTCACCGCGGTCACCAGTTAAACACGTGTTCTGGAACTGCACTGTCTGAGTTTCTGGACATTTTTTATAAAATTATTTTATATTTCATCGCTCTTGCAGCTTTTACGAAACTAAGGGAAATATCTCTTACGACTCGGAATTCCATTCCATCCTCTAGCTATTTGTCGCGGAGCCTTCGAAGGATTAAAGTAGTATAACTTGCTTCAACTCACGAAACTGTCTTAGAGGCCAAGACTAGCTCATGGCTTGCAACGACTATTCTTTCGACTATGTTACGTGTTCACTAGGAAATAAGTAAATGAAACATAAAACGCGAAAACGAATGTAATGAGATAGTCTCGCGTCTCGCACCCGATTACAGCCCATATACGAGTATACCAAGTACCTTTTTAGCCAGTGTAGCGGCACAAAGCGAAAGAAATAAAAATAAAATTTCGTGTTGCTAAACACTAACTTCGAGAAATTACTTAGAGCGCAAGACACTAAAAAGCAAAAGCGCGAGCCATCATGACGCTGCAGTAGATATCCGAACGCATGGGTTGAGCAATAGGATTGCTGCGACATTCTCGTCCAGCAAGTACGTCGAGCAGCCATGGTCAGTGGAGTCCTGGAATGAGGACACCACGCACTCGACCTGAAGAGCAACGACCTCGGTGGTCTAAATAAATGTTTCCTCTCGCTCCACCTTGGTGGGGAAAATGCCCCCAATGAGCAAGTCCTTATGGCACAAAGTGTTGAATATGAATTACGTCCTCATTTAGGAATAATTTTTGGGCTTTGAATGAACTGTTTAAAAGTTCATCTATTGAAAGCGGCTTATGTTTTGTCCTCTTTTACTCCTTTTTAACATGCCCATGTTTCCATGCTCGGCTAATGCACAGAAAATTTACCAAAAAAAAGGGCTAAGCGAAAAGTACGTGACGATGTCGTGAAGCAAGAAGTGTCAAATCTGAATATATGAGGGACTTTCGTAAAGTTCTGCTAAGACTTGAGTCCCGACTAGAATACCATTGACTTGATTTTCAAGTGCTCTCCATTAGGATCACATCTATTTTTACGGCTGCCGTGAGGCTGAGCGGGAGCGCTTTTCTAGCGGTTCTGACTATTGCATGTTCGTCCAAAATAAAGTGCCACGCGCTGCAATGACTACATTTACCATGGTGCATATGACCGCAGTGTAAACAGAAGCAACAAACAATGACAGCAGGGACAGGCCATGAAGTTTCGCACAAAATGTACTAGAGGGAATTCTGGCGCTAGTGTATAAGGAAGTCGCAAATATGGTGATTTAGCGAACAAGGTAACGAAGCATGGGAAGTGTATAAGTTTGCCTAACGTACGTCCTTGTCGCTTCATACGGCTTCTTGACTCTGCAAGTTGATCATTTAAACTATATAGAGGGTTATACGTGCAAGAATTCGCAACGATAACACATGTAAGCAGAACCTAATCGTCTTGCTGTGTCTAAAAACTAATGCTGCTTGACAATTTTGAAAGGTATAGGGCAATATAAATCTTACAAGGACGTCTGAAGCCGCAAGCACGAATATTAGACAAATTCACGTATTAACGATAATTTCTGTTGCAATAGAACAACAACAGAGTCAGATTTTTCTTTAGTAATTTTTCTCAGAAACACTGATATAGACAACTGATTTTAGCATTGTTAACGCAACTCACGTGTATAGTCACGGATGATCATAGAGATTCACGAAGAGAAGCGATAGTCCGTATGCTCAAAGTACGCTACATCTAATAAGAGGCAGGGCTCTGCCGAGTAGCGTACCATGATGTCCTTCGAATATTGTGACTACTTGGCAGCATAAAGAATAGTACCTACCTTCGCAAAAAAGGCCCAATAGTTTATGGTCTTTTTTTAATATCAATATGGTGGAGACATTGACCATTGGAAAGTTGATAACTATACTGGAGAAGCCGTAATATTCACAGATTGTGCCTACTGTGTGGATGTCAATGTCCTGGCCTTAGGCCCCCGGGCTTTAGAATTTTTTAGGTAATTTCTCACAGTCACGTCTGAAAAGTCATTAATGAAAGAAACAATTTCGTGACACAAACTCCAGTTGAAGTCCACAGCTGTATACAGCTTCCGGGTTCAAGAAAGAAATTACGTGCCCTGCTTCATTGTGACGTTCTTATCTCCTACTAGCACATGTTTCTCGGATTCTTCAAGATGGTTCGATTTGAACAGTGCCTGTGAAAAAGAAAATGTTGTGAAAAGTTGTGTTGATATAGGAAACACAATGGAGCAAATATGAAAAATTACAACGCTTACAAAACATCTGAATAGTCGAGAGAAAAAGATAAGCCCCAGAATGAAGCTGCACAGCGGCCAAGGAAAGGATCGCTCTCTAAACAGAGTTTCCGGCGCTAATTGAAGGCTGCTAATTATACATTAAAACACTGTGCCTTTTTTTAGCTCTCTCCTTTGGAACATGGTTGACCGTGTGCTAAAGCAGCAAAATTAAGCTCACGCGACTCAAACGCACTAAGCACAAAACACGAGGGGGAGATAAGGCAGGAAGGAGGATTAATGTAAGAAATTAAAACATTGTCAGTTGCGTACCTTGGGGCGAAAAAAGAAAAGGACGAGGCACGTTAACGAGATATTGGTACGAACGAACTGCGTGAGGGCGGCCGCCTTCGTAGAGAGATGCGCGGATCACACGCTCGCAGGGGCGAGTCCCCAGAGGAGAGGTGCGGGAGATTAATATTGGGCAGCGCATCGGCTCAAAAGGAAAGGAAGTAGTATGGGCAAAAACAAGGGCACACAAAAAAAGAACATTTGTTACAGCGCCGAAGTGGAACCACCTCCTGACGAGCTGCGATCACGACAGCCAGCTAGACACAACGGGAGGTGAGGGGAAAGGGAGTCAACAGACAAAAAAATCCCTGTAGCCTAAGAAAAAAAAACAGAAATGGGCAAAACAAGATGTGAGAAAAGGATGATCGGTTCCCGAAGAGGGAGAGAGGGTTACCGCACGCCTGCAGGCGCGCTATATTGCAAATAGTGAAGAGTTCGACGACGAAGGAAAGGCTTTGAGCAGGAAAAGAGATTTTGGGAGCCCGGCGTGAGAATATTGGGATACGTTAAGAGGGACGTCAAAAAAAAGCCGGTAAAATATAGTTAGAGCCCAGAGGCTACACGAGGGCCCCATGAACATCGATCAAACAGCCCCGTTGCCTTACTACGCAACTCTGCCGCTCCTCCGCCTGATAAGAACTGCCGGAAATCACGGCGGAGAGCACTATACGCTACCCGCTATAGTCAAAGCACAAAGAGCAAATGCGGAAGGGAGCGTCCTGAAGAAGTTGCTTTGTGGGGCTCACGGCGTGGCGCCATGAGCTTGACTCTTTCGCTGCGTGTATGCCGTATACGCGCGTGATATTTTCGAAGTGTGTTTGTGTACCGTCTCGCCATATGCGCGACACGTGTTTTTCGCTTTCGCACCACCGTGGAGCCGGAAGCGGCCAGCTTATCGCTACGAATGTAAGCAGGTTATTAAACACGACGTGCAACTTTGAACCCGTGGAGAAATGCGACGCTGGGGTCGTAATTTATCATTGTGGCCATTTTATTTCGTTCCTCACAGTGTCATCCGTTTGCTTATTAGTTCACACGATACGGTTTTTTTATCTCTTTTCCTTTTTTTCTTCTTTTTTACACGTCGACTAGAATGCGTTAGGTGCCTCTGCGCCTCGTGTGGTCTTTGCCGCATATTGCTGTAAATGGTTCATCGGCGCGAGCTATATGTTTGACATGCGCCGGGAGCAAGACTAATGCAAGAAATATTGCCTCGAAGCACCAGTAAAAACACATAGTACCGCTGCGTGGCCTTATCAGCAAACGCCGAAGCGCGTTGCAACGATCGATTTGCGTCCCGCTAATGCGCCCCGATTGTTATTTGCTGGCGCAGCAGTAAGAATAAGCGTAAAGTCAAGATAAACTCGTTTACTGCTCAGGCGCTCCGCTTGCCAGCGTTAGCTTCCGCAGGAGAGCAGGTACGGCGATAATGGTGTTTCTCTTGATAGTTTTCGCAAAGCAAATGCATAGGGCTAGCATAAAAAAAAAAAGATGCGCCTCGCTGTCCAACGCATGCTACGCCCACAGGGAGCTTTCGTTTTCGAGAAAATTCGCACATTGCACGTGCTTAATGAAGATTAGTTTGCCGATAAAGGCAAAAATAATGATAAGAAGGCTGGCAACGGACTCGTCCACGTGTACAATGATAGACGGCTGGTGTTGGTGGACTTGCGTTTAGTCGCTGCAATGCGGCGTTTTATAGGAAGAGCAGGTGTCACTAGTCATGTGCGTTGTAATTGCACATTTTATCCGGGTAAGTAACCGACTGCTTAGAATCAGCGTCTTTCGTGGAGCGGCGGAAGATGGGGGGGGGGGGGGGGCGAATGAAAGACGATACTTTATTGTACTTATTGTACTTGATACTTTGAATGCAGGCGAAGTTGAGAACAGCTGTCTTAGTGGTACCAACGGTGCAGCCAGAAATGTTTCTTGAGGACTTGCACGTGACCGAGAGAGGCGAATGGGGAGAGCTTTCTTGTGTTGTCATAGGTCATTTTAAGCCAGGTTACCTGGTACAAGGACATTCTGGGGGAGAGAGACAAGTGCCCGGTGTCGCTGCCCCCTCCCCCTGGCTAGGCCCCTAAATGGTACGTTTCCCCTACTAGTTTTCTAAAATGTTTTTGTAAGCTCAATGCGTTGAAATCAGAAATCTTGAGATCCCTGTACAAAGCCACTTCCCTGCCTTGCTTGGTCTGACAGACATGTACAGTAGCTTTCTGCAGTACTATAACTTGATCCTTGTTTCCTATTTTCTTACCTGGCGCAGTGAAAGTATTTGTATTCGTTTTCTCGCAGTAACGCAGGCTAGGGAAAAGAAATCTTACATGCAGATGAAAGAAAGTGTTGTATATTAGGAATGAGAACGAGAAGCATTCAGCTAGGTTATGGCATGAACAAAGAGAAAATCAAGGGAGGGAACCCGCCATGAGAGTATGTTTACCGAACAGCTAGTTTTCTACAGCGAAGCTGTTTATGTTTATGGTTCCCTGCATTTCTCGTGCGCGTCAACAAATCTGTATGAGCAAAAACTAAGATCGTCAGGAATGGCTCGTGCAACTGCCCGCGCGTTCGTCCTCGTCTTCTACCACAGCTGGCTCCGTTGCCGTTCATCATGCCAGCGTTCTCAAGCTGCCCCTCCCTCCGCGAAGGCGCTGACGCCTCTGGCCCACTGCCAGTCGGTCCGGTGATTTCGGTCTGAAATTTATTGCCTCAATATATCGTGAAATGAGAACATGCATCTAAATAACGAGTGTATAAGATTAATGAACGCGGATCTATAAAAATAAGCGGGTGTGCGTAAGTTTCGTCACGATGACTACCGATCAAATCAATAAATGTGTTCGTAGCTTTGTTTAAAAATCCTTGTCACCCCTTTGTCGTGTGCAACACAGCTTCGCTGACCATACACCTTCGCAGAGTGGAGTGGCTCGGGATATTTTCATTATTTTACCCTTATTTGCAGATTATAAAGCGTATAAGCAGGCAATGGAAAATTAGAAATTGAAATTGACTTCGTTAGGTAATTTTAAGGAAAACGCGAAGAATAAACGCAAAACGCCATGAGTTACAAACGGTGGCACCTGATGCATACACAGATGAAGTCGTGCTTGTTAAGTGTCGCGTTCTATAGCATGAAATGAACGCTATAATGGTTACCGCATTCGTTCTCGTAGAAATTGTGCCTTACATTCTCAAGAGCAAGAACAACAGGTGTTAGCCTTCCATATAAAAGCGGCCATAATATTTCCATGCAGATTACAAACATATACCAGGTGTTTCAGAGAACACTTTCAAAATATTTTAAAGGTTGCCAGTGGCAGATACCACAACTCTAGTTCATGAGCTGGTCTACTAGAAGAGGCGGATATTACTGGCACAAGAAGATAAAAATGTATAATCGACTATCTAACAAAAAAACCAAATTAGCTTTTTTAAATAATTACCTTATGGCCTCTATTGCAATTTACAAATATTTGCCGTGAAGTTCACAAGGCGGATCGATTTGGAACGAATTCTCAGGATGACACTCATTTCGAAATATAATAAAGACTGAATAGTTTTAAACAACGTAAAAAAACACTACAGAATAATTTATTATTCATACTATTTCCGCCTCCCCTTTGCCGCTCTGGTTTCTCTTGTGCAGCCACCCACGATTTGTTTTAGAGGTGTTGCAAGATGCCGCTTTCCCAGTGAACTAAAATAGCCTCGTAAAATTCATGCACAGAAACGTTATCTGCTGAAGCTTGGCAGCATAAAAAACGTATTTGCTGTCTGCAAATTGCTGTCATTACTGTATACCTGAAACGATACTGCAAGATTTTATCAGTTGTAAAAACGCGTTGAATTGTTTTCCTTGCTGTGTACCTGAAACAATAGCGCATTACTTTATCACTTTTATATATGCGATTTCATTTTGAAACGTGCTACAAGTAATTCAAAGGGAAATTTTTCTGCTAATACTTTTAGAGTTCAATAATTGACTGCTCCGGATGAAGATGATGTGATCTTTGCTAAGTTCTCTTTTACACAGTTTGTAGAGGGCACGATTGTCAAGGCTCACTGCCGGGCCGATTGTTTCTTTGAAGGTACAATTTTGTTTTTGAAAGCACCGCTAACCTGAAGAAGATGTTGGCCCAAGCATTGTTTTGAATGGAGTGGTACCATTTCTTGATGATTTGCGTCTTTGCGTTCCTATGGGCAGATATACCTACTTTCTTGATTTACTGCTTTCCCAACACATCGTGTTTTCCTCGTGCTTTGAAAGCCATTAAAATTTGATCTATTGTCGTTTGACAATGTAATGCTAAGATACGATGTTACACTCACTCAAAACATACATATATAAAATGGAAGTACAATGCAGTATGCTCAGCTTCACTACAGAAATTTCCTCTGCAGATAACTGTTTTTGCTCCAAGCTCTCCCGGGGAAAGTAGAAAGGCTTTGCCGCTTTTGGCTTAAGAGTTCATGAATGATGCAGAAATGCCTCGTCATTGCCGCAAAAATATTCAGTTTTCGTGGCAATGTGGGGCAATAATTAGTACTTAGCTCATGGATCTGTCGTACACTAGCTTAAAATTGACTTTCTCGAGCCGAGCTTTCTCGGTTTTCAAGGTTTTTGCAAAAATGTAGACTTCCAGGTCTTAATTCGCGAGCTCCAAACAAATCAGCAAGATTCCCTAAATCCCAACTGTGCAATACTTCTAAAGTTATGTTGCCGTCGGACGTCACTGCAATAAAAGTGGGCAGATGAAATTCTATCTGGTACTCTGGCCACAAGAGCACGTCAGGAGCGTGGGCGGAAAAAAGATGCCGGAAATGGAAATCAGGCTCTCTGAATGTAGACAGCGCACAAGCCTCGCCAGCAGCATCAGTTTGTTTGCAAGCTGCGTGACTCTTCTGAGAAGGCTGCATGAGCTCTCATCGTAGACGCTACGCTCCATAGGGCGAAGCACTCAAGCCGCTCTGCTTTTTCCGTCCGAGTTCCTCGGACGGAATCCTCTTTCCGTTCGCTGGTCCAGTGTACACTGCGTGCTTACGGGCACTCAGGACAGCGAAATCTGCAGCGGTAAGTGCCATGGTCATCGTGGACAGGAATTACAAATTTTTTTGAAATTGCGCAATAAAATGGCAGAAAAATAATTGTGAGATTGTGGTACAGCGTTTATATTGAGCTATAGAAAGTGCCAGTGTGCGCTCAAGGGGAATTTCTTGGACTTGATGAAAATGTTATAAAAGAACCTATAATATATAAAAAAAGCATGTGATATATAAGAAACCACATTGGACATATCCATGACCATCAATGAGTCAATTTCTGCGCCTAATTTTACAAAATAAAGAAAAAAAAAATTATTCCATACTGTAGAGTGACTGTCACTATGACCGCTCCATCTGTAGTGCGATTCTTACCTAGAATGCTCTTTTTTTGATTGGCGGTGAACATCAATTGAGGTACCGAAGTTATCGTAGCGCTGTCAATAAATAACATAAAAACGTTCTTGCAAGAAAAAATTAAAAAAAACATAAGTAGCCTGCTACCCTCTTGGTTGATTGCTCTGAATGACACTAACATTACTTGGCATAAGTGGTCATTTGGACAAAATTTGGTTTGCATGGCCCAGAGTACCATCTAGCTCATCCCTTAAAATTCTATAGTGATTGACGTGCGTTCCTTGATATATTCATACTCTCTGGCTGAAAAATTCGGAATAAAATATTAATTGGGCATTCCGAAGGATGACTTACTTTTGGTAAACAAAAGGGGCTCACTTTGCGTAGCATATGTACATATTATATTCTTCCACTGCAAGGCAGCAAAAGGTCATGCATGAGAAGTGTAAACCAACGTGCCTGCTGCACAAATAGGATGTACAAGACAAATGGCTAAAGCTACAGAGGTATCTCTGAAAGATCCTGATAGAACTATTCCATTCCAGATATGATAGCGATGCACAATAACCAGGGGCTTCCGCATGACATATTTAATGGACAAATTTCCGGTGATTCCCCTAAAACCATCTGTGATTGTATTCAATACGAGAAGATAGCGGCGTAGAAAAATAAACCAAAAACATCAGTGGTGCTCAAAGCAATGAAGTGGTCTGTGCCCCGAATAAACACTTCTTAGATTCTCAATACCTCACTGCCTCAGCTAATAGAGCGCAACGATAAAATACGCAGAACGTGAAAGGCATGCGTCTAGGATACAATAAAACTAAAAAAATAAGTGCGGCATGGTGGATGACATTCCTTCCTCACACTGGATCAGGAAAGGCCTTTCGTGCCTCTCCGCGCTCCCTATCCACTTATCCCGTCTGACTTTCATATTCCTCTTTTTTGTGTCTGTGTGCGCGTTCCTGCGCTTACTATTGCACGAGCGAAATCCTTAGTGCTCCGATCACGTTCCCTGCGAGCTTGGCCATTTCTGGTGCTTCAGACCTACTGCCTCTGAGCGAGCGGCCGTGGATGCGGAGATGATTCGGGACGCCACATCAAGTCACGTGCCCCTGGACTTTCTTCTGTCTGCCGGAGTCATCCCTGGCGATAGTCTGCAGCCTCCGTTCTGCCATTACCCGCACAATCTTCTCCACCGTAGGCAAAATGAAAAAGAAAAAGCAGCATGAAAGAGTGTCGTCAAACTTGTTTGCGTTCGTTGACAAAACAGATCGTTACTCAGATGTGGGTTTGATTTTAACAATAAACGGAACGACATAAAAAAAGGACACTTGTTACGACCTTTGCCGAATCGCTGCCCAAAGACGAAAAAATAAATAAATAACTCCAGCACGCGGTGCGCACCTTTCAAATATTTCCGTGCACTACTTCAAGGAAAGTCGTTCTTAATTCCTGTTCTCCTTCGCACGACTGCCGGCATTCGAACTCGTCACCTTGTGCCCAGCAGCACAACGTCATAGTGCTTTCGTCACCGATACAGCTACGGTCTCTATGCCTTGTGTCCTTCAGCCTGTGTGCTTGCATTCCTTCCGCGTTGCAACCAAAATGGATGCCGACCAAATTGCCCAGACGTCCTGCTTGCTACATTTCCTCCCTTCGCACCCTTCCGCGCACCGTGGGTGCTCCCGCTTTGAGCACGCCGTATGTAAGGCAAGTTACAAAGCTGAGCAAACTATAGGGCCACCCGGAGGACGGAACGGCACCGCACTGCTTCCAAACGGCGCCGTGTTCCCGGACCGCGGACACAGTCGAGGCCCGCGTGCGCCGGAACCGTGCCGCGACAGCGCAGAGATAATCGTAGCTCGTTTCGGCGATGAACGCCTGGCCAAAGCACGTAAACGACGAGGCCCGAGCAGAATCTGCCGCCTCGGAAAGGCATGCAAGCTAAATACGCGCGTGCTTGGCGTGACTTTGTCTTCGGACTCGCTGCGCGTGCCGCGCGCCTGCTGTCCTGAGGGCTGGCTTGTGAGGGGAATGCAAGCGGGCGCCAGGCACGGCACGTTGTTACACGGACAGAAGCTGCACGCACTTGACTCTGTGATGGTGCCCGAGGCGCGAAGCCGTTTCTCCGGGTGCTTAAACACGACATGCGAAAAGACGAATGACAGTGGCGTACAGAAGCTGTGTTTGCGGGAAAATTACGCGGAGTGCTAGAAAGATCTGCCGCTTGAATATAAATGGTGTCACTAGCGAACGGGACTTGTGAGAAAGCGTGGAACTTTCTTGCGAGGTGTAGCTCGAACGAATCGCTGAATATGAGGTTATCAGGATTGCGGGCTATTGTTGGTGAATTTGTCACGTCACCGTGAAGGATGAAGCTGTTCGCGTTCGGTACAAAATGGAAAGTTCGCTTTGAAGGTAAGGAAAAGTAAGGAGAAATTAGGATAGCGTTAGACCCTAATTTTTACGACGTCCCAAACAGATTTCATGTGACATACATGACCACAGACTAAACATACCAGCTATGTTGTGAACGTGATGTGCTATAGGAAAGGCATAGCGTGATCCAGGAACGCAAGTAATCTCTCTTGTAGACCGATGTTAGGAAGCTTAAAGAAATTTAGCTTGAAACAGAGAGATGCTAAATGCGAATACCATTCACAGATACTGAAGGAGAGAGAGAGAGAAGCTTTTATTTAGCCCGATAGTTATGTAGGGCCGGGGTACATTGCCCTACTAGATGGCCAGCAGGTCAAGCCTATGGCCGCCTCATAGGCGCGCTTGAGGATCCGGTCTACGGTGCCCGGGTCCGAGCTGCGCTGCAAGTTATCCCAGTCATCTGGAAGCAGGATTTCCCCTAATTCTGGAGGAGGGGGATCTTCCTTGCATCCCCAGAGTATACGGTTGAGGGTAGCTCTCTCATCGCACAGTATACAATCAGGAGAAAATTGTGATGAAAACATATGGGAGAGAACTACCGGGTTAGGGAAGGAGTTTGTTTGCCGTCTCCTCCAGGTGATTTCCTGCTCTTTATTGAGCGTACTATGGGGGGGGGGGAGGGGGGGAAGCGGAAACCTCTTTCGTTCAAGGCGGAAATAGTGCGTTAGATCGTGAAATGAAATTAGGCTAAGCACGGCTGTCCCCAGAGCGGAGGTGCCCATCGCCAGGCCGACTAAACCTCGGGCTGTTTGATGAGCCGTCTCGTTTCCGGGGTTGCCAGAATGCGCTGCTACCCAAATGAATTCAGTATCCCTATCTTGGGAAGTGATCTTACCAAGAATCTTAAGATTGGATTCAGCAATTCTGCCACGTGCAAGATTGTGTATGGTCGTCTTGGAGTCACTGAAGATAATTTCTGCCTGTGAATTTGTATTAGCAAAAGTGATGGCCGCCTCCTCAGCCATTGTGGATGTGCGTACACGGATGGTTGCGGAAAGGACTGTGGCATGTGTACCCATAATCCCTGCCGCTGCGAATGCTCTATTCGGATCTCTATATTAAGCCGCATCGACGCAGATGACAAGCGGAGCCCTGGACTGAGGGCCCGACCCATCGGCAGCCAAGAACTTCCGACCACTCGGAGTCTGTTCGCAGCAATTTCACTGCAAACAAATAAGTTTTCATCACCACCACCACCCGGTTGCAGTTTATATGACTTACGGATTACCAGAGCATTGGCAATCTTCCTACACTCGTGGTGCATGGGATGCATATTTTTGAGAAGCGGTTTAATGATGAGCCTTTTCCTGATTGGTGTGGGTAGGTATCTTGGTTCATCTATTTGTAGCTCTACGGTTTCTTCAAGATTGGCGAGGATACTTCGGCCTGTTTTAGTTTTTGTGAGCCTCGCCATCTGTGTGGTGATGTGGGTGGCGCAGAGTTCGAGTGTGTTATGAATGCCGAGCTGGAGAAATTTTTCTGTAGATGTATAATGGGGTAGCCCTAGTGCCGCTTTGAATGCTTGTCTGATTAGGTACTCAAGTTTCGTCTTTTCTACAGCATAGAGCTGTATGTAGGGCACTCAGTAGGTGAAGCGGCTTAGAACAAAGGCCTGCACTAATCTGCACAGGTCCTTCTCCTTCATGACTTTTCTCCTGTTTGCAATCCGTTTGATTAGACGGATTGTCTGATGGGTGGTGGCAGAAAGCCTGCTCATGGTTTCGGCGTTCTTTCCATTGTTCTGGATGAACAGACCCAATACCCTAAGTGTCTGGACTACTTGTATGGGTTGTCCTCTAACATTAACTGTGATAGGTATGGGGGCTCCGTGTGCCCGCCTACCTCTGACCTTACCTCCAATGAAAAGGAATTCAGACTTAGGCGGCGAGCAGGTGAGTCCTGCTTGTGTTGCATAATTTTCTACTAGATTGGAGCGTTGCCTCGATTTCCCCCTCGTTGCCTTTATTGGTCCAGAGAGGGATATCATCGGCGTAGAAGGTGTGATTGAAATTTGTAATTTCGTGAAGTATACCTGGAAGATGGATGAGCACTAAATTGAAGAAAAATGGTGAAAGAACTGAGCCTTGGGGAGTACCTTGTGTGCCTAACGTTATTGGGGTGGATATTATGTTCCCTACTGTGTTTCATACGCATCCTGAGACATTCGGGGACCTAATTTTACGCCACCTTTGCATTACTATGGCAGTATAACAACGAGAACTCATCAAACGCTGCCTATGGGAATGGATAACATTATATTATTAGCTGAGAGATACTCGGATGGCATCCGCAGTTATAAGAAGGAATAGACGAAGCCCATCGCACAGTGACAAGCTGATCTAGAAACCTCCCTGAAAGCCTAGCATTTAAGGGGAAGTCAATCGAGCGGAAAAGTAACGCCCACGAAGCGGCAGACTCGGAAAGTTGCTTCTTTCCGCATGGATATATTGCTTCGACGTTGCTTATGTGATGGATTGCGCAAAGTATTTTCTTGTCGAAATTCCTTAGAAACAGACTCGTCCTTGCCGCTTCACTTGCTTTGTTTTTATTTAGGGATGTGCTACGGCATCCAGAGACCTACAGGAATATTGTAATGTCGCCAGCGACATACGCCAGACCTTTAATAAGCCCAATCGCTCGAGTTGCTCGCTGATTGCTGAGAGTCCTGTTCTTGTAACATATATTTCGCTGCGCCACTTTTCAGCTCGCGAAAATGACCGATCGTCCAAGTGTACGTCAAAATATCTAAAAAGTACGGCTTAGCATCATAACGTTCAGCTGATGAACATGTTACTAAACAAGACGAGAAGCGCTGTCGGGTAGACGGCATTTATAAACTACATGAAAGTAATGAAAGCGAATACTCTCGGGTGAAGACGTGTTTTACCTGAGCGTTATTTGGTGATGTGACCCAAGGAGACTTGAAGAATTCCAGCCTGAGGCGCGGTCTTTTTCATGTTGATACTACGAGTATTATTCGAAATAGAAGTTGCCTCTGGTGCGTTTGACATTATTTTTTTGGGGGGGGGGGATGCATTTCTATTGGGGCATAATAGAGGAAGCCAGGAAACGTTGCTTATGGCGATGGTATACCAAAATGTATTATTACCGGCAAAATATTGAAATAGGCATCTGTAGCTATATGAAGACAAACCCACTCTACGTTCTGTCGTCTTCGCGACAGGCACTTTGTTTTCTGAAAACAGATCACGCCACCATGATTTCTAGTTTGAACATATATTATGTTGAAATATAATATCCACATGATCTATTTCTCGCGTTTATCACTAAGGATTCATTTCCGGAAAACTCTGCAATGACTTCTCTCAAACGGGCTATGATGCAAAACCCACCGCCAGGTGGTACATCTGCGCAGAAGCTCGCCGTGGAAGAGCCATGGGTTCAGCTTGTAGGAAAATCTATAGCTGTCTTACCGAGCCATGAAACTTTGGGAGGAAACTAAAACAAAAGGCAAATATCCGGCGAAACGAAAAAAGAAAGCGTAAGGTTGACGTGACAGAGGATTGCGAAGGCGTCCAAGTACTGAAAAAGGATACAAAGTACAACAAGTGTTTCCTGCTCTGGCGTTGTCTGCCGCCTAGCTAAGCGGATCGGCCCAAACTCTCCCAAAGAAGACACCGGGCGATAAGGCGTAGCCATACCCGGTAGAGATAGCCCGTCGGCGACAGCGCCCCACGGCGGCGCCTGAAGACGCAAGGGACACGGCTGCGTTGCCGATAAACAACTCCGAAGCTCAACTCCCGTCGAAAGAACGTGTCGCGTACAGCGTGGTGACGAGCTTTCCTCATTTGCATTGCAGAACACGCGGGAGCCTTGCCAACGCGCGCTCCTCGCCTTACTCCCTCTTGCGGCTCTTCGCGTCTGCCGCTCTGTTTATTCAGTGGCTGGAAGAAAAATTGAGCCGTTTCGCACTGCCATCTTACGCTTTGCTTCACCGTCTTGCTTACTTTCCCCACACAGGAAAAGAAGGATATATTCGAAACAATCCCGCCCAACTGTTTTCCTTGCTTGTGGGTGTATCTCCGAATTTGTTGCCTGATGTCCTGAACGTGCGCTCAGTTCTCTTGCCTGGCTATGATTTGCTTCGGTAGTTTAGTGCTGCCAGTCAAGATCTTGAGTTCACCTGCTCAAGTCTTCACGTACTCAATCAAAACTTACATCAGCTCTCGAAAGCTCACTTTCGCTCTTCCCTGAGGAGGATAATCTGTTTGAAGGCATTCCACGCAAAACTCCGTGCTTACTGTCATGCCTATGCTTGCTCAACGAAAGGTCGCTTCACCCGCGGCGGTTGCTTAGTGGTTATTGTGTTGGGCTGCTACGCACGAGGTCGCGGGATCGAATCCCGGCCACGGCGGCCGCATTTCGATGGGGGAGAAATGCGAAAACACCAGTGTACTTATATTTTTGTGCGCCTTAAAGAATCCGAGGTGGTCCAAGCTTACGGAGTCCCTCACTGCGGCGTGCCTCATATTCACCTCGTGGTTTTGGCACGTAAAGCCTCATAATTTAATTTTTGAGAAGCTGCTTCAAAGCTTTGAAACATTCTAATTATAAAGAATGATGGCAAGGGCATTTCGCATTTGTTTGCAGCAAGTGTGCTCTGCAGTCGGCTCGCATCTTCCTCTGCTAGTCGTCCTAGCAAAGCTCTCTCTCCCTTCCCGCCGTGCTTTCTGTTGTTGCTTATACGCTCTAGAATGATGTCTTGCTCAGTTTTCGCATACCCTCAAAATAGCTACAGCAGCTAAGCACTGTTGTTCAGTGCATATTCTGAACGGCTTCTTTAGCGGCAGCTTGCTTCCAAAATGAACCATGCTACACGTACCGCACGTCTTCTAGCATGTTCTTCCGTAAGCTCAATCACCTGCCATGCTGCCGATCCTCCGTACGCGCATTGTCAGTGATATTTGGTCTTATTGCACTGATCTCATCTTAGAGCCAGCAATGAAATGAAATAAGCCTAAAATAGCTACAATATAGGTGCAATATATTTCCAATTATTATCACTATAATAAAGCAGATTGAATTTTTAACCACAGCTCTTCCACCGCACAATGCAAACTTCGCATTTCAGATGCAGAGCATAGCCTTCAATTATGCGGCAGTGAAAAATGTTGCCTATACTACGGTGAAATGCAAATGCCCACTAGTGTTGACTGATATCCGGTTAGGTTTACAGCGCACCTGAGTTAAAAAAACATGACATTCAACGTCCTCCTGTATATAAGTAGAAGCCCTGCGTTGAGACAATCTAGCAATCTCAATTCAACAAACCAAAACTAAAGAAAAACTGCATTAAGCCACAGCCTTCATGTTTTCCTCATGTATATGTAAAGTACATTGCAGCTAGTTTGGGACCAACATCGCTGTGAATACGAATTCTTAGTTTCTTCTCCAAGAGGAGATGTAGCTTTCGTTCCGTGCTTGTAACTTTATTTCTGCCTTCGATGCTCCAAACGTAATTTCCTCTGGGGTATGTAGGTCGATACATTCTAGTCAATAAAAATATAAGGCGCACTAAGTAACAAGACATGCGAACCACTGAACCATGTTAATCTTTTTTTAGATCTTTGTTCTGAGATCACATTCACATTGCGAAGCCCTTGCGGGCGGCTCGCGAGGTATTGCTCACGTTCTACTAATGTCCAACTGCAGGAGTATTTTTCGACTCTGAAAAGCGTGCCTGATTAGTGCCCGCTTTCCAAACAAAACCATGCACTATGTAGAGCTAAACCAGCACGTTGCTTGACGTATCCTCTATTCGCTCGCCGAGATAACTCAACCAGGTTATAGTCTTCACCATAAAACTCTTCCGCTGCTGGTCATAGTACTCGCTGCTGTCTGCAGGGAAATAAGAGAAGCCGTTGTAAATTTCTTTATTCTGAGCCTTATGTTATAAAGAAGGGGCACAAATAATCTTTGTAATTCTATAGCTCCCTTTACGGGTCGCGACGCCTCAGGCTATGTACTAACTGTTGCAGGCATATCAGGTGGCAGGCTGCTGATACACTTTAAACACTTGAAAGTGAAGCTCGATTCTTTTGTAAGCCTTGTTTGCATGCTTTGTAGTGTGTGTCTGTTGCAGTGGGTCTCAGTGGATATCTCTGCGGTGGGTCTCTATTGAATCTCTACTGCGCCTATGCAGAGTACTTTGCGACGGCCTCCTTTTGTAGTCCTCCGGCATTACAGGGCCTCTGAAAGGCGAATATAAACGTCCTGGAGTGCTCACGAGCCAAAGTATTGTGGATGTGTCATGGACTTTCCCAGAAGATATCAACGAAAGGCACGGCGACAGAGGCAATGCAGAAGAATTCGTTAGCATTCATAGGGTACTTCACGCGCTTTCCGGGTGCTATCTAAATACCTACGTTTGTTTGTATCTAACCGTTTTCCCGCCTACCGGGGTCACAGCGTACTCCATGGCAGAATGAACAGCGCATCAAGCTGCCGGGCGGAGAGAACATAGTTCGAAACCAACCGTCGCAAGGACTTGAGTCACTGAGTATGTGGCAATGTGTATACAGTTGTGTGCCGCTGTTCAGCGAATCTCTTTCACGTTGACATGCGGGAGTGGGTAGGTACCGCTGGTCAATACGCCTTTGACGCCGACCTGAAGCACTGAGTCTGTGCTGGTCTCGAACAAGCTAACTTGGGTCACTAGGTATGTGCCAGTAGGTGTGCACTGCTCTTCAGTGAACGTCTTTCACCCGAACTTGGGTAGCTATAGGCATGTGCCACTGCAAATGTGCCGCTCTACAATGACGAAAAGATCCCCAAGTTTATCGGATGACGAGAGTGATGGAACCCACGTAACAAGGGTTTCACAGGAACAACAACCAGATGCTGTAGTAGACTGTGCCAGAAATGCACTTGGTATGTAGCGCTCTTCAATGAACCCCTCACCAACTTGGGTCACTGAGTATGTGCAACTGGGTGTGCAGGAAGCGAGGGAACAATTCTCAGCGTTCGCAGAAATCGGCGCGCCACGCTCAAACTTCTCTGCAGCGCCACTAGATCACACGGCATCTGTAGGAAGAAGTGCGAGAGAGGCGCCCGGTTGCCTAATGGCGTGTTTCTAAGCGTTCACCCGCACGGGTGAGCCGTGCATTTGGGAGGCCACGCGCAGGCTTCGCCGCTGCGGCGCCAGATGGCACTGCATATTCCTAGGGAAGCCCGAAAGAGAAGTCGTACTGCAGTAAACGCCTCATACATAACTAGTTTCGACCTTACGCTTCGAATACGCTTTGCCGCTAAATTGAGCCAATGCTAAAAGCATTAGCGTCGACAGTCACCGTGAAATGGGTTCTGCCGAATTTTGTTTTTCGTTTCATACTATGGAAATGCGATTTACTTCGCACTCATATTCGATACATTTCAAAAGCAGCACATCACTCCTTTACAGCAACTGTAGTATTTATGCAGTACATAACCTGCTCCTCTCTCACTACGGGGGCCCTTCAACACCCATTTTGACAGCATGGAAGTGTTTTCCCTGGACAATCACAAGCACAGTAGGAAGTATAAAGAAAAAAAAGCACAAGCCCTCTTGCCAGCTTTCAAAAACTTTGCGCTTGAGCCCAACTCAAGATGCTCGACGGCTCAGTGACATTTGGTTCTCCTACAATCGGCGTGCGGACTCCATCTTGTCGCGGCTCGAGGTGGCGTTAGGGCAATGAATCCACCAAGCCCATCGATGAATACGTCCGGTAGTAGGAATGAAGGAAAAAGGATTCATTTGACATTAGAGTCATGGCTCCAGTTACGGAAGCCCATTCCATGCAGGAGCAGGTTAAACATCCAAGTTCACCTCAGGACACGCCGGCTCCACTGCACAAAAAGTCTTTGTTTTAATAGCATCGTATTTTCTAGGTGACTCGACTAGGGAAGATGTATCGCGGCCAATCACAATCGTCGAATCAGTTGCGATACCACGCCCATTATATCGCATCGTCCCGCAGCACCCGCACCTCCAATACACCTGCACCTCCGATGGTATGGAATAGGGGACAGGATAGCAACCTAGGAATCCAAGGTCGGCGCTGTTCTTCTGTAGCATTTGATGTTGGACCTTTTCACCGTTAGTTCAGGCTGTCAGGTAGTGGTGGGGTGGGGGCAGGAGTGCCTTTTGTGGACCCGTCAGTAGTTTGGTGTCAAAGCTGCGTTGCTTCTTAGTAGGCGCTGAAGGATGGGTGGCATTGCCTCGTGGCAAACGTCTAATTAACGCCTTTGGCCGTGTTGAGACGTAACAAGCTACTAAAACAATTTCGGAGGCTTAACCATAGGGCGTTTACCGCTGTCAAGGAGCTCACTGTACTGCTTGCTGCTTTTGTGCAGATTTCGTTTCTTTCTTTAGAACAACTCAGTTTGAGTATCTAAAGGTAAAGCAAGACAAGACTATGATGCACCAACTCGCCCATTCAGCAATACTTGGGAAGTTCCGATTTCGAACCAGCAGGTTCGAAATGAGAACCAACAGGTGGTCTTCACTGACTCTCGGGTGGCCCTTTTCTCAAACAGGTGACCACAAGCGAGACATCACATTGTTCGACACATTAGCCATATACGTGCCGAGGACCATGTACTGTGGTACAACAACGTGCTTCAGTGATATCCTAAGAAGCCAACAAACACAGACACCAAGGACAACATATCGGAAATTACTTGTGCTTAATAAATGAAATCATCATCATCATCAGCCTAGTTACGCCCACTGCAGGGCAAAGGCCTCTCCCATACTTCTCCAACTACCCCGGTCATGTACTAATTGTGGCCATGTTGTCCCTGCAAACGTCTTAATGTCATCTGCCCACCTAACTCTCTGCCGCCCCCTGCTACGCTTCCCTTCTCTTGGAATCCAGTCCGTAGCTCTTAGTGACCATCGGTTATCTTCCCTCCTCATTACATGTCCGGCCCATGCCCATTTCTTTTTCTTCATTTCAACTAAGATGTCGTTTACCCGCGTTTGTTGCCTCACCCAATCTGCTCTTTTCTTATCCCTTAACGTTACACCCATCATTCTTCTTTCCATAGCTCGTTGCGTCGTTCTCAATTTCAGCAGAACCCTTTTCGTAAGCCTCCAGGTTTCTGCCCCATATGTGAGTACTGGTAACACACAGCTGTTGTACACTTTCCTTTTGAGGGATAGTGGCAACCTACTGTTCATGATTTGAGAATGCCTGCCAAACGCACCCCAACCCATTCTTATTCTTCTGGTTATTTCAGTCTCATGATCCGGATCCGTGGTCACTACCTGCCCTAAGTAGATGTATTCCCTTACCACTTCCAGTGTTTCGCTACCTATCGTAAACTGCTGTTCTCTTCCGAGACTGTTAAACAGTACTTTAGTTTTCTGCAGATTAATTTTCAGACCCACCCTTCTGCTTTGCCTCTCCAGGTCAGTGAGCATGCATTGCAATTGGTCTCCTGAGTTACTAAGCAAGGCAATATCATCAGCGAATCGCAAGTTGCTAAGGTATTCTCCATCGACTTTTATCCCCAATTCTTCCCACTCCAGGCCTCTGAATACCTCCTGTAAACATGCTGTGAATAGCATTGGAGATATCGTATCTCCCTGTCTGACGCCTTTCTTTATAGGGATTTTGTTGCTTTCTTTGTGGAGGACTACGGTGGCTGTGGAGCCGCTATAGATATCTTCCAGTATTTTTACATATGGCTCATCTACACCCTGATTCCGTAATGCCTCCATGACTGCTGAGGTTTCGACTGAATCAAACGCTTTCTCGTAATCAATGAAAGCTATATATAAGGGTTGGTTATATTCTGCACATTTCTCTATCACTTGATTGATAGTGTGAATATGGTCTATTGTTGAGTAGCCTTTACGGAATCCTGCCTGGTCCTTTGGCTGACAGAAGTCTAAGGTGTTCCTGATTCTATTTGCGATTACCTTAGTAAATACTTTGTAGGCAACGGACAGTAAGCTGATCGGTCTATAATTTTTCAAGTCTTTGGCGTCCCCTTTCTTATGGATTAGGATTATGTTAGCGTTCTTCCAAGATTCCGGTACGCTCGAGGTTATGAGGCATTGCGTATACAGGGTGGCCAGTTTCTCTAGAACAATCTGACCACCATCCTTCAACAAATCTGCTGTTACCTGATCCTCCCCAGCTGCCTTCCCCTTTTGCATAGCTCCTAAGGCTTTCTTTACTTCTTCTGGCGTTACCTGTGGGATTTCGAATTCCTCTAGGCTATTCTCTCTTCCACTATCGTCGTGGGTGCCACTGGTACTGTATAAATCTCTATAGAACTCCTCAGCCACTTGAACTATCTCGTCCATATTAGTAACGATATTGCCGGCTTTGTCTCTTAACGCACACATCTGATTCTTGCCTATTCCTAGTTTCTTCTTCACTGTTTTTAGGCTTCCTCCGTTCCTGAGAGCCTGTTCAATTCTATCCATATTATAGTTCCTGATGTCCGCTGTCTTACGCTTGTTGATTAACTTAGACAGTTCTGCCAGTTCTATTCTAGCTGTAGGATTAGAGGCTTTCATAAATGAAATAAAGGAACGATAAATGAATGGTGCCTCAGTGGTTACCCACCCTTTTTCGGCATAGAAGGCAACGTTCAAACCGGCCAGACTGCTGGAGTGGCGCATGGCGACTCATCGCAACTGGTTCCCATGCCCTTCATTATTACTGTAATTGCCATAATTCATTCATTCAGATGCGGGTCAGCCCTCGTAAGTGCCACTGCATGGCGCTGTGAACGTGCTTTCTGGTTTTATGTGCAGAACCAATGGAGACTCAGTGGTATTGTTGACCAAACATATTATTTTTGGAGGCTGAGTGACCTTCCAGGGCATGACCGAACGCGTCTACACCTCATTTGTTTAAATGTCATTTACACAAACAGCAACTTATGCGATCTCCACTGTAGAGTGTGTGCAGTGTACGCGATGATTTACATTGTTTTGTGCGTCTGCACGGCCTTTCTGACTCCAAGACTACTACGAAAACCTGATATAAATATCAGTAGCGGCTCCTATCGAGCTGCAACGCATTTTTGGACCTTGGAGCAGAACTGCTTTAAGGTCTATGCACTCCATTGGTATTTTTCCTGGATACGTGCTGAATCAGATGCTCTAGGCTCTTGTTAAATTGTGTGCTTGTACATACCTTGTGCTTATGCACTGTGTATGAGAGGGTCATTTTGTCCAACACCTTTGTTATCTGCAGTAGCATGCTAAGCATATGACCAGACATGTATTTCTAATGCTCATTTAGGAATTCCTCTCTGCCTTCACTAAAGTCTGGTAAAACGAATTTTATGCGTTAATTTATTGGGAAGTGCAGTCTCTAAATCATCACTAATGTTATACAGCGTATGAGTTTTACCACGTGACTGCATATGAATTCGAGTATAGTGACTAGCCGGGCTTGTTGGTGCGAGCACGTACTTTAGCAAACAGCGCAAGAAAACAGGACAATGAAAAGGGCACACGATGGCGGGCGCTGACTTCCAACAAATATGTTTATTGGGCGAGTGAGGAATGTATAGGCAGAAAAGCAAGAGCAGAGAGCAAGCTTTCACTCGTCGGCTCACTCAAAGTTACTGAAGAGGGGAATCGCAAAAGCCGCCTGCCACAATGCACTCCAAAGATCGTGCATGCAGGAGTTTGAAATGGCCTTTGAAGACCAGGTACAGCGGCTTCTACGGGTTGGTTTTCCGAGCGTTCTCCAGGTACAGCTATCGGAAGACATGTTAGCGGAAATGCACCAAAGGAAGAAGCCACACAAAAGCGAGATCAATGCTTCGAAAAGGTCTGTCATTCCCTATGTGCACGGCGTGTCCTACAAATTGAAGCAGGCCGTGGGACGGGCGGGTGTTTCGGTTGTTTCAGTGCTCGAAATGGGAAAGGCAACAGTGAAATACAATTCCACAGCAGTAGAAATATTCGACTAACAGATAGGCATTCAGTCTCCAGCCGTCAGTGAAACAAGTCTAAGCAAAACCGATTTGTTTATCGGTCCGAACACATGTACAATTATGCGGAGTACTCTTCGCGCATCCATAGAGATACCCCATTATATTAGCGCGGCCCACCCACCTGGTCGCTGTATGAGTGTCATGCATCATTTCCCTTTCGAAAAATGGAGAGGAAATGCGCGCACCAGAAATTACCACGCCCTAACTAACGCACAGGTATTTTTTTTACTCTAACCTGCTCACAAGCCAGAATGAGAGAACGTGGCTCATATTAGTGTCTTAAAATAAAATCGAGAAACCAGAACTACCAGTTACTGAAAACAAACTTTTTGATAACCGGAGAAGAGTGATGTCATGCATTTTCCACGACACTTAAAGTATTAAAAAGCGAATCAATTTTTTTTTAATCCCGTCTTAGAACTTTTAAAAAATTACTTCAAAACAAGGATTACTGCAAAAAACAATTTGCATTTGTTTCGCTTTGGTATCTTAAGGAACGTCCCAGATACTGAAAACGAACTGAGAATTGCGAACGCCATGACAATGAAAACTGAAGGAAGGTGAAAGTTCATGCGTGAGCATGCTTATTCAAGTTCTGCTCAGTTCAGTTCCCGAGGCCCGGATTAACGCGATTACTTGAGCGCTTTCTAACTGCTGGTTACCAGACGCACCGGGACGACGTTAGTCATCAGTCCCATCCAAAACTTTTTTTCTTTTCGTTTTTTTTTTTCTTCTTTGCACAACTTGCCAGCTCAGTGGTGGCTCTTTGAGAAGAGAATGTCGGGAACGCCAAGTCCTGTGCTTTTGATATGCGTCGCCAGGCTAAGCAGTTTTTTTTTCTTGAGCGCACTGACAAAGAAGCAACAGAAACAAAAAAAAAAATCAAGCGAAACCACTCGCAAGGCTCCGAACGAAACGACCTAGCCAGCATTAGGCGCGGGCGGCGCGGTCTCATAGAAGGAATTGTTGCGTCCTCGTTAGATACACCGCTAACGACGTTGTTAAACAAGAGTGCACTAATTACTCTCTTTCTTGCTATTTTTGTTGACGCGCGTATTTCACTCCTATGTTGCCTCTTCGTCTGCTCTGTCCTTTCGTCAAGCTATTCAGTCGTTCTTCCCGACACAGACGACAGTGTAAGAACTAAGAGAGTTTCTGCCGTGGTGTACAAGGGTAGCTGGAAGAAAAAAAGAAGACAGGGCAGGGCAGCAAAACCAGTACGGTAAAGAATAAGCGCAAGTCATGCTATAGTGCACAACTATAAAAACCAGTTGCTTCCATCCGAACGAAGAACGGAGTGATAGAGTATCCGTGTGTCCCGCGAGCTTCGAGAAAACCGATAAGAAGCACATTGCTTGCCCGCCATTCTCACGAGGGGCGTTATTCGCAGCCAGTTGGCTCTCAGTGAAGTCGCTAAGAAGCCATCCGCATCCATGTAGGAGCTAAAGAATAGGCTCGCGAGCTGTATGGGCGCGGCGGAGGGGCTAAAACGAGTGAGCGAGCCGCGGCTTCTGTGCGTGTACACATACTGACGGGGGCAAGAGAAAGATAAAGGCCACCTCCTCAAGCTGGCCACGAGTACCCCCGCACGTGCCCGCGTTGGAACAACGTTAAGGGCGGCGAAGAAAGGCGGCAGCGACCGATCATGCGTTGAGCCGGTCTTTTGTTGGGCCGCGTTCCGGTCGTTTCCTTCTATCGACATCCAATCTGCCACATCGCCGCTCACCAGCGGTAACTGCCCTTTAGCCTTCTCCCTTCTCACCTTCCCCCCTCTCCTTCCTCTCTTCTTGCCCGAGCTGTTGTTCATCAGCCCGTGGAAGGAACGCGGCTCGGTAAGCGTGAGTCGTTAGTAACTCGATACGCTGCACGCTGGTCATTCGCAGCTCGCTTTTGACAGTTGTCGCAGCTGAAAACCGCTAGGACAAAAGCAAGTGACCGGAAATATGAAATTGCAGAAAAGCATAAAAGGCCAGCAAATTCGGCTACGACTATTCAGCACTCGATTGGTGGGGAGTTGAAAGAGAAAGAATGAAAATGCACGGCACGATCATTACTTGAGATCAATGAGATAAGGTCGAATCCTTTTCGTTCGTTAAGCTGGAGAAACAGCGACAAAAGAGCGGTTCGTCGCCCCGTAACCAAATAATGTTTCGGGGAAGCGAACTTCTTTCTCCCCTCCGCGCTCACTTTTTTTCTCATCCCCCAAAGATATGCGACCCAATGGTGATTTGAGAGACCGTTCCACGCAAGAAATCGAAGCGTCTTACGAAAGGAAAACATTGTAACCTAAATATAGGTATAGGCTGCCAGGTGTTCATGCAGAAATCAATAATTATCGAAGACTTAGGACTCTAGGACTAACAGTAGTTAAAATGCCTAAGATGAATATCAACTTTGAACGTGTCGTAGGTCTTCACGTGCTGTTACTTTTTTGACCACAATTAGCATCGATCAATCACTCGCGTTTTTCTGTTCTTGCGGATCGGGCGTTTCCGCTCAGGTAACCTTCTTTAAGGCCGATAAACTACGCCAAGCTGTACTAGAGAGCATTTAACCTAAAAACAAAATCATCTTTCCTGCGTTACAGGCCAAACATGAACGCGCTGTTCCGAGTTAAGTAGTGTGCTTGGTGGCATGATGTGTACGACATTCTCACGGTGGCACCTTGAACATTTGGTTGAATTCGTTGCACCGCCATGTTGCGTGCAGTGTTAACAACATTATAAAACTGTGAAGCCTCACGAACGCTGAGCAACAGCATCTTGTCGGACTTGACACGTAAGGTATATAAAGTTTGGACTATTAAATTGAAACACGAGAAAAAAAAAAGAAACCATACTGACAACTCTAGAACAAGAAGCAGCTTCACTTTCCGGAGACGTTATTTATTTTCTCCTATCAGGTTATCTAGGTCAAGAAGAATCATTATGACCAAGCTGATGTTTCGGGGGTAACGCATCTTATTAGACTTCAAGCAGTTTTGCTGCAAGAAGCATCTCTAAAAAATTCAATGGGCGTAATGCTTCTGATGTGCTTGAGGTGGAATGAAGGTAATTTTCGTGCGCTACTCGTCGCAGAGAAATGCGCCAATCAATAGGGGAATCACCATAATAGATCGCGTCTTAAGCAAGGGAGTAGAGATTAAATCGATGTCGGCATCCATCGAAATGCCATTTCGTTGCGAAAAGATACAGTAATGGGTGAAGTTCGAAAAACGTCGAACGTAATAACATCGTATAAACATGGGTCTCCCGAGTGCAAAAATAGTCGACTAATGCTCGGCCAAGAGAAGAGCATTTGTTTACGTTTGGTAGGCTTCAGTATGTTGGAGGCATGCATGTATTGGATCGCATCTTTAGTTGTGTGCTATAGTGATTGCGCTGCAAAATAAAATAGATCTCAGAAGAAAAAGAAATGCAGGCGCTCTGCATTTGTGAACCTTCGCGTAGTTACAAGTGCTAAAATGAGGCGAAAACAGAGCTACCAAAGATCAGAGGACGCGCACTGTTTTCCGCTGCAACATTTTATACTTACTTGCGTGAAAGAATTGGAATTAAATTTATTAGTACATGTTGTCATTGCAGGTTGGTAAATACACAAGGAGCTCCCGTGGGCACAGATTGAATTGGGGCCTGCTGTGCATAGTAAACGTCAAAGAAGTTAGCATGATTATTAGCAGCAGTTACAGTACAACGAACTTAAGCCTGTTTAGAAGTGCAAGAAATAAACGCAACGTAAAAATACAAAAATACAGTATATGCTAAATTGGCCCTGAATGCAAAGAAGAGTGAAACAAAAGCTAAAATAAAAAAAAGAAGAAAACATGCTTATTAATCAAACGCACGTCGGGGCCTAAATACATATTGAAACATCCACTTAAAGACACAAATTTCTTTGTAAAACAACTATTTAGTGTGCAAGGGGGAGCAAACAAGTGCATAGCTTAGCGTTATCCTAATTTTTGTTATCATCTACAGAAGAAAAGAAATTGAAATAATTAGGACCTCTGAATCATTCCTTACTGCTATTCGAACCCAGGTTGTATTTCTTCCTTGAATGTTTTCTCATGTATATCATTGCCGTGACTTACTAATAATTTTTAATACGGATTGAGGCCACGACGTGCATGTAATGATTACGCATGTTTTCTTTTTATTTTATTTCAGTTTTTGTTTCACTATTTGCATTCAGGGCCAATTTAGCGCATACTATATTTTCGTATTTTAACGTTGTGTACACTTTTCGTACTTCTAAACAGGTATTGGATGGGCCGACGACGCCTCCTGTGAGGACTGTGGTGACGAGGAGACTTTTCAACACCTTCTTTGTGACTGTCCTCGATATAATTTACAGAGACAATCACTCGCAACCGCGATAGCGCGCTTTGACCAAAGACCTCTCACAGAGGAACTTATTTTAAGATACCGCCATCATAAGCCTTCGCAGCAGAGGGCGACGAGTGCACTGTTGCGGTTTTTGAGGGCGACAGAATTGGACAGGCGGCTGTAGCCTGAACAGATGTTGACAGTGCTTCAAGTGTCACTGTGCTGTGCGATGACAGTATTCGGTGACAGTGACCGATTGTGATTGTGTGTCTATGCTCCTTCCTTTCCTTATCTCTACTTTGTTACCAGTTTACCTCCCCCTCCCCTCTCTCCCCAGCGTAGGGTAGCCAACCAGATCTTTTTCTCTGGTTAACCTCCCTGCCTTTCCCCTTTCCTTTCTCTCTCTCTCTCTCTCTAAACATGTATAAGTTAATTGTTCTGCAACTGCTGCTAATAATTATGCTAACTCCTCTGATGTTTACTGTGCACAGCAGGCCCCAATTTAATCTAAAGACGGCGCTACAGGACTTTGCAAGCCATTTTTACTAAGAAATAGTCTCGGTGTACGGTTGTGCAAACGCACCTTCTACTTGCCTCTCAAACCTTTAGACACCTCACACAGCGACTACAGTAACAATATTGGTCTAGAAAAGCACCTCTATAGGGAACTACCTACCGAATATTCAGCTTACGTGGCGCTGACTACGGTTAAATGCAACCAGGTGAAGTCAAGAGAAAGTCCTACAAGCCGGCTAACCTTGAGCGGCAAACGTCTCGCGACCTCGTTCTTGCTAGAAAAAGAAAGAAAACGCAATTCGTGGTAGCAGCTTTAAGGGATGGCGACGATTACTTATGAGGGCACCTTCTCACGTGCGAAGGCCACACGAACGGAATGGCGAGAGGAAGGAGAGGGTAAATGGCGTGTGGCGCACGACCGTGGCTCTGCGCGAGCAAGCAGCCGAGCGTTCGCGCAGTGACAAGGGCTGCCGTTTTCGCTTTTTCTATGCGCGTTGTCGTGCTGAAGTACAGCGGTTAGGCTCAGGCGGATCGTAAGGAAATGGGGCACACCTAATTGTCATCTCTCCCTTTTCGCCTCCCTCTCGCTCCCCGTCCTCTTCCTTGAGACGCGATAGCGGAAAGAAATAGGGAAATAATGGAGAGAAGGGAACGGCGCGTGAGAAAGTTGCGCGAGAGAAAGCATCCGAGGCGGTTGTCGGAGACACCGACTTTATTGCGGTCTCCTTCCGGAAGCGCATTTTACAGCGTGCCGTTATCCACCTTGTGCCACCGCGGTGTCCGCGTCCTTGTGTCGGCGAAGGCGTTCTCTCTTCGGCACAGGCGTGCCCGTATGTGGCACCGCGGAAGCGCCGCCACGCGGACGAAGGACGCGAAGCATTGTCACCGCGACGTCTTATGCATCCCTGTTGCTCGCTACGCTGTAAGCGAGCCTGCAATGCGTAAACGAAATTGTCAACGTCTCTTACAACGCCGAAAGAGTTTAGAAACAGATGCATTTGACCGTTGGCTTGTTCCTTTAGCTTTTTCTCGTCTGAACCGAACATCGCAATAACATCCTACGCCACAATGCGTGGCAGTCGTCTCGGCTCTTTCATCCTACGTTTTTGACTACGAGGAAAATGGCAAGAAAGGGACGGGGTAAAAAAGTGCCATTCGGTGCCGGCTCTTGCGCTGCGGGCTGCAGAATTCTCCGCGCATTTCCTGCGCCTGAAAAGGAAAAGCAGAAACCACCCTGCATATTTAGGGTATCCAAGTACAAGAGTCAAAGTCGCTGCGCACCAATGTGTTCAAGTATACGCTATAATACAAAAAGTACGCATGCAAAGATACGCCTTTGCATTTATTCATAAGATCGGCGAAAAACAGCCAACTGAAGAACGAAAGCTGTCAACTGACGAATAAAACTAAAGGTCATAAGCGTCCCCATTTTAAATTCGAGTGTCTCAAGGCAGAAATGTGTTTCTGGGCTTGTTGGATGCAAATATTCTCGAACTGTTTCTCACGAACATGTATATCAACGGGGCTGCGGACGTAACGGGACAAAGAACGTTGTCGGGCCGTTGAATTATCAAAGTGTCACAACACGCCGTCGGTACAACACGCGTCGTAAATTTGTGAAGTTGTGAAAAATGTCAAGTTCTAGCATTCAGAGTTCAAATATTCTTTCCTGTTTGTGCGTATACGTTTATCAAACGTATTTTAAGGCAGCGATGTCGTAGTGTATGAGGTACCATTTGCCAACTACAGTCGTGCATTTTAAATCTGCATGCAAGTGCCTCCGGAAATTCCTGCCTCGGTAACGGCCTACCATTACGGTGCGTCCAGAGAGAGACGAATTTTTTAGGAAAGTGTACCTTCATGAATAATAATTTGCGCTGCACAATAGTACGAGGCAACTTGTACCAGCATAGTCTATGGCACGTAATGTCTGTATCTTCGAACGACATGCGATTTCATGTCCATTTAACCTACATCCACATATAAATTAACTGTCCGCAAATGCGTGATAGTTATTGAAGTTATGTAGTTTTATACCACAGCGCTGAACGCCCTGTCGAAAAACTTCGATGCGCTGCAATGGTATTTTCCATAAGAAGAATTAAACATTTTGTTATCATACCAAAGTTTGTTTAATTAGTAATTAGGTCGACCTAAGTGAAATAGGACTTCATTTTGGTCTACAGGGAGAAAACGAAGGAGCCAAATGAGATGCGCAAGTCGGAGAGGTTAACCAGAAGATTAATGTCCACTTTGCTGCTCTGCTCTGGGGAAGGGTTAATGAGCGACCGAAGGATCAAAAGGAAAACAGAGAGAGATAGAGAAAGATAGAAAAAAAATTGAGCTCTCTTGTTCTTAATGGATTCACTGGGCCTGTGTGAATAAAGCACCTAACAGTTTCATACATCGTTGCCTGTTTTCTGTGAATGTCTGTGCTTCTTTTTTAGATCACAGCTTCTGGTGGGATTATCGTACTTCCAAAATGAGTAACTTTTGTTACTGCAATTTATATCTCACCGTCGTGACCATACACTTGAAGATTGGCAGTCCGACGCAGAGTATCGTATGTTGTGAAATAGTTTCTTCAATGAGTGTGCCATCGTGTTTTTAGTCTTATTCCTAGCTACTTAAGGTGCAAATACTACCAAAAGCTCAACAAAAAAGAAAGCACTACACTCAGGAGACTGCAAAGTAATACTTACATCCACGGAATCCTCATGCATAGACTATGCCAAACGCTACAAGGATACCACTGCCCAATGTGCGGCATACCGGACACCTTAGCGCACCTGATCCTCGAATGTCCATGGCATCTAGACAAAGACGCATTGCCTTCACCGAGAGACTGTTGTAACGCCAGACAAGAAAGCGAAGACCTCATAGAAACGTGGAAGGCCAATCTCGTCTCCGAGGGCCTGGAACAACAATGACACCTTGTCGCCAGGGCCAAGGAGGCAGCGAAGGCCAGAGGTTTCCTGGAATGAGGAGACCTCCCACCGAGAATAGAACCGGGGCTTAACCCGGGGTGCTGTTTCAAAAATAAAAGTTTATTCCTCCTCCTCAATATATCGCGAAACAAAACACGTATGAAGATGCGCTCAGCTTTCGCATTAAAAACTATCGTAATCGTCGGGGATTTCTTAAACAAATTAACCAGGTCGCGGCTCAAAATACTCCAATAATCCTTGTACAGAACAGAGCCCAAGTCACTTAACGATGATACTTATGATGATGATGACCAGTTCCGAGTTCTCTATTCGCTTTTTCTTTTCCTTTTTGAAACGAAACAAACATTTTTGGAAAGGTCATGCAAGCAGACCTCCCAAACATGTAGCATTGCGACTTTTCTTCGGCTGGCATAATAACCCTCAATAAATGTAACTCATCGGTTTTCGAAAATCCGGCATGCCTTAAGTAACTTCTCGAGTTCGCATCATCATTATCATCATCATCGTGCGACCGGTCACGCATCAAATCCCGTACAATCATTTAAACCGTCAAGCCTCGCAAGCGACACATTGCGACTGCGAAGCACTCTCCATGGGACCGTCAATTTTAGGCTAATTGAACTGCCGCTAAAATAGAGAGATGAATTGGCTCAGTATAAGAGCAAAGAGACAAAAAAGGAAGTAAACAATGGTTAATTTTATAGCGTAGCAGTTCAAAACTGCGCCTTCTTTTGGAATCTACTGCACACCAAGAAATAAATAATGGTGCAAGAACGCGAACGAACACGCGTCAGGAATGGTAAAAAATATCAGGAAGCATATTACGTCTAGTCCAGAATGGCTGCTCGCATGAGGGAGTTTCAGCGAACCCTACTAAGCAGCAGGAATCTCATGTTCCAGCTTTCCTCTTTGGCTTTCGCAAGCAGACTTTTGCGGAAGCGGATTTCTTTTAAACTCATTAAAACGCGGCGGCACACATTCATGCTCAAATGTTCAAATGCGGTGCTGCCTGAGTGAGAATCCACGGGACAGACGGAATGGGCTGGCAGCATACGGAGGGCAGAGGGAAGAAGGATAGAGGAAGAGCTCTTCCAGATACTCAAGCGCATATTTGAGGTCCGCCGCTCAAAGTGGCTCGCCAGGCTGAAGAACTCATTACCGGCGTTTTCCATTAGATGCGCCTGGGATCCGCTTCGCCGCACCGCAGCTAAAACGTTTCTCGGCTTGTGCACTGCGCCTCAGCTACGGAGTGGAGACTGGGGTTCTGCTTTGCGTATCACTGGCGTCGCGTGTACTTGCCCTAGAAGTGAAGTTTTCAGAGTGTCCCTTTTTCTTGCATTATTGTTTTGACGTGTGCATGTCGGAAGTGCTTTGCAGTCACAGAGACGCATCGTCATTCTAGTTCCTATGGCTTAGTAGATTTTTTTTTCTGAGCCACTTTGAGCCAAGAAGGAAAAATTTCTTACTTTTGGTGTTCATGTCCGCGATTAACGATAAACTTGGGAAATAATATGTCTTAGTATAAAGGCGACTGTGCGCCACTGAAAAATAGGGAAAGGACGGCTGCTATTTCCTTTTATTTCTTGAAGCACCTTGCGCCTGGACATAGCAGACAATTCTTGCCTTGAATCGCCTCAGGCTGGCTACTTAGTTTCAGCGGATTATCAAATCGTTAGCTCTATAGCCCGACCAGTGGTCCTTATATAAGCACTTCAAAAGAACTACGGAGGATGCACATCGAAGTCGAATGCGCTTTTTTCAGCAACCACTGAAAAGTACGGAAGCTGCTTAGGTAATGCAGCATCGGATTTTGTATTCGATGTTGGGCTGCTGCAAATTTTCCATCAAACGCCTTCGAATAAAAAGTGTAATAGATTATTAATGCTTGCTTTAAAGTTTCAACTTGAAACTTACAGAATTCTTTTTCTCATTTAGAGTTAATTCAACCTAATAAAAAATTGCAAGCGCAACCATCCCTAACGCGCACATCTGAGCAAGACACATTGGCGGCACAAAGCTTCAGCAAACATTGTAGCACGTGAAAGAGCCACATTTCGTCTTAAGTCTATTTACCATACCATCAGGTGTTCAATGTGGAATTGTATCTCCGAGCTAGGATAAGCTCATAAACTCTGAAATAACGAAAGATGGCTTTTACAATCTGTCTAAAAGCACCTAGACAACTGCAGATGTGGCTTGCGCGCAAGGCTTCCTCGTTTCACGCAGATATAGCGTTGTACAAACCATGATCATCAACGCTTTGGCGCACAACTGGGGGCTTGAAGCAATCGCATGAAGACACCCCACGCAAATTCGTCACTCAACACGTTGAGTGTAGTCAGTAAATGGTATTTGATTCTAGAACTCACCGTCTTTACATACTTTAACAAGTAACATATTTTCTTCTTTTGCTAAATCGCACACCAATGCCATACGATTCCTACGATGGTTTCAGCCAGACATATTATAAACAACGCAGATATGAAGTCCTGATGGACACGTTTACTCAGTCATGCTTACGGCAAAGCATATTAAAAAAATTAATTTATGGGGTATTACGTGCCAAAACCACTTCCTGATTATAAGGCACGCCGTAGTGGGGGATTCCGGAAATTTCAACCACCTGGGGTTCTTTAACGTGCACCTAAATCTAAGTACACGGGTGTTTTCGCATTTCGCCCCCATCGAAATGCGACCGCCATGGCCGGGATTCGATCCCGCGACCTCGTGCTCAGCAGCCTAGCACCATAGCCACTGAGCAACCACGGCGGGTTGCAAAGCATATTAGTATAGCTTGTGGCAGGCAAGACCCCAGGTAGATTTTGTTTAGAAACTCCTATTCTCTCGTGATCATAAAGGTTGGACAGCATTGCGTGTCATTGCTGCAGCTTCGGATGCCCCATAGAAGAGATAATTTTTGTCACTGGTCTTACTTCATTGACAAAGAGCTTGTTCCCACTAGATAGTCAAGGAACCATTCAAAAACGACAAAATTTGGGGACCCCTGCCTCAGCGACTATAAATCTATGCAAAAAAAAAAAAAAAGCTATGAGAACAGTGTTGCGATCCTTGAAGACAATTTGACTTATTTATTTATTTATTTATTTAATACATACTGCAGACCAATCTGGTCCAAGCAGGACGGGCAATACAATTTGCAGAGTATATGCTTGACACAAAAGGAGAACAACAACAAGAAAAGAAGCATGGTAGTACCAGAGGAAAGAACACAAAAAGACAAACATCTAGTCACATAGTGCGTCATAAGGTTCTGTTAGGCTATTCCAGTGGGACACAGAACGCGGAAAAAAGGAAAACTTATAAATGTCTGTTCTTGCGAAGTAAGGGGTTAGAAAGTGTGTTTCGTAATGTCGCGTAGGTCTTGTGGCCAAAGGGGAAAGAAACTGCGTCTGATCAATAGCCATTTTACCATTAAGAAGTAAGGTTAAGAAATTCAAACGACATTTTTTTCTTCTCAATTCAAGTAGCTCAATGTTGTTAGCTTTCATGAGCTCAGAAGGAGAATCAGTATACCTGAATTTGGAATAGATAAACCTCACAGCTTTTCGCTGAATCCTTTCTAACTTCTTAATGTTAAGCTTAGTATAAGGATCCCAAACAATAGAGCAATATTCAAGCTTAGGTCGAATGAATGTGAAATAGCTAAGAAGTTTGACATTAGGAGGAGAATTACGAAGTTTATGTCTTAAGTAACAAAGTTTGCGGAAAGCTGAAGAGCAAATGTTATCAATCTGCAGATTCCAAGATAGGTTATTAGTGATTGTCACTCCTAGGTACTTGTAACTGGTAACCTGTTTCAAAGGATGAGATGTCAGGTTATAAATATATTTTAGAGCAGTTTTCTTAAGCGTTACACAAAGATAAACAGTTTTATCGGTGTTAACAGTCATGCCAAAATCTGTGCACCACTTAGATACATTAATGAGATTAGAATTCAACTCAACCTGATCATGTACACCTCTGATCTCACGAAATAAGACAACATCATCTGCAAATAACCTAATTTGAGTTCCAGGAGTAATTACGGAGACAATGTCATTTATATATAAAAGAAACAGCAAGGGTCCCAGAGCACTTCCTTGAGGCACACCTGATGTTACAGGAAGACGGCAGGAATCAATACCAAATTGAATCAAATTGAAACAAACTGCGTTCGGTTATGTAAGTAATCGGAAACCCAAGAGACCAAAATGTCGGGAAGGTTAATATTTACGAGTTTATTGAGCAATTTATCATGAATAACTCTGTCAAATGCTTTACTGAAATCTAAGAATATCGCGTCAATTTGTCCACAATTATCTATGCATGCTGCAAATGAATGTACTACCGTGACCAATTGTGTTGCAGTAGAGAAATTTCTTCTAAATCCGCGTTGAAAGCTTGAGAGTATTGAGTTTTCCTCAAGGAATTGAGTGATGCGTTTTCCTACAACGTGTTCCAACAATTTACAACAAGAAGATGTTAAGGATATTGGGCGATAATTTTCTAATAACAAACGGTCACTTTTTTATAGACGGGTATAACTTGAGCTGTCTTCCATTCATCAGGTAGCCTCGCACCTAATAGTGAACATCGAAACAAGATCACAAGAAATTTGGCGATAGTTTCGGCATAACGACGAAGAAAAATATTAAGCAAACCATCAGGACCGCAAGTCGATTTTGTTTTCAGATTTAACAGCATTACGACTACGCCGTGATATGAAACAAAATCAACCTGGGACGCTGAAAATGCCCCGTGACGCAGATTCACGGTTGTACTTGCCTTTGAAAACACTCCAGTAAAATAAGCAATAAAATACTCAGCGATGACTTGTGGATCTGTAACAGAGTTACCATCAACCGAAACCTGCGTCACGTGCCTATCAGCATCGCTAAAGTAATCCCAAAATTTTCTTGGTTCATTATTCATAAAGTTGGGCAAAGTTGTTGTGAAAAAGAAGTCCTTAGACTCGCGAATTGCACGTGTGAGATCGTTTTTGATACCATTAATGATAATAGGATTTGGAGTAGATCTTTTAGCCCGTTTTAGTTTCCGTTTCAAATGAATAATTTTTCGCGTTACCCAGGGTGTACGTTTATGCACTTTCTTTCGCTTGTTTGGTACGAACGCATTCAAACAAAAATTGCACATATCAGCAAACTTTTTCCATGGCAAACTTACATTATAATGCTCTTCAGCAAAATCCATCAGGCAATTTTCCATATGTGCAATCACAGAACATCGTTAGCTCTGTCGTAATCTCTAAAATAGCGTATGCTACTAGTTTTATGAGAAGCAAATTTCACTAGGGGAATTGACATATATACAAGACAGTGGTCTGATAAACCTTCTTCAACTATGACAGTGTGTTCAGTAAAATCCCGGTATATAAAGGCCAAATCTAATATCGAGCAAGATGAACCCTGGATGCGAGTGGGTTGTTTGACAATTTGAACCAGGTCATGAGTGAGCATAATATCAAAGACAATATTCATATTTTTGTTGGATTTGCTAGTTCCTTGCAGTCGCTCCCAGTCGACGCTGGGCAAATTACAATCACCTAGCAAAAAAACTTTCTTATTGCGACAGAAGTGCATACACTCTCGCAATTTAATTACGTAATCAGAAGTACAATCAGGTGGCCTGTAGCATGCTATCAGGATGAAGCTATGACCCCAGTAAGATATTTTTAAGCATAAACACTCAAGGTCGCGGAAGCAGTCGAGTACCACTGCCTCGATTGAAGATTTAACAAGGATTGCTACGCCCCCGCCCCTCGTTTCTCTGTCGCTTCGAAAAACTTTATAAGAAGAAGGAAAGACTAAGTCGTCTGCTATGTCGCTGTGCAACCAAGTTTCAGTAAGGACTGAAACGTGTGGGTCATGTTCAATTAACTTTAATTCCAGAATATCTTTCTTGTTACTGCTACTCGCTGCACGGCGATTTTACATGTGCTCGCGTAAGCTCATCTATATTTGTCGTCCCCGTTTCTCTTGGTTTTCTTCCCTTTTCCCTTTCCCCAAAAGGGGACCAGCCAAAGAGGCGCCGCTTTCGGCAGTGTAATTGTATTTCTCCCTGTTTGTCTCCTTATCTCCTCGGCACCAGTATTTAAAATTATGGGGCGGGATGTCTTGTTTTCTAGCAATACGTGGTGGTGAAACTACTCAATTGCATTGCTCGAAATTCACCCATTGCCCAATGATTCTGGCTATGAGCTTCATCACCAGAAAGGCCGGACCCGTTTTGCGGCAAGCGACGAAGACGTTCACGAGAAGCTGAACATTCTGGGTCAGACCTGTCAGCCTTTCGCTACTGCACAACAGTGTCCACCCATTTCCTTCGACGATGTGATGCCAACAGTGGAACCTCGAAGGCCCAGCAGAGATCAGAGTATTCTCAAGAATGTGACCTCCTTTCTGGCAGCGGGTCATGCGCATGTACTGTCTCCGGCAGGACGCTTGGAGAGCCACGAAAAAAAAAATCCGATCGATGTGCGCTGAACGAATCGGTCGCCATACGCCAGCCGACACACATACAAATACAGTCTTGCTCGTAAATGCGAGCCACTGAAATGTCCCCTCTTTTGCGGAAGAAGGACGGACCGACGCAGCTCAAGCTGCGTAAAAGGCGAGTAAACGGGCCGATGTCTGGTGCAATGGAAAGGACAGAGTCCGGTGGCGCCATTGATCGAATAAAGTGCATGGCCGGGCACGACAGACGATAGCCGCGACGCATCCTCCGCAAGATGACGTGGTGTTGGGGCGGAAAGAAGCCGCAACAGACAGAATCCACTTGCTGGCTGTGCTCCCGATACCAGTGCCACTCTTACTTTCGTTTTCATTGTTCGCTTCTGTTCTTGGCTGCAGTCGCGCTTAGGCCGTTTGTTCCTGTTGGTTTGTGGGAGCAGCAGAGGGTGAGTTGTGTGTCCTCCAATAGCAGACCATAGGTTTTCATGGAGGCCGGTGGTTCTTGGGCTTGTTTTTTTTTTTTTTTTGATAACCTCAAAACTATTAGGGCCTTCGTAGGTATGTGAACAATGTAGACACATAACTGTTAAATATGCATGCTTCTGCAAGTACGCATTCGCAAGTATGCGAATGTCGACCGCCAGGCGAAAGAAAGCGTTATTCCAGTTTTTTTATACATCAATAATGCGGATGTGCTTATTTACCTTATCTCTTGTAATCCACGTATCTGAGCGTCCGAAGGTTTCAGAAATCTTTGAATCATGACCATGCAGGTTTTATATATTCTACAAAACAGTTGTGTGATGATAATTATTGGGCCAACTTGTCAAACTCAGCGCCATTTTACCTGTCGCTCAAACGAGTAAATAATAGAGAAGGTGCCTGTAAAAGTGCTTGTGTCCTCGCAACACACGAAGACACAAGGCAAAGGTAACACACTAGCGCCGACTCGCGACTAAGTCTAGTTTATATATATATATAATATATATAATAGGGTTGCAGTAACGTTCGGGGTACTACGGGTAGCACTAATTTGTGCAAGTTGAATATTCTTCAAACAAGAGCTTTGAGATGCATTGCTGATGTACCTTGCTGTTTCCCAACACGGGACCACTTTTTTTCAATCTGGAATCATACCAGTGTCTATTTTCTACGAAACAGAATTTTAATGAGTTTCAAATCTTCACGAAGTGGTGATAAATAATATTCGCCATCTCGCGAAACTTTCAGAAAACACCCATATTCCGCAGACTAGACATAAAGAAATGCGGTTAGGTCCGACACCTAGAGCAATATGCACGGCATAATCTATCTCTTATACTCTTGCAGCGTTATTAAACGTCTTACACCAAGAAATGTCTAACCCTTTGAGCATTTAAATATTGTTATTGAACAATTTCTTCTGAACAAGTTTATACCGATTATACCGCATGAATTTGTATTTATATCGTTTCTTTCTTACCCGTCGTGTGTCGCTATTTTCTGTTGTACTGCAATAAATAGCGCTGTTTCTTACCTAGTGTATTCTATTCTTTTTTCGCTCGAATGTTTGTTTGTGTGAAAATTATCTTTTGCTGTTGGTATGCTGTACTGCCAAGTTGAAAATTGGCACAGGACCTCTGTCAAACTTGTAAGCTTTTAGGCCTTTCTCCTTCTCTATTTCAACAAAAATAACATATTGATTGATTGATTGATTGATTGATTGATTGATTGATTGATTGATTGATTGATTGATTGATTGATTGATTGATTGATTGATTGATTGATTGATTGATTGATTGATACTAGTGATAAAGTTATAAGGACCTTGCAAGACATGCCCCTAAAAAAGCAAGAACAGAAGATGGAATGACAGACGATTTAATTGTGACGAAGATATTATGCTTCAAACGTTTGTTGCCCTTTATACGCAATGCCTCACACATTCAAGTGTACTAGAGAGCTGAAAAAAAAACAGACAATATGCTAATCCGTAAATAATATAAGCCCGTTATCTACCTCACAGTATTGTACAAAATGTAGACCAAGATAATTTCCAATAGCATCAGGGGAACACGTCACTTAAATCAACCAGGAAAAGAAGCTGGCATCAGGAAGGGATATTCTACATTGGATCACGTACATGTTATCAAACAAGTGATTCAAAAATCTGCGGAGTACAATAAACCTCTCTATATGACTTTCATGGAATACGAAAACGGCATTCGATTGAGTAGAGATACCAACAGTCACGGATGCATTGTGTAATCAAGGAGTACCGGAGGCATACGTGAATGACTTGTGAGATATCTAGAAAGATTCCACAACTGCAATAATTCGCCATAAGATAAGTGGTGAAATGCCTATTAAGAAAGAGGTTAGACAAGGAGACAAAATCCTTCCAATGCCATTCACTACTTCATTCGAAGAACTGTTCCAGCTAGTAAACTTGGAAGGCTTACGAGTAAGGATCAACGATGAACATCTCAACAAGATTCCACTTGCAGATTACATTGTCCTGTTCAGCAACACTGAGGATGAATTGCAACATATGGTTGAGGGCCTTGAGTGAGAAAGTGTAAGAGTACGGTTGAAAATTAATACACACAAGACGCAGGTAACGTTCAACAGCATGGCAAGAGACACGGATTCATGATCACCAGTCAGCCTCTAGAGTCTGTGCAGGAGCACGCTTATCTAAGTCAGTTACTCACAAGGGATCCTGATCACGAGAAGAAAATTTCCGGAAGAATAAATATGGGCTTAAGTGAATACGGCTGGTATTGCCAACTCCTAACTGAGAGCTTACCACGTACTGTCGTTGAAAATTGCGCAACCATTGCATCCTACGAGTATTAACTAACATATGGGGCTGAAACTTGATGGTTAATAAAGAAGCTCGAGAACGCTTGCAGTAGACATAAAAAAAGAGTTTTGATGAGGATATTGATGGCGAGAGTGAGAGCCGCACTGCCACATGAGTGCATGGAGCAATGCACGTATTGCACATGTTCGTAGTATAGAGATACGACAGGTGCGCAGAGAAAAAAAAACTGATGCAATGCTCCTTATTGAGGCACCGCAATAAGCTGCGGCAATGACGAAACAGTCGTCTAGCAACATAGGACCTGGTGATGCTCTAGTTGCACTGCACAACCGAATGCTTTTGTGGTGCACAATTCCAGCGGTGCAGCATTGCGTGTGACGGGAGAACTCCCGCGACTTTCGAAAGCAGGCTGACGTTACCAGGCGTCGGCATCAGCTTACACACAGGAGTTCGCTCTGGCGCGACTTCAAGAAGTCGAGAAAGCTTCACGTCTGTGGAGAAATCCCGAGCGTCGCGTTGTCGGAAAAGCTGCGCATAAGCCGCTTAGACCGCACCGCTCACTGGACAAAGAAGGAAGCCAGTGCAAGAACCGTTTTTTTTTTTTCGGGAACGGCCGACCATCTGGTAACCGGAGCTTTATTTTGTGCAGTGGGATTTCTTTTAAGCGGGCAAAGATTAAGTGAGAGCTTACGGGCGCACCCAATTTAAGCCGCCCACTTTCTGGATCGAATACGAGGAGTAACAATGGCCTGATCCGGCCAGCTTCAGCTTGGCTTTAGTAGACGGAAAAAAGAAAAGGCGAATTTAAAGTTCGCCCGGAAAGGCGTTCCACGTTAATCCATATTAAAAGAAAAGGAAAGAGAGAATAACTATTCCAATTGGCCACTCGGCAGTCGGATTCAACGAGCTAAGATTCCAGCAGACAAGATCATTGGAAAATTGCGCAAGCTCAGAGCTATAGTTTCGCGATAATTGCATTGAAATTAAACAGCATAGTAAGTAAACGGAGTTCTTCAAGAAAGAGTTTTCCTCAGTTCTTTCATATGTCTCTTCTATAAAGGCTATGCAAGCAGGCTGCGTTGACGAAAGGTCAGTGGCTGGTATCAGTGATTTCCGTGTGTTTCCGAAACGAGACTCGCCCTTCGAAAGTCGTTGCTTCTTCCCCTATACTTAGAACCACTGTGCACTCTCCAGACACGAAATGAGCAGAATTTAAGCTTTGTTTCCCGTTTTAATCAACACTGCAATAATATCTTATGTACGCAAAGATTTATTAAATGCGAAGCATTTCTTGGCTAACATTTGCCACTTTGACAGTATCCATCTGTCCAGCCGCCTATGTCTTGGTGCTCTTACTGTCGCTTCGCTGATTTGGTATGCACCGCAACTAGCATAGTATGACAAGAGTGCATGACGAAGGTAAATGATAGGTCATGATATGAGTGTCATGACATGCGTGTCATGTAGGTCATGAAACAACCGCCTACATCTTGGTATGTACCGCCACTGGCACAGTATGACAAGGGTGTATGACGAGGATAAATGATCGGTCGTGACATGAATATCATAACATGTGTTTCATATAGGTCATGAAACAGCCGCCTACATTTTGGTGCTCTCATGGTCGTTTCGTTAACTTGGTAGGATCCCGGCACACTGCTTCGCATAACATCGATTCCCGCAGGGCGTGGGATCTGCCGGTTTTTTTTTATCCTTTAAAATTTATCCTATATCAGGCGACTTATATAGTTTGTAAATTGGGCGTACATCATGGCTATCACTTGTGTGTCGTTTGGGTCACTTTCGTTGTTAGTACAGTACGCAATTCACGACTGTTTATGAATCCACGCAAATATTTCCTTGCGTCCTTGGCTTACTGCGCTACTAGCTTTGCCTTCATTTTTTAGAGACAGCGCTTCCACAGTAAAAGATTGTGTATAACATTCAAATGTAAACTGATGTAGAATAAGCGTGAAATACGAAACTATGCGATTGCTGCGTATACGAGACAGCCTTTCATCTCTGATATTCCAGTGTACCACACACATTGCGACGACGAGCTAAGACCTTGCATTGCAGACCCCTTGACTCCATGCGTTCAATATAATGACTTGCGGCTATCACCCTTTCAAAGCGTATAACCATGCCCAGTTCTGCTTTGTTGAAATTTTCTGCGGAACAGATTCCTGTCGAGGAGCATTTTTTTTAATTTCAATTTTCGTGCGTGCGTCTGCCATCGAGGCCTGCTTCTCTGTGTTCGAGAGGACGTTGTGCACCAAAATTGCACGCCAGATGCTACAACATCAATTTTTTTTTGTTCAAGCAAGAGCTACTTTTGCCCATATGTGCGTCTAAGAGCGGCTCAAGAGATCAGCTGACTTTTAAGACATGGACCATAATCTGTCACCTATGCCCAAGTACACAGGTGCTTTGATGTTTATATATATATATTGTTTCTACTGCCTTTGCTTTTCTTCTTTAACTGTACCTAGCTACTGCTTTCGTTAGTTGCGACTACCAGGTAGTCACAGGATGAATTGGTCTATTGAACCCTACTGTCCTTCTTTTCCTTGTATTTCTTTTCTCTAGAATTATTGTAACTTTAAGACGACATAACGGGAACTTGTCTCACGGTGCACGAATTTTAATAGCCGTTACAATCAAGGAAGTGGTAAATATAATAAATATGTTAATTATATTAAATTAATCTTTCTCTTTCATCCGATAAGGTGAAATGGGTGTAACAAATATCGCTAAAGAAAGTGAGAGAACACCTTAGCAATGGAAAACTTATGGAGGAGTGAACCGAAGTTGAACATGCTCCTGAAATATTTGCAACAGCGGTAGTCAGACCGTGAGAAGACGGTGAGAACAGTACGCCTTTAGACGCCTGGCTACGTACGCGGAAAGATACGATTGCGCTACTAGTCCGTGACTCTGCGCGTGTATGTGCTCGCAACCTTACGTAGTCTTCTGGAAAACAGAAAGATTAGCACAGAGCACGTGTGTTATTGCGATTAGATTTTGTGTTCTTCCTTTCTTCGTAGTGTCATAATAAGAAATGTTCTACAATGTATCGTGACAAACGGAAAACAGCAATGAACTACAGCAAACGGCCTACAGCCCTAAAGCCTAATATGCAATCCGGCGCCTGCTGATCTCGCGTTTTTTTTCTGAACGCACGTCTCAGACATAGGTGCTCTGCATAGGTGCTCAGGCCGGAAGATAATTTGTTTCTATCTTCTATTTTGCGGCTCCTCAGCTGCATCGATAACACCATAAAAACATTATTTGCGCCATATTCCTGATCCCAAGTGCTGACATCATATTGGTGCCAATTTTCAGGCCTACCCGCAACAGTAGCTTATTGGCTATGATGTTGGCCGGCTAACCTCGAGGTCACGTATTAGATTCAGGCCGCGGCGGCCACATTTCCATGGGACCGAATTTCAGACACGCTTGTGTGCTACGTGTAAGTTAAAGGACCTCAGACGGCAAAATTAACCTGGAGTTCCCCACGTATACTACGGCTTGCCTCTTAATCGTATCACTCTTATGACACGTAAGACCCCAGGAATTATTTTGCAATTTAAGAGCTTGATAACATCGTACCGTGTAAACCGGAACATAGGTTGATATTCTTTCCCTAAAACGAACCGCTATATTCGCCCCTCGTCATAAAAAGCGGTCTTTAGCAGAATGTTAAGTCGTCGTCGTCGTCTGGCCAAGTCAAGGTCAGGAATCGACCTTTATTCCGGGCCGACCTATATTCCGTTTTATGCGGTACTCACCAAAGTACTAGCTTGTTGAACCTTCAGCACTTGGCTGAGATCGACGCCATTACAGCTGATCGAAACTTCAGCGTCCCTACCAGGCATTACCAGTCGTGAAAACCACCAACAACTGGTAATCAGAGCTTCTTACAACAGCTACATTCATCTAAGTGCCGCCACCGTGCGGTGGTATCTGGAATATTCTATGCAGAGTAAGTGAGGAATGGTTTGCCCACTTTTCCAGCAGCCGCTCTCGTATGTCAGTCGCATGTTAATTGCCTGTTTCGTATCCACGTTGTTCCACGTTCACTTCCCTTTACTTTATTGACTGAGGCAAAACATTGTGCCTGAAAAAGCATTAAAAGGCAGTGGCTATGTTACACCGTTCATCTTAACTCCGTATTAAATATGAATACATTAGATTAAATCAGCTTAGTTGAACCTGGCATAACCTTCGTTCATTCCTTCCTTTTTCTTTTGGCACCTGCCACAATGAAGTTTTTTTGTTAGTTCACATCCGCCTTATACTTATGAAATGCTCATTCGTACCGTCGCATCAAAATCATATATAAAAGAAACATAAACATAACAATGTTAGGTTTAAATTTATGGCTGCCGCTTTTTTTTTTACTGTTTTCCTGCTCGTTGTTCTCACTTACTTTTCTTCTTACTCAAATCTTTTTCACCCGCTCACTCATATGCTAAAGCGTTGGGCTGCCTTAACGTCTGCGGGGGCCTGAAACTCCTCCGCAGTCAGCCTCTCGGTTCCTGTCAGGTTATGAGCCTGGAGGGCTGGCTTCTCTCGGTCGCTCCAGCTTCGTTTTCGCGGTCCAGTGCGCTCAGATGCCCACTCCCGGGCGCTTGGCTCGAGTGAGTGCCTCGAACCGTGATCTCGCCCAAGTCCGAGGCTCCGAATTCCGCAACAAATTACGGCTATGCATTCTTACCGGCCTTTTCCATTTCGTTTACCAGGGTCACGCGTGCAACAATATTCGTAGTGCCCGAGACAACGAACACAGCACTAGAAGCACCTGTGAGAGAGTGAGATGGTGCAGGCGTGTTGTAGCGGCTGCAACGGCAAGAATTGTATGGCTGGAATTCTTTTCGAGAGCGCGTGTACATATTGGCCGTCAGACACGCATGAATTGAATTTATTTCGCCTTGCCCCAGGGCGGGGCATAGGCGCAAGGTGGCGAGAGAAAAGTGTCCGCCGCAGCTGCTACCGTCGCCGTTACGTTTTGAAGCCGGACAATGTCGTGCATGCACCAACTGCACCGGTTGCCCTCCTGCCGGCATTTTGCCTGGAGCATGTATTGGTAGTTCATGCGAAAACATACAGAGTGAACGGCAAGTTAGGCCAGTTGATTGGGATTCATGGTAAGGTTTGTAACAGCGCCCCCAAGACAAGGACAACAGAAGGAATAAAACGATGACATGGCGCTATGTCGCCGTTTATACGGAGTGAAGGCGGCCTCTAGAAAAGTCGAAGGGCAAGTGCACAACAGGGATGACATTAGACATAGCAAACCCTAAAATTAAATTTGCGAGCTGGGAAGGCTTTACTCAAGAGACTTGATAACAAAGCCAGGAGCGTCGTCAGAGCTTCTGTGTGTCTGGGCGTTCTGTCGCTGCATAAGCGCGCTATATAGTCATTGAAGGAGCGTCCATTCGGGGAATGGTTTAGGAGCAATTTTCCAGCCTACTCGTATAAGGCGACATGACATCTTGTGAAGCTAGCCAAAATATTCTTGAAGCTCACAGCAACGGCAGGAAAAACAGGTTTAAAATGACGCCGTTAACGTCTACTACATCAGTTTAAAGTCGCAGGCGTCGTAAAGCCACATGTGGGCCTTTCTAACACCGCGAAAACGCCTTGTAAATGGCCTTTCGAGTGTCTGCCGCCGATCAAGATTCCGCCCAAGCCTTTTTTTCAGTAAGAGAAAATTTATTTGACAGAAGGCAGACAGGTCGGCCTGAGCTGACGCGCCCTATTCTGCTACTCTACGCAGGGGAAGGAGGAATGGGGACATAAAGGTGTGATGAGAGATGATGGACATAGAAAGAGGAATGCGCAACGGTGAAAGCAAGTTCAACATTCTGATGACAAACATTCAGAAATCTCATCCATGAAGCCACTATCGGGTTCCGTATCTAGTCTGTAGTCGCTAGTTCAAGTGAACCTAAAGATAAAGGCGCAAGGATGAAGCTGGTGTGTAGACCTCCCCTGCGTAAGCAGCGCAGGCGCCAGACAGCGCGTAAAGAGCTTCGATAAGCGGCTCCAACACAGTGAGCACCTGCAGGGCACATTTAGTGGCCGCATTCTGGAGGCCACCAGGAATCACGCGCAGTGACTCTACCAGGTGCTTCAGCATTTTCTGAACGCTTTCCTTCTCATTGTGTCCATCTTCTTGCTTGCCCGTAGTGTCACCGGTTTCATTGGCCCTATCATTCTTGGCTTCATGGCGCAGAGGACCAGTAGGTCCCGCTGGCATGGCCGCGGGCCTAGAGGGCAGCAAAGGCCATTTTGTGTCCATATCTGCCAGTGGAGGTGAATATTCACCACGTGTTCTCATCGACCTTGAATTAGCAGTAGGCGCCGTTACCGTCCTCGATGCACTCACAGGTAGAGGTGGCCCCCGCTATGTAATTCTTCTGAAATGGCTTTATCATGCTTCTTTCGCGAGCGTTGGTCACGTTGGCGAACAGATTGATCAGCCTCTTTACGCGAAGATTGGTCTCTTGCCATTTGTCGAAGAATACGAATTTCTTTTTTCATCTTCGGGAATTCTTTCGAAGTCGCTTCGTGAGAGCCACTACAGTTCGGACACCTAAATGAAGGTGCATCACAGTCGGTGGTATTATGCTCTCCACCGCACTGCGAGCAGGTGGCTTTGCGTCTACAAACAGTGCTCACGTGTCCTATCTTTAGACATTTCCGGCACTCAAAAGGCTATAACTTCTTGGCCTGTCCCCTCTGTATTCCTCAGGAAAGAACTGGGTTGATATATCTCCAGCCATTATGGTACACGGCACAAAACCACACAAGCGCTCACAACAAATTACGCCACTGACGTTGCTAGCTTCCTCCTCCACGAGTGCCTCAAACCGATCTTCACCAACATGCCCTCAAAGTACGTGGTGGCTAACCACCATGACTGGGACCTTCATTTAACGCACGTGACGTTTGCACGCAATTCGTCGCGACACAACACCACCGCATTCTATCTCGCGTACGGCCGAGAACCTGCCTTACTTTGGACGCTCGACTGCACCTTCAGCCATAGGCCATACATCAGCATAAACAGTGCAAGCAAAGTTGCGGCTTTTGATTACCACTTGTAACAATTAAATTTCATTCGTGATAGTACTCGGAATGAAGCAATAATTTAAATGACCTACCTCTAAGAGGTACTCCTGAATTTTGAATACATGGTGTTGGCCGGCATATGCGCAATACGGCGGGCGCAAAAGTGACGTGGGCTCAATTCAAGTTTGTGTATACCAATTGCATATAAATGATTAAAGCAGAAATTTTATGGCATTCCCGGAGAAGAATTCACTATAAATATTTTTCTTTTTTTAGTTGCGCTGTCAAATCATTTTTGTCACCACAGAACGTATCTTGAGGCATTGAATTGTATGGCTGTAATCCATTAATGCCTACAGGATGAAACAAGTCCGACACAGGGCTGCCGCACTCGACTAGTGTACTTATGAAAGCTTTTCAGGCAACGTCTCTAACATACCTCTCTGCTTGTTTGAAGTTATTTTCGATGAAGTGGAGCAGCGGCTATACCACCAACGGTATCAATATGTACAGCCACGATCTACCATAAAAATAATAGAGACTTTTAGCGTGTCCGCTATTCCGGCAAACCGGGGCGGTTTGGGCGGATTACCGGATGGTCGGGGGCGCAAACGTGAGCGGCCGGAGCAGTGCAGCCGCCTGGTGTTGTAGAGCTCAATCAGACACAGAGCTAAAATTGCAGTAACCCACTTTATTCTGCTTCGCTGCTGGTGCAAATTTTCGGCAGCGGCGTAATTGTGTTCACAATTACGCCGTTGTCGTAAGCTTACACCCCAGCAAAGAAGAATATAGTAATTGGCTCTGTGTTTAGGTGGTTGAGCTTTGCACCACCAGCTGGCGCCACCAATCTGGCCGCTCACGTTTACGCCCCCGACCATCCGGTAATCCGCCCAAACCGCCCCGGTTTGCCGGAATAGCGGACACGCTAAAAGTCTCTAATAACTCCCCAAAACCAATTTGGTGTGTATGGACAAATTGCCATATAAAACGGAACTTTTCAAGTTGAATGTTTCATAAGTTATCCATGTTCTTCTAAATAAATGGATCGTTAGAAAAGGGTCGCCAATAAATTAAAATAAAATGGAATAAGAAGATGGTATGACCCTGTCCAATGAATGATATTCGTGACTTGCACTCACTGCTACATGGCACTGCACATGGCAGCCTCCATTAAAGGTATCAGAAACAGGGAGCCCGTACACTGTATAATTCCTGTAGAGCTCTTTTCGCAGGTCCCCAGGATACTGCCACATGTTCGCATCTAATACCACTGTTTCGAATTGGTCCCGGAAAGCTATCTCGTCTTCCCTGATATATACGACACTGACGTGGGCCATGTCACGGGGCCCTACTGTAAGTTCAGATCTCCAATCTACGAAGTACATCCTGCGAAAGTATTTTCTTATGCTTTGCTATGGCACGAGTGAGAATTCAGTCATGCCGTTGACGTCTGTAAGCCTTCTTTACGTTTCTTTGTTTCACCACTGTAGAGTAAATGCGCGGGGAAACTGTAGGCTTTAATATATCTGGGAATGACTTGGGTGTACTGCACTTTATTATAGCGAAGCTGTATATGACTAGCCCATTCGTCCGTCTGTTCATCCGTCTGTCGGTCGCCTGTACGCTGGAATCTCCTCCGGTGCAACCCCATCCGCATGCGCGAAAGAAAGAGAGAAAGAGAGGCGCGTGGTTAGTCAACACCACCTAGGTAGCACAAGGCCTGTTTACTACGATCCATGACGTCACGCTACTTGGCCTGAAATTTCCATTGACAAGGCTGGCATGATAAAGGCGGTGACGTCAAAATTCCCGTTGCCTACTCGGGAGCATCGCTATTAGATTCCATGGCAGTCGGGCCAGGTAGCATGACGTGATGGCTCTTAGTGAAAAGGCCTTGTGCTTGGTGTTAGATTAGCTGCGCCATTAGAGACGTCGTTGCTTTCCGCCGCACACGAGTGCGCGCGCAGCAGTTTCTCTTTGGCTCCGAAATGGGTAGGACACACGTCATACGTACTCCTTAGGAGCAGGGAGCTATCGATCAGCAGCGCTGCGAGCAGAACCGGGAACGAGCTCGTCTACGCCGTGCGGATGTTGCAGCCCGGGCACCAGAACAGGCTCGTGCAGCCGAGCGCAAGGAGCAACGGCGTGCCGAGGATCCGGCAGCCTGCCTAGCCGTCGTTCAATGAACCGTCGGGATTGACCCACACCGGCGCTGTACTTTTCAGCTTCGTTGGTTAACCATTTGTGCGGAGTGCATGGGCGACGATTTTTTTATAGCGAAGTTTTCTTTGTCTAGCCCACATCAGCAGCCATGCGCAGTAGCAGGGAACGTTGACGCGTGAACGTTCACTGGTGGTGAGGGAGGGGAAGCGTTGCTAAGATTTCGCTAACATATGTTTAGTGTTTTCAACTAGCAAACTTCAGCACTAGAGGGGACATCTGTAGATATCAGAATTCAGTTGTTGGGCAGTGTGGAAAAAATAAGTGATGCAGAGACGTTACGAAAGCGTCAAGCACTTATTCGACTATTGCCGACAGCTTGTATTTTCATCGATCGAAGGAAGTCGATAGTGACGTCGCTATGCCGTGCGAGTGGTCTAAGGACATGCAATGGCTGGGAAAGTGAATTTAGCTCCTTGTGGTGCATTTTGCTGATGTTTGCCTGTGCCAGGATTGCATGTAACGCAGTGCGTCGCTTTCCTTCAAGCGTGTTTTTGGCCTGACTCATTGAGTGAGCGGTGTGTCAACGTCCCGTGCCAAGGTTGGAAATCAAAGTGAACATGCTGGTTCTCGCCTGGGTTCTTAGTTCCATCAATTCGCTGCACATGGTGCGCTTTCCTAATAGACGCGTGCTACGTTGTCTCTTGTATACCTCTGTGCATTACGTCGTGAGTGCTACGTGAGACATTGCGGCCCACTAATGCAACTGTCGGTTCTGTACGTCCTTGTTAGTCTCGGCGAGCGCTTGTTGGAATACTGCATCGGTGTGATCGACACAACGCAGCAGTGCCTTCTAAACTCTTTTCTTTGTATAAGACAACGCAGTGTGTACCTACAGTGAACACATATTTCACGCATGAGCAATACAAAATTCCTGTGCAGCTGGCCGTGCCCAGGATCGGAACAGGGCTGGAAATACATGGTGTACTGGTAAGTCAGGAACGTCGAGCTACTTATTGGCATTCCGCTTTGACAATGTACGCAGTCGTATAATTTGTTGGGTAATTACGGATAATTTTTTATTCCACTGACGTCATTCATCACCATACTACTGCAGAGCCAGCATGGTAAAAAAGTGCGCGTCATATATATCCGTTTTTCTCGAGCAGAACTCTGGAAGCTGTGAATAGGACCACCAAATGACATGTCTGGCGTAATTCGTGTCAACTGTAGCGTATGTAATATCTGCCTTTTGAAGTAAACTAGTCGAAGCGGCGGTTTAACTCTAGCTGCTCCTAGCAGCAAAATTTTAATCTCAGTAAGCACTGGGTCTATTTCCGGGTTGCATTACCGCTACGCTCACGAAGAGCTTCAAAGGGGCGCAGTATAGAGCAGTAGCGCGGGTTGAGCTGGGACAAAGATACAATCTCCACGATAATGAACAGGAGCGAGGTTCAAGCTTGTATCTGTAAGCTGACGTGACATAGCAAATAAAAAAATTAATAAAGAACGGAGCGCGTCCACAACATAACATATACCACTTGAACTGAGTGCCCAAGAACATGTACACTGGGCGTACAAATTTAGGGCTGCGTCGTGATCAGCACTCGCTGAGCGCGGTGCCCTGCACGGGCCTGTGCCCAAAGAAGTCGGGTGGTTAGAGGCGCGAGCGAATCAGTAAACAGGCATAAATCAGCGCCCCGGGGGTGGTGCCGTGTGTACACATGCACGGCAGCTGGTGTTTGCGTACGTGACTTGCACGCAGAATGAGACTACACTCACAGCGGCATGGTGCAAGACCACCTGAGCGCGTGTGTTGCGTTGAGTAGCGAACAACGAGAATGTCGCGCGTGCCCAGAGGGCGTATGCATGGCTGCTTGTAGCGCTTACTATATAGAGCTGATTGCTGTAGCCCTGCGCCTGTACCCATAGGCGGGCTTCTTCCTGAATAAAAGCGTGGGCCCGCGATAATCAGCAAGGAAAAAGTTAGCAGAGCGAGCCCTAATTATTTACTGCCTCCTATCCTGTTGCTTTCGTTTCCGCGGCCATCGTGCAATGCAAGGGGCGTGTTCAATGCCACAGAAGCTTGTTATGTAAATATCTGAAGAATAATCTACAGTGGCCAGTGCTGAAGTTAGGCTACACTTTTCATGCATATACATCGTTACGCTTGAGTATTGTAGTGAACATGTACATTGTTATGTCTGAATAGGTGAATTTAAGAAATTTTCTCGAGATCGGCTTCTTGTTCTGGGGTTTATTTACCGAAAAATCAAACGTCATCTAAAGCTCTTTTTAATGCTGCTAAATAGGAAGATGCCAACGCTGATGTGAGAGGCCTCAAGCCGTGTGGTACAGCACAAACAAAGCGACTGTTTAGTTGCTGGGTTTAAAAGTCTCTTTTCTTCAAAGTCAGCCACGTGATCATGGAAGGCATGAAGGTTATCTTTATTTTTAGCTCGGCAGGTGTAAACTAGCTGCCACTGATTACATAAGCACTGCTTGCTGTGGACTCCACTGTGGACTCCACTGTGGACTCACTGTGGACTCCTGTGGACTCCTATATCGGTAAGCATGGTAACCTTATCGCCTTCTGAACATTTCATTCACCTGTGCCATGTAATTTGAGGAAATATACCAAAGTTCTGTGTACCAGCACCTGAGAAGCTCTGTAATCATTCAATGATGTGAAAGTTGCGGCACACTGATAAAAACTCATGCACGCCAGAAACCGCCAACGGAGACATGTTAAGTAGAAAACGTATAACTTCGTAATAGCAAAGTTGATTACTGCCTTATCAAATTATGGGACATAATATGTAGATCATGTCTAGTGAAAGCACAAGAAACGCATATTAAAGCGAATCACTTTCGTCGGCTATTTATCCAGCCTTAGCAGTCGGCGACCAGAATTTCTTCGCCTAAATATTAGGCGAGGTTATCACCGTAGCAAGCAGGAAAGAGCTGCCACGGAGGAGGAGCCAGCGGATAAAAAATAGGTCACCGGGGGAAAGGGAAAAGCGCCAGTGTACCCGGACCTTGCTGGCTTGTAGGTGAGCCGCTGACGTCATACATGAGGTTCGTAAATGTTTCATTCGCGAAGCGGCGGTGCAGCGTGTTTCTGTGATGACCGTGACATAAAAGAAACAGGAGTTGAAAAAAATAAGGACTCAGTGCCCTTCCACTCTGTGAAGAAGCATGACCAGCGAAGCTGCGCATTTGGGCCCCTTAATGCCGAACTGCACCTCGACCGCGGGTCGCCCTGGCATTGCACTATTTTTGGGATCGGCGCACGAATGGGAGTGCTTAACAACTGATTCACCTCCGCCGTGGGTCGGGCCGCTATTGCACTGTCTTCGGGATCGGTCCATGTATGAGTAGTTTTGCGTCTACACACGGAAACAATCCTGGGGTAACTGGCCCTTAACAGCTTCGCTGTAATTCGCTGTAAAATTGGATACGGCCTTGTGTTCCTTAATTAATCAATCACGGTGATGAACGCGGGAACAGTGGCACGAGCGTGTTCGCGCGGTAGTCCCTGAAGGGCGCCAACGAGCCAAGTGTGGGAGAAGACGCTGGACCAATCCAGATGATAGTTTTGTGTTAAGACACGGACACCATCCTGGGGAACTAGTCCTTAACAGCTTTGCTGTAAAAGCGACTCGGCGCCCAGCATCAGCGGGAGACTACCATGTTCACCAAGGAACGGGGACGAAACATTTTTGTGATGATGCGTGGCTCACAGCAGCAAGTAGCTGCAGACGCAACGACTTCAGAGCAATGGAAACAACCGTTTCGCCATCGACTTTCATTTTCAACGGATTCAAAAGCTGTTTTTTTAGCCACCGTCTTCTGTGGTTTCTGCGTAATTTGCTGATCAGCTTATTGCGCGCAGTGTTCATTCCCTCTTCATCTCCGTCTTTCCCTCTTTTTAAGTTCCTCCTTGCCCTTACTTCCAGTGTAGGGTAGCAAACCGGACGCTCTTCTTGTCGATCTCCTTGCTTTTCCTATATTTGCTTTCTCTCTCTTTTTATTCCTTCATCAGCAATTCTCAGTCCTCTAACGAACGGCTCATGCTTGAAACTTAGCGATATCGCCAGTTGACCCGAGTAATCACCGCTCGCCCAACTCTGGCGTCACGCTAGCATCGCCTTCCGCCTGTTTGAACAATCAGTTACATTTTAAATATTACAATGTTGCTTTTTTAGGCTTTAAATAACTAACCAACATTTTTTTTATTGAAATGGTTACCTTTATGGTGGCACTGGCTACTCCTTGTCACTTAGCAAAGGAAACAAATGTGCGCAAAAAGATTGAATAATTTCACAAAATATTACACTGTGTAGAACACCAGACGTATAAATGCAATATAGTCCAACAGCACACGAATAACAAAGTTTTGTAAGTGAGATCAGTACAGATGTCCATATATCAAGTCAAATATTTTGAATCGCCAAAGCACTACTAAATGCAACCAATTACACTGGAAAACACAGAAAACAATTAATTACACCTACCGTAATAAAAAGATCACATAAATCAATTTTTAATGTCGAACATTTATCACTCATTTACCTTATCAGGACAAACTGAAATTTAATTCTTCCAAAAAATATCTGTCCTCGAAAACATTTTCAGAGGATGAAGTGCTCTTTTCTGAATGCATCAGTTATCTTTTTCAGTGTGAGTGGTTTTCTAAAAGCAACAAATTTGCTTGCACTACCCTTCGTGGTGAATCACACTTTGTGCAGTCGAGGAGGAGGTGATGGTATCTTCGTCTGGATGGTCACAAGAACACTGCGGATTAGAGGCACGTTTTATCCGGTATAAAAAGTGTCTCGTAAATGCAATGCTATGTCGCAGGCGGTGAACTGATGTCTCGATATTTCTGATTTCTAAGTTTTCTGTTTTTTAAGTTACGTTTATACTTCGGTCTGTAAAGTATAACTCCTAGTTTTTACATTGCTGACCAAGGCAGGTTACAGTATCTCTGACAAATACAAGACCAAGCTGTCTTTCCTTCAGCACCTTTGTACACATTTACAGGTACAGTAATTTTTTTTTCGAGAAATGATAAAAAACATATCGTGATAATTGTGCTAACATATAGTCACAGCGGCACAAAAAAAAAGATAACGCAGTTTTGCCCGAACGACGTAGCATCGATTGCGATAGGAAATTGGCAGAGAGCCGCACGAAGTAAGAATAATATTTTTATCGGCCGTATCTACTTGAAAACATTCGCTTGCTAACTAAATTAATAAGCGTGATGTCAGCGCGCACAAGCAAACGTGATCATATCGCACTCGATGACTGCGGACATTCGCCATCAGAAAGCTGGCGGGAGGAAACGCGGCCGCAGAAGCAGCGAGCGAAGTGACATTCGTGCTTTCAATCGTTCCAATGCAAAACGAGCGCCGAGGACACGCAGCACGCACAAAGCTACGAGCCACCGACGTACCTAGATTCTGCACCAAACGCAGATCGCTCTCAAGATACGGCCACACGACCGCGCCCAGCTCCCACATGCGCAGTTGCAGCCAGAGAGAACGCCGCCTCCCCCTCCCTCCCCTCTCCCCAGTACTCCGGAACGTTTCGCAGACGGCGCACTTCCTCTTCGCTTTCCTCCATTTGGCGCAGTCGAAATTGAGCAGCGATTGTCGGCTCCCCTTGACAAGCTTTCACCCGCTCATACAGCGTAGGGCACGCGGCGACGGTGTTGTCGCCATTGGACTTCATGCGGAACCTCACGGCGACGCCGACGCCGACGGCAAGAATGCGCTTGGACTGTTCATATGATTGCTATTGCAATAAAAGCGTAATTATTTGAGATACTTAACAACTATGGAAACCAAGCAGCACCGTTTTCTCCGAGGCATGCATCCTCGAACAGATTAGGCTTGATGAGGCCCCTGGCTAATCTCTAAGCCTGTCTTAGCCTTCATTTTCCTGCTCTTCCGTGCAGAAACATCCTTCGAAGATTACAGCTACAGGATTAAAGCATTCGTTCCTGTACTTTGTTCTGGCACTCGTTTATTTCTGTTACGATTTTGCCATTTGCTGCTTGCTGCGTAGTTTCCTGCTTCTTTTCGTAGTCGTACGTTTTACAACAGCTACGAAAACTGTCATACCTTAGCGATTCTTTTTTTTGTTTCTTTTAAGGACTTCCGCCGTGCAACAATAACAGCCGGTCTGTCCTTAAGACAATATTTTTTCTTGTAAAGCGTCCTTTATTTTCTACTGCATGTTTCTTTACCTCCTTAATGGCGCATCCGTAATCGCGAGTACCTGCATTGTGGTGCTTCTTCCGCGCTGTTAAAGCGGAGAAATTGGCTGCAATCGCTTTTTAGTTTGTGTGCGTGCGGATTAACGTCCATGATTGTATGCTACAGGTTCCAGAGTTTCTGGAAGACGTCACCTTTGTTACGATTGCATACGTGTCACGAAAGTAACGCGTTTTTGACACTTTGGAGGCTACACCAACAATACGCGCCATTCTACACACAATCTATGGGATGCGCTGTCGCAAATTCGTGGTCGTTAACTTTCACGCATCGTTACACAACACGAGTGGCTCGGAGCCTGCCCTTATATATATCTAATGAAAAGTTGCAAGCGGCCAAAGTGTAGAAAGTAACAGAACGCCTCATAAACATCAAGCGCTTTCTATGTTCACAATAAAGCTTGCCAATTTCACTCATCATTCAGGAAGGTAAACATTTTATAGGACCACCTGTGATTCAACGATGCAGGCTTGTGTATGTGTGCATGCATGCTGTGAACGTTCTTTCTGAACTTCCCTCCCCCAGCGCAGCGTAGTTGCCGGGTTCGACCTGGTTAGCCTCCTTTCCATTCGCTTATGACTTCTCTTTCCCTTTCACACACACACAGCTTGCACTTTCTATAACAACGAAAATTTCGAACTACGACGTCACATGATTCTTGGTCAAATAGTGAATATTGTGTCGTTTAGACTGCCAGATCCGTGCGAAACTTCCTGCTTCCTCCGACATTGTAAGAGAACATCTCATTGTTTGTGCATTTCTCGCAAGCGTCCCCATGAATCGGAGCCGAGGCTTCATCTGCGTCAGGGTATAGTAGAAATGCTGTAGAGCGTGCATACTATTTAAATCTAATGGTGCCGGTTTACGTGGTCGGGGGGTAGCGAAGATACTGTCCACTAATATATTACCTGTTTTGTTGGTGCAGTGACATCACTGCTCTTCAATTTTTCATCAGACATTATTGTCGCATTATTTCATTTTACTTATTGCCACTTTCGTTTCTGATATGAAAACTAGCACAGGGAGAGTGTCATGAACGGAGCTTACTATCAGGCTTGTGGGTGGCGATACTTGGGAATGTTGTAGCGGCAAAACGTCATACACTCAGAAAAGAGCAACTACGACGCCACAATCACAGGCACATACACTGGTTCTCCGTCTTTACCCCTACTCCACATAATGTACTGTATATTCGAAGTAACGCACTTCCGGTTGGTACTAAGCAAAAAGCACGCTAGTGATTTGATTGGAAGTGCCATAGACTTCGGCCATTCTATAATCCTGCCACCTCCATCCCACCCACAGCTCCCCAATACAATTTTAAAAATGAGTAAGCAAATAAATAAATAAATAAATAAATAAATAAATAAATAAATAAATAAATAAATGTGCTCTGTGTGGAAAGTTTTGATTTGAGTTTTTTGCAGAAACGCATCATGTCTTAAGCATTGAAATGAACTATAGGCCAATTCAGGTATTGCTTCATTACCAATGAGTTAACAGTATTTACAGAAGAGAATGGAACATATAGAGACTATGGTTACCAAAATCAGCAAAGATGGACGCTTGCAATTGTATGCATGAATGAACTGGAAAAAAAAAAAGACAGGAGAGAAGTGACCGGGGGGGGGGGGGGGCGGGTTGCTGGGCAGCGGGATTGAAAGAATCAGCCGTCAGAGTTCATCAAAGGAATTCATAAGTGCTGTGTTAGTTTATAAGTAAACCGGCGAAGATACTCACAACCCTGAAAGAATTCGTACTTCCGCATACAATGCAACACCGTCCGAGGTTTTGCTTCTCAGCGAATCTGCCGATGCTGTAGCAGAGAAAGATATTCCGCCAGCATAGCGAAGTCACGCCGTAAACTGCTGGGCTCGGCTTGGCACTGCAGCTCGGCTCGGCATTGTAGCTTATCGATAAATCCGCACCGAGGTGACTGAATGTAAGCGAAGGCGGCGGTAAGAAGCAAAAGACAAGATAAGGAAGGGAGGAGCATCCGTGTCTTTCCGATTTCGCACCATCCGGTATAGCCACTTCCGCAGACGGAGACCACGTGGGCGACATATTCTTGACTGAAGAACGGTATCTTCTTCCCCTCAAAATGAAATTGCTCGCGCGCGCCTACGAACGTGCCCTTCAAGCCAAATCAGCCGAAGCACTGTCATAGCTATTGTGTGCACCATTGTGCCTACTATTGTGTCACTTCTTTGCATTGTGCGCGAAAGTGCTTTTTTAATGTGTTAGCATGCCTTGGTGAGTTCACCTTGGCTGTCATGCGAAAATTGTTGTCTTGTATCTGCACAAAAATGCGCAATATGCAAAGTTAAGGCATTTATTTGTTATAATAGTGTTAATGTCGATGATTGGTACCTTTTAAGTGATGAGGAACAAATTAAAGCAATAAAATAAGACGAGAATACCTATAGATACATAAGGCTCCCTAGAAGATGTATGGAGAAGAGTTTAGTGGGAGTGGGCCAAGTTGAAATTTGGGGCTTGGCCTGTTGAAATTTAGGGTTGGGCCAAGTTGAAATTTGGAGTCAGGCCACGTTGAAATTTGAGGTCTGACCAAGTTGAAATTTGGGGTTGGGCCAAGTTGAAATTTTGGGTTGGGCTAACTTAAATTTGGGGTTCGGTCAACTTAAATTTGGGGTTGGGCCAACTCAACTTTGGGGGTGGGGCCACCTTTCATTTTGGGGGTGGGGCCTACTTGAATTTTGAGGTGGCCAACTTGAATTTTTAGGTGAGGCCTACTTGAATTTTGAGGTGAAGCCAGCTTAAATTTGGGGGTGGGGCCAGCTTGAAATTTTGGTTGCCTTGAAATTTTCATGTGGGCCAAATAAATTTAGGGGTCGGTCAACTGAAATTTAGAGATGGGGTCAACTTCAAAATTTGGGTGTGGTTGAACTTGAACTTTTGGGGGTGGGCCTATTGACATTTCGGGATGGGTAAGCTTATACTTCTGGATGGGCCTACTGAAATTTGCGGTTGAAAATTGAGGTTGGGCCAACCTGATATTTGGGTGTTGGCCAACTTGAGGTTTTGGGATGGCCCAATTGAACGCTGCTGAGCGTCATTCGTGTTATGAACACCTCGCGGGTAGGGAGCACGTTGACACGTTTCGTGCGTTTTCATTGGACCTTACCGAGGCGCACTCATAACGCAGGTGAGAGCTTACGTGGTCAAGAAGCGCAACCATAACGCAGGCTTCCGCGAGTGACAGTGAGGGTGACGTGGCACCACGGCGATGTACTCTTTTCTGACGCAACGCCTCACGCGCTACTGTGGCAGCCGGTGTTCCCTTTCGAACGCTTTGCTCCGTCAAAGCGTGCTCATGCCCAGCGTTCCGGCTCAATTGGTACGATTACATAGAAGGGGCCAGATGCAGCCAAAAAATCTGCAATTGTCTAAAATATAAGCGTTATTTGCCACCAGAAATGTCATGGATAGACGCGCATAAGCTACTAAAAGCAACGAGGCAAAACTAAGCAATAACGAGGTAGCTTTTATTTATATTTGGTGTACCTTTACCAAGCCTCTCAATACCCATGTGAACACTTGAACAGTCGGTCTGCACTAAAGTGGCACCTGTCGCCGTAGCTCTGTTCGCCTATTTACGAAATTGAAGAGTACTAATACCTATTGATAGTGCGAACTAGTAAGTCGTCCGAAATGAGTTCGATATATTCACAATGTGATTCTCGTCTTACTTATTTTGGTGCCAATGCGTGTGGTCCAAGGCACACTTTTTTGCAGACAGTCGTCGTATATACCGAAGAATACAATAAAGATATGAACGGGAGAATACCAACAAGAACATTGGAAACATTACAGTGACGTGTCACTTGACGTGTCAATGACGTGAACGCCGGTTACACGCAATCGTATGGGTGCTATTCACGTTTCATGCTTCGCTAGCAGAATGTTTTCTTTGTGGCAAGCCGCCTAGTGCGTTCCTCGGGAGTCTAATGGGCACGCCAAGTTTGAGCCTGTTGCCGGACTCGTTCAGCTCGTGCCTAGCGCTTGGCGATGACTTCGGGGTCGGCTGACTCCCTCTCGGCCTCCCGCGGCATGCTTCGCTGCTCCAGTCTTTCTGGCTCAGCCTCTCGATGACGAGATGAGCCCGCACGTGCATAGCGCACACAGAACCCACAGAACCCGAAGGGTTCTGTGTGCGCCACCTAGACTTAGCCCCAGGTGGCGTTGCTTTGCGTAGTGCATACTGCTACACATGCAAAGAGGCGCCACCAACACGCACAGCGAGCACCGTGGCGTGGAAGCACAAACGGTAAGGGCGCAAATGTGGCCGCGGACCCTACACTGATTTCGATTCATTGTTTTATCAGAACGAAAAATATGGGCTGTTTGACTGAATATAAACAAATTAGTAATAAGTTAAGCTCTGATATTTAAAAAGCCAGGGCTAGTTATTACGAACATAAGTTTAATGATATCTGCAACAACCCTAAACAAGTATGGAATACAGTAAACAAGCTAATGTCCAACAACAAAAGAGATGGCTTCTCTGAACTCGTTATAAATGGTGTGCCTTGCACAGGGGCATCGCTTGCTGACAAATTTAATGAGTACTTCCTTATATCAGGGGCTTCAAGTAAATCTCAGGCAAGTAACTGTGATTTTACAACGTATATCGCGTCCAACATCCAAAGCTCAATGTTCATATTTCCAACGACAGAATTAGAAATCTGTACAGTAATCAAAAACCTAAAAAATAGCAGTGCATGTAGGGCTGGCGACATTAAAGTTCAACAAACTATAAAATGCATCAATCACATGATTAGTCAGCCACTTACGCATATATGCAACCTGATTTTAAGTACCGGAATATTTCCAGGAAAATGAAAAATTGCAAAGGTCTCCATCATACACAAGGGAGTGATAGAAATTATATAAATAATTATAGGCCAATTTCGGCCCTACCAATACTCTCGAAAGTAGTTGAACAAGTTATAAACATCAGGCTACTAAACTTCTGCAAGCGAAACGATATCACCGCCGAGCAGCAATACGGATTCCAGAAACGAAATCTGCTGAAATGGCGCTAATAAAAATTAAGGAGAAGATAACAGACAATTTTGAGCAGAATATATATACAATAGGTGTTTTTCTAGGCTTTAAAAGGGCATTCGACTCCATTAAGCACCCTATTTTACTGTACAAGTTATATAAATATGGCATTAGAGGAACGGCTCTCACAATAATAAAGAATTACTTCTTAAATCGTCACCAGTACACGAATATTACGAATGCAACGTCCAGCTTAGGTCAGATACATTATGGAGTTTCACAAGGATCCATCCTTGGGCCGCTGTTATTTCTGCTTTATATAAATGATATAATTAACATGCCCTCTACACCGGAAATAATACTGTACGCTGAAGATACCAATGTATTCATCTGCGGACAAGACCTAGAAGTTCTCCAAATAGAAACCGATGTATATATGGAAAATTTGTCCACGTGGCTCTGCGGTAATGAACTAGAGTTAAACCCTAAAAAAACTAAGTACATTGTATTCCGCCATCGTAACACGTGCATAAAAGATGAAATACTTATCCGATTTCGCGATGAATCTATCGAACGTGTAGCAACACATAAATTTCTTGGTGTCATATCTCCCGAACATCTTGACTGGTCACCTCACATTTAAAAAGTTCGCCCTGGTATCTCTAGGTCCATTGGTATCATGTATAAAATAAAGACCTTTTGCCTATCTGGCTAAGGAACCAACTATACTACACACTGGTTTCCACTATTGTCTTCTTGTCTGGGGCACAGCACCTAAAACAAGCATAGAAAACATATACTTATTACAAAAGAAATTCTTGCGCTTAACAGATAATGCACCATACCTTAGCCACACTGCCCCATTGTTTAGAAAACATCAACTGCTTGCACTGTGGAATGTTATAAACAAAAAGATAGCGTTAGCTAGTTACGTACATATGCATTCCGACCCTACCGCTTTTTTTTCTTCATCAGTATCTAACGAAAACACACACCTGCAACACCCGGCACATATGTTATAAGGAAAAAATATGTGCGAACTACGGCACCCAAAAACTTAGCTACAGAATTTCTAGCTTTTTAAACGATCACCATCCTGCTGTAATCATCCAGGACAGTAAATCATTCAAAGTTTTCAAAAATAGCATCCCTATGTATCTCTTGTCACTGCAGGCATGACCACTCCTTTTTTTTCTGTTGTTTCTTACAGCATGTCCCCAAGTGTACATAAATGTTCAATATGAAATAACTGCAGTTTCAATGTTAACCAATCACTCTGTATTTCCATCTCGTTTAGTGTTTATTTTATGCGCTGAATGTCTTGTGCTCTCGAACGGGAGCAAGAAGGGCGCAGACTCCTTGTCAGGCGTCCACTTGCCTTTTGGTCTGCGCCATAGGCAACTGTACCATACGCTGTCTGAATAAACACTTTGACTCTTTGATTTCGACGGTGTCCCTCTTGGGTACAAACACTTACCACTGGAAGTGGTAAGGGAATACATCTACTTAGGACAGGTAGTGACGGCGGATCCGGATCATGAGACTGAAATAATCAGAAGAATAAGAATGGGCTGGGGTGCGTTTGGCAGGCATTCTCAGATCATGAACAGCAGATTGCTATTATCCCTCAAGAGAAAAGTTTATAACAGCTGTGTCTTACCAGTACGTAAACCTGGAGGCTTACGAAAAGGGTTGTACTTAAATTGAGGACGACGCAACGAGCTATGGAAAGAACAATGATAGGTGTAACGTTAAGGGATAAGAAAAGGGCAGATAGGGTGAGGGAACAAACGCGAGTTAATGATGTCTTAGTTGAAATCAAGAAAGAGAAATGGGCATGGGCAGGACACGTAATGAGGAGGGAAGGTAACCGATGGTCATTAAGGGTTACCGAATGGATTCCAAGAGAAGGGAAGCGTAGCAGAGGGCGGCAGAAAGTTAGGTGGGCGGATGAGATTAAGAAGTTTGCAGGGACAACATGGCCACAATTAGTACATGAGCGGGGAGGTTGGAGAAGTATGGGAGAGGCCTTTGCCCTGCAGTGGGCGTAACCAGGCTGATGATGATGATGATGATGATGATGATGATGATGATGATATCGCCGATTTCACAGACGGGGAACGCACGATTGCGCGTAAAATGCAAGAATGAGCTCGAAGTGTATTGTTGCCGCTGTCATGTCAAGTTGTTTACTGCACAATAGGACAGAGTGTGTTGCAGAAGCCACATTTTGCTAGTTCGGTTTAAAATTTTTTTCTGTTAGCATTCGTTCACAATATTTCGGTCTGGTCATTCGCGCCAGCATTTCAACAAACATAAACTGAATGGTCACTCGATTCAAGTGAACAGATACTTGAATCACAAGGTCGTGTATGGTGGTCTTTCGCGGCTAATTAGACCTTTCCTCTTCTTTCATGGCTGTGTGCAACAATAGCTGTGTGCCATGGCACACAGCTATTGTGACCTGGTCCTTTTAGGAGAGAAGGCGACACGGTAATCAATAAGAGGGCCGTCTACCGCTATCTTCCAAACAATTAGCGACTGCTCTACGACAAGAAGCGCGAAGAGATTGATAGGGAACATAGTATAAAGGTGAAGCACTCAAGGAGTTCAGCTGACTCACAGGAAGAGGCATTCGGTATTTCGAGCGCTTTTAGGCTCGTTCTGCTAGCAGTTTATATGGTGTTGAATGAGGTCTAACTGGGTACGTTGAAAGCAGTAGGTCTGCAGCTAGTGCATTTCACTAATAGGCGAACAAAAGTTCCTTTATGAAACAAAAAAGAACAAGCGAAAAAAAGCATACTATAAAACGCGCAAACATTAACGCATACACAAAAGAAAGGAAGAAGGAAATTGTTTAGAAACCATCGACGATAATTGTGAATTTAAGCGGATAGCCCAACAAAATAGTGAGCGAACAAACAAACGAAAGATACAATGTATGAACTAATGAACAGAACAATGAACGAACGAAGGAACGAACGAAGGAATGAACGAACGAATGAACGAACGAACCAACTAACCAACGAACGAAAGCTCCAGCGCTACTTTCCCCCACCTCCGCCCTTTTGAGTGCTTCCGGTTCATTTTCTCCAGCTGGGGTTTTTTGACGTGCGCCTAAATCCAAGCACACAAACCCTCTTGAATTTCGACACCCTAGAGATTGCATTAAACACATTTTTCGCAAGAATGTTTCGTTCTAATACCTACTTTTACACTAACGACCCAAAAGATTGTACCTCAGTTTGATAAGGCAAGATGTGCAATTGATTGAGCTTGATAAAACCTAAATACGCTACTTGGCAGTGCCAACGTTTAAAGTATAAAGCCAAAGGAAAATGCACGCATTCAACAAAGTGAGCTTATATTTTGTAGGTGGCTTTCTACTATGTTTGTCTTATTCTCAAATTTTAACTGTCCATCTCTGTGGAGTCGTTGAATCTTCCTTGCGTAGCTGAAAGTTTGCACATTTTGCACTCGAAAACACTAAACCAAATGGTCGAGATTGAGCAATGTAAGTGGTATTTCCTATACGAATATATGTTCGGCTTCCATCCAATGTTCAAGGTATTCATTGAGCGTTGCTGGTTTACTTAACCAGTCTGAGCATTTCATTTAAGCACGTCATGCCATCGTCAGCCACTTCGGGACCAGTGTGGCCTTTCACGAGCACGTAACCGGGCCGAGATTTTACGAGGTTAAAGCCTTCGCTCGAGTCTGCTCAAACGAGACGGGGCGTGGTTAAACGAGACTGGGTTGCAAACGGAAAATTATACTACCTAAGAGGAAGCTGTGTGGAAGGCGGTCGCAGAAGCATTGCGAAGATGGGCCTAGAAAGACCACTCTCAAGCACCCGCCAAACAGACCGGCTACACTGAAAGCACTCTATGGACGGGGGAAGGAAGGGGACACAAGGAAAGGGTCTTAAACGAATCTCGATTCCCTCGAGAGGGGAGTGCGCCCGGAAGAAGGCAAGGCAAGTGGGAGAAAGGGAGATAGTAGAGACCCGAGGGAAAGGCGAATGAAATTACCGACGGGAAGAGTCTCAGAGAGAGAAAAAAAGAAGGAAAGAAGAGTAATGAAAGAGTGGACCAGGAAACGACCCGGGATTCGGGTCGCCGCAAGTAACTACTGGCGACGCCCACAATGACTGCGACAACGAGAAAAAGACGACGCTGCTTAACCACGGGCACGCCTTGAAAATTGCTGTCTTTGAACGGGGACTTCGCATAGGCTTTGACCCGAGGACATTTATAGCCTTGCTGCGCAGTGCGCGAGCGTCGTACTCGAAGCGGGGGCTGAAAAGGGGGATATTCCAGAAGCAGGGCGGAAGAAATATCACACGTGGCGAAGGGAGGGGAACGGAAGGGGAAGCGGAAATCCTCCTGCAATCCTGGAGCGCAGCGACTACTCACGCCGAGAAACATCCTGACGGTATTCCCCATTTTTTCCCCTCCTTCCTTGCATTTTTCGGTATGCTTTTCCGGCTTATGTTGGTGCTTCCCTAGTTTCCTTCCGTTTATCTTTTAAGTATCCAGTTGAAGAAATATTGTGGTGCCTGCGAACAACACAACGCCGCGTGCCGAGACAAGGACCTCTGTATAGTTTCAGAGGCTTCACTTTAGTGTTTCTACTTTAGTTCTCCTTGAAAAAAAAAAAAAAAGACAGGAGCTTCCGAGAAGCAAAGAAAAAAGGAAACGTGAATGAGAGCGGAGAAAAAAAAATGGCTCAAGGTGTAGTATAGCGGCATGTTCGTTGCTACAAAATCGTGCGGCTCTAGGGATTAAAGACAAAGCTTCGCCTAATTCTCCGGCTCTGCTTCGGCAGTCACACTCTTTGAGCTCCTCCTTAAAGCGTTAGAATAAAGCGCTGGAGGCACCAAGGCTTCAGCTTTGAATGCGGTGCACGTAGGCGCCACTAATCTTCTCTAAGCACGATCGCGCTTGATCCGCCGTATCCTCCTCCTGGCCAGTCACGCAGTAAGTGTTCAATCAATCAACTTTGGAATAGGCTTCATAATTATTGTTTGTGTTTCGATTTTTTTTCAGCGTGAATTTCTTGAGGCAAGTTTTCTTTCAGTCTATCTATATAGCTGCCTATCCCGCGAAAACTATGGGCCGATCCTGCAGATAGCGCAGTGTAAAAATGTAAGCCCATCCCGATGCTAGTGCAGCCTGAAAAATTTGCGGCGTTCGTGTGGGTGCATGCCATTGGCTATGTGCCACTCTTCTAGTACCCTTGGGTCATTGTGTAAGCGCCTCCTTGTAGGCGCGTACTTCACGGCGGCACCGACAGGGGGCGCAGCGTCTGCAGGTTGAAAGCGCGAGAGAGGAAGCCCAGCTGCTATATGCACGCCTCATAAATGACGCGTTTCGGCTGTTCGCATACTTCGATAGTCATCGTAGCTTAGTTACACCCGAATTTATTATTTCTATCAGACATATGCGCATTCTTCTGGAGTAATGTCCAAGCGTTGCTTTAGGGGGCAGTGTAACTATCCAGTCATTTTTTAGGGCCATTTACTAGAACTGTACTCTCTCTTCGAAGCAAGAAATAAATATGACTTGAAGCTTAACGTGAGCAGATATGTACAAATAGAAAAAGATAATTAATGACGATCGTGAGGACTTTGCACAGCCCAAGCATATTTGATGCATCTATTGTAGCGTTGTGGTCGTCACATATTAAGCTGCGCTCTAAATGTTTACGCACAAGGGAACTACCAAAAATAAAGTGAAATTACTAGCACTACCTCATATATTGCTGCAGTTTAATGCATAAAAAAGCTCTTTCTTCGGTTACATTTAAGACCAATAAAGACATCGCAGCTTAACTAGTCATTCGCTATACAGTCGAACACCTCTATAACAAAGTGCTTGGTGTCTCTGAAGTCATTCCTTCCTTGTAAAGGCCGCTCTTTGCACAGCTCACAACAAAACCTGTACAGAATTATTTCTTCGTTATACAGGTCATTTTGTTTTAAAGGCGTTCGACTGTGCCAGGTGAAAGCAGTGCACAATATAAATCTCATCGCTTTTGCAAAAAAAAAAAAAATGAACGAAAAGAAACACAGGTCATTAACTTAGTAATAATGCGTTTCTATATTTGCGCGTTGTGCTTTTTAGGTTTTTTCCCTCGCTTATGAGAAGCGATGCTCATCGCATACTTGGATTATAGTGTTCTTTGGTGCTATTTTTTTCGTTTGTGGGGATCAGTGTAGTGGTCTGTGTGGGGCAGCAACCGTATGATTATTGCCTTAAAAAGTATATTTTGAAGTATAAAGAAAAGAAAGAAAGAACACAGTATGCTAAATGTGGAAGATCATCAGAGAAGGAAAGAGTGAAAGAAACTACAGAGCAGCAGGGAGGTTGATCAGAGGTAGTTCCCCTTGGCTACCCTGCACGGGACGCTATTGTGTCGAGAGGCAAGTGAGGCGCACTGCACTTGATCTAGCTAACAGTCTTCTATCGCAGCAGAAAGTTCTAAGACAGTGCTATGCGCGCAGGAAACTATACCTGCGCTGCTGAGGTACCTCCGGCTTGCGTGATAGATTTTAAAGACGCTACCTGCTACCTCTGCATGGTGTAAACGGTTTACTTCGTTTGTGATTCTCCCTCTCCATTTCCTTCTCATGACGCTTTGTTTCTCTTTCTATCCCTTTATACCCGCAAGGTCATCAGAACTGTGAGAAAGAGTGAGCATTTTATTTATTTATTTTCTCTGTATTATTTACTCATTGGTGCTGCAAACTGGGGGAGGGGGGGGGAGCAATTGCAGAGATTTAGCAGGTCGGGATACGAGGCAACAATAGAAAATACAGCATAATGGCACAAAGGAACACGAACAGGTTGCAAAATCTGTATAAAACGGGCATATTATACGAATCCAGTATTGCATTGACAAATAGAGCACATAAAGGTAGGCTCACATTTCAAAAAACTTAAAGATTGCTTAATGCAGTCACTATATGAGCGAAAAGACATTATTATTAGGTGGCTTTGCTGACTCTGTCAAAATACCGGTTAGAAAGGGAACGCATTCACTAATGTGAATATTTATGAAAGTTTACCACTCGGGCCATCCTCCAGTCATTAGTAAGTAGTCCCTCCTCTAACGAACGTAAACACACAATGTGCAAGCATTAAAAAATCCAGTCGGCACACCTTTGTAGGAGCATAGGCTATGGGTATAACACGAATTGTTCACGAGGGAAGGCATTTAGCCGGCATCGCATTCATGCGCTGACACATGTCAAAACAAAAGAAAAAGGAAAGAACCTCACACGGCTAAAGAACAATATCAAAACAAAATAAATCACTCACAGGGAGTTGGGGGATGAATTTTTCATTGGCGCGCGAACAGTGAGAGCCTAAGTCAATGTTGTGACTTACTTCTTGCAGGGCAGCAGCTGCTTTCTTCGGCGGGGTTTATAGTACAGCTCCCGCTCCTCCAAAGGAGTGGAGTGGGCCTTGCTGAAGCAGTCTCTCCGGTCGGAGGCTGCTCTTGTTGATCACCCGTGCATGATGTAATTTCTCAGCAGTGCGCACCACGCATACGGTCTCGAGCTTTCGTTCACGTGGAACAACAGAACTGCTGCTCCTTTGTTGCAAGAGAAAGCTTCAGAAATCACGAGTGGTGGATTGGCTCGTTAAAATACGGGGGTCGAGATTGTAGCTATGGGCAGGCCTGAAATAGGGTGGAAATGAGCCACATTGGCTTCCTTCCTGTCTTCCGGCTCACCAGTTGTCTTTCTGAAATCTTAATCTTGAGAGCCACTGTGGAAACTTCATGGTTGTTTTACACATTTGGCGATAATTCTTAGCTGCTCAAGACAGGTAGTCGAAGTTTCTCTATCACTGTCCGTCAAACGTGAACGGCACAAGACATGTCGCCGTTTCGTAAATAGAAATGACAAGAAAGGATCTGGAGGTAAAGAAAAGAAAAATCGAAACTTCACGGACGCGAACTCTTGTTTACGGAGAGCGGAACTGGCGCGCTGCTTGCAGGCTCGCGCAGAAGAACAGCAGCAATAATTCTCGTTAGATGCGGAGCGAATAGGAATTGCCTTCTCTGTGCTTGCAATCTCACGAATCACCGCCGCCTAAATCCCAAGACTGCGTGTGAAAGGAAATGGCGTCCGCAGTTTGCCGCGCAAGCCTACTGTGCAGTAGAAATGCCAGCAATCTCTGAGGCTCGTCACGTTCGTGGATATACGGTCTGTCTACTGCTCGCCTCGGGCGACATGCTTCAGTATATGAGCGCATAATGTTTGTTTATACGCTTACATATTTTTCTTCAAGAGGAACGAACACGCACACCCGCTTTTGAGCACACCAGAAGTATTTCTAAGCAAGACATTTCGGCACTCACAACAGTCGAGAAAAACTTAGCGAAGACGTGAATTTGCCACGTTCGCATCTCATATATATTTGGTTTTCTGGAACCAAACTAGTATAGTTTCTTTTTAGTATTTTCTCTTTGCCTCTTGTCACTTGCCTTCCTTAATCCTTCATCCAGCATCAGGATTAGATCGAATTTGCTTTTAACGAGCAGTTGCAGCTTAAGCGCTTTTTGTGAACACGGGTCTGTGTGCCTTTTAAGTGCTTCTTTTTGTCGTTCAGTCACTTTCTTTGGTCTTCTGAAACGTCGATTTCTACTAACAATGCATTAGACGGTTTTGTGTATACAGCTTACGCAAATTTCCTGCGAAACGGGATGCTTTCTCTTAATCATTGTTGATTTACGTGCAACAGCGCCGCTTTTTTTTGTTCTGATTTCCAATGTAGCCTGGGGACGATAAAGACTGAGCTCATTGTATCATGTGCGCTGGATTTTTTTTTTTTTAAGCATGTGCGAGCTGCAACTTCGCATATTGAAGGGATTGTATTTCGAAACACGGAAGGCCGAGCGATTGTTGCTAAAGCGGCAGACGGAATAACCGCCTTTTTGCAGGAACTGAGAAAGGCTCGGTTCTATGGACATTACTTTCGCTTTTCTACGATAAATTGGCGGCATTCAGTCACGTCTGTTCTTTTACATCATGAGCCTCTGCTTCTCAGTGGACGATGTCGGTAGTCATATCGCGAAGTAACATGACAATTTAAAAAGCCAACCTGAATGTGCTCACAGCGCACCAAAAAACATGGACAGAAAAAAAAAAAAAACACCGACGGTGTTTCTTGCTTTTGTCTATAGATTTCACCGTGCGGTGTAAATATATTCTGGATGACCCAACCGTTCGCTCAAACCTTACTAAATCACCCAACAGCTTCACAACAGGAGTGAGTTAGGTCGAGTGAGGTTGAGTTAGGTTCTCATCTTCTGAGGGTGAAAAGGCGCGAAATGGAAAAACGCCCGTGTACCGTTCATTGTGTCCACGTTAAATAACCGCAGGTGGGTAAAATTAATCCCCAGTGCGGAGCTATGGCGTGCCTCATAATAAGATCACGATTTTGGCACATAAAACTCGAGAACTAATTGAAAAAAAGTAATTTCATTCTGACTGCTGAAAGTACGCCGGGTTGTCTGCCGACCGTAGGATCGTAGCCTGCGTTTTTCCTAACCGGAGCAGCGCCTGGATGTTTGAAATAGCAAGAAAGTTCGTACGTTGGGGTGCTGTAGTACCTACAGCGATTACTCAGTGACCAAGTCCTTCAGCATGAGGTCGCCAATTTCATCTCCGGCCGAGGAGGCGTCATTGCGATGCGGAAAAAATGCAAACATGCTCTAGTAGGGCAACTTACAGAACTTTGTATGGCCACAAGTAATCCGGTGCCTCTGCCTCCTCCCTTCTCACCTCGCTGTTATCCCTCATGGCTGTCTAATTACGTGACGCTAAAACCTATAATTATGTTGTGTTAGGTTCAGTAGTGGCGTTAAATTATAGCCCGGTTGCTGAAATCCGTTTGCAGTGAACATCGCGTGCCACACAAATTAGTCTTTGTAGCCGGACAGGAGAATGGGCTTACAGTGTTGCTCAACCTCTTAACGCAATGCGAGCAACTGGTGTCGTAAGCCTCAGTGCCGGCTGCATCGCCGGCTACTAAAGCTGACAGTTCGTCGGAGTGCCTACATTAAACTTCTCCGCTTCCTTCTTGATGCAACCTGTAAACGTTCCCTCAGTGTCCTCTGACGACGTCCACTGTCCGTGCCTAATGGAAATGTTGAATAGGTCTTCATTAATACCACTCTTTCTAGCTCTTAATACCAGACGAATGAACTGAAGGGCTAATGTGGTAAATAGGACGCTCCAGAAATGCCGGCTTAAGTGAAAACGTGAAGCCAAGCGCTAGAAGAAACGAAAAAGAGACGTAGAAAGTGACAATCACGTCCAGGCGAGGTTATCCGAGACAGAGCTTCTGCAACCAGGCGGCGGCGTTGTGGAGGAACGTCCGGCGTCTGCACGCTCGGGTGAACCGATTTCTAGGTTCACACGCCGTTCCTCTAACAAATCCGGGCTTCCTAGCAGGGGGCTTTTAGGAGCCAGCATGCTTTCAGTCCAGTGTATGCGAGCGCGAACGCGACAAACGGACCGTGACAGCGGCTTGTCTCCAGAGTTTGTACACGGTTCGTCTTTGCGCAGCTGGCGCCGTTGGGAAACATTCTCTCGCAATTCAGAGCGCATGCGCGCGCGGTGCTCTTATTGTCTCTCATTTCGGGCCAACTCAACGATTTCTTTTTTTTTTTCTTGCGTAATTACCTTTCTTCACCCTGTTTCTATGGCTTTAAAGAAAATTCTTAGTTACTGTGAGTGGCGGCGGCTTCTCCATCATTCTTAGCTTTCTTCTGTTGTTCCTACTCAATTCTTGCTGCCTAATGTTAGGCTTATTTTGGTTAACCGACAAGTAAAATAAGATGCGAATAAGCCTAGCTAGCTTTCAAACTTTAATAACGAAATAAAATACAAGCGTTGTTCTCGTGTTTTTCGGGGTCTCTGGATCGAAGTTATTGCGGGCTGTCTACCAAATACAACTTAGACCACATAAAATGGAACGTACCCAGAAGATCGAGCTGGTCAAGCAAGAAATGTCCCTGGAGCCAACTTTTCCACCCTGTCGCTGCCTGTCTTTACCTGTCTCTGCCCTTTTTCAAGGCAAAGAGAGGTTCCCTTCTGGAAACGTTGGACTAAGCGACATTACCTATTCGACAACCCTTGATATCTCAAGACCATAAAATGCGGGTAACTGCTTGAGAGAGAACGCCGCATCCGCGAAGCCTGAAATAGTTTACGGTCATAATTTTGCTTACACCATGTGTTCAGTCGCCGTTAGCTTCTTCTCAAGCTGGTTCGTCATCCTCTAAGTTTGTGCCTCATATTGTAGTTCTGGCGGTCCGGCCTGATTACATAATTTACTGCTGGAGCATATCGGTAACCAGCTATAGGAATTGGACTGGGAATGCCTGCCGCGTGGATTCTAAACCATTATTATTCTCCCAGAGCTTTCTTTCTCATGATAAATTTATGTTTATGTGGCTTAGATAAACGCTGCCCTTCATATATCATTAGGAGGCTCACTACGAATCACTAATTCTTGTCCTCAGCTGGCCAGGCTAATGCATAATGGTTCATTTTTTCCATATAAATCTTCATACCCACTGAATAGACTGCATGTTCAAGTCCTCAAAAATTATTTGCTTGAATAAGCAATCGTATTTAGTGTTGGTGTGTGCAGTTTACTTAAATGGAAGATTTTGTTAAATTTAGAAGTCAATTGAATTATGGGGTCCTACCTGCAAACACCATGATCTGATTATCAGGCATGCTGTATGGAGAGGGAGTGCGGATAGATTTTGGCCACCTGGGGTTCTTCAACGCGAATTCAATACGCGGTACACTAGAGTTTTTAAATTCCACCCCTATCGGAATGTGGTCGCTGCGGCTGTGATCAAACCCGTGACCTCGAGCTTTGCAGGACAACGTCATACCCACTGGGCTATCGTGGTGGGTAAAGTTATAAGTACGCTGAATTAGACGTAAGAAACTACTGGCTGGGTGTTTGAGGATCAGGCTGTCAGCCTAACGCCGCCTGTAGTAGACACCTTAACCAATCGACCAACCAATCAACCAAACAGTTTGTGTCGGCGTCTGAGGTCTTCCGGCGGTATTCCATGCTCCAGTCTCCACAAATGCAAACATTAGCCATAATATTCACGCATAAGCTTCAGTAACCTTTCCATGTTACTTACGAATGCCCGATGCCTTTAACTAACTCTAACCGAATATCCGGCAGCACTGCAGGTGGAACTCGAGTATAGCACAAATATGTAAGACATCCAAGGTTTTAACTAAACCAACCGAGCGCCTTAGTCATAAAAACCTTGTACTCCCACGAGGGGAAAAACTAATGGCGACTACTTCACCCAAGGTGCATGGATTTCTCTGCACATAGGGCATCGCTTTATTCAACCCACTTGTTCCTGCTCCTCGGAGTGATATATCGCCATTGAGATTCACAGGCGCGTTTTAGTTTGCGGGCTACGCAAACCGCCACAACCTATCAGTATTCGCGCATTATGCAAAGGCGCGGAAGCAGAACACACTAGACCCTTTCCGTTTCACTGCGTGCGGAGAACGTTGCCACATTTGTGTGCACTTAGCCAAGTGCAATGTAAGCTTCAAGCGCTCTGGCCTCTCTTTCTTTTCAGTGCATTCATGTCTCTGAACACCCACCGTGTAATAATATCCTCCGCTTATGAATGCTACGGTTTTCATTGAAACACCAGAGTACGGTACTTGTTAGCAGAATCAACGCATATATCTCTCGGGAGCCGTGCTAGACGAACGACAGGTTCGCTTATTCTCCTGTGCCAGGAGTTTATCTGCAGCATCTTGTCTTTCGAGGAAAGAGCGGTGTGCAAGGACAGAAGCAAATGGAATCGCGCCCATCATGTGGGAAACAGGCAGACGCATAAATGACTACTTTACAGAAAATATATCTTGTTCGCTCCAGAAAACTACCACATCACTATCTCGCGAAGAGCCATCCAAAAAAAAAAAGCGAGGGCATGGAATGGGAGAATGCAACATGTTTCCCAGAGCTCGCGATGCTGTGTAAGCGCTTTTCATCAGTAAGTGCTGAAAGTACGTCATGCGAAATCTGAAGGGATAATGTTCTTGCCATTGTTTTGCATGCTTTGCGCTGGGTTGCTTCTACTACAGAGAGAGAATAAGGGGGGCGGGGGGAGGAAAGGCTGCCCTTAGCAAAGAACCAAAATGCTCGTTGATGCAATCGGGAATTCGGGAAATGTATTCGGGTCGTGAATACATTTCCCCTGCTACAGTAAATACCCATATCTTTTTTTTTTTTTCAAGCATTCCCCTGTAGACACGAATACATATTGCAGTAGCTGAAGCGTACGTTGATTAAAATGGACAAGAGAAACAAATGACATAGCATTACATCACGATATCATCATGGGGCCTATGGTGAAATTTTAAACCAGGCATACTGTAACATACCCATGAATATAAGTTATCCTCGTATGTTTGTGTGCGTAGCCTTATTCGCCTTTGACGGCTGTTTATAGTAGCCACTGTTGCTAGAAGGCTCAAGATCTCATATTTCGTCACACAGGAGACACAGTTTTCGCAATGAGTTATCTCTATTCATCGAAAATGTACCTGACCCGAATGCGGTCCACCGCTTACCCTTTAGCGCGATGGGCCTGTTCATTTATTCATCCATTGCAAAAGACGCCTAACAGTCGCAGAGGAACGTTCTTGTTTCTTTGTAAATAACGATGTTATGGAACGCAAATTTTCGGTGAATATGATGCAATAGTTATAACAAAGAATTTTACGTAACAAGGGTCATCGTAGTAGGTGAAAGTACTTTTGTCATATGTAAGCACAACCGCAAGAATTTCTTTTAAGTATGAAAATAAGTTATTAAACGCACTCTGATCACCTGGATCTGAAGCTCTTTTTCCATATCTTTTCAGTGCTGAATAAACCGGAACCTTATTGTGCTACTTTGCTGTAAAATTAGTGCCTCATCAGCGCCTCTTGCACTATATACATTTTTTCCTGAGGTTAACCTTGCGTTTTCGAAACATGCGCTAAAATTGTAAGAATAGCAATGACAAGAGACGATGCCAATGCCAATGAGAAATACGAAAGACTGCAAGTGATATGATCCACGCATTCTTTTTTTTTTTTTTGAATGAAACATTTTGCTCGCAATAGATACGAAAGCTGAAAAGAACGCTGATATTATTTTTATGGGTATTTTTCATTCTAATGAGTTGAAATAGCACTTGCAACTTTGATTGGACTTCGATTTCATACTAGCCTTGGCTTATTTGTTTCGATGTATTTACCGCGCTTTGAACAAAAAAAAAAAAAAACAAGTATTGTGGCGTACCAGCGTCTTCGCTCAGACCAGGAGTCGGGGCGAAAGAAAAGCGAAGAAATGATAGAACTAAATTCATTTCATAGATGTGTCCTTTAAAAAAGGCAGCCGAGAATCCGACGTAAACGTACAAAAGAATGAAAACGTTGCGAAGAAACGTGGGGTCCTGCAGATTGGTCGCGGAGCGCCGCACTGAGAAGAATTTGCTCATATGCGAACAAGATGAGAGAAGGAGGAGGGGGGAGGGGGGTGGGTGTACTGCGGGAGCAACGAAGAACGTACCAAGCACAAAAGTAAAAATGCAACTCGGCCATGGTAAGGAATGAAAAACAAAAAGCTTCCGAGATACGCGTTCGGCCGAGGGATTTTTCCATTTTCCTAGCATGCAAATTAATGCTAATTTGAGAACTCGCGGCAAATCTTCGGCCTAAGTGTTTCGCTCGAGGTATTGTTTCTTCTCTTCGTACTGCCCCGGCATTTGTCCCCTCCAATCTTCTTCCTACTGCTGACAATTTTATATTTTGTCTTACCCTTTTCTCCTTTTCCTTTTGTGTTTTTCGTACCACTTACTTTGTCAAATTCCACCATCTCATTCTTCAAAGAATGGCATATATTGCGAACGCCGCACAAGGTACCCACCGTCGATTGCGCGGTTATATTTTTTTTTTGTTTTTCGTGACTCCTTACCGATCAAGCCAGGCTCGTCGTCACGGTTTGGGTCGTGATGAAATGCCTATTTGGGCACATCTTTTTTTTTTATGTATCCTCTTATGTTACCGTTTATTTGCTTCGAGAGTTTTCGCATCCCCGTGTTCGTGTGAGCGCCAGTTTTGCCAATTCCCGAACCTCTGCAGACATCGCCACTTTGTTTGGCTTGCACTCGGGCCGAGTCTCGCGTTCGGATCCGGAGACTTCGCACGCTCTACCCGCATGAAAGGAGAGCTAGAGGAGGCTTAGCACATAGAGGAGAGACGGAAATTTCAATTTGCTCGCACGATTTGCGAGGTCGTATTTCTCAGGCGTGTACTGCTTGTGTGGCCAGCGTTTGAAGGAGTAAGGAAAAAAAAGAGCGGGGGCAGGTGCGGAAGGCAAAGACGCTAAAAGTGGGCGAATGAAATAGATTTAAAGGCACACCTTCTCTACATATTTTTAAACGTCCAAGAAAAAAAACTAGGGTATCACACTATCATTTATTATTTTTTGAGGTCCCCCTACTGTGAGAATAATTGTCAATATAAAACTCCCGGTGATAACCTGTAAATATTTGGTGTTTATATTGAAGGTGACTTTTAGTGATCAACAGAGGTCGAACGAGGGCGTTTCTGGAGCCGACGTTTCCGCAAAGGAAAGTAAGTGCCTTCGTAAGTGCCTTGGCAAAGAGAAATCTCATTGTCAAAACATTTACTCCGGTGATATTCGTCATTCGACTACTGCTGATAAACGTGCCTTTTGTGATAAGGAACTAGGAGTATGATTAATTGTTATAGCTAATTATTTCAGCTCACTTTTCACATGAAGGCTTCGGCAATACCTTTTTTCTTATTATTATAACGCTTGACCTAGCTGCACAATGCGTCATACGAAACCCTTTTATTTTTCTATGAGGTTGGTGACAGGTTAGACTAATGTTTTCCCCTTAAATGTGGAACGTACTGATCGCAAGAACGAAAACCAGTAATATACGTGCTGAATATTTACTCATGTCAAGAATCATTCGATCCGAATACCTAAGGTATAAAGTCTGTTTTCGATTACGCATTGAAAAGACAGCCGTTTCTTTAAGCATGCTCGAAAGCCAAATAGTGTCCTAATATGACAGCGTGATGATGGCAATATGACGAGGGTCGGATGACGAAGCTGGTGTGACGACACTGGCACAACCACGATGATGTCAGCAAGACAAGTGCTGCAATAGTTGAAATTTTTTTTCTTTGTGAAAAATAGTGACCTGGAAACGCTGAGCACATGTGCCTTTTTAGCGACAAAGTTTTTTTGTCAGTCTTGCTCGTCTGTCTTTTTCTCTCTCCCCCTTCCGCTCCCTTTCTCTTTTTGTCCTCCTACTACTCTCCTCCACGCAAGGTAGCCAACCGGAACTGTAAGGCCCTAACGGTAAGGGTGTTACCTGTGCGACAAGTAAACACTTTTAAGAGTAAAAACATTTTTATAGGGCAGGTTGTGACTTCGTTTTTGCTTAGTTTTGCTTGCTTACTTTTCCTACCTGATGCGCGTCTACCTATGGCTTCTCCGGTGGAAAAGAATGCTTTTTAGTAGACAATGTCAGATTTTCACGCCCTCTCTCGCCCGTTCAACGCTGTCGTACCAATAGAGCGGGAACCGCGGCCACGTGCGCGCCTCGACGAAGCAGAGCGGTGGAAAGGGAACGCTAGCGGCGGCAGTAGCGCGTGAGGCATTGCGTGAGGGGAGAGGGCATCGCCTCGCTGCCATGTCACCCTCTCTGTCGCTTCCGTAAGCCTGTCTTACGTGCGCGTTCCTTGCCCACGCAAGCTCTCGCCTGCCTTCTGCCATGGCGTTCTGACTGCGCCTCGATAAGGCCCACCGAAAACACGCCAAGAGTCTCAACACGCTCGCTTGCCTGCGAGGTGTTCATAACTAGAAGGAGTCTCAGGAGCGTTCAATTGGACATTAGCCCACCGAGAAATTTCAAGTTGACTCGCACCCAAATTTCAAGTTTGCCCATTGGCATATTTAAGTTGGCCCACTGGCAAATTTAGGTTGGGCGGCCCTCAAATTTCAAGTTGCCGTGCCTTCGTCATGTCATCGTGGTTCTGCCAATGTCGTCACACCAGCTTCGTCATCCGACCCTCGTCATGCCGTCATCACCACGCTTAGTCATACTGGTTTCCTAATACAACTATCCCTGCACCATTTATGTGGACACTCCAGGCGCCATTCTGCCGTCACCGTCGGTGTCGCCGTCTTTATCATACAGTCGTCATCATGTCTTTCTCTACATGGGGTTGCCACGCCATCGTCGTTATTCCTTCGTCGTCATACAGTCGTCGTCACGCATTCGTTGTCGTACCATCGTCGTGATGCCGTCGCGGCCGTTACGCGGTTGTCATTGGAACTTCGCGTCCGATTCTCGTCATGCAGTCGTCGCGAGCCATCATCTTAACACAGCTCCTCATCGTACTGTTTTCATCATGCCATTTTCGTCTTCCTGTCGTTGAACCATCGTCATTACCTTCAGTACCGTCATACGATTGGCGTCATTCAGCCGTCGTCATACCAGCTTCGTCAATCCATTGACGTCATTCATTGTTCGTTATCCAGTCCTAGTGAAGCTGTCGTCGTTTAATCGCCATTAGTCTGCCGTCGTCATGCCGCCTTTGTCATGCCATAGTCTTCGTGCCATCTTCTTCATTCCAGCTTCATCGCCGAGTTCTCGTCATATCGTCGTCACCACGCCATCGTCGCCATACAGCTGTCGTCATTATCTCATCGTCGTCATGTCCTTGTCGTCATGCTGTTGTTGTTACATCATCACATAAGTTAATAATCGACATCTCATTATCGTCATGGCGTCGCTGTTTTACCTATTTTGTCGTTCCATCGATGACGTTCTTTCTTCGTCATTCCATGGTCGCTGCGCCGGCGTCATACAATCGTCGTCATGGTGTCATGCCGCCATGCTCACGGGCAGCCTTAGCAAGTGAGAGCCATAGCAATCTGGGAGGATATCGGGGTATGTGGCCTATCAAGGAGGCAACAAACTCTCAGAATTATCCCTGCACGTGTCAAGTAAACGTGACTTTATAAATGCCGCCTGTAGCTATATTGCTCGAATGCTATTCGCCTCATCGTCTACAGTCATCGGGAGATGAGTTCTGTTGTAATCTTTAAATTGAAGCTTTTCTCGGCGAACGTGGCCGGATTTCATGACCATGGCTGTGACCTGTTGTGTGTGTGTGCGTTCGTGGTGTGCGTACGTCTTTTTCCACGTAAAAAGGAGCAATGAACCATACTCTTGCTGCAATGCATGAAGCAAGCAGCGCTTTCCTTTCTGTTGCGAAAATCAACATTCCGGCAGCCACATTTCTTCATGCCTCTGCTATTACCTTAGCTGACTACCAACAAGTAGCTTACCTATACCTGATGAAATAAAGTGTCCTCTATGCATTAGGCTGGCATATTCCCAGCGCATTCGCAGCTCCAGTCAGGTGTATTTCAAGCTTCTTCGGAACTCAGTGCATGCCTTCTATTCAAGCTGTCAGACTGAAAGCGGAAATGCTGTTAAATATTTCAGTGGACAAAAGAAGTAGTATAGCTGCAGTGTTTCCTGAATAGGAAAGTATAAGAATAAAAATACTGCCGCAACTATGGGGTCGCACGTGGTGAAGACCACCGAATGAAAACCCTTCGAGTATTGTGGTCGAAAACTTGGATTCTCCTTTATATCATTTTAAAGTGGAAAGCTTCAACCGAATGAAGCGGCCGACGAATCTGGTCGGGAACCAGGTTTTCACGTCGTGAATGTTTCACTAGGGGGTTTTGAATAAAGAATAGCTCTGGACAATTTCTCCTTATAGAGCTGCAGATGTGTCTTCGGAAATGAGCTGGGCGACATTTTTATCCGGCTTTTCTGATTTACTTTTTTAGAAGATTCCCGAGGACAGGCAGTGAGAATGTTTATGGAGTTTCGACAATCTGCCTTTTGGGTTAAGTTGGAAAGTTGGGAAAGATTTCGCCGAGCAAGCGAGAATGGGAAGGAAAACTCGAAGCGCCTACAATAATGGCCTAGGGTTTCGGAGCCCGCCGAAAGAAGTAAAAAGATAGAGGAACTAGGAATATGCACTAAAACATTATGTCTTTAGGTTGGTGAATCACATCCACAGGGTGCCCAAGATCTGGTTGCGTCGGGTCAGCACTCTCAGTAATCTTGTTTTAGCTTGTTAGAAAAGGGGCAAGTAGGAGAAAATATGGCCGAATTTACGTTATAAAAGGGTAAATATAAAACTGATGTATTTCCTCTACTACAATTGCGTTGTCATAATGTCTGACGCCTGTCATAGTCCTGCTTCATGCACACGCAGAACAATAAAATTTGCTCTAAGAACTAAACAAACATAATTAGTGTTGTAGCTACATGTCTGTTCCCCATCAGGTCGGTGTAAGCTGTGCTGTTACCTGTTACTAGAGAGTCACATTCACCTAACCTGGCGGTTCGTTTGTCTGAGTGTACATTGTGCACCCTCGGTCCTACGTGTACTATATATATGGGAGATCTATGAACTTTTGAGGGCAGAAAAAGTGAAGAGCATTTGCAAGCGTGTTAAGGAGGCTCATGTCGGCCCCGCAACATATGGAATGGTTGAACATTTAGCGATGAAAAAGTGTCGCCAAGCGAGCATACACACACTGCGAGGGTGCTGGAGAAGGCTCAGTCAATCCAAAATGAGGTCTCAGTTAGGAGATATTTAAATCTACAGGCAATACAGTGCGAGGAGTGTTCGTTCATTCTCCAGCCATGTAAAAAGCATTGCATTGCAGAAAGTGCTCCGCGTCGATGAGAAAGACAGCAAATAGAGACACCCGATTCAATATATCAGTCATAAACACCCTTACAAAGCTTCGATGCGTTCAATGTGCGATGTTACTGAGGACTGGCAGCATGCTTCTATGCGACTGCAGTCGATGAAGGATATACGCTGCTTTTGTACCCCGACTCTAGCCTAAATATGCTAGGCATTCTTTGCCCGTGGAAAAACTCTGCATGCGCGCAGAATGCAATAAAAGCGCTTCTAACACTTTATTTTAGAACTGCTGGCCTTCATGAGGCTTGATCAACTGAACTTCTGAGCAAACTGAATCTTCTATCTATCTATAATATCTAATATCTATCTTCCGGTTAACCTCCCTGCCTTTCACATATAATTTATTTCTCTCTCTCTCTCTCTCTCTCTCTCTCTCTCTCTCATGTCCCGCATTGATGGTATCGGCGCTGCAGATAGCACGGCCTAGTTTCCTATAGGGGCCTAATAAGTGCGCAAGCTTGCTTAATTAAGGTAGGATTTATAGCGATCAGTGCAACGACGCCCGCCAATATTAACGCAGGCGTCAGGACGTCCAGTTAAACCACGGTGACTGAATGTGTATTCGGCCACCTATGTGGCCCCACCGACGGCTCTCAGAATACCTCCGCTGATGTTGAAGCCCCTGCAAAATCGGGCGCCGCCTTAGCGGCCTCACTCAACTGCCGATATAGAAGTGCGGAGGTCGTGCGGCTGCGTAGCGCGCTTCTGAAAGGTTCGCGATCGCACGGGTTTTGGCCGCGACGGTTGTGCTCCGCGTGTATTTCTTCCTTCTCCTTTTCATTTTCTAGTAATCCACAGCCTACGAGGCGGTCGCTTCCAGGAGGAGAACAATGAACCGCATTGCCGAGCCGCGTCTGTATAAAGCAAAGGTGGAGTTGCACCCTGCCAGTAAGGAAACAAGGCGGAATTCGGAGGAGGAGGAGGAGGAAAGAGAAAAGTAGAATGCAGGGAGGTTAACCAGAATAACGTCCGGTTGGCTACCCTACACCGGGGGAATGGGAAAGGGGAAAACAAAGATCACAGGGAGAGAGAGGAGGGAAGGAAAGAAGGAAATTGCGGCGAGTTCGCTGACGCGAGTGGTCTTACAGAAATCGCGTTAATAGTCACAGATGGTCGCACAAACCCGTCGTCCTTAAGAAACACAAAAGCGCCTTCACCGCTTTATGGGCCGACGGGCGATGGGGGCGGTGTTCTAGCAGCACCTGCACAGAAAGCGGCCGATTGTCCAGTTTTTGGAAAGCTTTGGCAAGTTCTTGTCTCTCTGAGGCATATCTTGGACAGTGGCACAGCAGGTGGTCGATGTTTTCTTCGGTGCCACAGACCTCGCAAGCTGCACTGTCAGCATGTACCGCATGTACGAGTAGGTGCACGTCCGCTCATCCATTGGCATCATTAAAATGGTTCTTCGCTATTTTTACAAGTCACTGCTCTTACAAGTGACCGCCTGTGTAACAATACGTCAGAGCACAGTAACACTGCTTCACATGTCTAAGCGCAATTTATTGGGAATGACTATGGGAGAGCCATTATTCGACCAAATCGTGCTGCTGCCCGCAGAAAAACACATTTCCTAGGATTTGTTGCAAGATCCTTTTGAGGATCTCTGACATTTCTAAAAGGAAACATATCTTACAACATGGCGACATCTTACGACACCTTCTGGACTGGAATTATACTTAAAACAAAATTCTCAAGAGTACCGCGCCATGCATTCGCATTGAGCCCTTCTGGGCTGGAAAATAATTTCTTGGGAATTCTCGGTATGCCGATATTCTCTGCACGAAGGTTGCATCGCTCAAGTTTGTAACATTTGCTCCTTATGCATTCAAGCCAGCCTCTAAGACAGCTCAGCCAGAGGCATTTTAAACAACGGTGTAACTGAGTTATAGTAGCGGAAGAACAACTATATATATATATATATATATATATATATATATATATATATATATATATATATATATATATATATATAGTTTCCGAACTCCCTGCTTAAGAGGATAACTGTCCTTCAAGGCGCGGAAAATAATCAGCTCTTCACGCTCTCTTAAACGAGGTGACGGGGAGAGCAAAAAAGAAAAAGAAACCGGCAGCGGTACCATCAGCCGCAATGTAGCTCCACGCGAAGGTGTGAAGGCCCTCATTAACAACGTCCCCCGATCGATGTGCACCCTATCCGCCGGCAAGGTGACGGGGTAAGTGTGTACACAGGCAAGCAGCGGGCGCTCCAGGTGCCCAAGCAGCCGTCGCCGGAGGGCGAGTTGCCGGAGTCCGCTCAGGGAGCTGACGTCTCCGTGAGTGTGCAGGGAGGTGGGGAACTGTATCGATCCCTCGACGACGACGACGGCCGTTTCGCCAGCAAGCGCACGAAACAAGGGGCGAACGTTGGACACAAAGTGGCTGATACAGTCGCCGCTGCCAAAGGGGCCTCGCGTCAGAGATGTTTTATTATTATTACTACATATATGATGAATGGCGATTTCCATATAGCAATTCGGACAAACAGCGGAAGTAAGGATGCGTGAAAGGGTAAATGCAGCTGTCATTGCCTTTCTTTTTCTCAGGCAGCCATATTTAAAAAAATATAAAGGATTTGGAGTACTTTCATCTAAGACCACAGACAAGTTATAGCAATAAGAAAGATGAGTATGCAGAAGTGATAAAACAATCCGCTGCATCCATTAATATAACATTTGTGTCTCCGAAAGTGTTCTAGCACAGGTATATTTTCGCAGTGTTTATTGTTCGCTTACAAAGCGCTAATAAGAAGATGCGCGAGATAGGTGCGAGCATCAGTAATTTGCGTTTTATCTTGACAAATTAGCAATGAAAAGGACAGTAGGTGTGCACATATTCCTTTAATTTAGCTATCCCCTGACGCAACAAATCGCCATCGTCTACGAAATCGCAACGAAGCTTGGATAACCTTACCGAACCATAAACCAAATCTTTGGAGATAGTGTTATCAGATACCTCATTGCTGCCAGTTAGTCCGTGGGTGGGTTGATAGTGTTGTTGCATAGGAAATGCACTTTTAAAGAACCTCGTTTGGAACCATGCAGGTTCCAAAATTCTGCTTCGACAAACAAAGCTAACAGCCCTAAACAGGAAACACTTAGAGACACTAGAAGACCCTACACCACTACACTGTATTTTTTTTTTTTTTTTTGCTGCTAGTTTTAATCATTTCAATATATCTCGATTCCAGTTGCCGCTCTTGCTGGCGTTAAGTAGGGGTCGCGCGAACTGTACACGCGAAGTGCATTTTGTTAAACCGGATATAACGCTATTGGTTAATAAAAACGCTCCGGCTTATTTTTTTTAGCGATCCTAAGCCTCCTTATAATAGTTCTCGGGTGATTGCAGATACACGTGCGGAGGTGGGGCCTTACTGCGCCTAAATAGGTCCTTTCTGTAGCCACATGGCAGACAAACTTCCTTCACGCCTCTCTAAACCGCACGCCCTTGTACAATAAGACTACGTCAGCTTGGTGCTAATATTTTGATTCGACAGATGTGTTGCAACAGGAATAAGTAAACATAACTGTATATATGCAATATGATATGGCGCATGTCGAAAAAAGAAAGAAATATACTGGCGGTGTAACTCACACTACGGTTCACATGAAAGGTCTGCAACTATACCGGTGCGGCTATTAGCGGACGAAATGCGGTGCAATTTTCTAAAGAAAGAAGAAAGAAAGAAACAACAAAGCTTATACAAAGCGCTTGCGCAGTAATGGAGTGGTGGAATAGGGAGTACAAATTACGGCACGAGAAACGCAAAATAAATACGGCAGGATGGCAAGCGAGCAAGGCGACGAGCAAGAAATTTTACGAAAGCGTGCGCAAAAAATCTTCGTTTTTTTCGAAAGCCAAGACGTTCCGAGAGCTCAAAGGGAAAATTCGATGAAAGCTGCGGGTGACCAAGCTCGGCATTGATTGCGACCGTCATTACGGATCGCCGCTCGACCAGCTCGGGCAGTAAGGAACAAGAGAGACGAGAACTGGGTCCAACGCAAGCGCGCATGTGCGGTCCTCGCGACCGAAGCCCCCTCCCCGACTCGCTGCCACCGCGCGCGAGCGGTGTGGTTTGCGCGCTCGGTAATTAACTCAACTCTTCTCACGCACCGTCGTTGTTAGAATCAATAAGCGCGCTTGTCAGTTTATCGGTCACACGTGTTGCAGATTTTTATAGCCACATTTTACGAAATGCCCCTTTCTTTGCACCGTCGAAAGTCTCGGCTGGCTGCTTCTTTAAGGGCCTTTCAAATTTTATGTTGGGGTAATTAATCCTAGTGTTCCATGAGCTTGTCGTAATGAAATTCGCTGTGTTATGATCTATAGACAGGATATATCGACACTAAAGGTGCTAAAGAGCTGCGACTGAGGGGAACGACGGCGTGTCCTACGACAGACTTGAAATGGCGAGGAGGAGGAGGAATAAACTTTTATTGTACAACGAGCTCTTTATGATGGCCGGGCCTAAGCCTCCCATGAAGGGACGTCGAGGGCTTGCCTCACCGCCGCCTCACGGGCGTGCTGGGTAGCCCAGGTTTGGTCGTCGAGGGCGGAGCTCCACAGAGCCTCATGCAACCTCGATGAGAGTCGTGGTGTTAGTCTGTGTGTACTGTGCTCGGCACTCCCACAGCATATGCGCAAGCGTAGCCGGGTGAATGCCACAGCACCGGCAGTTGGGGGTAGTGTAGACGTCTGGAAATATCAGTTGGAGGCGGGTGGGTGAAGGGTACGTGTTTGTTTGTAGCAGACGCAGGGTGGTAGCCTGCGCCCGGCTGAACTTGGGGTGAGGCGGGGGCAAGGTTCGGCGACTGAGGTAAAAGGCCTTAACGAGATCGTTAAAAGTTGTCAGATCGTCCCTGGTGTCAAACTCATCTCCCGTGACTCCGGCGCGTTTGACTAGGCCTTGCGCAATGGAGTGGGTGACCTCGTTGAGATTGGGGAGGTGTGGGTGGACAGAGCCCGCATGGGCCGGCATCCATGTTAGGGCGATTATGCTGTCTTTAGAGTGTGGTGCCTGGCAGAAGATGCGAAGAGCTTGGGGAGAAATACGGCCTTTTCTGAAGTTAGTGGCGAGGGTTTTTGTTTTTTTTCCCAAGTGCGAGAAGTGGTCTTTTTTGCAGGGCTATAAGACGTGGGCTGGAGCAGACGCTAGAAGAAAGAAAAACACTGACGACTAGAGTGCTTCTCTGCAAACACTCTGGTCCCGAGCATTGGGGGCAAGTTAAAGATCCATTTGTGGTCAAAATTAATCCGGAGATCCCACTACGGTGTGCCTCATAATCAAATCGTGGTGTTGGCACGTAAAACCCCATAATCCAGTGCTTCTATTTGCAGCTCTTGTAGTAAAAGCTTTTTATACACACGTATACGCACGCATACACGCACACAAGCACACCCGCATGCACGTGTGCATGCTAACACACGTTTTTTATATAATATAAAGTGATTTATTTATTTATTTTGTGCATACAAATGCTTGGCTCGTTTTAGATTTGCGCCACAGTCAGTGTAATTCTCAAAATCTGGAGTGGACACTTAAACGAGAGAAACTAGAGCTGTGAGATCGTTCGTATAGTTGCATGGAAAATACAACAGGTGTAACACAGGTTCCTGTTTAGAGAGCGTAGTTTTGTGCATAGCATTTCTTAAAAGTGCAACTGCTTTTAACGATCACCCGCCATGGTGGCTTAGTGGCTATGGTGTTGGGCTGCTAAGCAGGAGGTCGAAGGATCGTATCACGGCCACGGCGGCCGCATTTCGATGGGGTCGAAAAGAAAAAATGCCCGTGTACTGAAATTTGGGTGCACCTTAAAGAACCCTAGGTGGTCTAAATTTCTGGAGCCCCTCACTACCGCGTCCCTCATCGTCAGATCGTTGTTTTCGCACGTAAAGCCCGATAATTAATTTTTTTAAACAATCCCCCACAACTCAGTGCGTCAGAGTGCACAACTTGAAATGTGAATGTCTCCGATATTTGCTGATTTCCAACGTCACAGAAAGCATTTTACAAAAGTGAACTTAAAATAAAATGACAATAAACGCCTCCGTACAATGTATTGATACGAAACCACTTAGTGGCACTCGACGCATTTTGTACTTCGGCGAGAAATCAACCAACGATCACCCCCGGGCATCAAGCTTTCTGCACATATTTTCAATTGATTCCTCCGCTGAACAAACGCTTACTGCTGTCATTAAAGGACTTAAAAACAATTCTAATAATGAATAGGACCATTTGTGTTTCTAGCGACAATTTCATTTCTTTTGAGTATTTTCATGCAGCCTCATTGGATGGCCCTGCAGTTTTAAATGGCAGTAGATGGCAAACACATTGCTATTCTGGCATTGTGTATGCCCTTTTACTGGTCTTTTTGTCTTCTGAGTCCCAAACAGCCACTGCGTGAAAGTCCTTGATCATTCAGCGTCGCTTCATGCACATAAATGTTATCAAGCTTTCTCTTTGCAGTTACCCATGCTGTTTTATTGCCTTCTCTTTTCCGTCGCCAATGTGTGATACCCACCAATGTGTGATTCCTCTTGAACTCACAGGCCTGTTTCATTTTTTTTTATCTTAATGATAATGATTATGGTAATCTCTTCCTTCATCCATAATTTATACTTCTTGATGTCAGTTCCTGTCTCCTGAATTTTCTTATTAGAATTGAATTGAATTGAGGAAGCAAATACGAATAAAAGAATACTCATTGAAGCTGGAATCGTGGTTCATCTAGAGACCCTGATTTGTATCGATATCTCTAGATACATAGAAAGCGCCGATATATGTCTTAGATAATGCGGCAACGAGTATGGGTGGACGGGATGCATAATTACATATTATTCATCGACAAAATACAAACATTGTAAAGAAATATGGCCGAGGGAATATGCGCTCAAGCCTCTTAAAGTGCAGACATGGAGTGAGGGCTGACTAAACTTGCTATGCTGTTAGTTTAATAACTGCACACGTAACATAGCAGTACCTCCTAACAATAATAACGTTTTCATTCATTCATTCATTCATTCATTCATTCATTCATTCATTCTGACACCATGATCACCTTCATTGCTCTGTCGATCACCTCCTAAATTTTTGCACAGTCAATCCGTAACAGTATATACGTGCGAAGAACCGGACATGTTGAGCGCGCAAGAAACACCACAGAGAAGACGGACAAAAGAAGCGCTATAGGTCGATAATTATAGAAATAGATTTGGCATTACGTTTACTATGCCTCGGTCATTTGCAATTTTTCTCTTGAACTAAGCTTCCCAAGTCGGCTCCAGTAGTTCTCACGCACCTAATATTTGTCTTGCGTAAACCTCACGTCATGTGATTGTTCTTCGGTCTCTTTGAAATAGTTCTGAATGTGATACACGGGGACAGAAATACCTCAACTAGTGATGGTTGGCGTTGGTATTTTTGGCAGAGCTGTTTTCTTTGGTGAGGACAAACGTCATTAGCTAAATAGCCCTTTCTTTCATTCTTAAATACTTTATTATAAATGGAACACTGACACCAATAATTAGAAGGTTTTGCAAAGGCGTACATTTCAACAGCAATACAGGGACATTAAACGTGGTGTCCCGCTCACCGAACATCTTTCCTGACTTTCAAAGACGAAAAGTGATGCAGCTGCAGTATTACCTCTGGAAAACTAATTATTAAGATGCCTCTTTTGCCGACTTCTTGTCACTTGACTCGCAACATTGCGGTGAAATCAAATCGCCTGTCGTCTTCCCTAACCACGCCCGTACTTTTCTTCGCCATATCTATAGCTGATAGAATAAGGAACAAAATACAAAATAGCATCGCACCTAAATTGGTTCTAAAGCATCCGAGAAATGCAGTCATGTGGGTACAAAACAGCTTCGCAAGTCCCCATCCCCTCGCCTTCTTTTTTTATTACGCAATGATGCATTCTGCGGGAAAGAGCAGATATGGTTACGTTTAACCATAATCCTTCTGCCTTACAATTATCCCCTTGGTCTCATGAACACGTATGTCAGGACGCCGGGTTGCGCTTGGGATTCATCCGATCGATACGTCGCTGTATTCCCTCGTGTGGGTCGTTTGCGCTTACCAGAACAAACAAACGCATGTGTGTATGCGGAAATCACTTGGGTGGGGATAACGAAGCTCGCGGACATGGAGACATAGAGGTGAGACGAGGACGGGGAGGAGGAGGAATGCGTGACAGCAGTGGACAGCCTGACAACAGAGGAGAGGAACGAAAAAAAAGCAACTAGTCCTAGGAGCAAAGCGTACGGAAATATAGGGGCAGAAAAATGCCGTGGCGGAAGCTCTATTATAAGTGCGGGAATTTATCGATCAGCCCTGAGAGGCAAACGAGGATAAGGAGAGAAGAACCTCCGGCCGAACCTGACTGGCTCGTTTCCGCGTCTAATTGGAAGCCACGACATTGAGGATCATTACGGGGTTCTTTTATTGCGAGCGATGGATTGCCGCTCAGGAGGAGAGAAGGGGATGACGGCTGGCCTCGTCGACGCCATTTATCAGATATCGGCCGTAACGACCACAGAGGGGAGGGGGGCGGAGGTGCAGTCAGGTGGACAGTGGAAAGAAGGTAAACGAAACAAAAAAAGACCGAAGAGCCCACGAAGAAGGACCGGAACTGCAGACTTCCTGGTCGCCATTTCCTTTCACGATCAGTAAGCCACCACTTCTTCCTGTCGAAGAGACCGTGCTCTCTCCTTGTCCAGCGGATGGTAATGGTCCGTGTTGAAACAACACAACAAACGCGTGAGGGTCCGATGTGTTCCGCGCTGCTTCGATGAAGGAAGCCGCCAAGAGGAAGGACGGGGCGAGTGTGCCGACGGAAAGTGGTAGATAGGGAGAGCAAGGACTCGCTCAAAACCATTTGTCTCGGTCCTCAGCGGGCTTCGCGTTCGGGCTACGAGGCGTTTTCGAGGGTGGACTGAACGGGGCAAGCCGGGCGCCGAACTGTTGTGGACAGCGAGCGTTTCGCCGGCTGCTGCGACGGTGTCGACGACGTCGGATGGGGAAATGGGGAAGGGAAAGGGAATATGTCGCAGTGGGCGAGGGAAGAAAGAGAGGAGAAAAGGGAAAGGAAGGCGCCATTTTTCTTCATTTCCTCTCCACTCACTTTGTCGATGGAATGGAAGGAAAGAAAAAAAAAACAGAAGATGGCCTGACGAAAGCTTTCCGCGAGTCATTAGCAGGAGCTATCGTGCTGGGATGCCTGCATCCCCACCTAGCGGAGTATTGGGACGTACGCGTTCGCGTAGTTTTAATCTGTGCAGGCCTAATTTGCGCACCTCGCTCGCATTGCGTTCAATTGTCGTCCGAGTCTGGAATTTTTAGTTTGGACCACGCGAGCTATCGAGTACCTTCTCAGAAGTGCAATAAGGCGATCTGCAGGCTTTGTCTCCAAATTTGCACATACCGCATGCAAGGTCTTTGCAGAACTTAAACAGGATTTCGACGTGCAGCATGGCATAGTTGGGTTGCGTCATCCTGCCGCCGCTGAATTTTTAAGCGGAGCCTCAATATTAAGCTCATGACTAAACACTTACGCTCCATACGTAAACGGAGGAACACTAGAATATGACGAGAACAATAATTAAACTTTCACCTTTTTTATTAGTTACGTCGACACCATCATGGAAGTCTGAAATTCTGTGTCCTTGAACTGTTTATGCTACACCGAATACATCGTTCTTGCATGGTTCGGTAAATCTTGCACAGTTCAAAAAAGAGAGACAGAAATCAAGGAGGGGCAAGTCAGAGATGTCAACCAAGCAAGCGTCCGGTTCGCTAACCTAGACAGTGGGTGAAAAGTATATTGAAACCTTTGGGAAGAACGAAACCAGTCTGCTTTCCCGTGTGCGGCACGATCGAAAAACGCTAGGCTAAGTAGAAAACTGAGAAAGATGTCACACTGAATCCCATAAAAATGTTGAAAAGTCTATAAATAGTTGTAAAATGGGACGTTCAAACTGCCTGTTCAAGCTCGCGGCAAAAATTTCCGTTTTTCAGTGCCAGGTGCCTTTGCAGAAAGTGTCATGGCAACTACAAAATTAGGGAAAATTCATGAGGAAACCGAAGTTTTTGCAGCCGTCGCTTTGAAGGACGCTCACAATAACGTCTGCTGTATATTCCGATAACTCAACCATTTTTCTGATCATTTCTGCTTGTGTTCTTCAACAGAAATGACCCAATTCAGTACGCTGCCCGCCCAAGCACTTCAAAGACTTCCGTAGACATGCTGCACCTAGCTTAGTGCATGTGAAAGTGCGATATAGACTCTTGTTTTCTCTTTTTCTCTTTCTTTCACTCCCCCTTCCCCTCCCCACGTGTAGGGTAGCAGCAAACTGGAGTGAGTCTGGTTAACCCCCCTGCCTTTCCTTCATCCATTCTCTCTCTCTCTCTCTCAAAGTCTTCTGCAATTCTACTCGCGGACTTGGCTATGTTAGTGCTACCCCCATCCCCCTACCGCCTGCCCTCTGAGCTCCTTTTTGTCCCCCACTTTTTATCAGTACAAACGCACGCGCTCTGGCTGTACAGAATACTGGTTACTTATGATCTGCCATCAGCAACAGTGATTCGTTTCCTGCTCTCCTTTTCTTTCTCATTTTTTCCCGGCGAAATGGGGAACATGCTTCGCTTAAGCGTTCAAGCAAACGTACAACTTGTTGTTGTCACATTTAATAAAGGGATATCGGTCACCATGACGCCATAAAAGGGCCCACGTATGAATAAAAAATTGGGCTCCAAGCACGGCGGCTGCACACTGCCTTTTCGCAAAGGGGGGAAAAAACACGATAGTTACGCTCCGGGCCACCTGGACTGTATAGCAGAATGGAAGACACGGGCTCCATCGCGTACCGAGAACGTCGATGACAGCACGTTTCATCATTTTTCGCTCAATCATTAGATGTGTCGTGGCTTCCATTAAGGAATCTCGCGGGATTCAGCGATGTCGCGTGTGGTGGGGCGAACACAGTGGCCGACAGGGAAGCCTCAGAGTAATGAAGAGCGCTTGATGAATGTAGACGACTTCGATGAGCCGGAACATCTGCTGTGCGAGAACCCGGAAGAAATGAAAGATGGAGCAGCCTCGGAAAATGTGAGCGCTCGTCGTGTTTTGGAAACCGATAAAAAGTAATGCTGAATTGTTGACAGAGCTATTGTTTTGATCGCATCAAGAGTGCTCGCATGCGCTAACGTTTGTTTATTTTTCAGGAAAAAATTATAGTCACCTAAGTGAGGCACAGATGAATGTCATAATTTTGGCAACAAACCACCGTTCAGTTCACGTTTTGCTGTACTCGGTAAAATTTTATTTGGCAGTTGGTGACTTTGCGGTTGACAGTGAATTCTTTATTAAACAAGGAAGTTAAGTAATTGAAGCACATTGAAAATCTAGCCTTGTGCACATATTGAATAATAAAAAAAAACAGGATAGGCTACGACTAATTATTTTAAAAAAAAGAAGCACGAGTGACAACGGTGCGCTTAAGCCAAATGTATTTATAATGAATAATATTTCCAGTTTTTTCCCAATTAATCAACGCCAAGCGTTCAGCCACGGCTAGAAGGATAAATGCCGCCAAATATTCTAGGCATATATTTTCACCATATATGCTCACTTTGATAACCTATCCAACGCCATTGCATTACAGCATTACTTTGTAAATAAGTTCTTTACACTGTGTGAGGTAATTAAATTCATCATCATCATCATCATCATCATCATCATCATCCTGGCTGCGCTCACTGCAGGGCAATGGCCTCTATCATACTTCTCCAACTACCTTGGTTATGTGCTAATTGTGGCCATGTTGTCCCTGCAAACTTCTTAATCTCATCCACCCACCTAACTTTCAGCCGCCCTCTGCTACGCTTCCCTTCTCTTCGAATCCAGTCCGTAACCCTTAACGACCATCGGTTGTCTTCCCTCCTCATTACATGTCCTGCCCATGCCCATTTCCTTTTCTTGATTTCGACTAAGATGTCTAACTCGCGTTTGTTCCCTCACCCAATTTTTTAAACTATAACCATGGAAACTGAAGTAACCGTGGCTACCGCATGCGTTCTTTCCAGAGTTATTTTGTTTCTTTAACCCAGAACACCTCTGTTTTCATGAGCGCAAAGTAGGTTCCACACAGCCCTCATCCAGCCTTCGTTGAAATCACCTTCGTGGAAATGGTTTCCGTCATCTAAGATCATTTCCTCGGCGGTTTAGTCTCAAGAACGGGACGCCGACGAATTTAAAAGCATCGATTAACGTTGCCATCTTCCCCTTTTTCAGCAGGAACCGGTGAGCAAACGGGCTTCGCTGACGGAAACCGGTCTCATGACGTTGATTGGGTGGGTCAGATGGTGGCTTTGTGAATCAGGTGTACGTTAGTCATTCGACGGCATGTCAAAGAAACCCGGCACTCAGAATTGATTCAAAGCGTTCTGATAAGGCGCTTCATAACCTTGGCATGGTGTCCCATCAATCTATATATTTCTTTAACTTGTAGAAGTAGCGGCAGTATCATGCTGTTAGGAAAAGTTGTGCCTGGTACAGCCGAAGCCTTACTGGCGGGCATATCTTCGTTGCCAACGCAAGCATAGAGGCATGGGTGGGTGCGCGTCTGAACGGATGAGAGTCCTTTAGATAACAGGACGTCTCTGCGCTTTGAGCTTTGATGTCAGACATGAAGGCTGTCAGCGGAACCATGCTTAATATGACTCCTTGATGCCGTTTTCTTTTTTTATATATAATTACATCGTCATTGAGTTCTATTGAGTCTATGAGGCTTCGCAAAATATGGCTCAGTGTTCGCGTCAAAGAGATGTGATTGCACTATAGATTGAACTCTACCTGGTCTCAGTACCTTGAAAAGTTATGTCGTCACGGACTGCTACTTATCGCAGAAACTGGTCGTCCAATGGGACATCATATTATTTTTCTCACTGAGTACATGCGCCACATCAGATCCGTTATTATGGTGAGGTCCCAATGCGTGTGCAACCATAGATCAATATACTTTTCTTAGAAAACCATGAAAAAGTCTTTGATGTCGGTCCCGGCATTGAAGTCAGAATTTCGTTTTCTTACTTTATATTGAACATCCACGATGTGTGTAAGATTGCTCCTATATTACGCGCGGTCCCACAACACCTCTTCAACATCTCATCTATGATTCAATCTAGCTGGCGATAACTCTTTTTTTTTCCTCAAGGATACCATCTACGCAACATAAAGAAGAAGAAAACTACGCTTTCAAATAGACAACTTGCATGCACGTCATGCATCAGACATATTTGATGGCGTTCATAACGCTGGCTTCGCATTCGTAAACCGACTCCTCGGAAAAGCAATCTGAACCAGACGAGATCAATTCACTCCAAATGTTACGCTCGGGAGCCCACAAGCCCCGGCAGAGATTGAAGAAGATGAACGGACGAACATAACCATTATCTGGCCCGTGTGTCCCACGGCCGGAGCTACTCTTACGGAGTGGCTCAATTTCGAAGTCTCGATAGAGAAAAAATTGTGTTGGAAGATAAAAAAAAGGACATTACTAAAAATGATGATCGCGACATTTTTCACCGAGCCTAGCTTTCTGTCCACTTAGCAGGCGTCGCGTGGCGTATATCATTTGTCTTTATCTCGACACTGCCGCTAATTCCAAATACAGCAGGCTGAAGGCAATTCTTTATCCCCACAAGAAGCAGAGGCCTTCTCGTATACGCTTTTACTCGACACTGCGGCCATTGATGCGACGATACACGAACTTCCCGCCTTGGGTAGCTTTTCAAAATAAGGAACTCGTGTAACCGGCAACCGTTCTTTAAAGCACTTCATCACTGCTAACACTGTTTGGCGCGCCCCACATAAATCACCGAGATGATCTACGCACGTGTGCGCGGTACTATGATGGCAGATGAAAAGGTACTGCATCTTAGCAAAGTGTAACAGTAAATCGAAGTTACGTATTCTTCTTTGTAAGATCAGTAACTAAAAAACAACGCTTGTTAGCCAGAGCATAGTCGACGCTTGAACATGCGAAAGGTTAAGAAATGCATAGAAACCATGTAAGTCTTCGGCTCCTATACCTCCACAATCATCGAGGGGCATTCGAGACTAGGTGATATCACAGTGGACGAAGCAAGGAACAGTAAATAATTAATTTCAAAGCATAAAAAATTTACGAAACATGTTTTTCAGAACCCACCTGGTCGTGGGAATTGGTATAAGCGAAACTTTCATTAAAGAGATTTAGAATAGGATTTGCAACCAAACGTACGTAAAGAAATAGCGTTGCCCTCACTGCGCATTCCCCGTGCATTATTCGGCTTCTGCGGCTTGCAGTCATCATGTTAACGTGCGTTATACGGTTAGGTTAACGTGCAAAATCTTTACGTGCGCTAAGCAATAGCGTTGTCGAACATGGCGGCATCCGTGGCTTCTGCTTCAGCGTGAATTCTCGTGATGGCTATGCTCTCGCTATAGTTGATCGCCATGAGCTGTTGAAATGAGACTTCGCTTTCTTTAAGCTCGCCTGGAATGTTAGTTATTAGTGGGTAACGCCTCTAGTTGATGAGATGGTTCGGCAGTTCCAGCGCCTGCAGACCTCAAGAGACGTGCCGACGTAGAAACGGCATGGTACTTGATAATGGATTGTCTTTGCTTAGATATGTTTGGCGCACATTTTTCTTAGATTCCACGTGGCTATGGCAATCGGTTTAAGCGAAACTTTCATTAGAAAGATTTAGAATAGCGTTTGCAAGCAACCGTAAATGCAATACGCACGTAAAGAAATAGCGTTGTCCTCATTGCGCATTCACAGTGCGTTATTCGGCTTCTGCGGCTTGCAGTCATCATGTTAACGTGCGTTATACGGTTAGGTTAACGTGCGAAATCTTTACGTGCGCTAAGCAATAGTGCTGTCGAACATGGCGTCACCCATGGCTCCAGCTTCAGCGTGAAACTCGTGATGGCTACGCTCTCGCTAACGTTGATTGCCATTACCTGTTGATATGAAACTTCGCTCTACTTAACTTCTCCTGAAACATTAGTTATTAGTGCACAATCCCTATAGTTTATAAGATCGTTTGGCACATCGGGCGCCCGTGGGCATCACCAGACGCGCCGACATAGAAACGGCAAGATAGTTGATAAGGGGTTGGCTTTGCTTAGATATGTTTGGCGCACATTTTTCTAACATGCCACGTGGCTATGGAAATCGGTTTAAGCAAAACTTTCATTAGAAAGATTTAGAATAGCGTTCGCAAGCAACCGTAAGTGCAATACGTCAGTAAAGAAATAGCGTTGGCCTCACTGCGCATTCTTAGTGCGTTATTCGGCTTCTGCGGCTTGCGATCGTTATGTTAACGTGTGTTTTATGGTTAGTTTAACGCTCGGAATGTTTACGTACGCTAAGCAATAGCGTTGTCGAACATGGCGTCACCCATGGCTCCCGCTTCAGTGGGAATTCTCGTGATGGCTACGCTTTCGCTAACGTTGATTGCCATTACCTGTTAATATGAAACGTCGCTCTCCTTAAGTTCTCCTGAAACATTAGTTATTAGTGCACAATCCCTATAGTTTATGAGATCGCTTTGGCACATCGGGCGGCCGTAGGCATCACGAGACGTGCCGACATAGAAACGGTAAGATAGTTGATAATGGGTTTAAGCGAAACTTTCATTAAAGAGATTTAGAATAGGATTTGCGACCAAACGTACGTAAAGCAATAGCGTTGCCCTCACTGCGCATTCCCCGTGCATTATTCGGCTTATGCGGCTTGCAGTCATCATGTTAACGTGCGTTATACGGTTAGTTTCGTGCGAAATCTTTACGTGCGCTAAGCAGTAGCGTTGTCGAACATGGCGGCATCCATGGCTTCTGCTTCAGCGTGAATTCTCGTGATGGCTATGCTCTCGCTATAGTTGATCGCCATGAGCTGTTGAAATGAGACTTCGCTTTCTTTAAGCTCGCCTGGAATGTTAGTTATTAGTGGGTAACGCCTCTAGTTTAGGAGATCGTTCGGCAGTTCCAGCGCCCGTAGGCCTCATGAGACGCGCCGGCATAGAAACGGCAAGATAGTTGATAATGGTTTGTCTTTGCTTAGATCAGCTTGGCGCGAGGCATCAGACGGCTGCTTGGCTTCTAACGTCTTTCCAACATTTGCGTTCCCGCACAATAAACTAAGGAGCTTGAAGGGACGCGCACTGTAACATTCGCAGCGGTTCTTGCTTGTAATGTAGGTAAGGCGACAAACGCTATTCTAAAGCTGTCTATTAATGTTTGAAAAGGAGGCTATTTTCTTGTGACCACTAGCAAGCACCAGGAGCACACGGCAGTGGCGGACGCATCTCCACCGGGAAACGTCTAGTTCAACGTAAACTTGAGGCGTTCAAACGTACGGGTCCCACGCGTGACGAAGAAGGAATGAGTACGATGGAATGGAGACAAAGTAACAATATCATTAAAATGACGACTACTGTATGATGACGACCGCATGAAAACAATGAGAATACGATATTGGAAGGACGATGACAGAGTGACAACGATGGAGCGACCATGATGCCAGGATGACGACTGAAAAGCGAGGCCGCAGTGGCCACGGTAGAGTGGCGACGAAGATGTACAGGCAACATAGAGTTTCATATAACGAGAGGGAAATCTGGCGAAGCGATCGTTCAACTATCATGGGAATGATGGGAATTACAAGCTACGTATTGGTATTGTGTTCATTGGCGAACTAGTCTACAGGTATTTTGGGGAAGTTTTGGCTTCGCTCCAAGCGCAATTGCTATAAACCGCAGTGGGGCAGCGCGACGCAAACCTCTGTGCCTTTGTTCTGTTGCTCGAAGTGGCGATAGCGCGCTGGGCCAGCCGGTGGGCCGATGTTTGTGTCGCGGTGTGGTAATGGAGCCCTGACGGGAAAGCGATGACATCGTAAACGTTGAAAGAACGTGTTTTGACCGCTTTTACCTTGCTTTGTTAAGTGTGTTAGGCTGGCGCTGTAGCCTTACGTGCTTTATCAAACTTCAAAAGAGCAAAAAGAAGATACTACTGATACAAGCACGATATTACGTACATGTTCGATGCTTAGAATCTCTAAAGGAGGTAGAAAATGTGGCGTGCCTACTAATAAACTTTAGGGGGGCTTTCATTAAAATGCGTCGCGATTGTGCATCGTCTGGTGCTTTCTTCGGGGATAGCTGATGGGGCTGGCGTCTGATTCACCGGTTATGTGCCCTGTGTATTACCTGGCCTGCCCAGCTCGATTATTTCTTTTAATGTCAAATAGAATATCGGCTTTCCCCGTTGACTCTCTGATCCAGACTGCTCTCGTCCTGTCTTTCGTCGTTGCACGTAAAATCTTTCATTCAGTCGCTCTTTGTGGGCTCAGTATGTAGATGCACCTTACTGATTTGCTACAGCTGTTTGGCTTCTTGTACATGCTTATATTTGCAGTGCGATGCTTAAAGCTGTAAAGTTTAGCTGCAAACGTATGCAGGGTTTTTAATAACCTGCCAGTAACTATTTTCTACTAGTGATGCAAATGGCAATAGAAAGACGGCTGGCTGCTTGTGCAACGCCTATTTTACTACATTGACAGTTGAACTTCTACAGGCTTGTCAATCAAATTTCATAGTGGGCTTCATTACGCATAGCTCGTTTATGTGCTAATTGGAATGTGTGTTTCGGGACATTTGAGAACACAAACTTACTTGTGGTAGGAAAGGTTGCTGCTCCCTGTGGGTAGTCTGCTGTCGCAAAATGAGTAAGTGCAAAGCAACGCCGTAACAGCTGCTGGTGTGCGCTTCAGACGAAGCGGTGCGTCAACATAAAATATAATGAAGCATATTCGTAGGAGGCCACAAGCGTCCAAGCTTGCACTGCAGCAGATGTGCTTAAAAGTAGTTGAATATGTCCAGCAATCGTGACAGCCGACGCAGCCTTTCGAAAGAGCGAGAGAGTTCGCAAGTGCCTATCGTCTGCGAGAAAAGTTTCACATTCGCAGCGAGCAGGTCTGGTAGTAAACGACACTTGTAGCATTCCTCTCAAAGGCGTAACACTTTCTAACAATACAAAATCTTTATTTTCCTAAATACTTGATGAGTATCTTTATATAAGCTCATGCACGGTTGTTATTGTTGTTGTAAAAATAAAGAAATAAGTATTCACTTCCGCTAAATCTAGAACACAATTGCAGAATATTGCATACCCTGATGTGCCCTGGCGGTAAACCTTGCTTCGATCTCAGTCATACAAAGTTTATGTAATGTATTGTGCATTATATAAGACACTCCGGAACTAAAATTATATGTTACGCCAAAATATTTTAGTATAGCTTCGTTTACTGCGCCGCTAGCAAACACCACTAGTCTAAAGCCCGAAATCAATCGGAAGCCTGTACTTCCCATCATTCTGATGTGGGTTGGGGCAACGCTAGCGCCACATTTCCCTCTAAGGTATTTATTTAGAAACTCTATGGCAGACAATCACATGACACTGGAACGACTGCAAGCAGCACGACAGCATGACGACGGTTCAATGACAACGATGGAATGACAACAATGGAGTGGCAATGGCAGTATAATAACAAGGACATGACGACCAAGTGATGCGGACGCAGAAATAAGGTACAGTCGCGTGCAATATGAGCTGCAATGCGGTGCACGTGCTGAAACGTTCCTCAAGACATGGCGCCTACATATGAAAACTTAGTGTACCAGTACCAGTAATACCAGTAAGACCAGTAATACCAGTACCAATACCAGTAATTGTAAGGATGTTTAGTCCTCCAGTCATTCGTATTTCGGCGCCGCCGTACACTCTCGGTGTCCGTTTGAACGTGGACACCGTGTTGCAGCTCATTTTGCACGCGACTGTACATGTTATGGCGGTGATGGCGTGAAGGCGATGGCATCACGACAATGGAATGGCGAAACTGGAATGACGACAACGGAGTGACTTACGATGGCGTTAAGACGACGGCATGATGAGCATGGAACAACGACGACGACGAAATGATGACGATGGCACGACGACGTCGTTGGGGTGACAACGAAAATACGACCACGGAATGAGGACGACGGAACGTATCAGGAAGGCGTCATGAGAAAGACACGATGCGGATGGAAAGTCGACAGTGAAATTATGACGATGCCATGACAACGGCGGCAGAATGACGGCGAAATGACAATGCAGAAATTACCGCAGTGTGAAGACGGCGGCACGATGACAACAGTTTGACAACGACAGAATGGTCGGCCAATATGGAAGTTATATAAGCCAATTTGCTGCTACTTGCATTTGGCAACAAATACTATTTGTGTACACACACAAGCACACGCGCACACGCACGCGCGCGCACACACACACACACACGCACACGCACACACACACGCACACACACACACACACATATATATATATATATATATATATATATATATATATATATATATATATATATATATATATATATATATATATATATACATCCGCCCTGATACCAAGTGACCGAGCCGCAGCATCCAACCCAAACCCGGAGGTTAAGGAAACAAGCATCGCTTTAAAACTCGCCCTTAATCCAGAGCCGAAATAATCAAAAGAGAGATGCGCTTCCAAATGTACTCCTAGCACAAACTTGAACATTATTACCACAGAATCTATGACCTACTGTCATTAGAGCAAACTACGTGTATTATAACACAGCTATTTGATGCGCATTTTACGAACGATGATTTATGTTCATGATGTGCGCAACACCCAGCATATTCACTGTAGTTTTGTGCCGAAAGGGAACAGAAAGCTCTTTCTCTTATCTAGTTGGTTCTTCTTCGTCTCGTCAAAGTTAATGCTTTTTTTCCGAGATAGTTGTGGCAGTCCAAACGCCTGTCAATAAAAATGAATGCCGTACTTCGCTCGATACAAATTCATTAGGTCCCACAAGCACATAGAAGTTATTGATTTTCCTTCACAGACGTGCAACTAACGTGGGAAGTGCAGTAACTATTACGTCGATTATCATCTTGGTACGACAATAGCAGATTAATGCGGAAGGAGCAGAATAGTTTTGCGCTATCTTACACACACAAAAAAAAATTAATGCTGACGCTTCAGTGGCTGTCGGAAAATGAATATTGCTGCAGCTAAACATAACACGGCGAAGTTGTTGTTCTGAAGCAATATTAGGGGCGAGGAGGGTGCTCTGATTGCGCAATAACTTCTGTACACGGCTTTCTTGGTGGGAAAACTGAAGTAATTGATGAGGTATGGATGCCCGCGCTGCCTCATTCGGCTTATTTCTCAAAGAAGCTTTTCCTTTGCAAATCGAGTTAGCTTTTAAAGTACATCACTTGTTTTGTAAGGGACGTTTGTAGTGGTAAATGCAAGGCAATGACAAGGAGGCGTACTGCCATTCACAAGCACACATAGAGTCAATGGATGCTGAATGAAGTGCAAATGTTCACCACTGAGAGCCGAGTACGCATTTTCACACTAGTAGCTTCAAAAGACATTAACTCATTAAGAGCGTCTTTCGCTTGAACGGTTAATTGCATAGGACCATCCAACGTTAATAGAAAGATAATCACATAACGATTATTCAGTTGCACGTGTCAGGAAGTAAAAGTTCACTTTTGTTTTATTCATTCCCCTTTACTTTACGCATGTTGAAAGAAGAAAACGATGTCTAGAGAGAAAAATAGAAAGAGCAATGATCCCTCAAGGAAATTTGATGGCGGCACATTCGTGAGAGATATTTTCTTCATGTGCCATTTGCGAACCTTGCACATTTTTTGTACTGCGCCAAGCTATTCAGGGAGCATTTCTTATCGCGCATGGTCGTCCGTTTCTTTATTTATTCGGGACGCCGACTATGCGGACATGTCATAAGAACAAATGTGTTTTAGTGTGCAGAAACTCTACTTAAGAACAAGTTCTACTTCTTGGATACGTGAAATGAACATGAAATACTCATGCTTGAAAAAAAGGCAACAACTGAAGTTCCCAAAGTCCTACGTGCCCGTACCTAATGGATTATGCCAAGGCATCGCGTCCCAGTGTTAGAACAACTCGTAGTTGTTGAGCCCTCTCGAGCTAATGGAAACCGAAAAGACAAGTGTGGAGTCCTTCTCCCAGTGGAATGGTGGAATAAATTAAGCGCCCACGTGAGGCGTCTTCCGCGACGTTGCTTCTTAGGCTTCCCATTCTTTTGTAACATGCGTCTCGCATACATGAATAATGATGAGGTGACTACTGCGAATCTCTTTCCATTCGGGACATTTAGGTGCAAGGTCTGCACTTTTAATCGTGGCTGCACGCAAGAAGAGAGAATTCAGGTTCTTTGTTTGGACGGCAGTCAGGCAGCTCACCGCACGAAAAGATGCCACGGGCATCACCTAACAAAGCGCCAGTGCATGGATCTTTGAACAGTCTCCCTTCAGTATACAAGCATCGCTTATAGACGTTACGGACTGATCGATATTTCCCTCTGTGGCGCAGAAATTTCGGGGCACCGCGTAGGCGCGAATTTTGCATTTTATTTATTTATCTATTGATGCTTGTGCACTACACGTTTTTGTTTTTCTCTCTCTCACTCGTTTATTCGACACTTCCTCACTAAGCTCTTCCCGTGAGCGGCATGCATTATAATTTATGGCCACAAGGCGTTTTCTCAATGCTTTCTTTTTTTGTTTCACTATTCGGCCAGAAGTAGCACATATTTTACACGAATTCAACTTTAAATAATTAGTAAAATAGCGAACATTTGATGCAGTGATAAATTGCATTAAGAAATCTCTTTGTGCAGGTCTATGTATACCTGTCAATGTTGCTCGTAAAACAATCAGTACTGCAGTTTCGACATGGCCTAATTTATTTAAGAATCATGTGTGGACATGTGTTGCTCGTGGGTTGCAAGTTAAATATAACGTTAATATTGATGAACCCCATCTTCTCTCCTAAACAAATATAGTTAAATTAAGTATGGCCCATATTATGCGGAAATGTTGGACGCAGCCCTAAGTATTTATATTGTTACGTGAAGACGAATGGCGCAATCACATTGGGCAGCTGTTACAAAAATTTCCTAACATTGCCTGCAGAGGATCTCGAATTATTGTGGAACTGGTTATAGGGCACTACACTATGTAGAGACACCTTTGTATCTCATAAATAAATATGCTTATCAGTGTAGAATCAATCGACTAGTGTAATTTGAGGAACGCTGGCTAATGGAAGGTAGTGCGAAAATTACACACACCCTAAAACAGCGAGGAGATAGCGATATGTACTGTTCAATCAATGAGCGCGTAAGATAAGTTCTTCGCGTTGATTTCATATCGTTTTTATTTCTTTAGCTGGGCACGTCGTAGTTCGGTTTCGCTGTATACGTTTTACCTCAGCATCTCCACAGCAACGCAACCGAAGAATAACAAAACAGAAAGCACCAAATTATTCGGAAAGTTACTGTTATATAAATGGAAATTAAAATTTAGGTAGTCTGGGCAACATGCCAAATAGTTGGTCTTTATGCGCTAATGCTTATTCTTCAATTTCTTTCTACTTCGTCAGAGAAGCGATCAGAAGGCGACAGTAATGAGGCAGCTACACGCTCTACACCTTATTAAGCGTCAAGGCACTCCTTGAAGTGCATATTTATATTTTTAAAGTGTACACCAGTTGAAAACAATACTGCCTAAATGCTGGAGATGAAGTAGGAAAAAAGGAAAATGAAGTGAAGACAGTTGTGCGGCTGTGGCGTATTCAGCTCGGACGAAGAATATAGTGTTGTGATCTCTTGCGGTGATAATCTGGCATTTCATACAAGAGTCACATCCGAAGGGCGTTAGATGCATTAGCGGAAGCTGCCACGCTCCTCGACATCTCAACGAGAGAAAGGTTGCAACAGAATCACCTGATTGTGGCTTCGCGTGGACGAGCTCGAGCAGGGCTGTATACTGCGTCTCAAACCAGCGTGTAATTCTCTCACCAGCGGAGAACTCGAGGTCTCTTAACAGGTTACACGCTTGTTCCGCAGGATGGATAAGCGACACCTTGTAAAAATATGTCACCTCTGAGAAATTGCTGATGTGGGGACGGAAATTATTTGTCTTACTCCATGGACGCTTTCACAATAAGATAACACCAGGGAATTTTCGAAGAAGGCTGGTCACGTAGTTTCCGAGTGCTCATGGCCAGTCCCCGGCAGTAATTCGGCACACGCGCTGTCCCCGTGATAACAACAGGAAGACGCCCACCTGACGCAAGCAAAAGAAAAAAAAGAGAAAAAAAAGGTTCAGAAAGAAAGGCTTCGAACGAAGTGCCAGCTTTCCGGCTCGTGTGCCCGAGGAATTATACAGCTCGGGTAATCTTATTAGAAGACGGCGACCGTGCCGGTCAGAAGGGACGCTGTCCGAGAAGATGTTTGAATATTCATGCGCATCGGAATGGCGAGAACCAGTGGTAACGCCCAAGAGGCGGGACGGCCCAAAAAAGATAACGGGGGCGCAATGCGCAGCAGCACTTGCAGCCACGAAACTGCGAACTAGGATGCGATGAGCTGCGACCACTGCAGATACAGCGATAAACGACTCGCATCTGCGGATGCGCACATATCCGCAAAGATGGTTGGGAGAGGAGGTATACAGCTTCACCCCTTCCTCCTCCTCCTCCTCCACCTCCTCCTCCTCCTGCTCCTCTAGCCCCTGCTTCTCTGGCACGGTGATTTCATTACGGCGTAAATCGCATCAAGCGTATTCAGCGCTCGAGTGTGTTTTCCGTGCAGGTATGCCGCGTCTCACCATCGTTATTGCAGAGGGATACGTTCCGGCTCAGAAAGCGATCGATGTTTATTCTGAGCCGTATTTTCTTTGCTCGCGTCTCGGTCGTTCAGGCGTGTTTAGATACCCTGGAAATGGGGCAACGCGTTCAATGCCCGTTACCCGGGGCGCCATAGCATCGAATGCTCGTGCGGGCAAGCAAAACAACTATTCGTTGCGTGAGCTAATGAAGAGTAACCTAGCAGCTTCGCGGACCCGATTGCACCTCCGTACACCGTGTGCCAATGTAGAAGCGTGAAACGTAGCGGAGCGGTAACGGTACATTTCTGGGAGAGGGGTAAACGCAGAATAAGCTGGCATCTCATTGTAACTGGATGGGTTAGAATAGGCTAGGTAAGAAAAGAGGTAGGAATGAGCAGAAGCTGTTCTGTAAACGTGTGATGACTTTAAAAGGTCATCGAAGCAATCGGCCGACAAACGACATACCTATATTTCGTTGGCTATGCACTGATTCATATGATAGTTAGCCCGGGCAGCTAACTTTCGCGAATAAGAAAAAAAATACTACTATAAGAGAAAGGTTATAATAGTGAGTAGCGTCAGTAACAGGAAACGATCGACTACAAAGAATAATGGCAAACGCAAGCAAGGCAATGTGCATGAGCCAGTTAACACAGGCAGTCCCTTGTTAGGCTTAACATAAATAACATGGTAATACGAGTGAGTAAGCTGCGGCGTATTCGAATATGGAGGGTGGGGTCCGCATTCAGGCGACCATGATCTGCAAAAGAACTCGTGTGGTTAGATTTCGTATGTTGGTAAAGAATCCAAGCTGGTCAAGACAGATTAGGTTCGGGTCATTTCTGCATATCATTGGTGCAATGGGCAAATGTGAGGCATAGAGCGTCATGATTTACTATTCATGATTATTAGTCCGTACAACCGGCCATAAAACAATCTTGCTAGTTACCTTCTGCTGCTCCAGTTTTGGTATAGTGTTCTCACAATTTTTGCGTACGAAAGTAAAACCAATCAAGCTAACAGCAATCTCTCGCAACATATTATCCGTAATATTGTCTTCGTTTCTTCGCAAAATAGAGCCTAATAATTGGAGAGGTGCGCAGTATAATGTCATCAGTTACTGTTTTCAATTACTGTAAAGCAACTAAAGAAAAAAAGATTCCACAAGTGGCGTAATCGAGAACTCGACTACTACAAAAGATAAATGAGAAACACCTCTGCATGAGTTCGTTAACGAAGCTCGGCTCTCTGACAGAGTCGTGCTCGATATGCTGTCCTAGTGAAATGGCCCCACGTTCTTGCACTCTAGTTAGGAAGGGCCACCGATGTAACGATTGGTACTTGAAGCCCCTGGCGCCCTCCCCTTGCTTTACAACTTCCGCCGAGCATCGTAAAAACCGCTTTTGCAGATGCCACATCGTCGACAACGCGGGCGCGACGAGCCACATTGCCGTGGGAAAGGGGCCGACGCCAGTGGGAGGGAAAATGGAGCAGCCGAGTTTGTCTGAGTGGGCGGTTCTCATCCGCAGGATGCGCCGCGATATAATGAGAATCCCGTACCGACCCGATGCTTGTCCGCAAGGCTTTCTGGCAAAACGTAAGGTGGACGGTGTAGCTTTGTCCCCGAAGCTCGCATTTGAGGTAAAGAGAATACCGTAACCGCAAAGCTAGAACTTTTCTTGCTGGTGGATTCGATCGGCTCCAAGTAAACGGCGTTGGTAACTAAATACTTCGAGAGTTTGTTGGACGTACCAAGCAGGTGGAATTTTATTTAGAACTTGCAAGGATATGCGAGTGGAAATTAAAACGCACACAAAGGTTCACTGGCCACAAAAGTGAACGAAATCCCATATTCAAGAAAAAAAAATAGAAAAGTAGGTCTCAATTTTAGTTATTTCAAAACTTGTAGCTTGGAAGGACAACATTATTTTTGAAACACGTCACTTGCACGTTATTCATTTGTTTGTGCTTCTGTAATAAGGTTAACAATGCAGCGCAGATGTTGCCACGTTGTAGTGATTATGAAGAACACAGTAGCAAAATAGTGTATTGCGAAACTCTTTGTTGAGCGAACCTGTGCCCAGAAAAACAAGCTACCCTCGAAGCACTACAGTAAATAGCGATGAGCAGAGTCGGCCATCGTCGTAATCTGATTAGCGGATAAAGCGTGTCGGCTTTTAGGCATGACTCGCCGAAGGTTCCGATGCAATCGCTTGTGCCCTCCAGAAAGGAGTTCGCGATTCGCGTCCCGCAAGTTATCAGACTACACAAGGTTCGCTCACAACCAGACTGCGGACAGAACTATCGATAAAATTCGTGAAACATACGATACCTGCAGGCGCGTCCTGCACTGACCGATTATAGGTTTAACATTTGTTAGCCGGTGAAAAGTGGTCAGCGGAGAAAGATAATCCCGCTCACGTGTCAATAGCTCCAATCAAGTCAGAGGTTCACGGGAAGACGAAGACTTCATATCCTAAACAATGGTTGAACGAGTGAAGCCTCAGCCTGAAGCGAACGCTTCGACATTTAGGGGTCTTGTGGTGGTGAAGCCTTGATGAAGGTAGGTGTAATCGTCGGAACGTCGGCTTCAGAAACATGCCTGTTGATCAGCGTACACAGAAATGATGCCTCAGAGATTGCGCTACCGATCAGCGCATAACATTTATATTCACCCGGATGCTTGTGACTGCGAACTTGGATTTAGTGGCTAGTGGTTAATATAATGTTGCATACCTGTACGATGGATATTGTATAACTTCACTACAGTTGGGTCACCACACGAAAACCAGATGGCGCGCGTGATCTTTATGCAATCACTTTGCACGAGAAACACACCTGACAATATAAGTGTAGGCTCAATGTCGCAACGGTTGGCGTTGTTCGGAAAACGTCTCTGACTGGTGGGTGAGATGGTGGTTTCTTTATCAGTACTCCTCAATACTAATTCAGTCTGCTTTCGATACCGCGCGCCAAGCACTTTGCTAACGAATGCGAAGCCTCCTGGATGTGAGCTAGGAGCTTTTCGAGCATGAAATGACGACAGCCCCCGAAAAAACCATGCATATAGCAGCATTATCTTCACACACAACCGTCTTTGAAGTCGCTAAACAACAAAAATGAAAAAAGGCGCAACATAACCAAAATATTCATTGGCAAACAGCCATGAAAGAAAGAAGCATGTTGTTCATTATACCGGTTAGGTAGGGAACTCGAAAACTTTTCATGTTAGCCCTGGGAAAAGTTCAGTCGTTAAAATTGCCGTAGAGAATTTAGGTATTCAGTCAATTTTAATTGACACCTTGTTCGCAAAAGAGACCGACCATAGCTTACACTTAGCGAGTGACCGTTACCTAAGACAGCTTGTTTCCCTACTCAAGCAGCGCGTTTGCGCGAGATCGAATTGAAATATTTAATGTCACTTAGTAGGAACGTCCACGGTGCCTTACTATAGGCATGCCTTGCAGTGGCTTCCCCCCCCCCTTTTTTTTTTTTGACGGTGACATGGCAGAGTGACTTCATTGGTGAGCGATAAACCGGTATTTATTTATTTATTTATTTATTCATTTATTTATTTATGTATTTATTTATTTATTTATTTATTTATTTATTTATTTATTATACCTCAAAGGCCCCAGAGATGGGATATTACAAGACGGATGGGCTTAGTTTAAAAAAACAGTGATTGGAGAGCAGCATTCAAGTGATGTGCGTCGGAGTGGTGCGTGACGTCGGCAGACAGACCATGCCAGTCCCTTGCGGCATTCACAAAATATGATCGTAGATGGGAGGTAGTCTGCGCCGGGGTAGGATACAAGGCTTTTCTGTGGCTCATGTGGCTGGACCGACGATGAGCTGGTAATATAGCTGAAATCTGGAGTGGTGAATAATAAAATTTGCGATAAAACCACAGTCTAGAAATATGACATCGTGATTCTAGGTTAGTAAGACCGGCACGGGTTTTTAGTTCAGACACGCTTGCATGATAAGAATATTCAGAGTAAATAAACCCGGCTGCACGGTTATGAACTGATTCCAGTGTATTAGATAGGTTATGTTGATGAGGATCCCAGACAGAGCATGCATATTCTAACTTATGGCGGACTTATGTAACATCAGATAATAATTTTACTGATGGGGGAGCAAGTCTTAGGTACCGGCGGAGAAAACCGAGGGTTCGATTTGCGGCAATGGCTAAGTTAATGACATGATGTGACCAAGTTAGGGTAGTTGAAAAGGTTATGCCGAGGTATTTATATGAGGCATGCCTTGCATGCCATCTATATATCAGCATGAAAACAACTGCTGCAGTCGGCGTATATTTATAAAAAGAACAGTGTTATAGCTTCTTGTCTAGAAGCATGCCGGCACTTGCAAACGCTACCCGTCAATGCGTCAAGAGCCTTATCGTTCTTCACACGCCGCGCGACGTATCGCAGCAAACTGACCGTGTCAGGATTGAGCATGATCGCCCTCTTGCTTTCAGCGTAGGTGGCCCCGTCTGTAAACAAGAGTGTTTTCGTTGTGCCGCTCGTGTTGTCCCAGGGTTCCTATAACCATGTGCGCGGCTGCTATGTCAAGCTAACAACGACAATCAAATGAGGCGTGCAGTAGGTCGCAAGTGACCCACCGGCAGCTCAGTAATTACCTTCGTTGTGCTGGCGTCAGAAGCGCTCGGACCTGCCATACTGCCTCATTGTCGACAAGAGACCGTAAGAGAGAGTCACCAGAAATGTGAATTGAGTAAGCAAAGAGAAACCAACGTGTAGAGGCCAGACCCTGCTAAAATAATCTTAATATATCAGCTTGATTTTACGCAGCATAAACTGACTGACCTAAAAAAAAAATCTAGGTTAAAAGCATTAGGTTCTCATCAAATATGAAGCGCCACAGGACACCCAATAACAGCATCTCCCCTCTTAATAAGCCCCTGAGCCGAAGAAATGAAGCGATAAAGGCAGCCTACGGGCAACAAAAGAGGTTCAAATAAAAAGGCACCGACGCGAAGGAGAGGAAAATGAGTTTACCTTTTCAGCCTGTGCTCATTATCTCTCACAGTCAGTTCCCGTATGTCTCTCCTTATATGTTCTGTTATATCTACGATCGTCTTTGGGGATGTTTTTTTTTTCCCTCTATAGACGGTTACTGAACAGCTGACGCACTATGCCGGTTAACTCCATCGCATAGGAACCGTGGGTGATCGCTGCCAATTCGAGCTTTCATCACGCCTAGTGTTATTGTGTGTGGGAGCGTATCGGGTGACTCTGATCATTCCAAAGTGTTTCTTGCGTTTCAGCGCATTGTGCTCGGCATCAGTCGGAAGGGTTTTGCTACTGCGAATGCGTATTGTGCTCTCGATGGCTGCGATATGTGAGGAACAACCGGAGAGCGTGTAATCATGAGAAGAGGCATACCTCGCTCGCGAGAATTCCTCTTCTATAGCAATTATTTTCTACTGCTATATGCCCTCAGAGAAATTAGGAGCCAGCTAAGTGATGGAGTTCATTACGCCGTTTTTCTGCCTGTCGTTGCTTTACACTTTTTTTATTTCTACAATTTTATATATGTCCCCCTTACGGTGACGGGGGAATTAATCGTGGCCAGATGCGCGAAATAAGGAGATGAGCAGAGTTAAAATAAGGAGAGAATTGCTTCCAGACGCCCCGCGGGAAAAGAACACACCTCGTTATATTCGAAAAATAAAAAAAAACATTTATGAAGTTCATTCTGACAGATGTAGAGCGCGTCGCTTCGATATGCTGATCCAACGAAGCTGGCTTACAAATTATGCAGTCTCATTTTTGCTTCGTAGCAGTGAGAGAGAAGGGAACAATTTCAACGAAAAGCAGAGTGGTTGACCTGAGGTAAGAGGTATCTTGCCTGCTATACTGTTAAGACGGACGGGTAGATGAGAAAAACAAGGGCATTTGGAAAGATCATCATGTGAGATATTATAATGCGACTGCATGCACGTCCGTGTCAGTGCCTATCTACAGCTGGTGTTGGGAACTACAGAGAGCCCACCAGATATATGTATAAAAACGTCGTGCCCCTACTTTTTTAAAAATATTTCACTAATTTTTGGGCTCAACGTGCCAAGCGAAAATACGATTGAGACATGAGTATTAGGAGCTCAGCAATTATTTCGACCACCTGGGGTTTCTTGTACGTCCCAATGCACGGTTCACGGGCGTTGCTGCATGCCGGTGCCATCGGTATGAAGCTGTTACGTTTCGGCCGAGCAGGGCTCCGAGCCGAGACAGGAACACGACGCCAAACAACGAACGACGTTACTTTATTCCGGCATAGCTGCTGCCGGTTGATACAAAGCATCTACGGCGTGGCTGCGCTGTCCTTTTTAACAGCCTCGCCTTCACAAAGGGAGAGGGAAACAATCCAGCTCACAAGCAGAACCATGCGCGACAGCACCTTCTCTCGCTGACAGGCTCGCCGGGCTTCGGCACTTGGTGTAGGCAGACGCATGCGCGTGAGCGCAACACCGCCGAGGCCGGGATTGAATCGGCGACGTCGAGTTGAGTAGCGCAACACCCCAGCCACTGGGTTACGGAGGCCGGTCGGCTACTTGTATGAGCGAATTCCGAGGCTTCAGCGGTATGAATTGTTTTCAACAAAAGACGTCCGCGTATTAGCTTCAGTAGGAGCAGAGGTGAGTGCCCCAACTAATTGTGTTGGCTACAAGGCACACACATTACGAGCAACAATTCCTATAAAAATATTGAAAAAGAATGTTGCTTATGCGGCTGTTAACACATGCTTTCTTATGGAGGCTTGCACCCACACCTTGGTTTTCTTTTAAGGCAAGGATAAGATCACAACATTTCAGGTGCGCAATACCACAGGAAGGCTCTTTTTTTTTTCGTGCTCCTAAAGATGTCTTCAATGAATTGAAACAGGAACTAAGCAAAAAGGTAACCATATTTTTTTTTGTGGTACACATTATAGTGTCTCTGAGCCCTCTGCATAATCTTCTATAAAACTTCTCCTTAATAGAAGCTGTGGTCTGAAGCCAATACTGAAATACTTTTGCACTTAATCCTAACTTGAGACAGAGAGAGAAAGGCAAAGGAGAGACAGGGAGGTTAACCAGAGATTATCTCCACTTGGCTACCCTGTACTGGGGGACGGGAAAAGGAGTGCGATAGGTGAGAGAGAGAGAAAAGAAAGAAAAAAGAAAAATTAAGATCCCAACAACATACACACACACCTTAACTAAGTCGTCAATTGAACATAGTCGAATGAATGTTTTGAGTAATTAAGGTAAATTGCAAACAATATTGTACTGGTTACATTTGTGTTGGATGGGCCACTTCTTTATTTTTATTTTCTTAAAGGAGCCGTTATAAGCTAGAATGAATGTGCCGGTCATGGTGTATCATCGTAACACCGATCCAAAGTGCATTGAGAGTCTGAGCGAGGGAATGCCGGAGGGATTTTTGGGTTGTAGATAGCGGGGATTTCTATCTGTTGGAACACTGCATTGTGAACGCTGGCTCGGTCCATGACGAAAGTAAACGTATCGAATTAGAAAGTGTTGTGAAGTTTGTGAGAGTTTTCGTGGATTCATGGGCTCTTGTAAACTTAATTGAGGCTTAATACATTGTGTGGCAGGGCTAGTTGATTCATACTTGCAGGTTTGAAGCATTGGATGGTCGCATAAGTGTATAGACGCGGACCAAATGAAAGCTTGTCAGGTTAGTGGCGTATTTACCTGCATCAAGTTCTGTTTGCAGTGCAGGTCATGTTACGGTGAGTCTGAATATTATGCCACATAACAATGAGGAGCTCAAGTTTGAGAATGCGTTGGACTTACATAGGCGACTTAGCCCCTCCGAGTCGCCAACACTGTCAACAATTGCGTCTGTGTTTACAAGTTTTTTTCCTCGCTATACATGAGCCTCTCTTCTCAAGGTGCGTGATGCCCACGTGGTCACGAAGCTTCATTGTTTTATTAATGGTGAAATATAAGTAGCATCACAGTGGGAGGTCAATATGTATAGCCATGTGTTTTATTTTCAGTTTTCTTGCTTGTTCATGCCGATGGATGGCGATGGTGACGATGATGCTACAGACGGGGCTAGCGGGTCGCATATGTGGCAATGAACTGGTCGGTCCAGCGACTAGAAGAAATGTGAGTTCACAATGTTTGTAACGGCAATAATGGTATTACACAACGCAGCGATAACACTGACTTTATCCTTATTGATCAACTTTACATTTCAAACCATGCTTTTCATTGCTTTTTAATGTGTTGAGAACGAAGCCTTCGTGTTACACGCTCGTTTAATACGATATTACTTCGCCTTTTTGCACACGTGCATCTCAAGCGTGCATGTCAAGCCTACTTGCTTTCGCAAGGGTATTGATCCGCGTGGATAGAGAGGCAAAATGTCGGTGTAGTTTGAGTTTCCAGAGGTGCTTATGTTCGATATGCAGAACTTCTAAACTGGGAGAACACCTGGCGTCTGCAGTCAACCGCTGAAACGCAGACCGCGGCTTTCTGCGCGGCTTTCTGAAAACCGCTGGCTTATTGACACACCAGCTTGCAGGAGAATCGAGGACAGATTGAGAAGTGGTTTTAATGCTTTTGCTGACATGTGTTCGGGACTTTATATTGCTGAACGCACGAGGCGCATTGCTACATATTTATGGAGGATGTTCTTTGGGCTCATGTCTCCAAGCAAATCCGCATCCAATATCACGTGGAAACGTGTGAACGGCAAGCACAACCACCTCCCTCATGAGGCTGATGTACCGTGTTTCGCCCAGACTGGTATGATATTGCTTTTCTCAACTTCCCTTCTGGTTAACCTTCCTGCCTTTTCCCTTTCTTCTGTTTCTCTCTCTCTCTTTCAACTGTATCGCCAGCGTCGACTTTGCTTCAGATTTTGTTACGCCGAAAATAACTTAACAAAAAAAATAGAACATAAGGTTGGACAATAGAACTGACAGCCGCGTTAGTTGCTCTTGATTCATCTTTGAATTGGCTTCTCGAGCGCATGAGATTAGATTGCGTGTTTCATATCAGACGATAACAAAAAGTAATAAGCCAGGCTAAATTGGTTATAAGAGTCTCGTTTAGCTGCAAATTTTTCATACGAAAATAAATTATGGGTGTTTTACGTGCCCAAACCACGATCAGATTAAGAGGCACGCCATAGGTGACTCCGGAAAGTTGGACCACTTGGGGTTCTTCACCGCGCACTCAAATCTAAGTACACTGGTGTTTCGACATTTCGTCCCCATTTAAATGCGGCCACCGTAGCCGGGATTCAATCCCGCGACTTCGTGGTGAGCACCCCAACATCAGAGCCACTAACCTCATCCGGGTGTCGCTACGAAAGGAAAGTCAATGCTGACGAGGCAAACACCCGCACTTAAGTTCGATTAATATTTCTTATTTGTTCAGCGTATTCTGCAAAGCCAATAAGGTGTTACTGTAGAAAGCGAAAACATCTTCGACGAGCTCATCGCCATGACAAGATAGAACGCAAAGACAGATACATTCCACCGACATTGCCAAGAAAGGGAATACCAAAATAAAATTTATTTTAGGCTTAAGTTCTTCTGTTCAATGCAATAAATACTAGAAATAAAAATAAAAAGATATTGCAGTAAGTTCGAAATTTTATGCAGCACGGCCCGGAAAAACGCCCAACGTCTGTATTGAGTAACGCGCTTCTGTAATTTATTCCAGAGCGCTGTATGACAGTATATAAAAAAAGGTGTACGAAAACAGAACTACTGCTAGGCATTTCGCCTGCTTTATTATAATGTTTACTGCGTGCCCAAATAGTAATGTGATCAAATGTTCTTTTCTCAGCTGATTTTCAGCCTGTCAAGAAATATGCGTTTATTTTAAACATTCCAAACTTAAAGAAGCCTTAATGCTATAGAAACATCGCTGTGCAAAATATGTACATATGCAATAAACATGGCAACTCGGTTTCAGATACGTTCCTAAATGCTGATGCGATTAACCTGGGCGAGTCGCGCCTTGAACTTTCAGTCAGTTGTCCTAACTTACTTGTTTCTACAAGCCGAACACCTTAAAATTATTTCCAGTAGCATACTGCACATGACTTCTCCTTGTAACATTGCAAGACTCGTACACACTCAAGTATTCGAATTCAAATCCCTTTTCATCACTTCATCTAAAAATATTCATTTATGACTGAAGTGCGCTTGAGCGCAAAAGAGCACGTAAATAATGTGTCTTGTTTAGGAAAAAGAAAATAAGGAAGAAATAAAGAAGACAAGCGCCGACGTTTCTTAAATAACGTCTTGACACGCCCAAGTGCAAAGTGCATTTTCGTGTAGGGCAATATTAGGATACATAACCAGAACTCTTTCTCGGTTATGGCTAAGTATTACTTTGGTATGCATCAGCAATGCGACTGGTCTGGCTTGTCTTACGCCAACCCCGGGCTTAAGCTGGAGCACTGATTCCACTCCAGTAGCTATAGGAAACGATCTTTAGGCAACAGGAACATTATACCAAGACTATTTGCGTCGCACCAGCAAATGAGAATGTGTTCCACGACTTCTTTCAAAGCTTAGGTAGAACATAAAAAATCAAAACCTGTGTCTCTTAGCAGCCAATATGTCAATGTAGAGAATATATATATATATATATATATATATATATATATATATATATATATATATATATATATATATATATATATATATATATATATATATATATATATATATATATATATATATGTGTGTGTGTGTGTGTGTGTGTGTGTGTGTAGGCTTAGCGTTTTTATTCCGCTGGCAAGTTTTACGTGAGAGTCATGAAATGGGTGGATAATAATGTCGCTTGCGCGGTCGATAACCGCTCTCAGGCTGGTGCGATAAGCACTTGGTATGGCAGCTATGACGAGTGTTCCAACTTTCTCCAGGCCCTCGTTACATGGCAGCTGCCGCGTTAACGTACATCAAGGGCCAATAAAAAAAAAAAAGACTTGTCAAGGAATGAACGCCCATTTAACGGTTAGGCGGGAGTAAATAGCTTAGTTGCTTTTTTTCCTTGTGTTACAATTCGATGGCCATCTATGCTGATGCGGCAGTGCGGTGAGACATTAACGTGAGTCAGGAAAATTATGGTTTCGAACATTCCTGCACTCTTGGGCAGATTTATTAATGATATTACCTTAACACGCTCGAGTAGGCTGATTACTCATAAGCTTTTCACTCGATTACTGGCGTCTGTGACCTGCCTTGAGTTTCGCGTACCAATTTGGATGCGTTACCGTGGGGCGAGACCAGCCTACATTAACGGCTTCCACCGAAACGCAGTGCCAATCCTATTTTTCGCTGGCGTTGCTCCAACTATAGCGAGCTCTTAAAATTCTGCGAACTTGGCGTGACTTCGCGAAACTTACCTGTATGTTCCTGAATCGCTTTCACACCGGTTATGGGGTCACCCTGAACAGGTTATAAGCGGTAGGCGTCCGGCCACTCCGCTTACCTTATGCTAGTGGAGAAAAGCTGAATTCGCCTAAAAAATAGCGCTTCTTGCCAACAAGATTCTTAACCTACACCTGCCTTCCTTTTTTGGGGTTCTCTCGATTCTGGTACTGTCCGTTCGCGTCCCCATGCCCTCTCTTTCTCTTCTCTTTCTCCCTTCTCCCTTCCCCCAGCGTAGGGTAGCCAACCGGACTCTCTCTCTCTCTCTCTCTCTCAATATCCTATATTTCCTAAGTATAGCAAAAAGCAAACTCGTGTTCTTCCTGCTCTTCACTACAAGATTCTTGCACAATCCGGAAAAGCCGCCATGTTGTTCCCGCTTTGAAATCTCACTTCCTGGCGCAAAACATATGCGCGGCTGTATTCTACTTGTTTTGTCCTGCTCAGGAATCTCTGAGCGTAAAGCAGAAATAGGATGGCGGCATTTGGTGTGCGAGCAATCTGAGAGATGAGGTGCTGGATTTTGATTTTTGTCCTGAGATTCCAGCACGGCGCAGCAACGCCGCCATGTTTCTTGCGCTTTTCACTTGGAGACAGCTGTGCAGAGCGCGAGTGCCGCCAACTCGTTCTCGTTTTTATTTGTGCTCATATATCGAGTGCCGCCACGTCGTTTCCGCACTTCGCTCTGAGGTTCCTGCACAGAATGCAAGTTCCTGTTGCGGTCTTCCCGCCTTCTCGCTAAGACCACGGCGCCCAACAGAAGTGCGTACGTTGTTGCCCCAGTAGTTCGAACAATAAAAGGCCGAAGGGAAAGCGGGTCTCACACCAACGGGGCAGTTTTCGCACAGCCAATGCAAATACGGCCGCTTTAGATCAAAGAATTGCACTACTCTGGAACGAGACAGAAGGAGCCTTCATCTCAAAGTTCGTATGTGTCCTATCACAATTACAACCAACCCGTGTCGGGTGTGAGCCGTTTGTTTTAGGCTGCTTGAAAATCCTCATCACGGGCGCGCCCTCCGAGAACAATTCGACGTCACCTGCCGGTAGAACAGCGTCGTACATGTGACTTTCTTCATTATGCTTTTTTTTTCTGGCTAGGGGCAGCTCTTCGCGAAAGTCGGTCTCAGAACAATTACGTTTAACGCCCGGTTTGCCGCCGGAACCTCATACACGACAGGAATTCCATTCCTTCGCCCTTGAAGTTGAACGCCTCAGAGTGAGCGCACTTTACGGGGAACTTAAGTTGAGTTTAAGTTTAGGTTCACCAGCTTATCCAGCAGGAATCCTAAACAAAACGCACGGCTTTGTTTGAATATGCTGCAGCACCGCGGTGGGTAGCCCTGTGGAATTTTGTTCGCAAATTGAGATGGACGGATAAATCATATGCGTTCCGCAATCACTCACCAATATTCTGATAGCTGTAAAGTCAAATCCACGCGACACTTTTGATGTTAATAAGTATAAAATTGTGCTTGGTTCTGTTGCTCATGAAACAAAAGTTTACCGATTCTACAGCAGATCAATCAAGCCTCACTATACAAAAAGCCTGATTTAGTAGTTTTATAAAGCAACTTATTTTTCCTTAAGCTGCGGAGCGCACTCGGCAGCATTTCTTTTATACACACACACAGATCAAGGATCACGTGATATATTCTAATGCTTCAAATAAACACACGGTGCTCGTATTTTTTTTTTCTTTTACAAGCGTGGTTGGAAAAATTCTCCATGAACCTATTGAGCAAAGTGTGGCTCTCCTTCGCGTCGGCTGAATGGCGTTAGGCTGTTGAGAATGAGGTCGCCGGTTCGATACTCCGTTACGGCTGCTGCATTATAATGGGGGCACTGTGCAAGAACGCTAGTTTGTAGCGAGCTGTGTGTGGATGTTAAATGTTTCCATATGACAAAAAATTATTGCTATGGGGTACCACTACTGTTTTTTGCAGAGCATAGCAAATTGACAATGTGGGCATTAATGTTTTATATGCGAAATTTTTGCGCCAGACAAACCAATGTGTCGCGAATATATTGTAACGCTCAAAATTATTCGCCACCTGAGTAAAAGTAGGCTGATTCACGCGAGCTTGCTGTGAATTCGAAGCGAGAAACAAAAATGGAATTCTGCGAATGTTTCCGCTAAGTGATGTGTAATGTTGTACCCGCGTTCATGCGCGTTCTACGTAGTGGGCCCTATGTCCCGTTTGCGACCGATTATATTTGGAATTGACATTTACTTGGCCTTTTGAGTAAAATTACGCGGTATTGTTTCAAGCGGATACATGCAGCAGTCTGCTGCCCACCTGATCTAAAACTTCGAAGACGCTCGAAATCTGCCATGGTTGTCTTAACTCCGTATTGATAAATACATCCCAACTTCAAACCCTTTGTTCACTTGATGTAAATGGCGTGTTTGGTGAACGTGCCGAAGGAAACACAATTGCGTCTTGAAAAATTAGGAACAGCACCAATGTTATGCCTCGTCAACGTTCTTTTAACGCAGTAGCGTTAATGGCACCGTGTCGCAGATAACTGGAGGACACCTTAAGCTTCGCATTTAGGAATGGAACGCGATAGCATTCAAAGGTCCCTGACTGCCTCTCACGCTTCTCGGCAACTGCAGCTAACCACAATGTTTACCGGGAAGCGCTAGTGGCGAACGCTGGGCACGAAGGCGAGCTTTCGCGTAGAAACGCGGCCTCTTGCGTGGGCCGATCTCGGAGGCCGTGCAGAGCCGCACCAAAGGAATAACATTATTTTCAGGCTTCTGTTATTATTTCGCACTCTGAATGCTTCAGTCTGGCAAGATTTAACGTAAACGTCATGCGGTGTCGGTCTTTTGTTTCATGGAATTTTTTGTGTGGGGCGTTCTTTTAAAAATTCCGAGGAATAATGTTGTAAAAAATCCAAGGAAAGGACGGGGAAGGCGGGAAATGGAACATGAAGATCTTTAGCAAAACGAGAACGAGGTAAAAGCGGAAGCCAATGCTTCGAGAAATGGACTTGCGAAAAAGACAAGCCCACTTGTCGAAACGCTCGCTGCCGCTGTTATGCTTTATTCTAGTTTTGTAACGAAGGTATGACAAGGTATGGACAACTTCATTATAGAATGGTGTGGCAATATAACCCACATATACTACATGCCGTATCGCAAGGCATGACATATACATATACCTATACATATACGAGAATTTTCGCTCACACCAACGCCGACGCCGGATATTCTGCGATACAGGGCCCTTAACGCTATCGCTTTAAAATTATCCCGAACAATGGATTCGGAACAACGTAGGCGCTCCGGAAGGCATGTAGGCGTTACTGAACTAATTGAATTTTGTAAAGTAAGATGTATCACAAAATTCGTAAAGTGCGCCTTACTCAAAACCTACACAGATGATTTGAATTTACCAAAAATTCAATGAATTTCAATGTGTATTCAATAATTTTGAATACGCGAGAAAACAATTCTGTTACGCGGAAACTGAAGCACAAACCCTTTTTCAGCTGCCCTTTGAGGTGTGGAATGACTGTGCGCTATCTCCGGGATGGGCCCACGCAAGAGGCCGCGTTTCTACGAGAAAGAGCTCGCCTGCATGCATGGCGGTCGGCGCCAGCGTTTCCTGGCAACTATTACGGTTACATAAGCTGCAGTGCCAGGAAGCGTGAGACGCCATCAGGGTATCCTTGAATGCTATCGCGTTCCGCTCTTAAAGGTGAAGCTTAAGCGCGCCCAGTTTTTATGCTCCCGGAGCGTTGTTGAGTGTCGACCAATAGATTCAGGCGAATGTGGCAATTTTACTCCACTGTTCAGGCGTTTACACCTCTATTGAGGCCAGGAAATGTACGCCACTTGCAGAAATGTTTGGTGTTAAGCTGGGAGAGAGAGGGAGAAGTAAAAGCAAAGCAAATACGGAGACGTTAACCAGCGGATATCTTCGGTTGGCTGCCCTAGTACTAACGTAATAAAACAAAGTTCTTATAATATCTCTTTTATTGAACGTTACCTGCTTTGCGTCATTTCTGCGTCATGATTGTTTTATCAAGCGCATCATACTTCGCCGGACAGGAAAGCGATCATTATACATCTCTGAATAGGATGTATGCTTACGCAAACGAAAAAGAATGTAGGTATGTTCTAATGACGCATCCTTTGTGTATTGGCACATTGTGAAAAAGTGCGTCTGTATAGAGCTCATAAAAGTGTGGGCTCTGGCTTCTTGTCCAGACATGAAACTTTTGCGCCTGGCAATGAATAATTTCTTTCCAATAAAAACATTGCGGACAAGTTTTATAGTTAGACTTCGTCCGTCTTAAGTTTTAAATGAAGCTCTGCGGTGAGCATCAAACATCCAGGACTTATTCTCCTTGGAAGCATCCGAAGTTATAATAAGCCACCGGGAAACAGTGCTTTCTTGAAGTATGAATGAGTGCTCCTCGTTTTATTACCCTAAAGTAGTGTTCTGGAGATCTGGTATTCTGAGCCACATTGCTTATCTCCTAATAGAAAGCTTAAGCTAATATTGAGGCAAACTTTGGACTTTGTCGAAGTTACAGTTGTTCTTTTTTTTTCTTGCTACCTACATTTTTTATTTCTGCATCTCTTGTGTTACCGGCATGGTAGTATGCGAAGTTTTCTTTTATAGTTCCTGCAGATTTTTTCTTCTGGCTTCTTTCATTGAGTAGGAAAAGAAACGAAACCCCTCCACCTAGGCATGTCAGTGAAGATGAACGCACTGTAGCAAGAGCTATCAAATAGCAAGGATAGCAACGCATGGCTACAAGAAAATACCTTCCAAAGCTGATGCAAAGTCAACGCCTTCCTATCTTCAGACGACGTCATGGCAGTGGGTGCGTTCTATATAAATGCACATCTATGCTTTCTTACGTTTCTTGTCAACGTCTTTTCAGCGAACATGCAACCCTTTAGTCGCAACCAGTTTGACCTCTTTGACGTCTGGAATCTATACTTCGCTGGAGCTGCATTCTCCTTCCGAACGCAATGATCTCACTTTATTTTGAAATTTTTTTCTCTTACGCGCACATAACTCTCGCACTTTTCGCATTGCTCTTCCTTTCCTTTCTTTTTTCAGTTGTCACGTTTCGAAGACCGCAATTTGAAAGGCAAGATTCATCTCTCCGTTCAGCCCGTCTTCGGGTAACCAGTCTCCTTGACTTTGCGTCCATCTCACGTGCGGCCATTTCTCTTCCAGCTACACACGCGCAGACACACGCCAAAAAAAAAAAAAAAGACCGAGAGCATTGATTCCTGTTAAATCGATACGCAATAAAACGCCACCGGGGGACGCCCCACCATTTTTCCCCATTTGCCGACGCGAACATAGGCGGCGTCAGAAGAAGAACGTCCCCAAAGAAAGACGGCACGAGGCGCCGAGAAGAACGAAATCGAGATTGTCGCACCGAGTGAACAAAGGTATATATACGAGAAAGCGCCATAGACGGGTCGCAGGGCGCCTTCCACATAATATTTCTTCGCCGTGAATATTACGAGAATGCTCCCGTTTTCTTTCGCTATTTCTACTTGCGTCGTCCCCCCTCCCCCTTTCTTTTTGTGCCCGTAAGTGGTATTGCGCGGATGCCTTTCAGTGCGTTCGTTATTCGCAAACACCGGGAAGGAAATCAGGTCACTGCCGAGACCCATTGTGTGCATCCGGTTCAGTGTCTTCATTTGCACCCAGCGGGTGCACCGGAGCGCGTGCAGCTTAATTTCCTGACTCCCCACTTCACTTTCCACGTGCATGCACTATCGCAGTCGCCGAAAGTAAGCCGGAGCGGAGTAATTATACGCGAAAAACGAGGTTCTTTCCGTCGAGAGAAATGTTACGACAGGCATGCAGGCTAAGCCGGTGGTGTGTTTCTCTCCTTATTTTCTTATTTATTAATTTTAAATTCCATGTAGCGGATCCTGCTAACGCAGTAGCCGAGGCGGGAGCTAATAAAAAGGAAAGGCAAAGTTAGGGGAAATATGAAGTGCAGTAATTGCGAGATAAAGGGCTGTATATGGTGAAGCTATTCCACTGTGATTTTAATACAACCCCCTTACGTCAAATTTACGCTGGCGCCGGCTGAAGCGTTGGCGGATACCAGGCACGTTTTCTGCACAGCCCAATTAAACGTTCTTCTAGTTTACAGGATGTGCGTTTGGTTTGGTTTTGGAGAGAATAGGGGGCATTACCTACAGCGAATTTTTTTTCTTTGTAACCTTTGTAACACGAGCCGACGAAGGGCGATGAGCGCGCAAAGGTGGAGAGGGTTTCGGCTGGGCCGAGCCAGAGCAGCGAAAGTGGGTCACTGCGGAGAGGAAGGTTGCGTCAGCATTTCGAGTGATCCCTGCAGTGCTAAGTCATGCCGGCGTCATACACAAGAGGGAGGAGTGAGCAAAGTGGTTCTGGCATCCCTTATTGGTCCGCTTCCCCTTGCGTGGCTTGTGGTGCTAAAGACGAGACGCTAAAAACGCCACTAAAATGGGAACTGAATACACAAAGCTTTTCATTCGTGTGTTCTCTTTGCCATTGGCCGGTTGCCTTCGCTAATATTATGTGCAGGATTGGCTGAAATTTTCCCTAACGCGTAATCGCAGCGTAAGGTGTTTTTATGAATACGGGCCCGCCTCCTCAGCGAGGAAGTGTTAGTAGAGTGATGATATCTACGAACCAAAAGGAACGCTCATACAGTGGGCTCCCTCTATTTACGACAGAACGCAACGGCAGCAACGACTGGGCTAGATGAGAAGGTTCAGTGCTCAACCTCACCAGGCTGATCGTCAGCAATCATTGTTGACTGCTACGCTAACAAGTACGTCGAGAAGCCCTTCGATAACGAGTCTTTAGGGGCGACGTACGCAATCGGCTAATGTTTCAGTTCGAAAGAAAGCATAAATAACCTAACAACAAATAAATTGACATCACTGATTTATCCACAGAAAACCTTCCTGTTTGCTGTCAAAAAGATCCCGCAACAAATTTATGCATTTTTCATTTGTACGTAATCAACTTCTTGCTAGTATATTCGTTCCATTTCGGTGATCCAGGGACCATTCAGCGGCATAAAGCTATTCTTTTACTTAGGTAATCGTATTCGATGGTTGCTGCATGACCTTTCTTTTCTTAGAGGAGCAGTTAGGTTATTTTGTTTTTGGCGGAAACTGTTATTAAATAAACAATTCCTGTGGTACTGGAAAGTTCATTGGTTTTACAACCTTTCAACTGAAAATCGATTTGAATACGTTTCAAAACGAGAGCAAATACTGCGATTTCAGAAGTCGTCGCTACATATGCGTCTATCCCGCACCCATTCTATGCCATTCAACACCCGCAAAATTTCCGCCGCTGTGGAAACAGCTGATAGGCTCTACAAGACACCTGTCCTTGCGTATAGCACTGCTACATTGAGGTTTCGGCTACTGAGGTTTTCTTTCGGTCAAGGCGCATCGCTTATTGGCTACAATTAAGCGGGAAACCATGAAAGAGTAGAACAAGGTGAGCAAAAGCCGTTTTACGCAACTTCGTTGCACGCGGGCAAAGTTAAATGAGTCCATGAACATTTCATTTCGAAATATGCTCCAACTGTCCCTTAATATTTCATGTGGAACTTTATTTTTCTCGTACGCCAATAAACCAGTTTTCGTTAGTGGCTATGGGCCGCCAACGCCGGAGTTATTTGAAAAAAACGAAAGAAAGGAATAATTATATTTTGTCGAGCATAATAATTCTTGTTTAGTTCTTACGCGTCATTTTGACGTCAGCTTTCGCAGTTTTGTGAGGTGGTGCGACAGACAGGCGAAGTATGTGTGGCCCGAATAATGTAGACCAATGGCACGGCGCTAATTTCGTCAAAATGTAGAATAGGAAATATACATCTATTAATTTTTTTTAGGCGTAATCATACATAAAAACTATGTACACGGCATTCCGAGGTAGGGTGTTGTCACGGTATTCATAACATCGCGTGACAAACAGACGAAGGGGCGTGGCGGGAGATATTTTGACCAATCGCGGCAGGCTAGGGACTCACTGGTATAGAAACGGATATTAAAAATTTTAGATTATAGCGCCCATGATTTCGTTTTGTTTTCTTAGCCGATTTGGTGAATGCACACTGCCGTATGCTGACAGACTGCAGCGTAGAAGCAAGTCTCGCAGTCCATGGGTCATACGAAACCACCAGCACCAAACAATTATTCGAGACAATCGAGCTTATAGTCAAGCGCTCTTTCTGCGTTCAGCGTTTATACAATAGCCTGTGTCCTTGTGTCCCATTTTGCGCACGTTCCTTTCTTTTTATAGGAATTTTGACTACCAGTTGTTGGTACGTAAAATCGGGAAAAGCAATTACCTCCACAACTTGCTATTACATCCGTAAAAGCAAAATTGCCTTGCTTAATATTAAGTACCTTCGACATAGCTAGTGATATATACATTCTTTTGAGCGTACAGGCCCTATAACGGAATTATTATGCCATGAAAACTAAAAAGCCATCACACGTACACTCATTCACGTGTGCAATAATTCGCAAAATTATTGTCCCTGCTGGAGTCAAAGCTGCGAAGCAAATATTTTAGTCGTTCGTTGTTTCGTCCCCAGCGTGTGAAATGCCGAGATTATTTCCCAAAGCATGAGAAAGCGCCGCAGTCAATACATGTCTCATATGTGCATTTACAATGTCGACACCGAATAGCTAAGTCGCCGTTTCGTATAAAGTGCAGTGTCGGCTGAAACTAAGTAATAAAGGTAACCTTCGCTTTCGAACAAAATATTGTAGAAACTTTTGCACGCTGAATCGTTGGGCATCCTTTTTCAACAAAATTTATCTACATATGGTAGCACCTGTGCATTGCAAAAGCACTAGACCGCATGAATTCTAGATATCTTCCAATATCCATGCCTCAATTTTTCAAGAATAGCACGGCTTCGTGAAAAATCAAACGGCAGTTCATGCGTGAGAGCATTCGGCAACCGAAACAATATTCAAGAAGCCCGACTTGCACGTGGTCGCTCCTCCAAATTTGCGCAAAGCGAGTGAGCTGGAGCAAGCGGCGCCCTTGCCGTGACGTCACTCATTAGAATGCACTGGAAAGGACTGCATATTTAGAGGCATTATGTGTCTGAGAACTTTGAGCAAAATGAATCCACTTAGTTAACCTATGCAGCACGTCTATAAAGCCTTTTCAATGCAGATGCTTCAAATGTACGCAACTATAGAAAGCCTCTGAGCTTTCAAGGCAGAAAGCTGGGCTAGTTGGTGTGTCATCATTATTCAAAAGACTAGCGCAAAATAGCAGGGACAAAGACAGAGAAGACGTCTCTCCTGTCGTCTTCTCTATCTTTGTCCCTGCTATTTTGCGCTAGTCTTTTGAATAATGATGACCTCTGAGCTTGCACTGGTTTGCAGCTTTGGCTTTGGTTTGTTCTCAAAATTTCGTCTGCATATCTAAGTAGCGTTGCAAGCGACTATAACATAATCTTCTGGCGATAAACTTCTTTAACCTCTCTTTATGTACTTTAGGCTAACGTCTCAAGACTTCAGACAAGTATTCTGAAACTCTGCTTTTGAAATTCGACAGTGGCTGCAATGCAAATGTCTGGCTGACAACCCCTACTCGAACCGGAGCAGAAGGTGACGAATGCGCGCACTGAATAAGCAGTATACAGTAATCCCACCTAGCCACCTTAGCACAGTTCCTTTCTCTGGGTGCGGTTTCGCGTGGCACCGTTCCCGCCAGTAATCGCCTTTTAAAACAAATCTTTTAAGACGAAAGCCTTAAGTGGCTCATACCCCCGATGGTATGGAAAGCGTAGCATGCGGTACAGAAATATATGTGAGCTCGCCTCGCACAACCACGCACTCGTGCTATTTCTCCTGCGTTCGTCGTTGCCTTTTTCCACAGCTGACTCTGATTCCGCTCATCATGCCAGCGTTCCCATACTGCCCCTCGCGCTCGTGCAACTGCTCGCGCGTTCGTCTTCGCCTTCTTCCACAGTTGGTTACGGTGCCACTCATCGTGCCCAAAAAAGTAAGTTAATTACGATTAAGGTAACTGAGGCACTCGAACCCATGACCTCCGCTGGGAGTCATACGCTCGAGTTTATGTGGACGTCGAACCCACGACCTTTGGTGTTAATTAGGGCAAAGTATTTAAGACACAGTTAATTAAGATAGCGTCAATTAAGACACTCGTACCCACCACCTTTGGGGGGACATTAAGAAGTAACAACGCATTCGAATGAGAATGTCAAGTAATTTACTAAATGTCTTTCGAGCGCGCAGGCTTTCGCCTTCACCCTCTTTGGCGTATGCTAAAGTGACTGTAAATTTTTAAAGCGAAGCTTTCGGTGTCCCCGATTCGTCCATGAGCGTTGAAAACGCATTGCAGGAAAGCCAACTTACACGTCTGCGTAGAATATTACAGCTTGCATTCGCAGTTGTGCCGATAAGAACAATGGGAACAATGCCATGCTCTTGACCTATGGGAAACCTCCACGCTAAGAAGACGTGCTGTATATACCTGCATTCTATTACCCGCGTACCGCAATCCATTTACAGCCGTCACCATGGGTAGGCCGTGGGTGCAGCGCACGGCAGAAGGAGAGGCTGCCGTACGCGAACGTAGGCGCGAGCGCGATCGTGCCCGTAAAGCCGACGATCCCGTGTATCGGCAAAAGCATGCGGAAGCCAAGCGTATCCGTCCGCAATCCGATGCGAGCGTGCGCATCAACGAGACGGAAGCCAGATGTCGACGCCGCGCTGAACTCGAGGTTCGCAACCGGAACATGGCCAAACGCCAGCTACTCGAAGCGGAACCACCTGAAGAGACGCAACTCTTCAGGATCGGATTGTCGACGGATACGCATGGCTTCTGCATGCCGTTGCCAATGCACGGGATCGTGTCGTGTCAAATGCCCGTGACCCTTCATAAATCACAAGCGGCTATGCAACTTAATGAAATGTGTATTCATTCAACTTCAACGTTCAAAAAGTACAATTCTAAACAAGCAATCGAATCACATATGCATAGCATCGGGACGCTGAGTATTACTTGGGTTCTTTGTGTGGTCGTTGACTTTGGACTTTGGTTAAGTTTGCATTGGGGGGAAGGCTTCGCATTCAATCATGTTTCTTTAAGAAAGGGGCTTTGATTTTTTTTTTTAAGTGAAGCATTCTTTTCGCGTTCGAGGCACTCCTTCTTACCTATCTGGCTTCTAACGCCGAAGACTCCGGATTCATGCTTCAACGCGCGGCCTAGACCACCCTTTCTCGCGGACCAACCAGCGTGCTGAGACGCTTGGCGCATTTCGATCCAGAGTTGCATTCTAACAATTTTGCCTTAATAAAGGTTCTTCATTCGTTGATATACTAGAAGAAACCGACGCATCAAGAACACCAGGATTGCAGCGTCGCACTATGCATAACCACTTAAAATATAAGCGAATAATACAGATATGATGTACTGCGTGTAACAACGCTTACATACTTTCCAGCCTGTCCATAATTCACTGCAAATAAAAACATTTCTTCGTATATAACGTGCTGCTTTTTTATTACTAATATTTATACCCCAAAAACCAGATTTCACATGCCGACACACATGATTCGAGAGCCAATCACATCAAGAATGCTTCGCTTTATGCAGATCTCAGCTGGAATTGAATCTGCCTGTTTGTTTTTTACAGCGAAGATGTCGCTGCGCCTAGGAGCACTCGAAAACTTTATATGTCAGTTTTGATTGTTTCCTAAAAAAGATAGCCCCCTCACGAAGGTAATATTTTCGGCAAATGTCGGCAATGTTAAACACGCAGGCAATGTTTGAAGTGCGTCTGTCAACTAGGGATTAAAATTGCTAAATCATTGTTCCCGGCAACCTTAAAGGCTTTCTATCGAACTGTTTAAAAGTTTCTCTGATTTCTTGAAAGAACTGAGAACGGCAAAATTCTCGTATTCAAATTTTCGTACGGGCGCTGCGCTACAGGCGACGTGTACTGACAACGCCTCCTCTAGTGCACTTCAGTTCAGCGACTTGCCGCGATGTGACGCTACCCAGATGGTGCGACTGGTACTCTCCCGCACGACCGCGAAGCAGGCGCGAACGCCAGCCGACGGGGAGAGCAGGAAATGAGGATAGGAGAGGGTGGTGTACGGTCGCATCGGCCGCGTCTGGCTGGCATTGAAAAAAAAAAAAATAGAGGGGACGCTGGTCCTGACAATTTCATATGTGAAGGTTCGTTCTGTGTTTTGAAAATAATTACTAAATACTGACGTTCTCCCAATTTTTATGCAGTATACAAGGAATGTAGTTGCTTTTCCGCGGTCTCCTCAATGAACGATGTTAGGCAGACTGTTTATATTTCATTGAAGTAGGAAGCATGTTGTGAAAGACTGAATCAATAGAAGCATGTTGTCTATACACGAGTGACATATTATTCATATGTGTAGGGTAAATACAGCCATTGTAGAAATTACTTATTCAAGCGTTCCAGAGTGTGATCCTGCCGTTATCGGCAACGTTTCCTAGTATTCTTAAACAGCAATAATGTCGCTGAGTTCAAGTTCCGAGAAAAGGAGGGAAAGAGGGAGGGCGGTATTAAATGTAATGTGTGCTAAAATGTTCATCTTCCTGACCCAGTTATAACCGTAGCAAAATAGTGTTGAGCTCTCGTTTTTTTTTTCTTTTTTCCCTTTCATGCGAGATTCGACGTATGTTAGTAGTTTCTCTGTTGCTGTCGGGGAAAAAGACGATGCACATTTTTTTTTGCATGTTCGCCAGGAGTAAGGCGCAGATTATGGATAATATGAAGGGACAGTTCAAAGTGTGCGAGTTAATGACGACCTTTGCAGTAAATTACGCATGCGTGTGTGTTCCACGAGCAGAGCACAAGTTAATCCGCTGTGCTGGTTCAACTACAAATCCCGCCGAAATTAAATTGTGGGAACTTGAGGTGAACGCTATTGCAAGTTTGTGTGACTCGTTAAAGGCATGTGGAACAAATACAGCCTTTGTGAAAAAAAGATTATTAGATTTGAGAAAATGTGACACAGTCACTTACATGTGTGCTTCCCTTTGTTCCTAGATAACTATGTTACCACCAAGTTTATATTTCGTAGAAAAGAAGGTCATGGTAAGTGCAGTGTGTGAAAAATTTATCACGTTCCTGGCTTAACGATGCGCGTCGTTGCAATGAAACCTAGCTTTCTTCCGCATTTTTTCTTTTGCGTCAGTGGAGGTTTGTAGTTGGCTTCTTCGGTGTCCTCCGTGATGTATTCAATGCGGCTTCTTTATATTTGCGAAGAAATATATTATTGCTAATGTGTACGCAAAGTTTCAAATAAGTGGGTAATTGCTTTTCTTAAAAAAAGTTACGTATACAATTGCTTCAGAGTGTCATCAGTGTGTTTTACAGGCGGTGCCATATGTAGCCAGTTGCTCTGGCAGAGCTACAAATAACACCAAAATTGCATTGAAAACTGGTGGATTGCTATGCCAGTTCCTCGTGAGAAGTTAAATGCATTTTTGCTAGGTGTTTAAGGCGTCTTGTACGTCTTTTTATTTTTTTTTGCTTTCATTTGATGTGCAGTTTGTTTGTCGCTAATAAGTGCACGTTTATTTCAAACCCGTAACCTAAAGCATTCAATAGTGTGCCCCAAATATCTACTTCCTTTGTGCACTGAGCATAGGCGCATGTCTCCACAGCACAACACCCTGCTATTTTTTTTTTAATATTGAAATTATAATGAATATAGAGTCTATCGTGCCGTATTGAGTCGAAGGCTATTATTTTTATCTGAATAAAACGAAAATCTCGGGACTCAAGGCTGAACATATTTCCCATATGATTAGAATTTCGTGGAAGCCAGAGGTAGACCAGTAGGTTTTGCGTAGGCGCGCGAACGGAAAATTTATTACTACGCACGTTGTTGTATGTCATTATTGCTTGCTCATACCAGCTTCTTAAAAAAAACGCTTATGTACAGCAGCGTGAGGCTTAGAGCGTGTGAAAAAGGCAATGACGAAAGTGAGACGTGACACACACAGGCGCTAACTTGCAACAATCTTTATTTCGAGCAAGGGACCCATACATATATACAACTTTTTCGCGTACATCATAGATGCGCTGTTTGCAAAAAAAACCCTTACACACCATTGCGCAGGTACGATAACTCTTTGCGAGAAAGGGCAATCGATGGTTTTGACACACAGTTATCTCATTTCAGCTTATGTACATTGCAATGTACTGCTTTTAAATGTCATGGGCCCAGTGCTTTGACAAATGAATAAGGCATATGTAGGTCAAGTAACTGAGGTTCTCTTCATACTTTCTTTTTTATCGAACTGTATTTCATTCACTTCTTTCATTGCATCAAAGGTTTTTACCACGAATCTTTCTCAATTTTATCATCGCTAATTGGAATTCAATAGGCAATCCTTGTTTCCCTTCACAAGTGTAGAGTTCAATGGGTTGTGACATCTCTTGGGCTGTGACCATACGGTATTCAGTGTCTCTAGGGGCAAGCATGTACTAAGTGCAACGATAAGATTCTTCACTGCTTTATTCATAAACTGAATTACACCGATATTCCTTTACCCTGCTTGCCATTGGGTCTTGCTATTCTCACGAGCGGCGTTGGAAGTTGCCACTGGCAATGGCAATGGCGAAAGGAAGTTGCACATGTACGTTACTTCCATAACCAGCCTATAGGCGCGCTTTAATTTTGCACTTGGCATTGAGCTCTGTTTGCTAAAGCACATAGCTATAAGACTGTCCGTGCACAACAACAACGAGAAGTTCTTTTACATGGTTCTACAAAATTGCCTTTGAACACAGAAGAAAAATTTCAGAATTTCTCTGCTGCAAGCAAAAAAAAAGAAAAAAGGAAAGAAAGAAACAATGGATACATTCGTCATTCACTTTCGGTCTCTCGACAAAAAGTGCGTTTAAGTTTTGAAAAGAAACAACTGCTGCATGGTGCTTCTGAGTTAACAGGCCAGCACTCGCGCAGTTTGCCTTTCGGGTAGATCCTGCTAGCCTAATCCACAAACAATGAAGTTACAGTTCTCGAAACTGGAATTGGCTCCACAAAGTTATGCCTAAAAGAAAACTTACGACTACACTTGTGTTTATAAGTTTGGCCTTAAAACGAAGAATAAATAAAGCAAGTACATTCCGCTATTGTGCCGTCCAATCACTTTCGTCGAAACAAACAATGTATACCAGGCGCTTTATCTCTGTCCTTTATTAAGGACCAACGTCTCTAAGCTGCCTGAATTTAACGAGACGCTGTCGTCGGCAAGCAAAATAAGGTCATGATTGTCTTTCTTTTATTTTTATTTTATTCTTTCCCCCCCCCCCCCTTTTTTTTTCTTCGAGAGCTTTTTCTAGCTCAAGGGGCCGCTCAGTACCGAGCCCCCCGTACAACTTCGAGAGAAACACTGCGCATCGTGTACCGGGCGCGCACTCTAATCTCTTCAATCGAGGCCCGCCTCGCTAATGAGCTACTGCCGACTCGAGGGTGCGCACATTGGGTTATGCGTTCAGCGCAGTGGAGGCGGCAGCTTCCTCGACTGCATTAGGCAACAACATAGGCGGCTCAGAGCACGGGCATTGTCAAGTCAATACATGGGCGCCTCGTTCGTACCGTCGTCGTAACCGTTCTGGGCCCCCGGGCGAGCGATTCTCATTATTTTGTTTTGGTGTTATGTAAACAGTGGAGGCCGCAAGTGATACCTGCTACGATTGCAGTCACATAATTGACGTGCAGGAACATATTGAGTCGCTGAAGTACAAGCGTAGAGGTCAGCCATCGTATTCGCAGACACGCGCACACACGCACAAACACAAAAAAAAAGCTCTTACGTGTCCCCAAGAGCTGTTGCCACTTAAGAGGGATGTCGGACATAATTAGTGTTGGCGAGCAACCCATAGCAAACAATACTTATGATCGAAAAGCTTTGTCAGTTCAGTCCCAGATTCGCAGACAAGCGTATCTGGGCTTTGCAAGACTCATAGGCGCGCGGTAACGCTTAAGTGTTGCACTTACACAGTTATCGAGTCAGGAAGCATTAGCCGCTTCACAACAGGTCATAGGCAATGAGCTTAGGTTCATCCCGAATAGAACTGGCGTGGGCGTCAGTGGCAATTGCGATAACTCGGCACTTGAGTTCACAATGGTTAGCGTGTAACCCCTCAGTGCGTACAATGTCGACCAAAAACATTCACAGTGGAATTAGCAATATGCTCTATGGCGGTGCTCCCCCCCCCCCCTTTATTTTTTTTCTGAATACGTACCGGCAAGACACTGAGAAGCGTGTGCCCTGTTCTCGCATACTGCAGTAGGTGAGCATTCTGCGTCGTCCAGCCTAAGCAAACTCATTTTCGCGTCTAGATGATGGTCCGCGTCGTATTTGGAAATCCCCTCAGCATTGTTTATGCGGGCCTAATGGACGCCTGTGAATTGCATCTCGCCGACGCGGCTCAGGACGGCTCCGCAGCTGCCGACGGGGGCGGCAATTAGGCCGCCGTCTCGTATCGCGCGAGCCGCGTTTATTGTTGACACTCGCGAAAGGCGATAAGCGGACAATATGGGTGGCCGGGTGGCGTGGTGCTATACGTTCGGAATGTGTGCGATCGCACGAGCGCCAGGCTCCGCGTTTTCTTTTTGCTACCGGACGATGGCCCTGTTTTATGCATTTACGGCTCGGAAAGGTGCCGAAGGCTGCACGGTTTAATAAGAAATGATCGTTTTCATCGTGCCATTGGCAAGACAATGCTCCGAAATCAACTCGCAAACGGTCAGTGGGTAAACAACGATTCGCAGCGCGGACATATAAGCGATCGCAAAGGACAAATACACTTAATTAAGCCTCAAACACGAACTCCTGGGTCGACATAGAGTTCATCGTCCGAAAGCAAAATAGGGCCTGTGAGAGAGTGAGAGCGGCGATAAAAAATGCTTTCTGACATTCGGCGCAATGTTAGAGAATCACTGCTATAGACAGGCTTTGATTTTCTCCCTTACGTTGCCTTCTTCTTTTCTTTTTTTTACCTTTCTTGCCATAGAAAGGTCACCTTTCTACCCAACGGCAAATCGAGGAAATTATCGCTTTGCAAGCCGGTTCTTGTTGGTGGGTTGAATTTTATGGAGGTGAAAGAAATATAGATAGTTTTTTGGTTAAATATATTGGTTTAATTTCAGAAGGAGGACTTCTATGTATGCGGTAAAGTCATCATCTCGTCATTCTTGATGTGGCAAAAGCTGCTTACGTGTATATGAACAGAGAGATGAAGGTACCATATTGCGGTGGGTTGCCATGGTTTCGCAGCATCATACATTTTTACGTCATTCGGCAACTTTCGAAATAGCAGACGTCATTGTTCCTTTTTGTCATCTGTAACACACAACGGCCTATGTCACGTACCTTAGTGTGACTTTTCTGGAAAGCTGGCGTAAAAAATATAACTAAAGCAGTTTCATACACTTTAGCAGGCATATAACTTAATATTCGGTGTGAATATTTCACGTAAATTACTGAATATTTCGCCTGCAATATACTGTTCGAGGTGTCTCATGCAGGAGGCAATATTCTAGCGTGAAAGCTTTACAACGGCGAGCGCTCTCCACCCCACTGCAATAGTTTTGCCAGCTTTCCTTGTTCGAATAAGTTAAACATGTATTCCTATAGACGAGCCGGAATGTATTCCATGCAATGTGCAGTTGCTATAAGTAATAAGTGAAAGCCTAAATTGTAGTACATAAGTAATATCCGAGATTCGATACACGTGAAAAAACACACACAGCTTCTTTGGTCTTCCAAACAGAAGTCCACACAAAGAGCCATTCTCGCGCATTTACGAATCACCGCACACACGTGCGGTTTCTAGCCCAGGCGTAATAGACGCGAGGTATCGCTGACAAAGCCTTCGATAGCAGGGTCGAACTATGCGTGCGCAAAGGGCGGAAGCGGCGACACAATAGGGGGAATACGAATTGCGAGCAGCGACCGCGTGGAACAAAGCGTGCATTCGTTCTCGTAAGGGGCTGCGCGCGAAGCACGCGATGCGGTGCGGGGACAAAAAAAATCCGAGCTCGTTTCCGCGTGCCTACAAATTCAATAAGCGCGCCAACAAAGATAAATGCGCCCGCGCAACGAGCTTATGCGGTGCGGCCAGAGTGCCGCTGCCTGCACTGCGACGCCCGTGGTAAAGACCGGCCGAATAAAAGCGGATGTTTTGTTGAGAGCCGTCGCTGAAACTTGCAAACAATAAGGAAAAAAAATCGGACGCGTTCTTTTTTACTTGCCGGCCCTACAAATGTCGGGCATGTGTGTGCGCGAGCGCAGGAAGCACTTTTGGCAAACCTGTTGCGCCGCGCGTAAAATTGTTACAAATGAAGCCAGATACGCGCTCGTTTTGTATGGAGCAGCAGCAGTAGAAAAGTGGACTTGGAGTCCGCTAAAGGAGCCCGCACATCCACGCCTGCAGGCATCCACATCCCGCAAGCATGTTAGTTTTTAAAGGCTTTGTAAATAAGCGTTGTGGCTATAAATACAAAGAAAATGTGAGGCCAAACAGCGGAAGGATTGAAGGAAGATTTATTGTGCAGTAGCTTATGCGATAAAACAAGAACGCCTTAGATCTGTATTTGTCGGTGTTCTTTCTTAGTTATCAAAGCTTCCTGATAGGAAAAGAAAGAAATATACATATTAGAGAGCAATGTTCGCCCTAGGAGGTTTCCAGAGATATACTATATGGTAATGCTCGTTTCCGCGTATTGTTAGCTGCCGAAAACTGTTCGAAAATTGTGTAACTGCCTCAGCTGACGGAAAGTGGTGACTGTATGCATCCTATAATGGCGAATTTTATTACTATGGAAATGGGATTATTAGTTTTGGAGACCGAACCGAATGCATGTCGAATAGGTCCACAAGCGAATCGAATAGAATATTTTTCGAATAGTTCTCTCATAATTCTCGTCGTTTTCAATAAACAAAGTTCACGTCCGGGTGACAAGAACATTAGAAGGATTGTCATTAAAGTGTACAATATACAGCATGGCTTATTGAAAACGAAAGATTAAAGGAGTATTAAGAACAATATTAACAAAGTAGTTGGCAATCTCAGGGCCCTGCCAAGCATGCGCTGTCATGCTTTATCATATAAAGTTTAGAAAAGCAGCTTTGCTGGCCAGTTTCGCTGTATCGCTGTACATCGTCGCGACTAAATCACAAGTGCGGGCCGTCTGTGGCGATGGCAGAGTGTAAAAAAAAGTTGAGTCACCGACGTCGGAGCTGCCCGCATCAGTCCCAGACTGATCCCTCAGGACCTAAATAAAGTTCTTCATACCATACCATACGTTAGTATGCTTACATGATTTGAATACGAAAACGTTATGACTTCTCTGGTTAAATGGTTACGTCCAGTATAAGTAAAGTCCTACATAGTCACGTGTCTTTCACAACTCTACCTTATTCGACCTTAACACACCTTGCTCTATATTGCACCAACCCTAATTGATTCTAATCCAATTTAATCCATCATAATCAGCTTTGATCCACCTTCATTGACTTTACTTCTTTATTTTACTTTAATCCACCTTATGTTACCTTACTCTAACTTGCTCCAACTTTGATTCTGTATTGCTATTGACGTCATACAAGACGCTGATACCGTCACTGACGATGAAAATTTTTAAGGTGACAGCCTTATATGCCCCATGAAGCGAAACATCCGGCGTCCGTGCAGCGTTATCATCAAATGGTACCGAAACCCACGTGACCAAGTGATGACGTCATGTTCCCGGCGCTGGACTTGCTGCGGCTGGCACTGGAAAATCCCACGGTGAAGTAAAGTGAATGAAGGCGAATTAATTAAGGTGGATTCAAGTGGGTTAAAGGTGGCACAAAAGAATGCACGGAGAACACAGCGCCCTTTGTTCACTGTAGGCCTTTCGTGCTTTCTTCATTCGCAGATCTTAAATATCTAATGGAAAAAAATAAATGTCCACAAAACGTAAAAAGATTGCAAATTCGTTCTGCGGGTAGGACCACGTGAATTTCGGCTTGTTTAGCCGTGTTTTGTTTTATTACGCATACGCGATCACAAAGCTCATTCTCTCGGAAATGAAGCGACGTACCGTGTTACCGTACGTGGGAAAAACATATTCAGAAAAGTGGCGAATCCCACGCACTGTGGGAATCAATGTAAGCGAAGCTTTGTGTGTCCTTTGCTTTGAATGACGTGGCAGAAGTGTTAAACTTCAATTGGGAGTTGGGGCGCTGTACGTAATTCAACCATTTATTATAATTGCACGTTTACATTGGACTGACATTGGCGGTCTTCGCCACGTTTCGCTGCGAAGAGAAGACGCTCCTGTTCCGCGTGATGCTTCCTTCGGGCGTGGGTGTCCTTGACGCTGAGTTCACGCTCTGTAGCCATTCTGCTGGCGCGTGTTTACGTGCTCCTTCTGCGTGCGGGGCCAGCACGCTATTGAGACACCAGCTCCAAGCGCTCTATTCAGGCTATGGATGATTGTAGTGTTTACGCTATCACAGCCCAGTACGTGAACTACGCAGCCCCGCGCCTAGATTTTTGTCGCAAAGTAAAGCAAGCACAGCACGTGCCATACGCAGAAACAGTGAAACGCTGCCGCGGCAGCTCAATTGGTAGGGCATCGCACGCGAAATGCGAAGGTTATGGCATCGTTCCCCACCTGCGCCAAATTGTTTTTTCATGCACTTTCATTTCTATTAATTTATAATTTATTTAATACATTCAGTAAGTACAAGTAAGTGCCCCTATGTCGTCCTTGGCGTTAACGTTGTTGGCTTTTCAGTCTATCATCAATAAAATCGGAAAAATCGGGCCCTTCAGTTATCCCCATTTATTCTCGTTCATATATATATATATATATATATATCGGCTGAAAGCACGTTCGCCTAGAAAAGGTTTTCGGGGATATGAAGGACATCTACGGTTGATGGAGCCGTAGTTATGTAGGCGCGGTTAACACTGTATCTTGACACCGTAACCGAGCGAACGAGCGCAGCGAAGGATGAAAGTGAGCGTGGAGCGCAGCGGCTATTGAAAGACGTGAGGAGGAAAGCAGAGAGGAGGATGCAGGGGAACCATGAAGCTGAAAAAGGAGTAAGATATGGCGAAAGGCGTAAGAAGAAAAGCGTAGTGCGGCGACGACGGCTATAAGATGCCCGAGTATCGCGCGTCCTCTGAGCGGTCTGTCGGCGGCGGTAGGTCACTCTAGCGACGCCTGCTGTGGATCGCGTCCACGCGTCACCCACGCGCTGGTTTTCATGATCTCCAGATTCGCGAGCCAGTCGCGACACACTTCGCTCCGTTTGCAACGTGTCGCACGTGAAATATTGTTCGCGCCGGACAATATATCGTGAAATGCAAACGCGTATCAAGCGCTTGGCTTACGCCTGGCGTGAACGTGCCCTAGACATTCATGGCATGTCCTTCGGTAGGTTGGCGACAGGTGTCATTTAGATGAAATCAAGTGTTGGCTTCAGGGTGCTTTTCTGAATACGGGGGTCAGTGTTGTCTTCCTAAAGCGCAACTTCACGACTGCAAAGCACACAACACTTAACCCTTTTGACCGGTGAAAAACAGAGTGAGTGTGCGTTTTCTACTGCCAGGTTGCATTTCACGTTTCGACGTATGCTTGGCCAATCCTTTTGAACAGCCCTGTCTATAATGATTGCCTAGCCTCTGCATCACGATATATTAACTAAGAAGCACAAATAAGGAGCTATCCGATCAAATGAACTTAAACAATAAGTACTCGCGAAATAAAATAAAATTTTGAAGACTCATGTTTCAAGGCCAATACAGGTCGCATATGCCCAATTGTGTGTGTTTCACCTGTGCATGTTCATAATTAAGTGTTCTGTGCACCTACTAACCTGAAAACGAAATCTACAACTAGATTCATAGGAAATCTCTCACTGCATCTTTGCAGTCAATGCGGGTCAACTGATTGGGAACAAGGAACCCGTATAAGGCCCCGGAGTCTCACAATCAACATATTTGGCGTGTTTATGTCTTCGTTATCTGAGGTTCCTGCTTCGCCTACAGGGTTCCATCGAACGCTAGATTATAACAAGCTACTGTGAAAGGGAGGAAACAATAATAAAAAACGAATGCCCCAACAAATCGTGCAGTTAGAAGCCCGTGATTTAATGAACTTTAAGATGGCATGATAAGCGAATAAATTATTACGGATGGAAGTATGGGGTGGGGGGGGGGGGGGGGGCGTCTTGGTAGCGTTGCTGCATTTTGCTCCCATTCGAATGCGCTACCCGTGGCTGTGGATTGAAAACGCGATTTCGTTAAGTATGATATCCTCTAATGTAGCGCAGTAGGTGGCAGTTTGCAGTAACCATGATGATACCACGCCTATGGTCAGAGAAGGAGAATCAGTAGCGTCGTGCTCTTTGCGTGTATATGTATGTTCAAGCTTCTGCATTGCGTAAAACTGCATGTATACCAGAATGAAAGTTGTGGGATGATCTGCACTTTGTAACTAATAGTCCCATCAATTTGGCGTATTTTTTCTACAGTAATTATAAATTTCAATCAGCTGTGTCATGGCACCTTATGTTCACGTTTAATTTTTGAAGCTGTCATGCGCTCTCTCTGCCCTTCAAATTGACGTCGTTCGTCGTTGATATTATACCATATAGTTGCCCTAATGTGCCCGATGGTTCAGAGAAGTTGGAGTGCAGGGAGGTGTATTTATTTCCAATACCTAAAAGGTCCCTGTTTTGCGGTTTCACATGAGGAGTGGACTACAGTTTAACAGAGCAGAAGATACACAATAGAGAGGTGTAGCTTGCCGGGTATTCCGGTAAAACGCAGGTGGACGGGGCGTTGGGGCGGAGGCGTAAACGTGAGCGGTCTGCATGCTGCAGCCACCTGGTGGTGCAGTGCTCAAACGGACAGAAACAACTAATATGGCATTAATCGAGCGTATCCTTCTTCGCTGCTGGTGTAAATTTTCGGCACTGGCGTAATCGTGTTGCTGCCAAAAATTTACACCCGCAACTAAGTAATATATATATATATATATATATATATATATATATATATATATATATATATATATATATATATATATATATATTATTATTATTATTATTATTATTATTATTATTATTATTATTATTATTATTATTATTATTACGTCTCAACACCACAAAGGCGTTAATTAGAAGTTTGCCACGACTACCCATCCATCAGTGCCTATCCAGACCTCAACGCTGCGTGGACACCGCCTGTTGACGGGTTTACAAAACGCCACTCACTACCACCACTACTGCCTGACAGCCTATACTAATGATGAGGGCGGCCAACGTCAAAAGTTACCGAAGAACGACGGCGCCTTTGGATTAGCAGGTTGCTATCCTGCCACATATTCCGTACCATGGGGCTTCGGAAGCGGGGTTACTGCGGAGCGTTGCGATAGCATTGGCCCTGTATCTCAACGGATTCAGCGATACTGATTTGCTGCTACACAGTCTTCAAATTCCCTAGTTGACCTATAGTAGTCACCTATGTAGTCCCTAGTAGTCAGATTCCCTAGTAGTCACCTATAGGAAGACGGCGGTATTAAAAGCGGAGTTTTCGTGCAGTAAGGACAGAGGGTCCTGATGTGAACTCGGACGTTTAACTTGCTTCTGCATCAAGTGGGCTTCCGTAACTGGAGCCATGTAACTAGCCAACAGAATTTTTCCTGCATTCCTGTTAAAAAAATAAATTATGGTTTATTAGGTGCCAATACCGCGACCTAATTATGAGGTACACCGTAGTGCGGTACTCCAGAAGTTGCGACCACCTCGGGCTTTTTAAAGTGCAATCGTGTATATATATATATATATATATATATATATATATATATATATATATACACCTACTATTGCAGTGGTTCGCTGGAGGACCCACTTGTCAGCGAAACGCCCAGCTTTAATTATATTGTCACGCACCAAAAGACAGAGACCACACTGATTTCTAAAATACTCGCTTGAGTTGGTTTCTGCGCACCGACAGATAACGATCTCATCTCACCACTGCCCTCGAGCCTTCTTCGTTTCTGGGCCAATATTTTATAATAAAACGCCGTGAATAGAACGCGCTCATCCATCAAGTTAGAGATGAAAACTCTGAATATAACGCAAGCAGATTGTGAAGTGCGTCGCCCGCTCAAGCTAACCGCCTTTTTCTTGTGGCGTGCTCCTTCCGTGCAGCAGCCATGAATACCGACAGCGCACGACGTTCGACCACCCGCTTGTTCACGAGCGGATCGATCGATGCGGATTGTGGCAGGCCCATTGACTAACAGGTAGATTTCGCTCTTATTCAGATGCACTGAGCTGCGACTGTCTCCGTATTGCGCGTCAAAGTGAGGCTCGAAGCTGGTGCTATGCTTCCATTTCCGTTTATAGTTGGTGTTTTCACCTGGCGCGAGACTCGCTAGCCTCTATTGACTTCTCTGTGCTTTAAGGAAATTACTGATGCGAAGCGTCTTTTAGGCGGCGAGTCCGAGGGCCCATTTGTTAGTGAATGAACGGCGCAATATGGTTTATAAAACGCGTTTCTTTGTGTCCATAAGCGAGGTGCTGCAACGAGAAGTAATGTATTTCTTATGCGTGTTTCACGTGGCGCTGACACGCGTGGCACGCGCACCTTCTGCCCGGGACCACGCTGAAAATATGGCAGCACTATGTTTTCTGTCGTTACCAATCGTAACGGACACAGTTTAAAGCAATGCTACTTACTTTGAGCGCTACAAAACGTTTCGTGCCATTGTAGGATTGCCCTTCGCCATAATGTTGTCTGTATTGATTTGGCATCAATACAAATATCGGTAATAAATAGCGCCAAGGTTGACAGAGACTCCACTTTAGTACCTGCCGAGATTCTTATTAGAAGCAAAACGGGGTGCTGATTCGTGGCCTTAGTGTGGAGGAAACTAATAAATTTCATCGGCACAAATTTAGTTACGCGTAAATAAATAAGTTTCCTGTAGAGCGCTCCCGACAGCCGCTCGTGTTGTTTCGTTTCGAGTCGTCAAAACACACATAGTGCGTCGGCAACAAAGATAAAGCTGGGTCGGTGCGTTCGATTTACACTGCAACCAGCCAAGCCGTTGGCGATGGGCCACGCTGCCTGCTGTTGAATCTCACACGCGACGTTTTCCTTTATTTGCTTTAAACCTTTGCTCTTTTCTTAACCCCGCACTTTAAACTCTGGCATCGACAATATGTGTACGTGTGTTGCCGTTCTTTTTTCTTTGCGCTCTGTTCGTAGCTGGGACGTCTATGAACCGTGTAGCCTTTAGCACCTAAAGGCGTGCCGGCTTGAAAAACACGAAAATCAAACTTCGAGCTGAACACGAGAATCGACTCACTGGGGCAACTGGAACACAAGCGAGCAGTGCCTCTGTTGTGCGGAAATCGCCATTGGCAGTCGTCGGCAGAAAGACCTTTATTTTTGCGAACGTGTCATCTGAATTTTTTTTTCTTCTTACAGATGTTATGTTGGTAGAACAACATACATGATACTGTAAGCACTCGCGATTCTTCTTGCAAGACTTTGGAGCGGTAGAGTTAACGTCCTGGATACTTGGGATAGCTGATAATGATTTTAGAGCGAGAGAAAGAGACAGAGAAAATAAAAGGGAGAGAAGACATGGACGTCAACCAGACCCTTGAATGGTTTGCTATCCTACTCAGGGGGAATGGGCTATGGGATGAAAAGAAACACACAACAGATGTTGCGTCGTCAGGAGGCGTCCATCGAAACTACATGGTCGCTCACTTAGTTCTGAGTATTTTAGGAACTGCACTAACGGAGGTATCGCTTTCTAAATGACACTTCGCTATGTACACCATAGTAGGTTGGTGGGTCAGAGCTTCAAAAGTAGCGCAGGGAAGGACGTTATCAAGACTTTCATGGTCTTTGATTTTCAGTGCGAGCACGTCAAGAAGTGTGCGCTGACAGAACAGGAAATCAACAAGGAAAGTGAAGGAAAGGAGATGTTCATGAAATTGAATACATGAGCACCAACAAAATGTGTCCGAACTTTCTGAATGTCGCCTGCAAGCGCCCCAGTGAGTTCCTGTGGCTTCTAACACCTTCTAGCATTTGCTTACCGACGACGAGGCCTTGCACTTGCTCCACCCACACGGAAGACGCAAACCGTATCGCTTTTGATGCGTTTTCTCTAGCTCCGGGACTCGCACCGTCACTACATAGATTGTATGCCAGAGCCGAGCCGCCATCGGTTACAAAGAGAGCATAATATTGAAAGGGTGACGAAAGCGACTGTTTGCCGACGAGGAACATTTGTGACTTGCGGCATTTGCAACCCGCTGCACGTACCTACAGCTCACGTTTCATCCCCTTGTTCGGCGCGCTGCTGAGTCAAGGATTTTTACTCTCTCCTCATGCATGTGCTCTCACCCGCCGGGTTCAGCGCTTCGTCCCCCAACAAAAGCTACGCGTTTACCATCGGGGGCTTTCAACCGCGCTCTTTAGGGCAATTCCGGTCGCGCAAAATTCGCTGAGCATCGCAAAATAAGCCGACACTGCGGCTGTGGCTCCGCCTGATTCGCGATTCTATTCCTGGGAAGTAAGGTTTCCTTGCTTAGCCTCAGTATTCTGTACCTAGCCACGGCGCGTCCCTACAGTAAGTGCATCCGTACAATGCAAGAGAATAATCTTTAAGAATGCCCATTAAGCAAAAAAAAAATATGATTCTGCTGTGAAACAAGCAATTGGAGCTTCATCGTATTTGCACTGAAAGCTTTGTGAACGCCAATCACGCTCGGAAGTACACCAAGCGATATAAGATCATGACATTATGCGAAGCATGGCAACACTTCTGGTAAAATGGCAAATGCAGATTCAGTAGACGCCAAGCTACACTGCAATTTTTCGAGTGCAGCTCTAAACTTGGTAATGCCCAAATATAGTTGTGCTGGCGTCGTATTTTTCGGGCGGCAAGCACCTTGCCTTTCACTCTGTGTAACTTACACTTTGCAGGCCGCGTTCCGAGTAGAAGCGGATAAATATGAACGACAGCATACGCTGGGCCTACGTGTAAGCATACAGTTTCATACAATAGTTAACAGTGAGAACCCTGGTGCTAGTTTCTACAGGGGCTACAGTGGTTCAGCGCAAGGAGGTTTCAACAAAAAGTTTCTTTAAAAAAAAAAGAAAAAAAAACCTGCGTGGTTCCGCCAGCATGGCAATTATGGAACGTACACCGATTTGCCTAAACTTCGTCCTTCTGGCTTCAAACGGCACTGCAACTTTGTAAATTCGTCATTATCAACAAAGTACTGCGTAATAAATCATTGTACGCTCACTATTAAAATTGTCCGACGGCAGGTTTCGAACACAGGACCTCTAGCACGGAAGCTTGATATTAAAACCATATTACACTGCTGACGTATGCATCGACGAGTGACATAAAATGCCCTTATGAATTTATCTCGGGCAAGCCAGGCCCTTGTGATGCTTGGCTTGTTTCGATTTGGCCAGCTCGACAAGCTTAAGCGTTGCAATTTTCAGGAATTGTGCAATGTATTCTGCGCTTGGTGAAGTATAGATTGCTCCGGAATCCAGGACAGTGAAGGCACATAAAGAGCAACAAACAAAGCTACGAGAACGTCTTAATATGCAAGTACGAAGATAAGACACATCCATTTACTTCCAATCTTTCCTATGGTGGCTGAATGATCGCAGCGACAGAGCTGCCTCTAGTAATCATTGTGTGAAACTATGCTTGTAAGAACTCCATGCGCGTGCTCCTACTGCCAGATATTTCTCACATTACCTGAGCACAAATTACGAAGGATGTGTTCGCAGCATACCCGGCACTTGCGTGCAATTGATGCGCGAAACTTAAGGCAGGATAAGATCGTGTAGACATACTCGTATGTTTCATAAATGAGCTTACTTGTAATGCAAAGTGAATGAACTATCTCGTCTTTGCGAAGATTATGAAAGCTAATGCCTGCTCTTTGAAGCTCAGATAAAATGCAGGGACGAGAAGGTAAAAGTGCTCAAGGTTCAGGACACTGTATACGGCGACAGACTGTGTCGCCTAAGTACAGGTAATATGTGCGCCAATTTTACTGCCACGCGTACACCGGAAGTGTGTTGCAATCACCCTCACTTTTATTACTGCACGCATGTATTGTTCGTTGCAGCATTTCATGTAAGCTCTTCGTAATGCTTGTTCGCATCGTCGATCAACGTTATGGGGCATTTCGCTTGTTCCTGGTTTTGTGTAATTACCGGAAGATTATGAATACCTAAAACTGGAAGGTGTTGAATAAAAGCGACAATGAGATAAATAGCGAGAGAGCAAATAAAGAAAATACGTCTATAGACACACCTAAACTATGCACGCACCAATGACTTGTAATTTCACAAAAGAACAGCACACATATCGAAACGAACACGCAAAGTTAGAAAAAAGAATAGGTGCCAGAATTCTAACATTTTTTTCGGTGCTTCAAAGATTATTCATTCGCAACTAAAGCATTACTGGTACGGCGACGAAAATACTACTAGACAGATCAGTGCTTTTCAAAAGAAGTTAAATAACGCGAAGGTAGAAAGAAACAGTGTTTCCACAATTTTTTTTATTTATTTCGGCATCGTTACACATGGACGACTGCTCACAGAACCTTCCTTCCCAGCAGCGGCCAGAATACTAACAGCATAATAAGAAAATATTTGTTCAGCTTACTTTCGAGTTAGGCGAAGTCAACGCTTTGTAGCAGAAGTAACCTCACATATCGGAACTCTCAGTCATACGGGAAAAAGTTCTATCCTGTGGGCTAAAAACTTACGAAGTTCTATTGTATACAGTGCACCGAGAATGGATTCTCATCGATGCGATTGCAGAATAAAGAGCCAACAAAAAGTACTGATTAAGTAAGCGATTTATCAAATGCGAATAAATTCATCTCAAACGAACCATTATAACGTCTTTCCGCTAAAGTTTCATTCCGGCAAAATTATAAATCGAATTAGGCTTTCCGTTTCGTGAGATTATTCGCTTCAATGCTTATCGGGTTTGCAATGACTGGAGAGTGCTCAAGAAAAGATTAAGTTTTGCGGCGTAAATTTCAGCCAGAATCCTAAAGCAAGATCCAGACTAGGGATTGCGAAAAGCCTGGAAGCGAAATAAACCGCAAGCTTTCCCATTGCGCTGTGAATCTATATGGAAGAAAACAGGAAATTGCTAGTGTCGGAAGAACTCAACGTACTTTCGTTTAATTTTTATTCGAGTGCATACATATCAAGTTTTTAACTTTTTCATTTTTATCAAAGGTAAAAGATTCTCTAGGGACTAAATTCTACACAAAACCTCGAGTGTAGTTTCCGTACAATTACCGGCAGCAAATTAACTCTTTTTATGAGTCTCTGGTTTACTTCCGCTGATCGTGACGCATCATCGATCCCTGTTGCTTCTGATTACAAAATCGAAATCTTCTGCTTTTAGTAAAAAACGCATCTAGGGGTTCAGGTAAGCACCTTTGACAGGAATATCGAGCTCCAGAGTTTGTCACTATGTTTGAGCAATATGGCCAAGTGCTATACTGCGACAAGTATTGTCCCCCTCCCTAAGAATGAAGTGTAGCACCAACAAAAAGAAGAAGAGGGAACTTCGGCATGGATGATATACAACGTAGACCGGAGGCAAGAAAGAACTCCTATCTATTTCCAACTTTTCAGAATGGGAACTCATTTTCCCTATAATGCCCTAAGCTGTGGAAATTATACATCTTTTTTTCAAGTGTCTTGTACTTGTGAAAGCTTTCCTGCCTTTAAAAGCGGAGTAATAATGTGGGGCAGTTTCGCAGTAAAATGTAACTCACGTTCTTAATTCCTTGCGCCATTTTCTACTGGAACAGTGCATACTTCTAGATAAAAACGAAGGTATGCAATTTTGGTGCAGTATTTTCTTTTATTTTATTTAACCATGCAATAGCTGCATATGCTTCAATCTATGTGTTGTAATATTTGCGATATGTTTTTGTGTACCGTACACAGCAAAACTTTCATTAAGAATTGTGCACGTCTGTAAAGCAGCCCAGAAGTATGATGAATTTTCCCATCTTAGAAAGGCTCGAGCCTATGCTGACAAAGCCTATGTATAAAAAAGGTGCCCATCTTTAATAAGATATGGTCACCGGATAGTGCAATGCAACTTCGTCGTTGTCAAATAGTTGTAGTTGCAACATTTATAAGTTATTTCTGCTGTTAGGTTCAAAAATACCACGAGGTGTAAACGCATTTCCACTTTCGGAGCTTATCCATTCATCTTCCTGCACACCGGCTCACTGTATAAACGCTTGCGGATGTAACTTCAGCGGATGTAAATCACACATAAGCAACAAAAAGAGAGATCAAACTAAAGGATATAGTTCGCTTAGCCTGGGAGAAGAGGTGAGTACAACAAGTTTGAAGCTTCTTAAACCGATCGAACATCCAGAGCTCACCCACACAACTGTCGTCATTGATGAGCCTTGCTCTGCCACCGAGTATAATTTTTTTTTTTGCTTGATCCGCAGTGGAAGTAAGTGTCCCCGAAAACACACACACACGCACGCACGCACGCACGCACGATTACTATGTATGTCTTTATCGGATTAAAATTATGGCCGCTTTATCGAGCCTGGGACCTTTCTGCAGCGAGAAAGACACTGAGACGGCCACGGGTATCCCGTTTGAGAGAGGGTGCGCAATGAGAAACACTAACCGGGTGAGGAAGAGGCGGAGGAGGCGAAGCCCGCCAGGAGCGCAATCCAGCCGAGTGGAGGTATCCCCGAGTCCCGTCGGCGGCGCATGGTATCCGAGCGTCGGCAGCGCACACCGTATCCCAGCGAGGCACCAAATGAGCACGGTGCGCGCTCGCTTTGAGGATGCGAGGCCGCCTGGCGGTCCGCGCCTGAACCTCGGCACCCCCCCCCTGCTCTGCCCCGAGCCACCCTCCCCTCCCTACCGATGCCCTCCCGGCCGCTGGTTGGCGTGCGCGTGCTGGGCAGCGCCACCGCGCTGCTTCGAAGAGCGAGCACGGGGCAGCACCAGTTATAGCGCCGTCACTGCCGGCTTTCGGAGGCCAGTTGGGGGGGAGGGGGGGGTGAGGAAACGAGGGTTGTCGAACCCGAATTGTGGTGCGGTGTGTTTACCAGACGCAATAAAAAGGGCCCACCACCTGGGCTCTCTCTTGCCTCTAAGTTCGTGCTTCTTTTATGGAGAGCGTGGCGAACATTTCACGCCCTGACCTATGAACTACTACGCGACTGTAGAGCTGTGAGTACAAGAACGAAGGTGGAATCTCGTGCAAGATGAAAGTCGCATACGTTCTTAACAACTCTGAGAAAGATATTACATTGAAGTGGTGGGGTGACCAATAGGGGCGCCACACCAATGGCGAGTGGCGTTGTTATTTTTTATTTATTGTGTGGGCGTAAAGCTTGCGGAGTCGTAATGTCTCCGCCAACTGAGGAAAATTAACGCCTATGGATTAAAAAAAAAAAAAAAAAAAAAGATCTGCTCTGCCTGCTGCTTGGTTGCTTCGTTTTCTTTAGCAAATATTTTACTTGTCGTCTCAAAGATTTCAGCGTGCACTGATTTTCTCTCTCGTCAGATATTTATTTTAGTTGAACCAATGTATAAGAAATCAAACCGAGCCTTATACACTGCCTCTCAATATACACAATACTCTATATGCAACCCGATTACACGTACGGGTAGCACATCATCATCGAACGACGGCATACGTGCATTCGTGTTTTTCATAATTTCATAGGTGCAAAATCATATAAAGTCAGGCCAAGTACGTTTCGCGCGGCGTGACACCACAAGGTGTCTTCCACCACAGGAATCTATAGGCATATCCTTCTCTGAAATGCTAGCGAGCACAAGTACATACCACTAACCTATTACGTAAAACAAGCCCTTGAGAACAAACTTCCCAGAATCAAGTTTCTTTGAACGCGTGGCACTTTTTAGGTTTTTTTTTGTGTGTGTGTTTGCAGACGTATTTTAGGAGGTCCCAGGTTCTGATTGCCTGTGCTTTCGATGACCGTGTGTGGCATCGCTGGTAATTAAGATTCGCGAGGAATAAATTAGACGTTGTTTCGACGTTGAACCTGCTACGCCTGCTGAGTGACTTCTCGCGAAGAATCTATAGACTACGAAAAAGAGTTTGTGTCGCGAGAGTTCAGCAACGACAGTGTTCGGCGCAAAAACTGCTACACGGCATTTCCGCATTACAAGCGTTTAGGGGCCCAGTAATCGCCGGTCTTGGCACGTAAAATGACAATTTATTTTAATTTTTTTAAATATTTTGAAACTGTTTTTTGACCTTTACTCCTGACAAGCACAGTAAAAAGACATAACATAGTGGCAATAAATTTGCATCTTTTGTGTACACAGATACTTGTACATAGATGTACACAGATAATTGAATCGAATTGCTGAGCCAAATTGCTTTCGATGGGCCATCCGTTTCCTTGTTTCGGTAGATATCTCGCGATTGAAACAAATAATTGCGGTGATTTCGGTGTGGCAAAGGGCCCAAAATTGATCAATCCTCTGCACGTGGGCATTAGTTCTTTTACGCCATATATTTCTTCTTTCTTTGGGGAGGGGGAGGGAGGGAGGGGGAGGGGGGGGGGGGGCTCGGTGTTGCCAAAGCTGGTTCTCGTGTCTTCTTTTTGAAGCTGACCTTGACCCACCTAACAGCGGTTGCTCTTATATTACTGATGTGCCGAAAAAGCCTAAGCGATTACTCTTGTCCCTTGCCTTTCATTATTGTCGGAGGCTAAAGAGCTGCTCCACATATATATGTCTACCACGTAAAAGGTAAAGAAAGCTCAATCAACTAAATCCGGACTGCTAATGTAGGAAGGCTAGACCTAATGCACAAGGCCAAAAGTCGAAAGCGTTGTTTATAAAATGCGCCACGACTAACATGCTTTCTTCGTTCATAAGTAGAACATATGTCAAGGGCGCGCTTGTGAAATTAAACGAAGGTAAACATAAAATTACTCTAAGCGTCTCATTTGCACTCAGTTTCCAGCATAATGGTAGCTGTGCCGGTGGAATAGTATTTGCCGTGGAGAAGAAATCCGCAAATTTTCGGCATGGAAATAGAACTCGCAACCAAAAATAATGGGTACCTATAAAATTTAAAGAACAATGATGCGGCAGCACGAATGCGAGATTGTGCTGAAAAGTTGAATTTCTCTTATCGATTAAGTTGAGCGGCTCAATCGTTGCTTAATACAATTTATGATTTAAAAAATACACTCATGAGGTCACACCAACGCACCTATAGCAACTTCCATTTACGGCAGCGATGAACAGCGTATACTGCAATGGTCAATAACGATGACAGAGCAGGCGGGAATAGCCGCTTCCGTATGAGCAGATTAGTCTTCTAAATAACATGCCCCCTAAGAGACTGCCTTCTCTCTTTGTCTTTCTTCCTTTCTTCCTTTCTTTCTTTCTTTCTTTCTTTCTTTCTTTCTTTCTTTCTTTCTTTTCTCTTTTTTTTTTTGCGCTGCGGTCACCGTTAAGAACATAATCTATCAATACCGACCAGCATTCTTTCTTATTCAGATTGTTCGCGGTTATTTTCCGCGTTTTTATATCACCCGAGAGTCCTGTTTCTGTGTGGTCACAAATTTCTGGATGAACTCATTTAGGTAATATTAATCTGTCGCACCAGGTCTAGACCGCTCGTTCTTTCCTAATGTGTCTGCGTGAATACAACTGCCGGCCCTTCTCTTACATACAGCACAGATTGTGAAAAAGTATTAGAGAAACAGTTCACCCCCTAACCCTAAACTCGACAAGGGCCCAAGCGGTAGATTGGAGGCAGATCCAAGCCAAGACCTCCTCCAACCCCGTTCATCTCAGGCGGATATATCCAGACATCTATTCAGACGATATCCTCAAACTATGCGGCAGGGCTGACGCATCTCTTAGAGACATTCTCTACGAATGCGAGGTTACAGGCAGAGAAAATGCAGTCTCCCCAGATTAGGCTGCGGCCTGGTGGACGACCGCACTGCGCAGCTAAAACTTCCAAGGTCAACCCTGGGCCATCCAGCAAACCCATGAGGCGGCGAGGAGACAGGATCTCCGAACCTCCTCGGGGGCGGCCTACGGCGAGGTCACCAATTTGCCGGAGTTTCCGATAAAATTGTTATCGCCACCACAGTCCAGCAAAAGTACAGATCCATACGGTGATGTGACTATACAGAAATTGAGAGGATATGCCTTTAATATTCGAGCAAGAATATAATGAGAGATAAGTTTGCAAGCGAATGTAGTTACATAGTTCCCGCGAATAATACGAAAGAAACGTGACTAGATAGATACTACACCGCGTCGGCGCTAGTGAACTTGGTCGTCTTCTATACTGTATATCTCTAATGTAGAGCTTATCTACAGAAGTGACAGCAGCGCGAAGATTGTAAACATCGGAGTCAGGCCTCAGGTGGAAGGCTGACACGTGACCTTGACATCGCGCTGTTGCATATATAGGAGCTCTTGTGTAGGCTCGCTGTCTTATCAGTCTGGTAAATTTCCCTTTGCTAACAAGGACCTGTTACCGGATTGCGGTAAACAGTTCGGATAGATCCTCGGCTTTTTCTGCTTATTATCTTTTTTTCGTCTTTATATTTTTGTCATTCGGTTTAAACCGGAAGCACTCAACTACAGATCCTTCGTTCAGCCGTAGGCCGGTAATTTTGATACCGCTATTTATAGTTACCAAATTCGCGTAACAATGAACTCCACCACTTTTTCTCGTGTTCTTGCTGTAGTCTGCAGATTTTATCGAGGCTACCAGACCGATGATCAGAAGCAAATAGCTGCAAGTGAAACATCTACAAAAATATCAGCGCGAAATTCTCAAAATCATTCTTGTAAACGTGCTAGTTGCTTTCAGAGGTGAGCATCTGGACATTAAAGACAGTGCCGTGAAAGGGCATATAACCTGTAAACACCGGCCACGAAAATGCTCGCAGCACATTTGCTCAATTTCGATGCCGTATAGCTACGTATATTCCAGATTATAACGTGTGCATGAGTGATCAGGAAGGTTCCTTATGCAGTTGAATTTGGAGCTTTGTAAACAGCTGCGAAGGCCCTATTTTCTCACTGTATCAAGAAAAACGAATGCGATATCCATCTTCCTGCCTTTATTACGGTTCGCTTAGCATAAAACTAAAATACACCGCTTCTACACGTCCTGTACTCGTCAACACAAAGCAAAGAAAAAGGCGAGAGAAAGAAGCTATAGAAAGTTGCCGTATAAGGGGGAGAGCGATGCCACCCAAAAAAACGAGAAGCCCACTGCATAAGTCTACGAGTGCATGAAATTCCAGAGTCCAATATAAAATGGCAAAAGCGATAGGTTTGCCTCTTGGCAAGTGAAAATGCATGTGAATGTGCGCGAGCTCCAGGTGTGCGGGGAAGCCACGCGCGAGCGGGCATCTCAACTCGGCGGAAAGTGAGAAAAATGAAAGTGAGAACGCGAGGAATTCGGCGACGCTCTCGAAATGCGAGTGTGTGTGTGTGTGTGTAGGGCCAGGAACGGGACACCACAGTATGCAGAGGGCCAGCGGCCATTTCTGGAAGGACCCTAGGTATAGCGCTGGTGTACCAAGAGCGGGCAACCCAAAACGCCAAAAAGTGGTGTATGCTTAGACAGTCAGCGTCGGACGCGTGCACTTCTCCCAGCGGAACGAGAAGAAGTGCGCCAGGTTCCGGCAGTCCTATACTTTCTGGAGAACGCCCTGGCTCTCTCAGAATCGCCTACGTCCATGCTTTTTTTTTTCTTGCTCCTTTCATGCCGATGTTTCCTATTTTTACTTCTTTTTTACCTACTTTAGCTTCTTCCTATATAGCCTCTTTGTTTCCTTTCAATTCATTCTTGTTAGGTTCTTTTTTTTTCCTTCTTCGATTCATTCATTCCTCATGCCACCGATGCGGGAAGGTTAGAGGAGGAAATGCCAGAGACGCCGAACGGCTGGCACCGGCCAAAGGTACACTAGTGGAAGACCGAACACGGCGAAATGGTGGCGGAGGGCCGCGGTATATGTAGAGTGAGGTGCATTTGGTGACGCCGCTCAGATGTAAGGAAGCCCGACTCCCCGATCTGCGGTCGCCCGGCGAGAGGCCGGGGGAGTCGACGAAGATAGGGGAGAGAGAGGGAGAGGGAAGTCCATTATCTGGGGAAGTCGACGGTCGGGCCTACACCCGGTCTCCGGGACCTCCGAGAAGAACACTCTCGTGGGTCACGGCATACATTTCCATACGCAAAAGAAAACCCGCCCAGCGCTATACACCCCCCCGCTCCCTTGTAGACACCCCTCCCCCACCCCGTTTCGCTGGTTCGCCGGCGGGACGCCGCGTTGGATTCGGCGCGCCGCTCCGTTCAGTACAGTTGTGGCGTAGACAAGCGCTGCTTGCACTGTGGGGGCGACGGCCCGGCGGAAGCCGACAAAGAAATATCGGCGTCATCATCGCCCGTTCCTCGTGATCGGCTAGCACCGCGGCCTCCCCCGCACCCATTCTCTCCCGTCTCGCGAGCGCGCGTCTCTCGGCAGTGTTATGCGCGCCATGCGTTAGGCCGCAGAAGTTGACTCGCTTTCGGAACACCACGGCCAGGTGGTTTAGGTGGTCGAGGCGGTATAGTAAAATTCGGCTGGAAGCAAAAGCTCTTCCGCTACTGCGAAATCTGCGTCTCTTGCTTAAGTTGCTGTTCGTTTCGCGTTGCTCCGAGTTTTTACTTGCAGTTCCATGCGCAAGGCAGGATCATCGCGCTAATATGATATGCAGGTTTCTTGGTTCTCTCTGCTTCATTGAACGGTGGATATAAGAATCTAGAGATGGTATAATAGCGTGGTTCATGACACTGAAGTTGACTCGTGGTGTTCGTGAGCAAGATTTGCTTTATAACATATCTGGAATTAAATTTTTATTAGGCTTATTTAGGCCTTTATTATAGCTACATTTTTATGACCGCTGTCGTTAGCATTTCCGTAAATATTTCCTGCTTACGCGTTGACGGTTGCAATGGTGTGCGTCGCACCATCGCGATCAGACTTGTCGGGAATGTGCAAAACATTAACTGTTAAGAAAGAGACTCGGATGGCCATTGCTGCAAAACTTTGACTATCGGAGCACTGTCCCAAGACTCATCGCTTGGTCTCGGACGTCACTTCCAAACTTCTTAAGAATGTGAGAGGTGCCAAAGCGTGCGGGTAGTTGTTTCATGTTGTACTAATGTTTTAATTACGTCCCATTTTTCGCATTCCTTAGGCTAGAACAGTTGGCCGTCGTTTTCTCTCGTTGTCAAAACAAGAAAGACCGGCTACCAATTTTATCAACTGTGTAGTTAGTGATCGCTGGCGCTGTTTTCTGAATAGTTAAGTAGTCCGCTGCGAAGCAAGACGCAGGAGTGAAAGAGCTCCGCACGATCGGTTTTTGCGCAGAGCACAGTATTGTTCAGCACACAAGAAATACAAAACAGAAACACAATGAAAAAATAAGAAAGAAGAAAGAGCGAAGGGCACATGATCGGTGTCTGGGCGTTTCGGTCGATTACACGTCCGACGGCACTTCCTAAGAGGTGCCTTGAGAAAGAAAGCTGGACGCCTGGACAGCGACTGGCAACCTTCTCTTCAATCAGATCGCTAAGCTTTCCGCAGCACTCTGTGCATTTCCGATCGTGCCGAGGTTAGAGGACAGAAAGGCGCCGGAAGACGGCTGTGCGCCGTCAGCACCTTTAGTTGCTGCTTTTGGCGTGGTAGATGAAGCCGACAGGCGCAGTCACGTGAGCTATAGAAGCATTGGCCCTCAAGACAAGAGTGTCGCGTAGAAGCACAGTAAAAGTTCGGTGGCGCTGAGCGAGAAGCTGAGCTAAGGGCTTTTTTCTTTTCTTTTTCTTTTTCCTAGTCAATCCAGCTACTGTCTGGTCGTTATGAAGAATGGGTAGCCGTTGACTTTGTCGACAGGTTGAGTGACAGTGCCGGAAGAGAGGGCTTAGCTGTAAGGACCCTTGAAGGCTGGCCCTCGCCATTTCATCCACGTTTCCGAAAGGCCTCTCTTAGTTATTGTTCGCCGAGTTAGCTGTCTGCCTTCTCACCTCTTGTTATGTCTGCTTAGCAATGCGTCTTGCTCGTTAAATTATAATGGAAATATAGCGTGAAGATGAAACATGATTCGCGTCATCTGCTCACCATACTGTGTTTTCTTGCGTTCTGTCTTGGCACTGCTATTCGATATCAGCAGTAGCAAATTAATCGCATTTGCACCTTCTGTGTTATTCTAAAACGGGCACCTTGTTTTTCAGCAATTTCTTTTTCCTCAACTTTTTGGTCGTGCTGTGAAATCTTGTCATTCTTCCCACGCGATGTGCTTCAGCTTCGGGTGTAAGATTATAGAAAGAAAAAAATAAAGAATAAATGAAGAAGTGAAAAAAAAGCGGTAGCATAATGAGGAGGTTTTGTTCGCAGCCTCTTAAGGTTGCTCATAATATGTCTTGCCTCCTGTGTATGTCCTTCCGGCAAGGTTTACAATATTGCGAGCGTTATCCTCAGGGAACTACTCTCCATATTGCAGCTCCTGAAGACAGTTCAGCGTCAAAGAATCACTTTGGCTATATAATTCTCGTGTAATTATTTTTTATGCCCGAGTCTGAAGTGCCCTTTCATCATCCGATGTTTTCTCTGTCGTTAAATTCTCTCTTTCTACATTGCGGGTGGAAACTTCTTGCTCTTTGACTTATCTGTAATAGTGTCGATGTAATAGCAGCATCGACGTACTCCAACGAAAACAAACAATTTGGTCGTGCTGTCTGTTCGACGCGAAGTACCACGTCTCTGGGTGAATAAATTCTATGACGGAGCATGAATTAATATGTATCACTTTGAGCGCTTCTTATCTATGAATGATTTCTCACAAGCCGAACTCTTCCGAAGTGCCTGCTTCCAGGATTCATAACGGCATGGGTGCGAAGGCCGTCGACGGTGTGAGCAGAGCGTAGGAAAGATTTTCTTTCATGTTTGTGAGTATGACCTTTCAGAATGCCGGTATATCTGCGAGAGCACTTTTATGGTGATTCGAACGCTACATTACTTAAACGAAAAAAAGCCGGGCTTCACTTGGTGTATGTCTGTGTGTCACTGCATCGGATGCCAACGAGGGCTGAAAGAAAGGAGGTCACATAGGAATACGCTGTCATCGTAACGGAAGTTGGGATTTGTTGATGTTAAAGGAGGCAAGCACCAAGGTGTTCCGTGTCGGCTTTGCTGTCTGCGAAGCGCTGGAAAGAAGCAGCGCGAATACGTTCCCACTCGGCTGCCGCTACGTAGTTTTACAATTACGACTATGATGCACTTCACTGGGTGTACGTGAATTAATAGCAAACAGTTAATTCTTCTTTGCATTGAAATAGGTCCAAGCCTACTTTGACGCAGAGTTTGGTTGTTTACACGAAATGTATTAGCTGAAATCTCTTCACTGTTTGAGGTCTGTTCTATATTCATCGGCATTTGCTGATGCTTCCATTCAAACTTTCACTTTCTGTGGACCTTTGAACAGAGAGTCATCAGCGTCACTTTCCTAGGTAGTGCTGACCAGATACGGCCAAATATAGGTCCCCTTCATCTCAGTGTCCAATAGTTCATAGTAGAAACAATGCGTAAATGACACACTTGCGGTTGCTCTCGTATATTCTTTTTACTTAGCTTTTTTTCTCAGTAACAGAGGCATTTTCGTACATGGGATGGATAATTAGTGATGCGCTGGAGCAGTGTACAATTTTGTAAGCCCAATTCGTGGCTTATTTTTCGTTATTTTTTCTCTACCAGACCACGTGCTGCAAAAATGCGCGATTGTCACGTCACTTTCTTGAATAGTTTATTTACTGCTTCGTTTTTATAACTACCCATACCTTAACACGCTTTGTCGCGTCTCTAACAACCATTTTACATTGGACAGCGATGCATATTCACAACATTTGTGGCCTTTCTACACCGTGTTAGAACCGGTGGAGATGATCGCATTCACATGGCACTAACCCTACGAAAACTGGCCTGAACGATATGAAATCAATATATCAATATCAAGGCAGCGTACGAGTATAGATGGCCGATTTTCATATGAGAATTCTCATTTGCCAAATATATTACGTCACTATAGTGAACATTTTCTAAGAGTGCCGTTCATAAAATTCTTCTCAATTTACTGCAGATTATGTCACATGGTCGAAATGTTACACGGCTATTTCTTGAGCGATGAAAAGAACACAACTTAATCTTCAGATCTAGACCGAATAGCAGCTTCAGGAATTATAGGTGTACGTGCTGTCGTTCACAGATGACCCGGGCCATGAAACGACGAGCGTACGCAAGAACAGTGCACCTATTTTTTCATTATAACTGCACGCAACCCCAACCAAAGGTTACTCAACGGGACGATACATTGGTTAACATCTTGGATGTTAACTGTCGTTACTCAGTTTACTCTCTCTCTCTCTCTTTCTTTAATCCCGTGAGCTCAAAGCTGATGTAATTCTCTCCGAGCACTATATATATATATACGGACGGTGAGGCAATATCGCGCGAGGGTATGCCGCTAATGGCTCTGAGGGAAAGCGTAAACTTTATTTAACGGCTTTTTCTTGCCGAATTAGCCACGCTACACACACGAGGCGTGCGTGTGTGCATGCATGCACGAATCCGCGGCAACTGCGTTCGGCGCGCACAGAAAATGAAATCGATCCGTGTGACATGCCTGCTTTTGTTTTTTTTTGTTTTCTTCAGCGTTCTGCTCATTTCTTCTTTCTCTCTGGCTTTGCCTGAACGCCTTGTTCTCCTCGCCGCAGGCAACGCGCACGGCCGCTCGCTCGGGCGTGCGGCAAAGCACGCACGGTCGCCTGCGAACACGCTCCTTGATGCGCGGTGCCCACCCTCGGCCCCGCCCACTTGTTTTTATTCCGCTTTGTCTTTTTTTTTTCGTTTTTTTTATCTTGCCTAATGCCAGCGGCATCGTGTAAACGCGGCCCGCTCCCATGGCGTGACTTGTCGCGCTTTCGGAATCCTCTCGTCAGCGTTTTGGCAAAGAAAGAGAAAGCAAAGAAACGGGAGAGGGTGAAAGAGGGAGAGAAACAACCAAATCCAGGGAGGCGTAGCTGCCGCGCAAGTGGTCTTTACCCTCGTCCGAGATCGAAAAGACACCTTTTTGCCGCGGAATGGGCGTCGCCGCGGATATAGATAATACCCATCTTATGGCTGCAAGGAACGGGCTCCAAAGCACCACCTGACGCGTCCCGTCAACATTGACGGTTCTTCTTAATCCATGGCTTCTTTCGCTGGCTGTGGTTTTGCTTTCTCTTTGTGGATCTAGCAAACTGCAATTGATCCTTCTTGCAAGGAAATATCGATGACTCCGATGCATAGTCCGGCGTGCGTCGTTCTACGCTAGTAGATGGCTTATCGATTGTGATTCGTATCGGGAAATTAATGCGTTCACTGCTAATTCGAAAAGGTCTAGCGTGTAGACCTGCTCCAGGCCATGACGTCACAAAGATAGATTCCTACCGTTGCCTACAGCGGAACTACTGCTTCTGGTAGGCCCATGTATTTCTATTGGTTCCTAGCCTTCTATAGTCGTTGTACAGGAAGCCAGAGACTATTGCGACCACGAACCCGCCGCGGTGGCTTAGCGGCTATGGTGTTGCGCTGCTAAGCACGCGGTCGCGGGATCAAATCCCGGCCGCGGGGGCCACATTTCTACGGTGGCGAAATGCACAAACACCCGTGGGGTGTTTCGAACAAATTTGCTTTATCAGTCCTTAGAGAGAAAAACCAACATCTTCTTCGTCTCCACGCTTAACCCAAAAACCCGCGCTACTTCAACCTCGTCCCCACTGGCACATAGCCGCGGCAATGTAGATTATTTATCTTTTATTTATTTAAAATACCTTACAGGCCCATTTAAGGGCATTGAGTCAGGGGGGACACAAAGTAAGTGTTTCAACAGGAGTAAACAATATAAATATTAATACGGGCAGTCACAAGATAAGTAAAGGAAAGTTCAAGGAATTTTGGCTAGGCTAAGCGTTAGACAGCGGAAACACAGTAATATACTCATACACTCAAAAAATACAAAAATACAAGTATAAAAAACAGGCAAGGGAAAGCAGGTCAATAACATCCTTATACAATGTTTCTACAGGAAGCTTTGCAATTCTTCGCGAAAGGCGTCACGATTTGTTAAGCACGCAATGTTATCAGGAAGAGTGTTCCATGCGGTTATGACACGTGGCAGTGGTGATGCGTTAAATGACAGTGTATTGCCGAATGTGCGCATGAAACTATGGCTATTGTTAATGCGACGTGACATGGCGCGCTGGTACTTCAAGCGGCAACACATGAGGTCGATTACCATGAACGTATCTATCGAAAAGGCAAAGAAGACTTATCGTGCGGGGAGTTTCAAGTAGCTGGAGCGAAATAACTGCTTTAATCTTAGTTACGCTGCAAGTTTTGTCGTAGTTACTTGTGATGAAGCGCGATGCTCTGTTTTGAATTGATTATAGAATATCAACTAAATAATTTTGATGTGGTGACCATACTGTTGACGCAAATTCTAACTGTGGGCGAACAAAAGTCTGATATGCTAATTTATGAACTGTAGCAGGGGATTTACGAAAGTTACGTCGGAGATAACCCAGAGTTTTTGAAGGTCTTGCGCAGATCGCTGTTATGTGTGTACTGCAGGAAAGATGAGTTGTAAGTTCACTGCCAAGGTACTTGTAGGACGATGTCGGAGGTACGGCAGTGTTATTTAGAACGTAAGAAAACCGATTTTTGGGTTAACCCGCCGAGAGGAGGTTACGTTAAGGAGGCTACGTGTCGGGGTTGCGCTCACCCCGTCTGTGACCGCACTCTGGCCACAACAGTACCATGGTCCTTGCGGCTCATCGTGGCCATTTTGTAACACAGAAATCCAAAATGTGGCAGTGACCCTCCTACTATGGACGTGCCCAGGACTTCATCTAAGCCGTCTCCGCAACCTCCGGGCAACAGGCCTTCGGCTTGGCCGCCCACCCGACCTTGAACTTTGTATTCATGGACTACACCATCGTTCACTTCTAGATTTTTTGCACAAGTCGAATCTGTTCGTGTACTTTTAACAACCTTTGTATTATGCCTAAGGGCAGGCTTTCAATTTAAAAAAAAGAAAAGCAAGAGTTTGAATGTTTTCGCGAAAGGGACATAACTTTACATTTGTCTGAGTTCGTGGTCATCTGCCATGTAGTGCACCAGAAACTGACAAGGTTAAAGTCATTCTGCATAAATAAATGGTCATCAGATGTTTTTATGGTACGGCATAAAATGCGATTGTCTGCGAAAAGCCTCATCTCTGGTGATATGTTTTGTGGAAGGTCATTAACGAAAATTGGGAAAATAGGACGCCCAAGGACACTGCCTTGCGGTACGCCAGAAGTAACGTCAGAAATAAGTGATGAGTTGTTATTAACAAAAGGGAACTGTTGCCGCAGGGAGAGAAAGTTTCGGACCCAAGATAAAGTTAATGAATCCAGTTGGAGCGCGGACATTCTTGTGATGAGGTGACAATGAGCGACACGATCAAATGCTTTCGAAAAATCTAAGGATACACAGTCAGTCTATTTGTTATTCATGCTGGAATGTAATTCTGTTGTAAATTTGAGCAACTGAGTTTCACAAGATAAGCCTTTTCTGAATCCATGCTGGTTAAAATAAAGGAAATCGGTTTGTTCTAAATGGCGGTATATATGCGATGCTATGATATGTTCCAGTAGTTTACAGCAGATGCATGTTAATGAGATGGGACGGTAATTTAGTTGAGAGTACTTGTTATCCCCCTTGAATACAGGGATAATCTTTGCAGAAGAGTACGCATTTGGGCTGGTTGGTTCATGATTACGAGCAATAAAAAACAACGCTAAACAAGAGGACGAGTGAAGGGACACAGACAACAGCGCTGACTAACAACCAAAGACTTTGGTTGTTAGTCAGCGCTGTTGTCTGTGTCCCTTTACTCGTCCTGTTGTCTAGCGCGGTTTTTTATTGCTCATAACCATTGCAATTTTTCAGTCCAGGGGTAGTTCGTCAGATGATAAGCATTTCTTAAAAATATGATACATAATTTGGCTTGAAATTGTAACGGTATTTTTTAGTATTTTTGCGTTGAAATTGTCTATACCGGAAGATGGGGATAATTTCAGATTAATTATTAAAGACGAAATGCCATTTGCTGTAATATTCATTGGTTCCATAAAAGTATATTCAAAGTCGGGAACTATGGGAACAGTGGAACAGCCTTTCTGTGTAAAAACGGATGTGGAAGAATTGTTAAACGCTACGGGACAATCAGCATCAGACAAAGGGCTTTCGCCATCGTCACGTAGCACAATATTGCGGAAAGTGTTACCTGGTGATATTACTTGCCAGAATTTTCTGGGGTTGTTGATTAGAAGAGATGGCAGGTCCCGTGAGATATAGTATTTGTCATTGGCTGCGCATAGCTCTTCGCAGTAAAATTTTAGAAAATCACTCTATGCTGCCCAAGATGAGGCTTGATTGTCCCTTCTGGCCGCCCGATACAGACGCTTCTTGTTTCTGAATGTTCGAAGGTGTTTAGTAAACCAAGGAATAGATCTGTCATTTGCTATAACGATTTTTGGCACGTAATTTTCTACCAGTGCTGCGAATTTTTGCTTAAAGAGTTCGCAGCTGTAGTCTACTGATCTTGAATTAAAGAATAGCAGAAATTCTTCACTAAGAAAGATAGTCAATTCAGCATTAATATTTTTATAATCGGCTCTATTGTAATCTCTAATACTTTTAGTCTGAACCTGATAGAAAGCTTGTGTAATAGTAATGTCTAATTGAAGAATTTTTTGATCGCTCAAGCCATCAATGCAAGCAAAAGGCCCGGCGGTATCTGGTGCGGTAGTCAATACTAAATCTAGTGCCTTGGAACCACGGGTGTGTTGATCGACTGTGTGGGTTGCATTGTAATCTAGTGTTAAGCTAATAAATTCAGCAGAGCAGCGATATGATGATGATAGATTTGGCCAATCGATAAGTAGAAAATTAAAGTCTCCCAGGAGATAAACAGTAATGCTTTCACGCAGTACATCGAGAAACGAGTGGTCAGCGTCGGGCGGCCGATAACATGTACCCGCTAGGACACGGATAGAGGCTGTTGCGTATGCGACCCAAAATATTTCAGCAGGGGAATTTCTGTCTACGAGAAAGGATGAATGCAGGTTTTTATAGCAATCGGGACACCAACACCTCTCTTCCCACTATGGTCATGTCTGTAAACGTTATAGTTGTTACTGTTGGGAAGAAGTTCTTCATTAGTGATGTCGGTGCGCAACCAAGTGTCAGTTAAAGCTGCAATATCGGGATTGCCATCTTCCAAATAGGCACTCAATGCATCGCGCTTGTTTAGTAGGCTGCGAATGCTCGTGTAAGATAACGACAGCAGTAACGTTAAGGAAGATTGCGATTTCTTAGCTACACCAGCAAATGTTGCCTTTTTTAGCTACGGGATTGACGGCACAACTGTGTCGGTAGTGCGGTCATAAACATAAGTGGTGTCATTAATACGAACCTTATCTATTGTAAGTTCGAAAGGCTGTTTTCTTGTTTTGGCAAATTCAATTAATTTTTTCCTAGCTTGCCTTGTGGATAAAGAAAAATCTTCACGTGTCGAATAGTCAGTACCTTTTAGCTTGTGCGCAAGTGAGATGATTTTCTGCTTCTCCTTAAAAAGGGCTAATCGTGCTATGATGGGCCGAAGTTTCTCAGAAGAAAGGCATCCCAATCTATCCACGCGCTCAAACTGCGCGTTCACTATGGTAACGCCAAGAGGTTCAGAGCAAAACTTTATTATTTTTTGTTCAGATGCAGCCCAGTTTTCGCCTTGCTCATCATCAGTACCGAAAAACAGTAAAATACATCATCACATTATGTTTTCTGCATCATCACTTCTTGAAATGAGCGAGTGAAGTTGATCACATCGGCTGCGTAACTCGTTATTTGGCTCCAAGATTTGGACGCTATCGAAAGATGCAACCATGTTTTCGAATGCATCTATACTTCAAACTAAGCAGTTTACCCTGGCATCTGTGGCTTCTTGCCGTACACTGACACCTTTCAGCTCATTTAGAATAGCTGACTGTCCCGTTTCAAAAAAAAATATGTGGTTTTACGTGCCAAAACCACTTTCTGATTATGTGGCACGCCGTAGTGGAGGACTCTGGAAATTTCGACCACCTGGGGTTCTTTAACGTGCCCCTAAATCTAAGTACACGGGGTCCTGTTTCATGTCTACGCACAGTCTCAAGAACGGAAGCAAGCGTTTGCGCGATGGCATTAGTTTCAGGGCCCGGGTTTTGTTCAACATCCCCAGAAAGTAGAATCAACCAGCTACCTATGGAAGAACATGCGCTCGACAAGAGCGATGACACCAGGCACAATGTATCTGAAAGCACTTCGGGGCACGACACCGCAATGAGGCAGTAGTTTTCAGTCTTTATACAAGAAGCGCCAAGGCGGTAACTGACCTGTAAATACAGCAGCCGTAAGTGCCCCATTTCGGCGTAGGTGTCGTACCCAAAGTGAGCCCGTGTCCGGACGCTGCTTATATCCCTTGTCGGACGCTGCGATGACAGCGGTGCAAGATCCAGGTTGCCAGCCCATTCCATGGAAGCGCTCCGAGTCTAGCGAGCTGAATGGAGATTCAGGCGGCGATGAGAGCAGAGCACTTGAAGGTGGAAGCCAACATCCAGTGGACGAAGCACGGACGCCACATAAAATGGCAGCCTGTAACTACAGCAGCGATAAGTGCCCCATTTCGGCGTAGGTGTCGTGCTCCTGTGTCAAATATAGTTGTGCCAATATGATCCTACTTTCCACATATACCCGGCAGTGAAAACTGCTCTTGTTGATGTAAAGTGCTGATACTGATGTACAGTGAGGTTAGTGCATTTTTACCGAAATGCGGCTGGCAGGGTCAAAATGATTTACGTCGTTTAGCCTTACATCGCAAGACTTAATGCTGCGCCTTCGCCATTCCGCCTAGTTGAATTGTGAAGAAAATATTGGCAGCTGATAGTGACAATCGGAACCACGGACATCGTTTCACAACCTTCTTAGCACGATTAGGACATTGACAGCCAATCCCGTTAATGCGCTGAAAAGGAGCAACGTAAGCTCATCATACTTCACTTATAATGGTGTTTTTATGCCGGTGGTATCCAGATAGCTTTGCGTGCAAGGAATAACAGAGTCTGTTCATCGTCGTTAGCACGAGAACATGCCAGTATTACGAAATCAATGCTACACATAGGTACGTCGCAGAACTCTGTCATTACCACAACGATGCAAAATAAAACCCTGCAGCATTTCTCTTTTTTTTACATAAGCTTCATTCAGTTCCATAAGAAAGGGTCGTTTGCTTAAAGCACGTGTAACGAAAACTTCTAATACTATTATCGCTTATAGCATCACAACTGTACTACACACACGCCTTACTTCGGTATCTTTGTGTATAGGAAAGAAGCCAATAGTGGATCATGGATGGATAACGTGTAGAGATGGCGCCACGCATGACGCAATATGACCTAACTTTAGCCTGTCGCTTGGCCTTCACAGAGGCATAGCTTGGCAGTACGTATGTCGATCCTAGCGGAAGTGGTGGCGCTTGAGGAGCTCACTCTGCGATGGTAGGCATTAATCATCAAACTCAAAGCTCTGCTTATCTCGATTTACAAGACCTACAAGTGTGACAGAATTCGAACGTTGCTCCACCGGTTCTCCCACGAGTACGATACGTAGGGTCCAGAAATGACGTAAATAGTCTTGGGTACGGAGGGATGCGAATTTGCGCCCTCCACCTATGACTACGGCGGGCCAACTACGAACATCGCGCTCGAAGCGAGCACGATTGCAAAATCGCACCACACGAACCGCACTAGCTGTATCATAAGTCAAGCATGTAAGAATTTTTATTGTGTGAATAAATGTCACTTTTCTATTTGGTTGAGACGCTTCTGTGCCCTAAAGTACTCATACACCTTCAACAGCAGGCATAAGAAGTTCCACGTACCCCACTGTGGCTCCGTCCCCGTTACAGCTCCACCCGATAATGTTATTGTTTTTGTGTTTTATTCTGCGTGCCTTCTTCGTGGTATTTACAAACAGTGTCAAGGCAAAGTGCAAAACTGGGGAATGTATGTCAAGTAAAGCAAAAACAGACTTGGCAGAAAAGACACAAAGAAAGAAAGAGAGTAAATAAGAAAGAAAGAAAGAAAGAAAGAAAGGAAAAAGAAGAAACAAATTACAGAACGTTTTCTGTAAGTACAATAACAACACGAGGCAACATATACTGAGGTGGCCGCCGGAAATTTGTGATAGGCTGATAGGCTGAGTGAGTATTCACGTGACTCTGCACAAGATCACGGTTTTCTGGCAACCTCTGTTCAAGGGCACGGTCACGTTGACGCTCTAAAATCTATTTTCATAAAGAGCCAACGCACTGGTGGTGTGTAGCAACGTTGTGCGAACCATCTTCGTCATCATCATCATCTGTTCCTTGCATAAGAAAGGCATCTCCCTAGTGATCTTCAACTGCCGCTTACATTATGTAGCGAATTTCATCCTATGTCTTTCAATGTCTTACTCTAACCACAAAAATTAACCCTCGTCATCCTTGACTAAGTTTCCCTCCTCTCTGGCTGAGCACAAGAGTTGATGGACTGGTTGGCTCGACACATTAAAGCAGCTGCGTAGGGAAGACGAGAACACGAGAAACGTAACACAGATGCCGCTAGCGCTGAACATATTTTTTCGTTTCCTATGTGTTCGTTTTTCTGCACTGCCTTGGTATTTCTCCCTGGCGCGAGTTCCGGGAGAGAGGGCGCTCCCGCTCCAGGGGGCGCTCCGAGTCCAGAGGTGTGCAGGTGCGCATCGGCATCTCTACGAGGCCCTTGAAATCCTGGGCCGATCGAGTCCGCGGAGCAGCTCCGGAAAAAAGATAACACGCGAGAAACCGCCACAGAAGATGTGCAATAAGGTAAACAATGACAGGCTAGCTCAGCTAGAGTGGAAAAACGAAAAGTTAAAGCTAACGATAGACAATCTCATGGTAGAAATGGCAGATTTCAAGAAAGGGGGCTGGGCAACAGCTGAAAAGCAGCCACTACCCGCTAGCAATAGCAACAAACCGACATACGTCCGCCAACCGATGGAAGTCCGCGCGGGCAAGGACGGTGAGAAGGAGAAACCCGCCACAAAAAAAGCGGGCCATCGATGCAAACGAACAGTTCCCGGCCAGGGTCAAGTCAGAGATTCGGGACATGCCGTACTGTACGAGAGCAGCAAACATATTATTGAGAGACTGACGCAAATCTAGAGTGACATCGCCGCAATGGAGGAGCGCACCAACCAGAGGTTACTTAAGATCGAAACGTACCTTGAAGACGTAGTGGCCCTGGCTCTAGCGCTCAATGTCTCCAAACCTCTTGTACAGCACGCGAAGGCTAATAGCCTGACTAAACTATACAGCGTCCCTCAACAAAGCCAGGATGGCTGCGCAAACTGGTCAGTTTAGAATACGGCAGTGGCACTGCAGGAATTTCCAAAGCAAAAAGGCACCCCCACAGCAGTTCATTCGCTCTCACTCGGAGAAACCGCACGTTATTTTATTGCAAGAAACGTTAACCTCCAACGTCGCACTGCCTGGTTACCGGTCGGGAGTCAGACACGACGACGGAGGGAGAGAACTCGCGGTCCTCGTCAGCAACAGGGCCACGCACGTCAACCACGATCTGAAGATGACGGGAAGCAAGCTAGAGCACATTATGTTAGAAGTCGTCCCCAACGCAGCCATAGGCAACCGAGACAGCCTATTCGTCCTAAACGTCTACAGCAGCCCTAAGGACCTGAGACGGAGATTCAAGCTGCTGCTGACGAAGGCGGTATGACTGGCCCGCGGCTCGCCCCTGGTGATCGCCGGAGACCTTCACGCCCCCTACCATGTCTGGGGCTATCCCTACGGCACAAAGGGGAAAGTTTATGGCTCGAGGCGGATGACTTGGACGTGGTGCTAATCACTGACCCGGCGTTCCACACGAGGTGCGGCACGTTGACGAGTCGAGGCACGACCCCGGACCTGACCTTCGTGCGGGATGCGGTAGAGCCGCACTGGTCCTACCTGAACCAAGACCCGGGAAGCGATCACTGCATATTAGCCACGAGCCGGCGGATTAAACAGAACAAGCTGCGCAAGTTCAAATTTGTCGACTGGGATGCTTTCCGAAAAATCATAAAAGGCATGGCTAACGAAGAAAACAAACCGAGTCTGGAACAATGGACTGCGGAGTTGGGGGAGGACGTTGCCGCCGTTACCGAAGAGGTGCTAATGGACCTTCCCGTCGAGGAGATGGGCAGCCACCTGGCCCATCTCATAGAAGCGAAATAATTCCTCCTAGAGATGCGGAAGAGTCAAAGATTGAACCACCGACTGAGAAGTAAGATCGCGGAAGTCAACCGTGCCATCTAGGAGCACAGGCCGACACTCGCCAAATAATGGGACGAGGTCTGTAAGTCGATACATGGCCGAATGCGAAGAAGGACACCTGGAACCTCGTCAAGCACCTGTTAGATGAAACAAACACCAAGTCGAACCAGTGTAGCACGCTGGAGAACATTTTACACACTGCCCAAAAAAGAGGAGGTGATGGCTAGACTAGTAGAGAAGTACCTGCGGGTGGAGAGCGGACATCGAGCGCTGCCCGTCCCTTCTCCAACCGGGTACGGCGGGTCGGAGGATCCCAGCCTGAACACCGAATTCGGCACCGGAGAGATCAGAATTGCGCTGCGTGACCTCAACGGCAGATCAGCGCCCGGGCCAGACGGAATAACTAACTGGACACTCCGAAACCTGGACGACGACTCGAACGAGTACTTGACCGAAACTGTAAGCAACACGTGGGGAAGCGGCAAGGTGGAACACGGTGGAAAGACAGGTTGGAAAACGGCCAACACCATGCTCATTCTAAAACCGGGCAAGACACCCGGTCTCAGGAACCTACTCCCAATTTAGCTGACTTCGTGCGTGGCAAATGTTGCACAGCATGCCATATTGAATCGCCTCTCCCGCTACCTTGAATAGCATGAAATTTACCCGCATGCGATGATCGTATTTAGACCGGGCTTATCTACACAAGACGCCATGATGCTCTTAAAGCACCACATAATTGACTGCGAGACGAGAGGCACGAGGGCAATCCTGCGCCTGGGCAGGAAAAGGACTTCGACAACAAGCTTCACTCTTTTGTGCTGAAAACGATATCGGGCCTCAATCTGGGAAAGCGCTTCTCAGGCTACGTCAAATCTTTCCTGACCGGCAGAACAGCCACGCTTGAGTCTGACGGCCGAAACGACGACGCTCGGCTACAGGGGCACGCCGCAGGGAGCGATCATCTCGCGTACCCTCTTCAACCTCTCTATGATCTGCCTGTCCAAGAGGCTTGCCGAGATTGACGGCATCGAGCACATGATTTACGCGGACGATGTCAAGATCTGGTGCACTGGCGGCAGCGATGGGGTCATGGAGCAGAGACTGCAGGAGGCGATCGACGTCATTGAGGAGTATCTCGTCCCCATGGGGCTCAGCCGCTCACCTAAGAAATTGAAACTCTTACTGTACAAAGCAAAAAGAAGGCGACCCAAACCCAAAGACTGGAGATCCCTGGAGAAAACTGACATTACCCTACGTGCGAGGGATAGCAAAGCCTTCCCGTGGGTGGATTCTATCCAGGTCATCGGGATGACGATCGAAGCCAACGGTTCCAACGACCAAACGATCATCCGTCTCACTAAGAAGGCAGACAACGCGAGTAGACTCATCAAGAGAGTTACCAACCGAAAGCAAGGCCTACGCGAAGACAACGTCGTCCAGTTGGTGCGCGCCTTCGTTCTCTGTCCATTTGCCTACGTCGCTGCAATGCACGAATGGCAGAGGGCGACAAACTGAACGCGCTCCTGAAAAAGGAGATTAAGAGAGCCCTAGGATTACCCATATATACGAAGACCGAGAGGCTCATGCAGTCAGGCATGTGCAAAACACTAGAAGAGATTGCCGAGGCGCAGGAGAGAGTTCAACACATCAGACTCTCCACCACGTAGTCCGGAAGACAAATCTTTCGGCTGTGACAGTGATGTCACGTACGCCGCAAGAGTGACGGGCTGTAACTGACAATGTGTGTGCTGTGCTATGTGCTCTCTCTCTCCTCCCCATCTTTCATCACCACCATCCCACTCCCATGTGTAGGTTAGCAAACCGGTTGAGCTATACTGGTTAACCTGCCTGCCTTACCTTCTCCATTTTTTCCTTCCTTCTTTTCTTAAAGAAGGTATGCACCTCTCCCGGCATGGTTCAAGATAAGCACTGTGAGATGCAGAAGCTGAGCGACTGCATCAAGGTCGTGCCCGTTCCGAGGAACGCACACCCAGTACTCAACGTGGGCAGAAGGCGAACTAGAGCAAAGCCCTACTCGAGAAAGCCAGGGAGCGAGTAGAAGAAAGCACTTTCGTTGATGCGCCGTTTGAACCCAGCAGACGAGCGTTCACCGCAGTCTGCCTGGATAGTAGAGGAATCGCCCTGGAACTTCTGGATGGCAAAAGAACCAGAATACATAGTGACTCGAGGGCGGCAGTGAGAACATTTGCCTAGGGCACCGTTTTCTAACAGGCTCTGGCGATACTCCGCGGCAAGGACATTAACCCACACACGATCATTTGGTTTCCCGCAGACATGGGAGAAGTTGACGGAGCCCTGACTAAGCTCCACGAGTGGGCTCACGACGCTGCTTGAGGGCTTACAGACCACGTGGCGCCCGGGCAGTCAGGCTTGGAGGTTACGTACTCCAGGGACCATCATCTCTCATACAACGAACTCACGAAACACTTTTACTTGGCGCGCAGATAATATCCGCCTCCGCGCATAAAACAAAACAAACCCCAAGAGCTCATCCTAAGGCTATAGCAGACGGAGACCTATCCCAACCCCCTATTAATCAGCAACATATTTGGCTTTATATACTTGCCCGCAATGCGGTAGCGTAGCAGACTTAGAACATAAGCTCTGGTGGTGCTCCGCGTTAAGCAGTGACAAGTACAACACCAGAGAGCGTTGGGACGCAGCTTCCCGCAGCTCTGAACTAGAATAGGCATGGGCAGTCCATCGGGCCCTCGATGCGGCGGAGAGGCTAGGCCTTTCGGTCCCGACGTGGGAGCGGCCCGCTTTGGTATCTAGCGGGACTTGAGGGACCTAAATAATGTTTTCCATACCATACCATACCAGTTACATTTCTCAGGGAGACTACAGGTTTAGCTTGTAGACGCATCACACAACTTGCCACACTTAATTTCTTCCTCTGGAACATTGAATGGAACATCAGCCACAAATGTTTGCTCTCTAATCTACAGTGGTGTCTTCGTGTCTCCTAAGACCACAGATAATTTACCGTTTCGTCGCATCTGGTGAGGTCTGTAGCATTTTCTCAAGTTTCTTTGCTTTTCTATAAGTTCGGAGGGCAGGCCGTTACTGAAGAAATTCATAGAATGCACATGCTTTGCTTTTTGATATAGCGAGAAGGTACTCTTCATGACTTCAGACAACAATTTACACATTGAACGAAGTAAAATAAAGGTGCACTGCGGTGAGCATTTAAAGTAAAAGTGGACCTACATCCAAGGCTGCTAATTAGCTTGAAAGGGTACGGGAAACCTAAAAATCTTAAAAAAGATTTTGAGCAAATCCGTTATTCTTCTCTACAAGACTGTGTTCCGCTTGTTTTTCTACCTGTTCCAGGATTCTGTAACCAACGACTGTCTTACAACGTATTTTCGCGCAGATTGATTTGTAGCACAAAACATAAGAACATATGAAAACATTCGTGTCACCATGAGGCCTGGGAAATACTGCCGGATAGCATAGCATTCCAATGGTTACGGCAGTCTTCATTGTTATTATTAACGGATAGACATAGGTTCAATGTCGAATGGCGCAGCATACATCAAACTCATGCTAACGCGCACCAGCGCACTTCCTATACGGAGATGCTGAAGAGTAACTCTACATTTACGAGTTTTTAATGTCTGGTCAGCATCGCAGGTGACAGAAAAAAAAAGAAAATATTAGCTAGGTTTCAGTTCATCTTCAAAAACACATTAGACTGAACATGACATATTCTTTCAAACCTGAAAATGCCATCAAGTGCTTGTGATGGTGTACCCCGTACCGACTATGTTCGCCCTCGACTTCAAAGTGTGAAGCTAATAACTCATTTCCATCGCCAATACATTACATGTCGGAGAGGAGAAGCATCTGTTGGATTACTTTCTTGCCAAAAAAAAATGGGAAGAAGTCTAGAATTTAAACATTTGCACTATGCCTGGAGTCACACGGCTCCACTTTCCAAAGCAGCCGAAGGCGGCGGGGACGAAAGCGAGGAAGATCGACGCAACGTCTGCGATGACGATCTGCCTGCCTTTCTTTCTTACCCGCTTGATCGACGACATCGGACGCGCAACCTGACGGCGTTTCCTGCGACGGACCGGACCGCAGGCGAACCAGCGTCTGCGCGGCGCTTGAAAAATGCATCAGCATCGATAACTGCACCTCCCTTCACCCCCCCTCCCCGGCTTTCCCCATTGGTGCGGCAGATACAAACACACACATCTATAGCGCGCCGGCAGTTGGTAGACGAGGCGGCCTCAATCGCTTGTCGTCTCCCGTGCTGTATACACGCCGCAGCGTTAGGAAGAAACGAGCAACAGCTGGCGGTCATTTGGTGGCGACGCCGCTGACGCCGCCGCTGCTGTCATTTCTGCGACTGCGCTGCTGTTCGGCGGCGACATCTTGAATGAAGGGGCGACTCGCGACGGAAGCTGACGGTACGCGACAGACACGACAGCCACGGCCTTCAATTGGTCATCGTCTTCCGCTGCGCCCGCCCCACTATCTGTTGCCGTTAGCAAAAATAGAATAGTTTCTGATATTGCGCATTTATATTGCTGTATACTCATAAGGACCCTTTTCCTTTAGCGTTCCCGGATGATCGGTAGAAATAATTCACACACACAGAAAAAGGAAAAGAAAATATGGGGAGGGGCGGTGGGGGGAGAAGCAATTCAGGTCTGAAAGAGTATCGATCGCAGGCGATCGTTGCAAAACGGCGGCTCGATGACCACAAAAATCGCCACCATTCTGTTTGTGGCAAAAAACCTGCAGAGGGGAAAAAAAATCACAATCGCCAATTCTCTCTCTTTTTCATATATCCTGGTCTCACGATTTGGCAATGAAGGCCTGGTGACAAAATGCTAATTCAAGCCGGATCGGCTTCCGTCTTGACCACACATTTCTCAACGGAGGCGACAGCAGGTTTCGTAGCTCTTCACGTTGTTCTGAAATGGGACACTTTTCTTGAGCACCCGGTGCCGATTGCAAGTATTTCGGTGCCGGAAAACGGACCAAGCATTCTGTCGTTCGCGGCGTTACTTTTCTGGAAGCCAGAGACCGTCGTAAGCGCAGGATCTTATGGCAGTGCACACACATTATGTGCCTCAGTGAAGCGGAGAATGATAAGAACGATGCGCATAAATTTTAAAATTGTGGCGATACAGCAAGGCTGAAGCAGGCGAACTTTAGCAGAGTGTCTTTTCCACCTCAGCATTGACTGCTCAAGGCAAGAACTTTGGAAATCTTTCTCTGTTTCTATAAAAAGGAAACTGATTTCTTCAACTGTGTTCCAAAACCAGTTTCTTGTACGAGTTAGCCATGGTGACGGCACTATACCTGCATTTAAAAGTGAGAAACATAAAGTTAGGAAGAGCAAATGTTTACAGCGAAGCTGTTAAGGGGACTTCCACAACAGTTATCGCGCGGCGAAAGTGTGTGGTGGCGTGCTTCGTGTCAAATGTCAGTCAAAGAAGAGGATGCAGGTGTTGTGGCCCTTCCGGTGGCAGTTGCCAGCCTGCTCCTCGTTTTCCCTTTCTCGTCAAGTTCATATATTTTTTCAAAAGAAAGAAATATTCTTCAAAGACACTTAAGACGGCTTACGTGTGGGAATGCGAAAGCGTAGATTTGCTTTGGCGAAATGCTTTCGATTGACAGTTTCTACATGCTATAAAGTTATTTCTGCTGATTCGGTGTGTGTGTTTTCATGTATATTTGGCCACAGACCGGCTCATATTATACACTCATTACGTGGCGTCGAGAGTTCATCCCAGTAGACACAGCACCGATGAAATCCGAAAATGAACTGACGCGCGGGAGGCAGCGCGCTCATTTTATGCTGGCGCCACCTCCTCCCTATTGGCTGCGCCGTCACGTGCCTAATGGCGCACGCACTAGGCCACACCCTTAGTCAGCCATGACTGTGGAGCCACCGTGACGTCGGGGGAAGTGTGCTGGTCGCGCATCCCGGAGGCCCTGGTTCGATTCCGACCCAGACCGGAATGCACCAAATTTTCTTTTCAGAGACATTAATTTCCTTTGTTTTGAAAGACCTCTCTGAGAAGTATGACGTCAATCCGAACAGTTTTGAGGTTTTTTTTACTCTTTGCGCCTTCGGCCATTTTCGGTACCATTTTTTGGTCACGCCGACACCGAAGGACTTTCGCGTAATAGGGCATATGATGCTTTCGCATAATTATTAATAATGAAAAACAGCGAGCAACTAAACCAGTGTCGGTGTCACCAGCTTTTGCTTTTAGTGTAATTGTCAATGAATATTTAAATAAGAGTTACCTCCTGTAGGTGTCATTCGAATCGACAGCAACCCTCTTCCGCGGTTTTTAAGCGAATAAGTCACTTTCTTTTCTTTCTCTTGCTTAGGGTTTTGCCAGCTTCATGTAGGAGGTCAGGTGGGAGTTTATACGGCTATACTAGTGAAAGTTGACGGTTTGATCTAGCTACGCAGCATGCGTAAAAGCACCTGATCGGCTGTATGGCCAGAGTGTCGGTGATGTATAATCACTCAGAACAGCCAGAAAACCAACCGCCGGTACTTCCACCAAATGGTGCGAGAACTGGTCTAAACAGCTTCCCTGTCTTCGGCGTGTGAGTTGGGATTTACGTACATGCATACATACACTTGCAAAGCTTTTTATTTATGTATTTAATTCATTTATTGCATACCGCAGACCCTTGGGTCCAAGCAGGTGGGTAGTTTTAAAAACAGTGTTAATACAAAAAAGGACAACACAAATTGTTTAAAGAAATAACATAGATAATAAAGCACAAAATATCAACAATGGAATCTGTTTCAAGGTTAATGTAATAAGATATAATACAACTAAGTACAAAACAACAACGGAATCTGTTCCTAGATTAGTGGAATAATAGTTCTACAATATCAGATGTGAAATGGTGCAACAGTGATACTTCGGTGTGGTAGGAGAAACTAAGAAGATGTCTGGAATAATTCGTTCCCATCTAAGACCGAGCGTGGAAAATAAGAATACTTGTAAGTGTCAGTTCTAGCAAAATAAGGTGTTAAAGAATTAGGCTGATGGTGCGTTGTGGGTCTGAATAGTGAGGGTGATAGATACTCTACGATGATGGATCTATCGCAAGTTCGTGGTTAAGAAGCAGTGAAAGGAAGTCGATTTGGAACTGTTTAGTTTTCGACGCGTTTTAAGAAGGAGAATGTCATTGGCTATCATTATTTCGGATGGAGAGCCATTTCGTGAGTATTTGCTATAAATAAACCGGACTGCTTTTCTCTGTATTTTTTCAAGACAATTAATGTTCACTTGAGTATACGGGTCCCATACTGCACTGGCGTATTCTAATTTGGGTCTGATTAAGGAATAATAGCATAGTAGTTTAACATAACTTCGGGTGGTTTCAAGTTTATGTTTCAGGAAGCAGAGCTTTCGAAAGGCAGATGAACAAATATTGCTAACATGCATATCCCAGGATAAATTAGTTGTTAATGTAACGCCTAAGTATTTGTAATTGTCGACGTTTTTGAATGACGATGGGCCAAGTCTGTAAGTAAAAGACTGAGGTGTTTTGTTACGTGTTATAGGGAGGAAAACTGTTTTTTCGGTGTTAACAACCATCCCCCAATATTTGCACCACTTCATTATGTTATTCAGGTTGTTATTTAGCTAAATTTGATCATCCGAACAAAAAATTTATTTGCACACCAGGAGGTATTACATTTACAATATCGTCAATATAAAGCAAGAAGAGCTGGGGCCCCAGTACACTACCCTGTGGTACCCCTGACGTGACTGGGAGACTTCCAGAAAGCTGTCCTCCAATGTCACTGTGTTGCTTCCTGTTAGTCAGGTATGCGGAAATCCAGTTGACAAAGATTTCACGGATGCCAAGGATTGCAAGCTTTAAAATTAGCTTATCATACGGGACCTTATCAAAAGCTTTACTAAAGTCAAGAAGTATTACGTCTAGTTGGCCGTTACGATCAAGAGATAAAGCGAACGAGTGAACTACCGTTATCATTTGGGTTACCGTAGAATACCCTTTTCGAAAGCCGTGTTGGTACTTGGTTAATGCAGCATTTTTTTTCACAAATTTGTGTATACAATTTGCAATTATATGTTCTACAAATTCGCAGCATTGGAAGGTTAGTGATATCGGTCGATAATTTTGCATAAGTAACCGGTCGCCTTTCTTAAACACAGGGACAACCCGGGCCGTCTTGCAGTCATGTGGCATTTGCACTGTCATGAGTGAGATACGGAATAAAATCACAAGAAATTTGGCAAGAATTTCAGCATATCGCTTGAGAAATGCGTTAGGAATTTCGTCCAGACCATATGAGCTCTACGTTTTCAAGTTAAGCAGCATATTAAATGCACCTGCATAAGATATAAAATTTACATCTGTTAAACGGGGCAGTGTGACATGCTTGCACACACCGTAGAACCAGAGAACACACTTTGAATGTAATTGTTGAAGTGCTGCGAAATGGCACTCCAATCTGTCACTGCCTTCCCGTCAACTGATATTTGCGAAACTGGTTTCTTCTTTTCTTTTATGTTCTGCCTGAACTTAGCAGGATCATTTTTTATGAAGTTAGGAAGCGATATCTTGAAATAATAATCTTTCGCCGTGTGAACTGCACGTGCAAGATTGTCTTGCATCTCTCGTAGTTTGTTGCACTGCCCCGCATGCTCTTTTTTAAATCTTTTTGTTCTGCGTTTCAAATGAATGATCTTCCGATTCATCCAAGGCGTTTGGTTGTCAATTTTCTTCAGTTTGTTTGGGACGAAGTTAACCAGACAATAATGACACATTTCCTTGAACTTGTTCCAAAGTAACTGAATATTGCTGCTATCGAAATCAACCAAACAGGTTTGCATGTATTCGGCAATGCTTGCGTCATTGGCATTAGGAAAATATTTATTGTAGAGCTCAGATGGGTGTTTATACTTATCTAGAGGTACTAGCGGTAGCGATATGTTTACGAGATGGTGATCGGAGAGCCCTTGCTCGACTTTCACATTATAATCAGAGAAATCTCGACTGAGCAATACCAAGTCTAACACCGAGCTAGATGCATTTTGTACACGAGTTGGTTCATGGACTAGGTGCATCAAGTTGTATCGTAACATACTTTCAAACATAATGTTCACATGTTTGGTATGTTGACTACTATAAGGCGTTGCCCAACTACTCCCGGCAGGCTAAAATCACCAGGCAGAACAATTTTATTTATTTCATGCATGGACATTTCTATATTCAGTCTCTCTAATATATCTGGTGTGGCATCCGCAGGTCTATAATAAGCGTATAACGTCAAACTGGGACCCCAGTAAGAGACTTTGACACGCAGGCATTCGAGGTCGATAATGTCGTCCAGCAAAACAGCCTGAATGCTATCTTTAATTAAAATCGCTGCACCCCCACCCCTAGAGTGCCGGTCCTTACGATAAACTTTATAAAAAGGAGGAAAAATGTCGTTATCGCATAATTCCTCGTTCAGCCAGGTTTCTGTTAAAACAGTTACATGAGGATCGTACTGTAGTAGCAAGATCTCCAAGGCCTCGGTTTTGTTTATGACACTGGAGCGTTTATATTCAACACTCGGAGAAGCTTATGAGCTTCAGAGGCATCATGTCAATCTCGAGATAATACAGATGCATTATCTTGCTCACCTTCCCAAGGCGTGGATGATGCGTTTTTTACAGCTCTAACACGTTTGTTAAGCGATTCATCCCAAAAGAATTCCTTGTCAATTCTTATTGTGTCATGGGTAAGCGAGACCCTTTTTCCCAGCTGCTTTTCATTTTTCGCACTTTCCCAGAGCAGTTTCCGTTTTCTTAACGTTGACGCCGAATGGTCATTTTGGATAAATGTTGTGCTTCCTTTTAACTTTCTGACACTGGCGAAGATTGCCTTCGTTTCGTTGAAATATTGGAGGTGAATGATTACTGGCGTTTGTCTTTCCGCTGTCCAAGTCGATGGATGTGGCCAATGAAATTACACTTGACGCCAAGTTGTTCTTCGAATATCTTTTTGACTACTTTGTGTTTAAGTGAAATGTCTGTTTCATCAGATGATTCGGGTATTCCGTGAATTATCAGATTAGAGCGTCTACTTCGGTCTTACAGATCTGTTAGTTTTTCGCTTGAAAGTTTATGATATGCTCTACCGATTGTAGCGCCGTCTGCACTTTATCAGCTTGTCCTGAAGGGAGGGAGGGAGAACTGAGAGCTGGTTTCGTACATTTTATCGTGCATTTTCTCTACTGTCTTTTTCATGTCTGCTATTTCTGCTTTTAATTCCCTTATGTCATATCGCATGGCTTTCTTGCCCTCAAGTAGCTCTTCAAAAAGTTCTCTTTGTGTAGGTCCGGGGTTAAGTTCCACATCACCACATAACAACAATCTGATCATCAAAAAACAATTATAGGCAATGCTATAACACCGTTTGGGGCACAGCAGGACTAGAATGCCATGACAGTTAGTTCGAAATGTACAGGAATGGCAACTAACCTGCAGTACGAAAAACAGTTTCCTGCAGTACAAAATACAGGTCCGCCATGCCAACTGAAGTTGTAGTCGTGAGGTATCTCTTTTATACGCTCGGCTGTTGATGACGTTACGCCGCGTTGTTCGATAGGTGTCGCTAGTAGATGCGCACGATCAAGAGATTACGCTTCTTGATTTGGGACCAAGTTAAAAAGCTGGTATGCATCGTTGGTGTGGCGTGCCTCGTGGCACACGTGACCATTGGTTGATAAACCGGCAGCAATTCCTAGCAAAACCTGCAGTACGAAAAACACTTTCCTGGTTAGCGTCATGGCATTGCCAGGTCCGCAGTGCCAGAGAAGTGCTACGCACATGACATTTCAGTACAAACACAGGCATGTCGTGCATGCATCGAACAGCTTATTAGGCATCCAGTAACTGTGTGTGGGCGCAAAGAATATAATATGCTATCTTTAATTCATTACTTAAGTGTATTATAGTATAGTTCCTGAAGTTTCTAATGCCTGGGGTGTGGATTGCCCTTCGGGCGAGGTTAATCCACTGTTTCAGTGTAAGGACAGACTATCACTTTCTCTTCCCGAAGTGCAACGAATACCATTTTATTCATTTTATGCGGCATAGCAATAACTATAAAAGCGGTGTGATTACTTAGCAGGCATGATAAACTACATAGATGCTCAAGCTTGGCCTCACTCTCGTAAAGAAGGCATTATCATAATGATAGACTGCGTACAACGAACGTATAAACAATGTTCTTTCCATTCCTGGCACTTTTGAACCCGCATTCATGTGTTTCTTGCATTCCTCACATAAGCATACATCAACATCGTCGGAAAGGAGTGTTAACGGATCGCACGACAAAAGCTTTCGTCATTCATGAAGACTGTGCTTTCCCCGGATAATACTTCAACTTGCTCATTATAATTTTACATAACAGAGAAGCAAATGTGTAGCAGCTTGCGTTGTCTTATTTTCTTTTCTTGTAATTTTTCTTCTTTATATATGTATGAGTAACGCGCAGGTCACAGTCCTAAGGCATAAAACTATGAGTAGGTGAGACGCTCTTCTTACTGGCTGGGTGCCACGCACTTTGCACGCAATCTACTAGTCTAAGTAATGTAATACGCAGAAGGCCTGTCATGATGGCGCGTGATATGCTGTTGAAGCAGGAAGTGCAGTGGGAGTCATGTCAGCCGGCTAGCTCGCAGGGCATGGCGAGTTCCATTATAAGCTCTAATATTGCAACTGGCAACCAACAACGGCTTCACAATGAATAAGGTTCGGCGGACTTCCCTCTCACGCCAATGCAACCTCTACAAACCAGCAGTTCACAGTGTTTACGGGGCTTGGCAATCAGTGGTATTACGTTAAAAGCGACTGCGCTCAATTCTGCTTTGAATTGGCTTTTCGTTCGGTGCCATTAAGCCTCTGCTTCGCTCTGTATTTTCTCTACGCTGTCTACGAATTAAGGTCACGCTCTCCATGCCACTGCGTGGCCCTTTCAACATCAGTGCAAATCCTACATGCGAAAAGCTGTGACAGGGTTTCTAGTGGGCGTGCGTCCCAGTGGAACGGTCGTGGTAGCATCCTTATTTTACTTTATTTATTTATTTTGTCAGCCCGAAGAGCACTACAGGATGCAGCAAAACGCACAACCTTAGTTCCTATGTGGAGCTACCAACCACTGAATAAGAATAAATAGCACAATCTAGCACGCAAATTTAGCAATAGACTAATAAACATGAAAATAGTCGCACGAAAGTTGTGTCACTAAACTTCCGTGTGGACAACTTTCTGTGTCTACGAAGGGAAAGCTACAGGCACGTGGCTGCTGCACATGTGTTAGCGCGCAAAGTAGTCAGGTAGTGCTTGACAGCGCTTTTGGTTGCTCGGAACAGTCGCTGAATCAACGCAGCTTCCACGTGTGACGGTTTCGCGTTTGCCCAGACGCGGAAGAGAAAAGGCGCAAAGTAAGTAAACTTCAACACTCAGTGGTGGGTTCTGTCTTATTTAATTGTTGCTGATAAGGTGTCTATGTTTTGTCTTCCCCAACCTCAACTTACGTGGATTAAAACACGGGACTCTTTTCAGAAGCGGTCTCACATGTGCGCGCATTCCCTCCGTGGCTTTCCCTTCGTGTCGCACTCAACATCGAAATCAAAAAATATCGTGCTTCGCTCCCCCCCTCCTTCTCCAATGAAAAAAAAAAAAAAAACTAAGCAAGGATAAAAAGCTTCTGTAGCGAATGCTATGGCATCTTAGAGCAAAAATGAAAAAAAAAAGTAGAATTAAAAGGAAAACATCAATCAAAGAGTGCTCTTTATAAAACACAATGCTACAGCTACGTTTCCGTTAGAGCACAGTGCGCCAGTGCACAAATTTCACATCCATTTAGCGAACGTGTTTTAAATATAGCATAGGGCCGCGTATTCCATTCTTCCATTAGTTTCAGAAAAAGACAATGCTTAAGAGCATCTACCCTTACAGGTATAAACACGAATTGATCAAGGTGGCTTGAATTAACAGAACAAGGCAATGTTTTATTTAATTATTTTGACTGTTAAAGCCATCACGGCTCACTGTGAAAATAAATTTCAGCCTGTCTACCTTCCTCCGATGTGAGAGCGGCGGCAAATTTATATTTGTTAGCATTTGGAGGAAAGAATCCCATGGAGCGATTTTTTTAAAATAAAATAAATCATACCACACACTTTTCGTTTCCATTTTTTATATTTGTTTATTTGGTCCTTTCTGTATGGTTCCCAAACTACGCTAGCGCTCACGCAAGTACGTGACCCCCGGGGCGCATTCCCAAAAGAGCCCACTGGGCGCCTGGCATATACTGTATTCGCAGGATTCCGCAACTTGCAGCCTAAAGTTTTTTTATTATTATTATCTAAGGTGCTCCTGCTTGTTTCAGGCATCTGGCAATAGCGGCGGCAGCCGGTCGCCACTGGAACTGTTCTCTGGTGACGTCTGCTAGCCTTGTGACCGCTGCACATATTGCGACAGCACCCAATCTCGTTCCTCACAGAAAGGTCTCAACAGAGCGATTCGTCGGTGGGCTGAAAGAAAATACAGGAGAAATAAATCCATCCACGATCTCAGAGAGTCGAGGCGGATGCATAAGAAGATTCAGCGCCACGTTGATGCACTATATACAATCTCAAAGATGGAAACGTTTATGTGAGGGGTCGGATCCACGTCAGCGCTTATCTCGGATATGGAGAGCCGTGCGCGGAATTCGTGTTTCACCGCAACACCGTGTTGCTTTCAAATCTCTCGCTCTGCACCAAGGTCGAAGAGAGATTGAGACTGCCGAGGAATTTCGCTCAAGGCTTGCTGGCTTGCAGCCCCAACGGGCGGTTTCACCATATGCCACTCCTGTGTCTCGGGACTCCCGTATGGATGTAATCTTTTTGGTGGACGAGCTCGAAGCGGCAGTGGTGATTTGCAGGCGCTTGTCGTCACCTGGGCCGGACTGTGTTACCTATGCGGCGCTTGGCAATCTTGGGCAGAAAGCATGGCTCATTGTGCTTGGCGAGTCTTGGCAAACAGTTTGGTTCCACGTGAATGGAAATGCGGCTGCTTAGTTACGCTTCTCAAACCTGGTACATGACTGTCAGATTTGTTATTGTACTGCCCCATTGCTTTGATAAGTTGCATCGTAAAATAACGGAAAGAATGGTTTTGATGCGCCTGGATTGGTAGCTGGAAAATTACAGAGTGTACCCCGATGCTATGATTGGTTTCCGGCGTGGTCGCTCATCCATAGATCATGTCATCGATTTGGTCACATTTCAACATTAAAAACATCTGAAACGAGTCTCTGCGCCATTATTCCTTGACATAAAATACGCCTACGATAATGTAGCACATTGTTTGATTATAAAGGCTCTGATTGGAGCCGGAATAGGTGGCCGGACTTTTCAGTGCTTTTGCATTTATTTGACCAACAGACATTTCTTCGTGATCACCAAGGATGGCGCCACTACTCACCACTAAGCATTCCGTGGAGTACTGCAAGGCGGGGTATCGAGCACCATGCTATTCAATCTGGTGCTCGTTTGCCTTATCCGATGCTTGTGCAACACCGTTCAAGTATCCACCTATGTTGATGGCATCTGCATCTGGGCGTCTTCTGTAACACTACTGCAGGTACGAGCAAGTCTACAAAAGATAGCTACGTTAACATCATTGTACTTGCGAAAGCAGCATTTAGAGCTGTCTTCAGAGAAATGCTGGCTTGTTACTTTCACGCGGAAGGCAGTGGAGGCTCATATTATAGTCTAAGCGTTGATGGGCAAGAAAAGCAAACGCATGGAAACACCGCTTTTTAGTGGTAATTATCGACCGCGACCTATAGAGCCCGAGCGTTTCATACCTGAAGAGTACGTTAGTTACAAGAATACATCTTAAATTTCTCCGCGGAAAGTCATGGGGTACATCGGTATGGTCAATGCTGCAGCTTTATAACGCCTTGTTCCTCGGTTTCGCTAGATACAACCTCCTGTGCTTGGTAACACCAGCAAAACAAACCTGCATGTACTTCATGCAGGGACTGCAAGCTCAAGCCCTATGGACGTGTCTCGGTCTTCCGAAGAGTGCGCCTACAGCTACAACGATTGTCAGAGCTTTATATCACCCAAAATCAGCGTACTTAGCCACCGGCGCTCTCAGGGTGCATATTCGGCCCGTTGCCCGACTACCATATCACCATATTGCTTTTTTATCTGCAAAAAGGCCACACACAACTTTCGGTCGTATAATTGTTGCCAATAGTACCTCATTGCCATCGAACTACATGCCTGCAGTAAGACCGTCCTCACCTTTATGAAGTCTGTACAGACCCTAAATACGCCTCACCATCCCAGAAATCACAAATAAATCCAACATTCTGCAGTTTTCCCTGAAATAGGTCACATTAGGACTCCTACATGAGGTGCACATTGGCCGCGTACTTATCTACATCGATGGATCAGTCATATCTACAAGTTCAGCTGCCGCGATGGAGATTCCATCAAGATCCGTGAAAATACCGCTAGAAAACGTCACATGCATCATCAACGACAGCTTGCACCGCTTTGAAACATTTCTTTATTATTTTAAAGGCACCCAACTTTGTGACTAATTGTGACTGTATAGTGTGACGTGGAATGCGTTAGTGAGACGCTGACACTGTGTAACACTATATGACACCTTCGCTGACTGCGTGGCAGAGTCCACAGAAACGGTTCTGTGCTACGTGTATGTGTTTTGTCTTTTTTTTTCGTATTCTTTTTCTTTCATATGTCGCATCCCTTTCCCCCTCCCCCGGTACAGGGTAGCCAACTGAGTATGATCTATAATTAACCTCCCTGTCTTTCTTTTGATTTCTCTCTCTCTCTCTCTCGACAGAGCATTGCTTTACATTTGCGGAAGCTAGCGCTATACTATAAGAGCAATATGTCAGGCTACGATTTACTTAAATGCTTGGTCGGAATAGTTAGGAGCCCATGATGTTGCATTATAGGATCCGTGGCGCCACTCATGTGTCAGCCGTTATGTTTTCTGGCAAGTGCCGAAGTAACTGACTTGAGCAACCAGCGTACATGTATAAAGTGAGACGCACAAAAATTGGAGTTTCTATGCCATAGCGCCGATTTTCGAGTACAATTAAAGGCCCAAGCAATGAATCGCAAACGTCTCGAGGACGTTACAAATCTTGAAGGGCTTAACAGCACATCATGCATGAGCGGCAGAGTCCTTTGCGGAATAAAACTAATTCTGAATTGCATTCGGAGTTACAATTATGCGGGTCTATGTAAATTGACTACGTTTGAAGGCAGCTTTGTAACGAAAAATATTAATTTCTGAAACTTGATTTAAATCTGGAAGAAGATCTGCAAACTTTAAATGTACCTCATGAACTCGTTCAAAAAGTGAAGTTCGGAACGACGAAGAAGTTCTTTTGAAATTGCTCCTTTAGTAGCCAACTCAAAGTAAACTCAAAGTAATCGTGGTAGATCTGCCAGCCATGCAATTTCTACAACCGCATCTTAAACTATGCGAACATAAGTGTGCTGGCTAGTTCTCGGTCCATAGCCTTCTCTATATTTAGTTTTCTTTGCCCAGATACAGATCAGTTCGCAGGTTCGTTGCACACGGTGATTGATGCCGCTGCTAGCGCAGCCACGGGAATGTGAAACGTTAAGCTTACGGTGCACTGCGTAGTGATAGAATATGTGAAGTCCGCTCTAATGCCCAGATTTCCTGAGTATTTTCTTATAACTTCAGGTGATTAGTATCTGCTTTGTCTTATGGAAGCCTATGTGGAGACGCAAGTCTCGCGTAGCCCCAGTTTTCACTTTCTTTTCTGCTATTACCGTATAGCTCACTCCAACATAAGCATGAGTTCATGCATGTCTGCAGCGGTAGCTCAGTGCCTATGTCGTTGCGCCTCCGAGCACAAGGTGACAGGTTAGATCGCGATCACAGCGGCGACAATGCTATTAGGACACAATGTATATATATATATATATATATATATATATATATATATATATATATATATATATATATATAATACTGTTTCACAGCGCAGTGCAAGTACAAAACAACCGATGTTTTTCGCAATGGAAAGGCGTGGGCCGTTTTCCGCAGTTAAAATAACTAACCAGCCAGCGGAATCAACGATAAAGGGAAATTAACCAAGGAGGAATTAGTACTCCTTAGCTTTTTTAATGTTTCATGGTGATTAGGCAACCGGGGTTCATTGACGTGTACGTCCTATTTGGCAAACTTTCTGATCGGTCTAGATGTAAAGATGAGTTTTCAGCAAGAAATCAAGAAAAATAAATAACAGCTACTCTGTAATCTTTCCACCTAGCTATCTTGGCTGCCACTGACCATAACAACTGACATCGGTACCGCACGTCCCTAGGACGCGGCAAACCTGGGCCATTGGGAATCAACGGCCGAAAATAGTGGACCAATCTCACCGAAGCTCGCGGCAGAGGTCTTTTTGCTGCTGATATTTGCCCGAGGGAAAGAGCTAGCCAACGCACTAAACAAGCGCGGGGGGGTGTGTGCAGTCGCAAAACGGAAAGACAAATTGCTTGGACTCCGATACGAGTACGCCGGCGTCACCAGCGCGCACCGTAGATGTCATTCCGGCCGTGGGCGCGCTAGAAAGTAAGCGGCGCAACAAAATATCAAGGGACGAGCGCGAAAGTCGAACAATACGCGCAGGCGCCACGGCTCCTTGCTTCACGCGTGTTTCCGCCTTCTTATTCCAGCGGGAACCGGAGACGGCGAAATCGGAACGGCGACTACTATAGGGCGGCTATATCAACCTCCACGCCACAGCAGCAGCAGCAGCAGGAGCAGCAGTCACGCTCGCCGATGTCGCCTTCTCGCAGTTGCCTCCTTATTGCATGTTTAGGGAGCTCGGAGAAAAGAGCGGGCAATGGAGCGAGGAAGAGGGAAACAACTCGTGAATGGTGGGGGGAGGAGGAGCGGGGAAAAAAAAAGGCATTCGAGGGAACGCACGCGGTCCTCCATTTACGCCCTTTCTTGCGACGCCCTATCGGAGCTCGAACGGAAACCCGGTGGTTCATGTAGACGGCAAGATGTTTTTTGCAGCCTGAACGCCGGTGTATGCGCGGCCGTGTGCGTGACTGTGTGCGTTCGTGCGCCGAGGAGGAGAGGTGTGGCGCGTGCGTGCGCTTTCCTGTATAGGACACAATATGTAGGTCATCGCTACTGCGACACGGCGGAAGTGTGCGGGAAGATTGCAGGCGGACGGGAAGAAGAAGCGGGAAAGCAGAAAAATGCGCGGACTAAACCAGGACGCCGCTGGCTCCGGCCGGTCGCCGAGATTCCAAGAGCGCACAAATGCCGCGCCGTTGGCTGAGAGAGAGAGAGTGAGAGAGACAGACAGAGTCGATGCGGAGACACCCCCTCCCCACCCTCCTACTTGTGCGCTTTCGCAGCACAAGCGTGTTGCGGGGCAGCCCCAGCCGGTTGTCGAGGGAACTGGAACGACGTCCACCGTCGCAGTTCCCCCGTTTCGTACAGCGCGTAGAAGGGAAAGTCGCGAGCAATTTAGTCTTGGAAAAGATTGGCCACCAGAGCGCTCTGCGTCCCCCCTACAAACGTCCCCCTCTCTGCCTCGCCACCTTGCCGACATCTCCCAACGTCTCCGCGAGCGTGTTTCAGAGTGCGAGCGCGCGTGTACTCTCTTGCGTACGCGGCCGTTTTCCTTTGTGTCCTCGCGACCCGCACGGCGTACGTGCGACAAATGAAGTTTCTCTTCAGGCTCGCTGAGTGCTTTTCTTTCACTTTTGATCTTCGTTTGTCGTTCATTTGCTTCCGAACGTCGAAACAACAAGGCCGATGAAAAGGCTACAGGGTTAAACAACGACCATGGTTTGCTTCGTTTTTTCCTTTATTTCTTTTTTTCTTGGCCTCATGGCACTTTGCCTGTGGCAGAGTAATTTCTCGTCGAGCAGGGACTTTCGCTGCTTCACTGTACCGCATATGCCGGAAGCCACCCGATTCCAAGTGGACATAAGGCCCGCAATGCAATTGTGGAAATGGAAACGCAAGAATAACTGCAACCATTCTGTTCATTTCATGCAGGTGGTTCTTGTTAGCCGTCCCTTCTGAAGTCATCAGGCCGCGCAGCAGCAAAACAGATTGTTCTACGAAAAGTGTAAGCGAATCGACTTGCAGCGACATTTACAAATATTAAATCTGATTGGGCATTGAAACTCGTGCAAGTGTGTTAATATTCTTAGGCAAGGTAGGCACTTTCTTTCTGGTCTATTTACACGGCACATTGTAAACAAAAACAAAAGGAAAGTGAACTTCCTAAACCATTCACGCCTTATGTACAGCCTGCTGCCCGTCTCCCAGATTAATAAGAGAATGATTTATCTTTCAAATCAGAGATACGTTACAAGGACCATTAGGTACGGAGTATGGCCAATACTGAGTTAGCGCTGGAAAACGTTTTGAAGGTATAGCGTACAGCGAGCAGCTTAGCCCACTTTGACAGAAATTAAAATGTTGATTGATACTATAAAAATTAAAAATATTCAAAGTATTTATCACCGCACCTTCGGCAGCATTGCATGCAATAAATTGTGGAGCGCTCTTCAGGAGCAAAATGTAATGACTACAACCTGGATCTGCAGCATTTGGCCCGGATGATTCAACTATTTCACTTTACCTAGATGCGTTCAAGCGTAATCATCGCCAATATGAATTTTATAAGACTGACGGGTGTTCAACCTCCAAGACTGCCGGAAAAAGCCGGCCGATTGGGATTTTGTGCCACTCCGGCGCACCAATTCGTCTGCGATACTGAACTTAAAGGTCTTCAATTAAACGCTGCCGAACACAGGGCACGACACTCAAGAGCAAGTGAATTCATCGGGTTCTGAGCGTTCCTATTTCTCTCGTTTAGCCACACACACATATTTTCTTGCCGCACTTCGGTGATTTTTGCCACTTTTGCGCCGTGAACTTCGACCAACTCGCACAAATCGCTATGTTGATGCATTATGTTATGATGTGGCCTGTAAGCGCATAATGAAGGACACTTAGGAGGATAATTAACCCTGGAGCTTCGCTCTTGCCTCAAGTTGAAAGGAAAACTTCGGGATTGTGCGCAAATGCTTGGAACAAACACACCATTACTAATCTTAACTTACTACGCAAAGCACACACGCGGTCGCACAAAAAAAAGAATTGGACCTTCTGTGTTGCCCCAAAGCTGACGGACGAGTGTTGATAAGCATGTCCCAGGACACATAACCTGAGAATAAAATAACTATGCTTGCCACGCGTGTGAGGACAAATGTTTCTGGTAGCTACATACAGCGCGAAAATTGCGCTTGTCGAGCGGTGGAAACAGTGACAATTGTTATGCTATCCAAAGTGACGCAAGTGTTTCATACCTTGCTGCTGAAACGCGTCTATATCTGCCGCGCGCTTCTGTGCAGCGTCGACTGTGTGCTGCTTTACTAACCGTGTATAGCAGCCATTTTAATTTAGGCAGATCGCTGACACTCGTTCTGGTACTTGATTGTGAATTCTCATCCTTCCATTTCTACACTCTAGTGTGAAGCAGTGTGGTAGAAACGTGCTAGGAAAACTAAAACTTCGGCTAGTTGGTAGGTATACGTTCTGGTGTCTTAGGCACCAAATAGAACACGAAAGAGGACAGATAACGGTGCTACTCACAACTGAAACAAATTATTTGCGTGGTTTTAGTAAAGTCTAAAGTTGTGAGTGACATTGTAGTAATGATTTGTTGGTTCTTCTTCGGTGGTCCGTTCTTTGTTGGTCTGTACAGTTTTTAGGTCGACGATCGGGAGCGATCATCTAATGAAACCTAACAGCGACGTTGGTCGAATAGACAAACAATTTTTATATATGCAAAAACAAAGTTCAAACGTAAATACATGAATGGCGAAACAACTCCCATTCCAACTCCATTTCCCATTCCGCCGCAGTGAGTGAAGGCGTCGTCGCAAACGCTATACGCCCGCAAAACTGATTGCTGGGCGATTCCACACCTTAGTGGTGTCCACAGCCAGTAAAGAATGCGCTAGACGGTGCTGAAACACCACGCATTACAGTCCCAATCGAGGCTCGTCTGCAGGGACAAAGTGTGACCGTCGACGCAATCCCAACCAGGTGCTCACAAGGCCACGTTCTCGCCACCCGTCCTGCACCTCCACGGTACGCTATGTGACCCGTCACTTGACACTACTCGCGCTTCCTCCGTGCGCTCGAATGCTAAAAAGGAAAATAAAGTGGTTGAAGTTGATACGGATAGAAGTTGACCACGGCTAGAAGTTAAACCTTGCACCTTACACAAAACACGTGGACCACACGAGACGTCGTGAAAGTATAGGAAGCAGGAAAGCAGCCTTAGAGGAGCCGGCCATCCTGTCCGTTTTGTGTTCTGCTTGGCACCAAAGACACTTCGGTGAAGAGACACGCTGTTCCACACAAAATCTGAGTTCTTCTTACCTTAATTATCGTCGTTCTCTCTCTTTCTGTCATTGTCAGTACCAATTAACTCATCTTTGCTTCAGGCGAATGTCCTGGTGCGTCTGAATATGGTTTGTCATTAGCACAGGAAATATGAAAATGCTAGTATCGGATGATAAGCATGAAAATCTTGTGGACTAGAGCTAACGGAATCCCTTCGTTTGTGCGGCCTTCGTCCGAATGAGGTATAGCCGAATGCTGAAGTCTACGCATGTAGGGCAAATATTCCCATGCCTGCAATGATTGTAAAGCATAGCCATATAAACTGATTCACCCACTGTGAGCTTAATTGTCCTTTTAGCCTTATGAATTCTACAACCAGCGGATTTTTTAACATATCCTCTGTGTCCGTGCGCTGGTGGGTGCTTCTAAAATTTATATACCACAGATGACGGAGCAAGCTTAAAGACTCTGTACCGCTGATTCCGTTCGAAACACATTCTCGGATCTCTCACATGAAAGTTGTGCTTACTATCGAAGGTCAGAAAACATTAGGAGCTCAAGCCGCTGTAGCGTTTACCTGCGCGTTCAGCTGCCACTTAAAGCAATATGGTGCATTCGCCGGCACATTAACGTCCGTCGTTATTGTCGTTCACTACGCTGTACTAACAAACAAAAATCCACTATCCTGAAAGTGCCTTAAAGTGAATGCGACAGTAGTAGACGGGACTCGTGTGAAGGGTTAATATGAGCTGCGAGCAGGCACATTATAAACGTCGCTATTATGGGTACATCCCATCACTAGACGGGAAGCGAGACGACTGGTGATGTCGGTCCTCCTCCACCTCTGACTGCTCGCGCCCGCTGCAGACCCGCTCTCCAACGCAGCCGCGCAAAGCTTGATGCACTTCGCTTGAACGGGACCCATCGCAATGCGATGACGTCCTAGGAAACGCGACGCGGTTCATCCACCTAATGTCAACGGGGATGATGCTCCATAAGGGCGGATCGCCTTAAGGCTCCAGACGGATACCGACAGTAAACGTATATCCCATCGTATCACTGGGAGAGAGAGAAAACTGGACTGTCTGGATTTTATTTTTGCCCAGTTGCAGCCCATATATACGCGGTCCGTGAAGAAAGGCGTGAGCTTGTTTAGAACGCCATCACGCTAGGCCTGATGGCTATATACCAGCAACAGCATGTAGTGCTAAAATGAGATGCGATGCACTGCCATCACGTTTACGTAAGCGCTACTGTAAAATGATGCGAATGGACTAGATAAGTGAGGTGATTTTGTAGTATTATTCAAAGACCACAGGCTATACGAGATATTGCATCTCATTTCCACGAAATATTGGGCCTCCTTTGTTCGTTTACTCCATCACTGCCTAAAATACAGGAACAAGAAAGGCTTACTTTCAAAACTCTTATAGTACGCGTGCCCTGGGTGAATGTGACTACTGTTTTCAGTGAAGGCTTGGAAGTTAACGTATTATACAGTATAATTAAACAACAAAACCTGCAGTATACTTGCCTCCTCCGGAACATTTATAAACGACCCAAAAAGCGGTGAAGTGTTTTGTGAATATTTCGGTTCTTTTTTTTTTGCAAACTGTGCATCTGAACTATGTATACGTTTGATTAAAGTCAGCAATTTACAACTCATGACGTTTTATATTCCTCTAGACCGGTGTTCTGTTCATAAATAAACTGCGGAGAAATGATATATAGTGAATGGGCATAATTTATCATTTAAATATACCTTTCATTTCATCGGCTTTACTTCAGTGAGCGCATAACTTTCTTCGTTGCGTAGCTAAGATAGAAGGATTAGTCGGCATGTCCCATATTTTGTAAACCTTCACATCGTGCAACAAAAAATAAAGAGGCAGCTCAGAACTTGTTGCCTGGCACGTTTGAGCATCACACGTTGTCTCCATTTCGACCTTAATCGGACCAAATATCATTATCACGCGAAGGCTAATAGAAATTCGAGAAGCTGCGACCGCGCTATAACACGTTACATTTAACTCCAGCGAAAGCATGACTCATTGTAAATGCGTTGATTTTTTTATCGCCCTCTCCATATCGATGTACCCCGTCTAGCAGAACTCGTGTGCCGGGGCGGTCGTTAAAACGGGGCCAACCCGGCGGTTCAGCTTTGCCGCCCCCCTGCCGTCGACCCTCTGCTCAGCTGATGTGAGTAATGGGGGGGTTCAGTTGGGCGCGCAGCAGAGGTCCCCGGGTAATTTGTAGCGCAGCCCATGGTTGCGCGTTGCGGGGTTTTGCCCCAGAAAACAGCGCCCAAAAGGGGGCGGCTGCGTGGGTCGAAGGCTCATTGCGATCCTGCGCCGCGCAGTCATCTCCACAAGCCATGATGTTGCGGCGCAAACTCTACATGCCCATCCAGGCCTGCCGGCTTCGTAACGATGATCGCGGTGCATTTTCCGTCGCGAGGCTCCGAGGAAAGATGGTTGCCGAAAGCGAGCTTGGCTGTTGTAATATTACTGTGCCGGACGTGTTTTTTTTTCCTTCTTTTTCAAAAAAGCGGCTCTGTTTAAACTCTGCGCTGGAGTGACTGCCTGCACTTCGTGTGGGAGCCGAGTGAGCTCCGCCGCCGCCCTAGAAATCCTGGGCAGTGTAGTCATCCGAGTCTCGCCGGCGCGTTTTTCACATCTGTTCGTGGCAATAATTAGGGTCGCCCGGATTTCACACTCGAGCTTATGTGACAGCGCGCAGTGAAACGGCGATGTTTCCGTGGTTTGCTCGGTGAGCTCGCTGCGCGAGCCGTCGGGTAACTCGGTCATGGCTACGCGTGTCTTCTTGCAGCAGGAAACATTGTCCGTAAGAAGCCGGAACACGAGCTGTGAACGAGTATAATTAGTGATTTACAGTTAGCATTCAAGTAATTAGCAGATTGCATCAGGGGAGTAGACGCGTACATGCACAGCGTATGTTGCTGTGCGCCAGTGTGTTAAAGGCATGAGACGACAATGTATTAGAAGAAGATGCAGCGGCGGAATAATCCTGGAAAAGAAGGATAACAGATAAAACCCATTGGAATTAAATTCAACGAGACAATTACTGTCCTTCGCCGGCTTTTTGGAGTTTTGTGACTGCCAGTTATATCTTAAAAATATTTTGGTGGCCTCCGTCTATATATCTCGTTGGGAATATTTGCACAAGTTTTGTGAAGAAAGACGGAATCGTATTAACCTCAATATTAAAAAGCACACCTTTTAAACAGGAGGTGGATTGAACAATTTTTGTTCATAAGAGCTATTTGCCATAAGCTTATCGCTTTCGATAATTGACTGTTCTCTTCTAGTATTGGTCGTTGCCTTTTCTAGCGAAGCCATCTAGCAAGAAAATTGCTAGGAGAAAACGGACCCACTCTCTAAGAAATAACGCAGGCTACAAATCTTTCGGCCCTTGTGTCTGCAAAATTCACAGCACTGGCTCTATAGGCGACAATGTTCATTGCCTGCGGAAGGCAGCCGAGCCAAAAGGTTCAATTTGAAGAAAACGTAGTGACGGTGAAGAGGAAAGAAAAAGACGGAGACCTTTTCAAGGACAGTTTCTCGGGCGCAGCCATATTCTGTTGATATTTGTTCCGCAAGGGCGTGATCATCCTACGAGCAATGAGAGCAATGAGAATGTAGCCGCACATCTTTGTAGATTTCCGTGCGCCAAGCCAGAAATCTCCCTTCCTGACTTAGCAGTTAAAATACCAGAAATGTCTACAGAATCCTCGTTACGCTCTGTGTCGAAGTCGTCTAGCTAAGAAGCAGAACTTACGGCGCGTGCTCTGACTTCAATGAATGTAGGTCAGCAAAAGAGAGAACTGCATTGCCTGAACGTGAGTTACTGTAGCGTGATGGAGGTTACACAAGATGTTGTCGGTGCGTGTATGTGCACCAGTCTGCATTTCATCATTGTGATTAAGCCTTCACCTGACACGTATTCTGTGGTGCGAATTATGTGTGTGCTGTGAGACACCGGTTTTGTGCATGAATTCAAGCAATACTTTGTGGCGTGTGTTGTTACGTACCCAGCGATCGTTACTGGTTACTTTAGCCTCGGTCAACTTGCAGTACGAGACGAGAGCATTCCGCTTGCAAGCTGGCACAAGTTCATAGCAAGTGGCGGACATCTGCTTCCGTCACTGAAAGAGGAAAGCATGGACGCGTTGCACCCATTGGTAAGTGCGGCCAGTTTGCTGTAGACATGACAGCGAGTGAAATGCCTCCTCGATCTGACGTCACTGAGAAATCTTCCTCCGCCCTAGTAAGGTGTTTGTCTCTATGTTGCTTCTTTTCTGTTACGTTATTACGCTACCGCACATAACGTTCTGCAATGAATGAATTAGAGTAGGGACGAGAGAGAGAGGGATAGAGATGATCACTCAAATAGGCAAACGTCACATTCACCCATATAAGACAGCATGAAAAGGGCAGAGAAATTATATGCAGTAATCACCGATGATGGTAAAGTGGCTGTACGAAAATATGGCGTTGAAATTTTGCGATCTAGCATGCTGATTCCCGCCACCGTTCTAACGGATACCGTAAGAGCATGGCAAGCGCTGCCGTGGCGGGCATCTCGCTCGCGCTGAGCCAGGACAATATTTTACCTACTAACCCGGCTCCCTATGGATTATACCGCGGACTGTAATATTTGGAGATAAGCGTGACAGTCAGTGATAAATATTGACGACAGCCTTTCATAAATACAAAGAAAACCAAATAGCAGATGAAAGGCTAAACGGGGAACGCCAGGAAAATTTTTCGAGGCTAGCGCGCGGGGCTATAGCAGCCAGCTGTACTACATGGTACCGGTTGCAGTGACGCAAGGGTTTTAACAGTGTTAGAGTCCAAGATGAGCAAAAATGCTTTACGCAAAAGAGGTGTACAAGTAAAATTAATACAAACAGTTCATTTACAGAAACCCTTTATTTATCTGGAACTATAGTGCTCATTTATTTTCATTTATTTAGTCCAATGCGTGTTTTTATAGTTAGAAATGTATTTTTGCGTTACTGTGCGCTGTTATTCCGCGAGTCTGAAGTGATGGGACACATGGCCATATAGCCCTTGAAGAATCATTTCTTTAGGCTGCTTTGAATGGGACTACTTATGCATGGAATAGCCGAATGGCAACGAAGTGCTGTGGTCCATCTGAGGGCTTGGCCTTGGACCAACAGACAGACAGACAGACAGACAGACAGACAGACAGACAGACAGACAGACAGACAGACAGACAGACAGACAGACAGACAGACGGACGGACGGACGGACGGACGGACGGACGGACGGACGGACGGACGGACGGACGGACGGACGGACGGACGGACGGACGGACGGACGGACGGACGGACGGACGGACGGACAGACGGACAGACGGACAGACAGACAGACAGACAGACAGACAGACAGACAGACAGACAGACAGACAGACAGACAGACAGACAGACAGACAGACAGACAGACAGACAGACAGACAGACAGACAGACAGACAGACAGACAGACAGACAGACAGACAGACAGACAGACAGACAGACAGACAGACAGACAGACAGACAGACAGACAGACAGACAGACAGACAGACAGACAGACAGACAGACAGACAGACAGACAGACAGACAGACAGACAGACAGACAGACAGACAGACAGACAGACAGACAGACAGACAGACAGACAGACAGACAGACAGACAGACAGACAGACAGACAGACAGACAGACAGACAGACAGACAGACAGACAGACAGACAGACAGACAGACAGACAGACAGACAGACAGACAGACAGACAGACAGACAGACAGACAGACAGACAGACAGACAGACAGACAGACAGACAGACAGACAGACAGACAGACAGACAGACAGACAGACAGACAGACAGACAGACAGACAGACAGACAGACAGACAGACAGACAGACAGACAGACAGACAGACAGACAGACAGACAGACAGACAGACAGACAGACAGACAGACAGACAGACAGACAGACAGACAGACAGACAGACAGACAGACAGACAGACAGACAGACAGACAGACAGACAGACAGACAGACAGACAGACAGACAGACAGACAGACAGACAGACAGACAGACAGACAGACAGACAGACAGACAGACAGACAGACAGACAGACAGACAGACAGACAGACAGACAGACAGACAGACAGACAGACAGACAGACAGACAGACAGACAGACAGACAGACAGACAGACAGACAGACAGACAGACAGACAGACAGACAGACAGAAAAAATAAAGACGGCTACCTGATATTGTGACTGCCACGTTAACGTAGTACAGCGGTCATTACGCCGCATACAATATAGGACAAAGGATGCAAGAAAATAAATATTTCTTGCAAGATGCGAATAACACAAGAACAGGAACGGGAAGCGTTGTCGTACATGAAGTATTGCTGCCTGTTTGTGGTCTCACAGCCAGTGTTATTATAAAAACGGTGCTACATTAATGAGTTTCAGGACTTACTTTGATGTGTCACAGTTTCTTTGATACAACAAAGTGACTTCGAATGCCATTTCGGTATCAAAACAACGGGAGAAATACGGATCAAAGCAACTAAATGGAAGACAAAACACTGTCCGTCCGTGTCATTGCTTGTTCCCGACCTTTTGCACGCTGTGTCTTTTATTCCGATGTGTACCAAATAGCACGCTTCGAGGCTCTCGCATAACGTAATTGGCGTATCGCCCAGTAAGCCGTTAACATCGAAAACAACTGCAAATGTGCTGCTGTGAAAACTAGGAGTTGCCGGGTGGAGAAAAGCATCCGCTCAATATAGCCGCTGCTATACGATGAGCAGCACATCCTGAAATCTATATCATTTATCATCCAGAACACGCGCGTTCCACTGACACCTTTTTGTTAAAGCATTAAGCAGAGTCCTTTCCTAACTTAACTAAAGCTCTCAGGAGATTCTGGCAAAGTCAGGCATGCGTATACGATCAGTTTATTTTGGCATAAATCTTGGGTCCGCAGCGCCTCGTGCATGTCGCAGTGCCCTCAACCCTGTCTGTGACACTAGCAGTCATGAAGAAGTAAACACGACTCTGGACGGCCGTCCGCTTTCAGGCATCAACAGCTTCGTCTCCGAAATAACGTTTATTCACTCACTTTGCATTGTTGCATAAGAAAAAGAAAGATCGTGGTTATGTTATTTGCTCGTAATAGTTAATAGCTTGACTATTTGCTTCTGGTTAAGGCTAAACGCTGTTCTTGTGGAAAATCAGGATGAGCGAACAGAGGACGACAAAACAGGCGCTTTGTACTTTAAACAGGTGCTTTATTTGGCACGTGGCGTACGCATGACAATGAGCAAAGAAGAGTTTTTTGTTGTTGTTCCTTTCCTTCTTTTTTGGATGACGAGGTGCCATACACAAGAGTCAGACAAAAGGAAACAAAGTACAGACGACAGAGCTTTCTGTTTACCTAAAATAATTAATGTATTGCCGAAAACACGATCAAAGACTGGAGTGAACATAACGACAGCACGAGCGTTTGCCTCTCTTTACCTTTTCTTGTATTTTGGCCCTGAACTCTTAAAGGTGCAAATGCTTGACAACAACCTGAGATGTCAATCCTCTTCCAGTAGGGCCAGTCCCATTTTTACGATGTTAGACGTGTATCGCAGTTCATACGAAGACCTCTGCGCGTGCATTATCTGATAGAACTTGGTTGGTAGAACTTGGTTGATAGAACTTGGTTAATAGAACTTGGTAATCAACGGCGTGGTTTGGCGGCCTGAAGAGCGAAATTTCAGAACCAACCAGTACATCTCCACAGCTGGAACGTATAGCTTCGAGGAAGGCTGAAAGCAGCGAAACTTGATCTACGTACTCAATGCTCGATTTAAAGATCACTCGAAAACGCAAAGCTGTATAGTGAAGTCGAAAAGAGCAACCAACGGGTCACCAATCCTCTGTGGGTTTAGGAGCAGAAAGTTATCGTAAAGCAAGCGGCCCAACAAGTTCGCAGGCTTCGCCAGTATTTCTTATCACATTCAGGACGTATTGGAGCGTCTCTCTTATCTCCGGTCCCATACATTAAAGCAAACGGACAAACGAACGCTGGTTCTAGCAATGTACGTGCCATGTATCGCTTGAGGTATCGCTAAATTTTTAACAGGGAGAGGCGGGCTAGTTGCTGGTGGTTATTGGAATGCATCATGTAACCGCACAAACGACAACGGACGAAGATCCGCGCCTGTCCTGTGTGTTTCCTTTTTAATCCGTTGTCGTTTGCGCGGTTACATGATGCATTCCAGTATCGCTAAAATTGGTTCGGGTGCCTTGGCAGTGTGAATTATAAATGTATATTAGTTTTTACCACTTTGATTCTTCTATTGCTGACATTCTTTTGAAGAAGTTCCGCTCGCCAAAGCACCCATACAGGCGCAGTTATTAGGGTAGCAAATTGCGCGTCGTCTCGTGACCATTGCAAGGCAATGTACATGGTTGTCGTTGTTGTAATAGTACTAATACTAGTGGTGGTGGTGGTCGTCGTTTTCGTGTTCATCTATCTGAGACACAGTGGAAAATGTCACCACCCTTACATCACTACAAGGTAAGTAGTTGCCTCTCAGTGCTAAAATCGCCGTGTCGCTTCATCGTTGATGGCTACCCAGCCTACTTGATTCCATCGTGATTACACATGATTCGTTAGCACAGTTAAACACTGGCTCACAAGATGCTATATTGTTTCTTTCATGAAGAAAGTAGTTTTATTGCCCGGACATCACCACAGTCGACACAGGCGCCTAATTCCTTCAAGGTGAAATACAGGTTACTAAATCAAATCATGGTGTCAAAGAAAAAAATAATAGCGAAGTTTGAAATGTTCGAAAACAATTGGAGCATGAGGAAGTCAGCGGCTCAACGCGAAGGGCCGCGTACTTTCGGATGTTTTACTTATGCCGCATATAGTACATAGCTTTGTCCATTCCAAACAACGCGGAGGGTGACTAACAATTACAACCTTAAGTTAACCTCCTATTATTGCCTTGCTCCCTTACTTCTCTATAGTTCCTTATCCGTCTCCATCGATGCCCCTGCCAACCAAAGTTCACACTCTCTCGTCCTTTCTTGCGCTTTCAACCATCAGACTTGGTTGCTCCCTTCTCGGCGGAAACTTGTTGAGTCGACGTGAGCGTCGAGTGAACGATTAGTCAACGAAATATTGTGGCCTCGGATAGCTGAAATAGCAGCGCCCCAGGGCTAACCATTAGACCGTTGTGTGTCAGACAGCGCACGAAGCAGCGCATGAAGCCCCTCCAGCTGAGAGGCAACTCGTCAGTGGTTTTATCTGTCTATTCATTTTTCCTTCTATCATGCACCAGCGAGCCGAGAAATGACTGCGGCTACCCATTTCGCGATTCATTGGCGCTCGCGCAAACATATTGCGGGCGTCGACCTGCATCCCCGGCCCGTTATCTTCGTGGGGCAGCACGTCGACACGACCCCTTCACACTCGCCCCCCCGCCCCCCCCACCCCCCCCCCACCCCCCACACCACACTCTTTATTTAACGAGTGTCCGTGTTAGGTCTACAGTACGCCATCTTTCGCAAGAGTAAAAGGCCTTCTCTCGAGTACTCGTGAATCTCGGTCTGGTAGCCTCAACTTTGTGGGTTTGGTCTGACAGACGAAGATTTTTTTATGATGAAAAGGCAGCCGTCAAATATATTCTGCTTAAGAGCAATCCGGATTTTCCTGGCGCTTTGCAAGTGTTACGCTGCTTAACGTGGCAACTCAATGAGAAATCAAAGCAAATATTACCCTTTCTAAATTTCCTCTGAATTCTTCTGTGCCACACGCACACCATTAGAAAAAATAAAAATGAATTGGGTTTGAAAATAGCGCAGACAGTTGAAGAGGAGAAAAATATAAGAGGTCATCAGGCTGACGTTCAGTCTGGACGGACACTGTATTTTCTCAGCTAGGAAGCCACGCAAAAAGCGGAAGGATATAAACGTGACAAAGAAAGTTTTTTACGTGGCTAGCAGAGGTTGAGAGAAGTGAAGACTTGAAATCCACTGGAATATTTCCTATAGAAAATCTTAGTCGCGGTAAATTTTAGGTGTGCTCATGTTAAAACTTCCAGTTTTCAATTTCTCAAGGCCTAGCTTCTTCAAATAATATCTTGAATGAATACGCCGGATTTCGCTGACCTAGTGGTAAAAAAATTACCTACTGTCTGTTGTGCAATCTCAATTATATTTAGAAATCGGGAAAACAGAGCCACCCACCTAATTTTTCTTTAACTATGGCAATTTACAACAGTCATTGTTCTTGCTAGTTAGCGGGCCTACAGATACTTCCCCATCACGTATAATAGGAATACTTGTTAAGTTTGTGACAGTAAAGCACAGTGCAATAAATATAACTCGATGAAGAAATATCCAAGCACGTAATTAATATTTTTGTTCTATGAAAGAATATATGTTTTCAAGTGCAGAATGATTTTTCTGTGTAAAGTGTAGTGAGGTCCAGTGAGGTTGACCTCTCTCAAACAGACAAAGTGTGGTAACAAGGGTAAGGGCGTATGCGACAGTTGTTTTGCATAGCAAGAAATGCTGGCCACCCAGGTTAATAACACTAAGAGACCTGCTGGCCATATGGGTTAATAATGGGAGAAAGCACGTGTTATACACATAGCGGCCCTTCATGACTTTGGTATACCGAGCATATCCTTTTCCAACCATATTTATTTTTCAGTCTTCTCAAGACTGCTTTCTCATAAATGGTGTTCCCTATAACTACCATATTTATTCACAAGGAAAATGATCCCTAGTAAGAAGACCCTCATCATTCTTTACTGACTGTCTTTTTTTCTCGCGTGTTTGCTTTTTTCTCCGTTCTTTCAATCTTTCTTCTCCCCTCCCTTGTCCTTTCACTAGAACCTTCTCTTCCGCCCAACCTCCCTGGCCTTGCCATCTCATTTCTTCCTATATTTCTATAAAAGCATGCTCAAGGATCTGTATTAGAAAGGGGGAGGTGTTAGGAGTAAAGGAATGTAGCTCCCGCCAAGTTGTGGTCTGCAGCTCGTTTTGAGCGTTGCTTGTGATGACTTGCACTGGTGATGTCTAAATGCAGAATTCACGAATATTATGTCGAAACATAATGTGCAGTACGTTGGTGATGGAACAAGAGTGCCAGATTATAGGAAGCTTATTGAAGATGTGAATTATTGCGTTCACCTAAGCCATATTATTCACAACCATACGAAACTTGTCATAACTCTGTAACGCGCCGTCAATACTGAAGCAGCAGCAGCAGCAAAAAAAAAAAAAAAAAGCAGATGTGTTCGGCAGGCGATTTCATGTTACACTGCTGAAAATGGAAAATGTTGCTCGGTCCCGAACACAAAGTACATAGTCTAGAGAAAGTGACGAATCTCCCATAGCTGGGGACAAATTTTTTGAACTTTTCCACAGCATTTACCTTTGAACTTTTCTTGCGAGAGCGAGAAACTCGATCAATATTGCAAATTGGGCTGCTTGGCCAACCATTTGCATAAGCATTAGCGTTATCTACGCTGCGCCTGAAATCATTATTAGTCCTTGCTCAAGAGCTCTAGGACGCCATCGCTTTGTGTGGAGCGGAGATTACAAGACGAGAATCTTGAGCTCTAAAGATCGTGGTGGGGATCCCCCAGGTAATTAAAGAAAGCAGGGATCACTGCCGTAGTTCGATAGTACTATACTAGTCCCCAGAGGAAGCATCTTTTGTGCATCGGAATTTGCATTTTAAAGACATTTTCAATATGCAAACTAAGATCCCTTGTTCCCGGATTTCTGTAGACCATGAGGAACACTGCATGCGCGAAAGAGAGAAACTACGACGGGTTTTTCGTTAGTGAACAAGCATATAAGATGGCGAGAGCGCGTGCTCCCACCTATGGATGGACGTACGTTCCTGGGTTGTAATCCAAGTGACTGACACCTTCTGAGCTTCGCTGTTTGGTGCTCGAGCCCTTTTACGCAAATTTTCCCCGCCACATCCATGTCTAGGTGGACGGATCGATGAGCGTCGATTGTGTTAGCTGTGCCGCTGCATAACGGATTAAATCTCTCGGTATACAGCATGGTATGGCCGTTTGCGCCACCAAAGAAAGGGAGGCCAAGAATTTAAATTTATACTCACATTAAAGAACACTTTAAAGAGGCCAGGGCACCCGCCGTCAGAGGTTAAACGCTCTTGGAATTTGTCTCTGGGCTGTTTCCGGTTTTCGCTTTACTATGGCACTGACACGTGATGCTACAATACACAAATATCTTGGGAAATATCTGCAAAGATTCCACAGATACCTCAGTTTTCCACAAGAAAAGCAGGGAACTACCTATCAAGAACAGCGTCAGCCGGGGATAGCCGACACTAGATATGGATAGCCGATATTCTAGTCGACAATAAGAGACGAAATGAAGCTGGTCAGGCCATGTAATCCGCAGAGGGGATAACGGGTGGGCCATTAGAGTTACAGAATAGGTGGCAGGTGAGGGCACGCGCTGTCGAGGATGGCAGATAATTAGGTGGGGTGATGAAATGCGAAAGTTTGCTGGCGCAAGTTGAAATCACCTAGCTCAAGACAGGAGGGATTGGAGATCGCTGGGAGAACCCTTCTTGCAGCAGTGGACACAAGAATGAGCTGATGATTGTGGTGGTTGCTTTTTTAGTCTTCCTAAATACATGATAGAGGCTCACTGACGCACAAGATCGTGGCTTCGCGCACTAGGGCACCTCACGTGCCCCTGTATTTGTACATGTGTGCGTTTTTTTCTTCCTTCTGTTTTTCCTTGAATTTGTCTTGTTCCTCAGCCCGTATTACAGATGGAGTAGCATGTTCCGTGCCTGTAGCTTGGTTAACGTCTCCAGTTCTTATTAAACTTTCTTCCTTTTTTTTCTCTCTCTCTCTATCTTGTCTGCCTTATTTCTGCTGCCATGTATCATGTGTCCGGTGTGTCTTCTACGTACTTTGTCTGTTCGCACATGAGTTAAGTTCGCTGACATAAGCAGCCTTGCATGCATTGAACTCTACCACGTCAGATACCGAAGACCGCATGGACGACACTCGCGCAGGTTGTTCATTCTTTCGCAGCTGGCGGTCGTTTGTGTTCTTAGAACAGCGCGGCTCTTCGAGACAGGGACCGCTGGGGATGGCGAACTTCTATTGCTGTGCCTAAGATATATGGACAATTTACGGACAAGCGTATTGTTACGTTTCGCCTACGACGCGCGGTATAGCCGGCGCGGATGCAACGGACGCCGGGGCTTCGTTCAAAGCGGCGGACATTTTGGCCCGTTCAGCGCTGCCGCAACGCCTCCTGCCATGCGCGTCCAGGCATGTTTCAATGCCACGTGTCTTCGAGTGTGCGTGTGTGTGTGTGTGTGCATGTTGGTGCCCACGCTTGTCAAAGCGCGGCAGCCGGGGAGAGGAGCTCCCCAACTGTGAAGCGAGGAGGTCTGACTGGCGCCGGCCCGGCGAATGCGTCACCTTCTAGTCTCAACGTGTCCGCGCGGCGCCGTCACGTGCGCCTCATCCCGAGCCGTTCCTTCTTTCCCTCGACTCCGAGAGTATAAAGCAGCAGCCCACGGACGCCGAGAGAGGCTCCGATTTCTTCCGTGGCGTAACGTGGTCTCCCGTCTCTCCACTTCGGTCGACCTGACCGGCCGCTCTTTTGCGATGCTAGAATACACAAGTTGTTCTGTTAGCAGTCGACTCATCCTTTGCCCGGACCTTCGGATGCTTCCAGTTGTGCCCCAGGCCGCCAGGCCAACGCTACCCTTGGGGCTTGCGACCCAGATGCAACAGTATGTAACGAGATGCAAAGCAGTGGGAGATACGCCGTTTACGCTGTCGAGCATACGTATGTAACAGGAGACCTGGCGGCAACGTCGCGCGCAAGTACAATTCTGCAGCTTGGCCTGGGTTAGTGGCTAGTGGGGCGATTTATGCATTCGAGGGGCGGGCCATTGCACCGGGTCAGCTGCACTCAGATCTGTGTGACCCTTACCCAAGATGGGCCACGTGGCGTTCGTTTAGGTGCTGTAGCACTTTGTGTTCCACCGGCAGCGTTTGAAAAGAGGGCGGTCACAGTGCGGATTGTTGATGGACCCATATACTTTGAAAAGCCGTGTCATGTACAAGATCCGATTGGTGGAACTTCAGAGAGGAGAGCTAAAGTAAGTGTACCGACCCTATTCGCAAGGGCATTTAACTGAGTGTGTAGACGTGAGTCGGGAAGAAGCGATCGAGCGGAGAATGGGCAGCCGCTAGTATCTTACTTTTTTTCTTGTCGATCTACGTATTCCTAAGCTGGCTTCCCTGAGTGCAAAGTGTCGCTGGACGGCTAAGAAGTAGTTCTGAAGAATCGTCTGCCTAGAGGTCATGAGATAATAAAGCTCAACTACGTGTGTTGTGCATTCTATATGTCAGGCAGTAAAAATAAATGCTCAATGGTACCCGTAAGAACTTCGTTCTTTCTATTAGAGAAGGCAAATTTGCCTGTCATAACTGGAAAGAATGTGGCCGTTCCAATCGCCTAACTTCGCTATGCATGACTACCCACAACCTTATAACAAAACCAAAAAAAAACACAAAGAAAAGCAGCAATAAAGCAATTCATATTCGTAACTCACTGTGATAGGCAAATCTCGGCCCCGTGTTGCACCAGCTACAACGCTCGGTTCACTTTCGCAGCGGATCAAATCGCAAAACACAGATGTACAGAAATAAATGATATGTGTACCAATGATATCGAATGCCTAACACGTCCACGGCTCTCTTCCTGAAGATGCCTGTCTGAAGCAGTGGTGTGAGATACAGAAGGAGAACAAACACAGAAAAAAATGGAAATAAAGATAGAAGTACAGAAGAAAACAAGAAAGCAGCGCCTCATCCATGATCACGAAAGCAACTTCTCGCTGAACGTCGACAACGCAATGCGTCTAGACGCTGCTGTACGTAGGCCCACGAGCGCTTGAACACGGAAAAGCGCGCTGGCCACCGTGAGCAAGAGGGAGTTAGCGCGCACCAATCTTTACCGTTACCAAATTGCTCGCGACCTGTTCCCTTCGGCACCGGAAACTCGGCGACAAGAAACGCCGCCCGGCGCTGGCTTTCCCGACAAGCAACATGCTCTGCTCGCCCCGGCGCTCAGTTAGCGCACTCTAGGCGCTCTTGGTCCGCTCGCAGGTATTTCTTTTTTTCTTGCGCCATTTTGCTACATCCCCATATTCGCCCACGTCAACAGGCTCAAATCTTTCGCTCGGCTGATTGTCCTTCCCGCCTGTTTCATCTTCTTTGATGTTTGCTTCGGTTAGCCCTCTCTCCCCATTACCGTCCTATATCTTGTATTCTGAATTTCTTTTACCAGAGTCCGGGAGCCCTGCCTCTCATATTATAGTGAAGGGCGTGCAGCAACGCGCCAATGCTTGCCTGCGCACGAATGGGCACACGCGCCCGGTGTCTAAACGCAGCTGTTGACGCCTTCGGGCGGGCGAGCGTCGACTTGCTTGCCGCGGGGTTCGTTTCGGCGACGCTGCCGTGCCGCAGGGAAGGACTCTGTTCGAAAAGTCGGCATCGTTGTCTTTCCTTTCATTTCGCCTTCCACGGGCAACTGCCGATTCCTTGCCATCCGCCTTTTTCTTCTATTTCGGGGCGAAGCTAAAACGCGAAATAAGCAGGGGGCAGGACGCAACAGCGACGACCGGGGAGGGCAGGGGGGTTGTAGCGGTATGAAAGGGCGAAATGGCTCCGAAGTCGCGTTTCGATTTCGTCTCCTGTTCGAGCCAGAATGAGGCGCGCCACCGGAGCGAAGAGGGAAAAACAGCCTCGCATTCCAAGCCTTTCGCTTTCGGCTGTTCACGTTTTGCTCCTCTTTTTTTTTTATTCGTCTTATGCGTACGTACGTACAGATTTACGGACAACGCCGACGACGGCCGTGGGCCTTGCACTCAGGAGAGAACCCGATTTGTCATTCCCCTTCTCTGATTGGAGCGTGCTCGCGGCATTGTGCACGCACCGCCTCGGGTAGCAGTAGCCGTAATGACACTGCCACTGTGGCGCGCGCAGGGAAACACATTTCTCTGTTGCGCTCGTCGCCGTTTTCTTTTTTCTTGGGGGGGGGGGGGATCTGTGGAGCTTTGTGCGGCAGATGGACGTAGCGGTGGCTCGCTGTTGAGCTGGTGGATGGTGCCTGACGGGAAGGAAACGTCGCCAACAGTTCCGGGCTGTTGGGCTGACAGCGACGTCGTAATCGGCGTAGTTACTGTTCGTGAGGGGTCTAAATATTAGGAGCTCAGAAAGTGGTTTTGGCACGTAAAACCCGATAATTTTTTTAATGTTAGGAGCGGGAAGTTTCGTGAACTGACAAATTAGACTGCGAAATGCAAAAGGAAAGTAGTTGAACATTTATCCGATTTTTTTTTGTAGATTGGATGCTCGTGCAGAAGAAAACGACACGGCCAATCGGCCATGTAAGTAATAGCCAATATATGCAATTTCTCTTTTGTGGGTTGTGACGTCTTTGTTCAGTCAAGTGTAATGGCCTTCATCCTTGATATACGTTGTTGTAAGTTCCTGTATCACGGCGCGGACAAGCAGATGCAGGAGCAAAAGTTATGCGATGGAGGGCACGGGAAGCCTACGAATGGTCGTAACGTCCATTACAGCTAGGGAAACTAGTTGAGATTATAAACTGAAATATATAAATCCTTGGGGCAGGAAAAATTGAGCAAGTACTTACATTCTGTTTTATATATTGCAGGTAACGCTTCGAATGCTAGCGAGACTTCTTTCACTGCTCCGTAAAAGATAGTGCCTCGCATGTGCGAAATAAGAAGCCTAGTTATGCGTAATGAAATTCCATGTACTATTTGGTCCTATATTTTTGTGAGACTTAATACGCATAACTGTTACGGCGAACGCAATGCTCTTTCTTTATTTAGACAGTCACATTCCCCCGGTTCATGTCAGTAGAAGCACACCGGAGAGCGCAAAGCCGCACTGCTTTAGCCATGGTCAACGGCTCTCGCAATGCTTTGATTTAATTGGAGAGTCGTAATATGACGGAATCGTTACACGGAAGCCGTCAAAGATTTGAACCTTCAAAGCGGTCAAAGATCGGAACATTGAACCTGTTTATTAGCCAGTGAGTGGAGTAACACGTTTCTTTGACCAACGCCCACGACACGCCGCTTACGCTCGCGACTAAAAACACAGTACTTTGCCTGCATGCGACGCAGAGGTCGACAATTAATACGTTATCTGAAAGCCCCCTTAGGTCCGCAAACTGTAATGTAAATATATGAAGATACTTTTCCGTAGAAAGGCGTGGCCTATATTAGACAACTGAACTGCGAAATGCACAGAGCGAGGCTTCTATGGCTTCACTACTCGCGTAGCTTCCACTGCGTTGCGTGCCAAGAATAAAACAGAGTATACGTTGTGGAGCGAAAACTGGTGTTTTTGAAGTTTGCAATGCGAAGGTTGTGGAATCGTTGCCCATTTGCGGCAAGTTGTTTTTTCGTCCACTTTTATTTCCATTAATTCGTCGTTTCTTTATCTCATTTATTAAGCACGAGTAATTTCCCCTATGTTGTCCTTGGTGTGTGCTTGTCGGCTTCTTATGATATTACTAATAAAAATCGGGCCCCTTGGTAAACCCCCATTTCTTCTCGTTTATTGCATAACGAGGGTCTCGAATCCGGCAACATGGATGCCTTCAGGTAGCATGTGTGGGTTTATTGACCGGCTGCCTTCATCCAAAAAGATCACGTACTCCTGACGCTTGCGGGGAAAGGATGTTCCACATCCGCCGCCAAGGTCTGTTAGTGGCGGCGCTGGCTAAGACTCCCAGGGATCTACTAGGAAACATGAATAACCAAGAAAGTGGATGGGGAAACGGCGCCGCGGTAGCTAAATTGGTAGAGCATCGCACGCGAAATGCGAAGGTTGTGGGATCGTTCCGCACCTGTGGCAAGTTGTTTTTTCATCCACTTTAATTTCCATTAATTCATCGTTTCTTTATCTCATTCATTAAGCACGAGTAATTTCCCCTATGTCGTCCTTGGTGTCACTGTTTGTTGACTTCTTATGATAAAACTCCTGACTATTATGTTAAGAGGGGCACCCTTCTTGCCGGATTGTGTCGGCAGTTCTCATATTGGGTTCAATTGGCTAATTTACCAACGTATTTGCCAAAGAACAATGCTCCAAGTGCTTTTTAGTTGGCTCCGTTGCTGTGGCGCGGCAGGGACGGTTGAACTTTGTAGGAGTTGATAGCAGGCGACTCGCGATGGCGAGGTGAAGGACACCAGCCCAACATGGAAGGCGGGAAGGCCGGTATTGCAGTTATCTTATGGCAGCTCCTGAGCTGTCATGAAAGTAGGAAAAGTCTTATCTATTCGTTCGCTGGGAAGCATTTGAAGCAACTTTCTCCCACTATTGGGACTTATTATACTCTTTCATGGCGAGGAAGCACTACGCACTTTCGTCGACTGATTAATCAATTGATAATGTATATTTCTGTTGCGCCGATTTTACCAATGTTGCCGCATATTTTCTAGCACCCTTTGTCGCCTTCTCTAGCCTATTCACGCCTACATCTCGAGCTTGGAACTTTGAACCCTTTGGCAAGTTGGGCCTCTCGAGGAATTCATTTGTTGCGCTCATGGATAAATCTGAATTAATTATGGTTTATTGTACTCATAGATTGTGGTCACCCATGAAAGCGGATTATCGGGGCTGCTAATGTGATGACTACTGGATATCGCTCAGAGATCACTCGCGACTGACAAGATCTCGGTCCGGCCCTGGCAGACCGAGGCGTACCGTGAATATTTTTCTCAATTACCGCAGTGGACGTACAGTAGTTTTATGAACTGCCTACAAGCAACATTACGAGTTTTGTTTAGTCCCTGTGGCGTGATGAACAACGAACCTGCCGTTGAAGTTCCTCGATCTGCCCATGAAGACGGGGTGTCGCAACCCATTCCGCTGTCAAGAATAGATGCAGCAGTGAAACTTCGAGTGCGTGCAAATGATGCCACACAATCGTTTGTGGCACACACCTAGCTTCCAGCACACAACTCCGCATCAACTGCACCCCTATCTTCGAATTCATCCTTCAACTGGACTCTCCCGACCCGAGACAACAGCGCTTTGCCGACTGCGAGTCTGCGTGAATTTCACCAAACCCTTTTCTTTCCGCATCCAAAGAGTAGATAGTGATGTTTGTGAACACTACGGCAGCTAGGTAATTGTTAAACTCGTTCTTTGACGTTGTCTCCGATACAGTGCACACGCACAGTCACTCGCGACCTCGCTTGCCCGTCGTGACGACCGGTCGCTTTCGGATGAGGTAGTCCTGGAACACTGGCCTATACAGTCGTCACACCACAAGTCAGTCTAGACACTCTTGAAGTGCTTGCATTCGAGTGGCTTACTAGAGAGAATGTAGTTCTCATGGACGATCCCAACCTATTTTTCCTGCCATCGCTTTATCTCTCCGCTATTCTTCCCGTCTTTCATTTCCTACTACCCTTCCCCAGTGCTGGTCAGCAAACCATAATCTCTTCAAGTTAACCTCATTGCCTTATAATCTGTGGTATATATTATTATTTTAACTAATATTCTTTTTCCCTTTTCATTGTAAAATAATTTAAACCCTACAAAGTGAATAAATGCGCAAATCAGCATACAACTCATACCGGTACACCCCTTTTTTTGTGCAAGGGTCGAGGTTATACAGTTATTTACACCTTCATTCAATTTATTTACACTTATTTATTATTCAAATTATTTTACACTCTTGTCATCCGTGCAATGAAGATTTCTAATCTTTGTAATAATATAACCTTGAATCATCTCAATCCAGTAAAGATAGACTAACACTCTCGGACGTTTCAGGAGGAAAGAAACTGTTGCCTTTTCAAGCTTTACTCAGACTTTTGCTTTCAACAAACGGGCAACAAGACCACTTCTACACTTGTCAGCTGGCGACTGAGAAAACGAGCGACGGCAATTCTGGTGCCGTCGAGCTGTTGCTTTCCGCGATTGCCTCACAAGTGCTTTTTCCTCCCACTCCCCCCGCGTGGTGGGAGGGGGGGGGGGGGGTGAGTAACGTCGTTGTTCAATTTCGGCGCAGGAAAACAAAAGACTGATAGCGTTGCAGAACGGCTCGGGGCCTTGCGCAGATTTCTCGAGATACGGCTGCGGGCACTACAGAAAATGACCGATTGAAGGCTTCGCTAGATGTTGCGCGGCCGTAAACTACCGATCGCAGTTGTACAAACCACGGTGGTACAAACTTCGTGGCTGCTGATTCGACGTGTGGCAGTGTGGGCGAACGCAGCATTTGTCGATGACCGTAGCTTGGGATGGGCGTCGTCTACACTGAATGACCGCCAGCTGTTGCGCGAGGAGTGTGCGGCGTGGAAAAACGATAAGCAGACACAGCTGGGACTTTTTCTCCATGGAGCGCAGGTGGCACAGTTATCGAAGCTGATGCATTTTTCAAGCCACACGGTGTGTTCTGTCGATCAAAGTGGTCCACCGCGGCAACTCGGGAAAGCCATCTAATTTTAAGCCATCTAAGAGGCGATGGAAGGTGTACGAAAAGCAGACAGCGGCCATCTTTGTAGCGGCAACTGCTTGTGGAAGATCTCGCAGTCTGCGCCATCTATGGACTATCACGAACGTGATCGCAGTGAGTGGACCTGCTTTTACAACAAACCTGTTAAGGGCCACTTTCCGCACTTTCGCATCCGCGTGTAGAAAAAAATCCCGAAGATAGTGCAATGCCGGCCCGACCTGCCGCGGAGGTGCAGTTCGCCGTTAAGGGACCCACATACAAAGCTTCGCTGGTCATCCTTCTTCACAGAGTGTAAAGCGTTGATTTTTTCTCATTTCAATTCTTATTCAATTAAATTCAAGCTCCATGAAGTTTGGTACGATGTCAAACCACGTTTTATTTTTATATCTCAATTGGATCAACATCACAGGCACCTGCAAAAATGCAACCAAGCACATTCTTACGCCTGCCTTACTCAATCGAAAAATAAACAAAAACTTTGGCGCACGTGCAGAATTCGCCTCAACGTCGAATAGATCGAACACTATGCTGAGCTTACTTGTCCTACGGGCAGCCAGAAAAGTTAACTCTCATGAGCGTGATACGTTAGCACAGTTATTTTCCTGACGTTCCTCAAACGCGCAGGAAAGGCGCACACTTCCTACCGTTGCACCAGGCACACTTCGCACTGCTGGCGACTGTTTTCCGTCTATGACCTGACACAAGCTGTGCAGCAGTGGTATAAGGGCTGCCATACTTTACAGTGGGACAGAAAACTGCAGGTTATCGAAACCGCTGGAGAAGTTAGGGACCAGACGCTGAGTGATAGAACGTCCCCCCCCCCCTGCAGAAAGAAGAAAAAGAAAGAAAAAAGAAACGATAATCATAACGTTAGGAGAGAGGAAGGCAACGGCGTGGATCAGAGTGGGAACGGGTGTAGCTGATATTACAGTTGAGTATAAAACGAAAACATAGAGTTGGGTGAGCCGTGCACGAAATAAGGGAGGTAACCGGTACTCAGATTTACAAATGAGGTGTAAGGAAGGGCAGTCGAAGACTGCAGATAATCAGATGGTGTCAATCAACAAAGGAAAGTTACAGGCCGGGTATGGTGCTAGATGCGTAGCGCGAGACAGGGGGCATTGTAGGACACTATGGAGGAATTCGTTCTGCAGTTGACACAGATAGGCTGTTGATGATGACGACGACGACGACTACTTGACACTGGATGGAACTCTTGGCTCTATAGTACCACCACCACAGCCTTGTATGCCTAAATATATGATCCTCTTTCCGTCGTCATGCCTGCTTAAACTACTTCACTCGTCTACGTCATATTGAGTATATAGCAGCACTAGACAAAGATAGCTCAAGCTGGTCCCTCTGCCTTTCTGCAAAATATCTCTCTCATCAAGGCTGCGTGTCGACATGTTGGCATAACCGCACCGGTAGCCCTATGACTGTGTCGTCGCGCGGCTGACTTTGAAGTCGCAGGTTCGACCCAGGTCGCGGCTGCCGCATTCCGATGGGGTCGCAATGTAAAAACGCCTGCGTACCTTGCATTTGGTGCACGATAAAGTACCCTAGCCGGTCAAAATGAATCCAAGAACCCCCGCTATGACCTGCTGCCTCGAAATCGGATCGTGGTTTTGGCACGTAAAAGCCCCGAAGCTATCCTTTTTTTTAAATTTGGCTTATTATAAAGCTTTGTGAAATTGTTTAAAAGAAGTGTAAAATTTTGACAATTTAACAAAAGAAGAAACATTAATTTTAGACATGTTGTTAATATTTATGCTTAGAAAAACACAAATTGGCTTGCGTTTTGTACGCAAGAGTAGGCCAGTGAACAGTCACTTCTTTACATATTAAACTTCATGTTGTAGCACGGAGGAACAACTACAAAGAGACACAGACACACGTCACAGGTGCTGTGACGCGTGTGTGTTATGTGTACGCTTATATTATGTATATATGATGTTTAGTAGAAGAATGGAACACGCACTATTATTAGCCTATGACGCCAGCCGTTACAACTCCGTACACAGAAGCGGTTCCTTTCAATTGCTGACAACATTCTCTTGCTCTTTTTGAAGTATATCTTTCACTTCGACAAGATTTAAATAACGTACAAGTATGCCGTTGAGATTATCGCCATTAACCAGTTGAACGGCTTGCCTTTGGTGGCACGGAAGAATTCTCTTTACGTGCAAACGCAAATATACCTGAAACTGCTTGCCTAGTACGACAGTTTTGCTTCTAGTCGTAAAACGCTCCAGGTAAATGCCCGTTGCCTAGCGCACAGTGTCGACTGACATCGCATGTCACCACCAGAAAAATAAAGCAAGGAAAAGCAGCATAAAGAATAACAGCAAGACTGAGACAGTGGGGTCATCCATAACGCGTCCACGTAGGCGTGACACGTCACCAACGCCGGTCGCCATCTGCTAAGACTTCAGGGCCGCTTTTATTCTTCTTTGTATACTTCCACGCCTTCTTCTGGAAGGAAGTTCCTATATATATATATATATATATATATATATATATATATATATATATATATACAAAAAAAAAAGCGCCGCCATTGAGGCAGGCGCCGATTTTTTGCTTTCTTTAGCTTATTTTAGTTATTGCTGCGACCGAACTCAACGTGGTGCTTAAACCGCGCAAGTCACGCCACGCAGGGGGCCCGTGCCGTTTATACGATTCAGCTACCATTAAATAAGAAAGAGGGGCAACCCGGCTGGGCTGGTTGTTGAAAAAAGAACGCCGTTCATGAGGGACTCCGTGTCCGTTGCTCCTCGTATGACTAGGCGCCCGTACACTTCATCCGTGGAGAGTCGACGCGAAGAGAAATAACCGACATTAGGAGACGGAAAAGATGACGAAAGAAGGATCTGCGAGGAGAAAAGGAAATCTGCTTGATAACGCATTTATCCGAAGCGAGGCAAGCCTGGATGCAAAGTCGACACGCAAAGACACTTATTTACTTATTTATATATAGTTCGAGTGCCCTTTGGTTGAATTTAGTATGACAGGTGGTCTTTATTAAGCGAAAGAAAATTTTTTCAGCTGCCTGTGTCGAGGGTAGCGGTGTTCGAGTGCAGCGCAGCTTCCTCAGGCAGATCACCTCAGGCCTTGGTTGCACGGAAAAAAAAAAATCGAAAGTGCAAGATGGTACGAGCATGCCAAGGACACAAAAAAAAAATGTGTAAGAAATTCCTTGAATAAAATGAATGAATCTGAGTAATAGGGAATAAAATGAGATTTTTTATCTTCTTTTTATGTTAGTCGGCATTTGCTTGAAAGTATCATTTATTCGCTCAGAACACCTTTTCTATCTGTCACGTCGTGCTCCCCACCGAAATTCATTGAATTCATTAGCACTGAGTGCAGACGGAGAGAAGCACATTCCAAATCGTTGCAAAATTAGTTTGGACTGAATGCCATTGTGCGCAATCGCTACCCACAGCTAGGCATCTGTTTCAAGCTTTTGTAGGCAGCAATAAAGTGACGCTTTAATGCTGACGCCAATTGACTGCAATTGGCTTCTAAGTTCCGTGAAACGCAAGGATGAGTATAATTCCTCAATACGAAACCACGAACCTAAAGCAGCACCACCCCGCTTTCAGAATATTGCGCATAATTACGGTTAGCCTGAATTAGAGCACAAACGGCATTTTGAATTCTGCCCCACCTTCACATAAATCAATTTAATTCGTGCGCCCTGCAATTGATCATTCCTGCGAGAATTCACCTTGTTGCCCCAGTGAACGCCTTCTCTCTGCAACAGTCGAATAAATACAAGGCCTTAAGAGAGAAGTTAACGCTGAATGTGTAATAGGAAATGCGCTCACATTGATATGTATACATTAGAAACGTAAAAGAGAACACGGAATTTCAAGCTGTTGATTTAAAGCAATACGGCAAAAAATGCGCCTACTACTACTTAGCCGACGGCCAAGTGGCAGAACGCGTTAAAACCGTTCTCCAGCACTCGCCGAGGAAAAAAAAAGCCGTGAAAAAATAAAGATGAAACGTTGAGCCGCTCCAACCGTGAGTAAACATTGGACAAGCCGACGGCAAGTAAGTCCCTCGGGAGAAAGTCGCAGAGTGAACAGTGACATTCATGTTCCGCGTCCGTCCTTCGGCGTGCTTCTTTCATCGTGCATTCCTCAGAAGGACGAGCACACTTAGCACAGCGTACGCTCTTCTTGTGCATAACGCGCGGCTAAGATTGGCGCGCGTGACGACGAGGCCGGAACGACGTCGGTGCTCCTCCCCATAAGCGTCAGGCCGTAATATGTAGCGCGAGCCACTGCATATTGCTGCAGCGCCAGAGACGCGCTCCGCACTAAGTAAGCATAAATGCTAAAGCGTGCACTCTTCCTGGATGCGGACGTGGCCAGCATCTTTCGCATTCTCGTTTGGCTTGAGCGGCCCCTCCTCCCCGCCCTCCGCGCAGACATTCTGGCACGTTCGCTCCGAGGCACGAGAGGCAGGGGGGTCATGAGCGATGAATACAAGGCTCGAGGGAGTGGTTTTTCAGGTATCTGTGCTACTGTGTACACTTTTATATGCGCCAAAACTGCCGTTGTTTAGCGGCTTTGGGGCTGCTTGCGATACCAGTACACGCGCGTCTTTTCCAGCTCCGGTCTGGCGGCCTTCGTCAAAACATTTCGGAATCTTGGCTGAGCAATGTCGTTCCAAGGTCATGTGCGAGTGAGGCTTCCGTTGGGCTATCGGAACATTATTGATGGGAAGAACGAATGTTTTCGTGCGTGCCCTCATATTTATTTTGGCCTCTGTGGAAGTGATACAAGGGTGGAAAGTGCGAAGTAGGCGTTTAATAAACTATGCATGATAGAGAATACCAACTCGAACACAAGGAAGCCCACGCGTGCTATTGCCTAAAATAATGTTTGACAAAAACATATCTTTAAAATAATATGAGAAACGTGTGCGTGTGTGTGTGTGTGTGTGTGTGTGTGTGTGTGTGTGTGTGTGTGTGTGTGTGTGTGTGTGTGTGTGTGTGTGCGCGTGTGCGTGCGTGCGTGCGTGCGTGCGCGCGTCTGTGTGTGTGTGTTGTCTATGCTTAGCTTCGTACCAACAAAGTATGCTCGCATGGTCATGCATGTGAACCAGCTGCGGTACACTGCAACTAGAAATCCCTAAAGGAAAAAACAAATAAACGCAAACTGATTTCGCACAATGCCTTCGCAGCCGTGTAATTCACATTTTCAACCCTTCTCTTGCACATTCTTGGTTAAAGTCATCTGTAACTCGTTGCAGTTCGTCTCCGCCATTGTTGAACAGGACCATGTAGTAAGCAAACAGAATGTTATTGAGATAATTTTTGCTTATTCTCACTCCTAGTTCTTTCCAGTCTAGCAGCTTCAATACTGTTTCTAAATATTAAGTCAATAGCTTTCGAAAGGTTGTATCTCCTTGCCTGACCACGTTCCCGATGGGTATTTTCCTGTTTTCCTTGCGATTAATTAATGTAGCTGTGGTGCTCTTGCGGATATTTCACGAGGTATTCGCATATGTTTCCTGTATTTCTTGATTGAGCAACACCTCCATGACTGCTGCTACCTCTACTGCATCAAATGATTTTTCATAATTTACGAAAGTATTATAGAAAGGTCATTTGTACCCTGCAGCTTTTTCAATACCTGATTGATGACATCGATGTGGTCCATCGCAGAACACCCCTTCCCGAAGCAAGCCTGTTCTCTTCGTTAATTGTTGTCCTGATTCTATTGGAATTCACCTTGGTGAATAGATTATACAGTACTGGAATCAGGCGTAATGTGCCTGTAATTCTTCAATTCTTTAGCGTGTCCTTTATTGTCGATTAGTATAATGTAATTTTCCCAGCTCTCTGGCGTACTTGAACTCGTGAGGCATTGCGTACTTGTATACATAAAGAGTCGCAGGCTTTTCAAGCATATCTCCTCCATCTTTGATTAAATGCGCAGTTATACCATTTTCTTGTGCCACTTTTCTCCGGGACAAGTCTTGTAAGGCCCCTCTAACCTCATAGCTAGTTGCTCAAGAAGGCTCTGCGTCCTGTTCATTACTTACTTCAATTAAGCTTGCGTGGCTGCTCTGCGTGTTGCAAAGGTTAGTATAGAAGCCCTGTGCTGCTTTTTATATGTCATCAAAATTACTAATGACATTACCCTGCTTATCGTTTACTGCATATATCTTGCTCTGTCCTATGCCGAGTTTTGGTCTGACTGATTTCATGCTGCCGCCATATTTTACTAGTTGCTCAATTTTTCCCACGTTATGATTTCGAATACCGCTTACGTTATTCTTGTTTAATAACTTTGATAGTTCAATTTATTCTATTTGATATGTTGAGTTGGAGGGTAAGGAAGAAGAAACGAGAGCGTGCGTCAATATCTGCTTCTCGTGCTTCTCTACATGATTAAGGTCGAAAAATTGCTTCAATATTGAAGATGTTGGCACCAATCGACGGCTAAAGTTGCAAGGATTCCGCCGATACCAAGTTTTTAATGGTGGCTGTACATTTCTTCAGTCGTTCGAGGACTTGTGCGACCTCTGCCTGGCAGACGCTCGGCGGGCGAGCTGAGCGTGGTTCCGCACGCTCAAGCCACGATGTTTACGGCTATGCAAATCGCCTTTGAGGGTTAGGATGTTTCTCCCAACGAAGTGAGTGAAAGCGCTGGGTGGACCACGGCATTACACAAGCGAAAACCCATCATCCAGGACCCCCTCGGGCAGGGTGGCCGAGTCCCCGACACGCGACGTGGCGGGAATAAAAGCCAGGCTCCGGCGAGTGTCAAGACACGGCTAACCACTGCTTCGAGATTGCCTCGACTGCCGAAAGAGCATGTTCGAATCATAAACCGTCCCTGTGGAGGACTGGACATCAAGAAGATGGGCCACTTAAGAGTTGCCCAAGCCCTCATTACCGCTGCCAGACTTACGGAGGCGGATACGGCGGAGGATATCATATGTCCGAACATGGTGCAAAACATATTGGTGGCAAGCACGTCATCAAAGCGCAATGCCATGGCCTACGCCGATATGAAAGCAATACTTATTGGACAAGCAAGCTACGAAGTTAGTGCATATATCGCAGCCTCCGATAACTCATGCAAGGGAGTTATTCGTGACATTGATTCCACCATCTATCCAGAGGAGCTCAAACACCTCATCATTCAACCCAAGAATCCAAGCGCCCTCGAGGTGAGAAGAATCAAGAACACAAGAACGGCAGTAATCCTGTTTGATGGACTCAAAGTCCCGGACTACGTCAAATGCGGTCTCAGTTTGGTCAAATGCTCACTCTATCACAGACAAACTGACGTTTGCTATGCCTGTGGCAAGCTTGGCCACAGAGCTGACGTTTTCCCAGCCCCTGAAAATGCTATCTGCCGCGGCTGTGGTGCGAGCAACCCGGACAATAAGCACGAATGTACACCGAAGTGCACCCTCTGCGGAGGCCCTCATCCCACGGGTGACAGAACCTGCAAGGAAACGTTCCAAATTCCGTTTGTAGTTGGACAACCGAGAAGAGAACGACGCAACGGCGAACAATCCAACCAACCAACTGGGTTGCCAACCCCTCTCAAGCCAGCCCTCATCAGCTCGCACAGATCCAGGAGCCGATCCCGAGACCTCGGCGGTGAGGATGGCGGCTACAAGGACCGTGCCCCTTCTAGGGGTCGCTCGACGGAACGCTCGTCTTCCAGGGGCCGCAAGGCCCCCAGGACCCACTCCCGCTCCAGGGGCCACTTTCTTTACAGGGGACCTGGAGTGCAGAACTAGGAGCCTGCTGATTGTGGTACCACATGGGCTGACCGGGTCAATGAATCACCGAAAAACGTAACGGGGGGTCAATCGCCAGAGCACAACAGGATTGCACAATTGGAAAGAGAAAACACTTCGTTAAAATACGCAATGGAGCAGCTCAAAGCAGAAATTGCAGAACTAAAGAAAGCCAGCAAGCGAGAGACAGTTCAACCCACTCAGGCCCCTGCTGTAGAAACGCCCATGGACATAGATCCCCGTAGCGGAACCAACTGCCAATGGTCTAGCCAAAAAGCGGGCGCTGGCAGTGCATGCCTGCGACAAGAGCGCCAGTGTTCGTAAATTGGAAAAAAAACGATAGATAAAATTGATGAATACATCGAAAAAGTTCAAATTGTTATTGACAAACTCGCGGAGGCGGTCAGAGCACTAGGAGTCTGATGCGATAATCTGGAGCGCCACGTTTCTACAACGGCTACAATTACATCGTTGGACAAAGTGAATAACACCGACACTGAAAGGTCGACAGCGGCTGCACTCCGCAGCATATTATAATACAAGCTAACTGCTACGTCCCACCATGGCGGCACATCACAGGGTAATTAATATCTGGCAGTGGAACTGTAGGGGATTCCATCGTAAAAGGAATGCCCTCCAACAGTTCATTCGGACCCACCGGGAAAAGTCACATGTAATCCTATTGCAAGAAACGCTCACGGATACGGTCACCCTACCGGGCTATAAATCGCACACCCAATATGGTGATGGCGAGAGGGGCATCAGCACATTAGTCCCCAACAAATGCCCACAATCTCAACCTTGACACCAATAAGGTTGGACACTCGCTCGTTGAAATCATCCCAAGCGGACAGTTTAAGACAAGTATACTTATACTTAACATATACAGTACACGCAGGGACTTCAGGCAAAGATTCGCGGCAATTATCAACAGGGCTACAAGCAAGGCCAAGACATTCCCACTTCTGGTGGCCGGATACTTCAACGTTCCGCATCAAGCAAGGGGGTACCAACAAGCTAACCGCAAGGGCGTTGACCTATGGCGAACAACAGTCAATAATAACCTCACGCTTATAACAGATCCGGCTCAAGGGATTCCACAACTGACCTCTTTTTCAAACGGAATGTAGAATCGGCATCTTGGTCCAACCTACAAGTGGACCTTGGCAGTGATCACAATATCCTAGCCATCTCCACCAACGTGAGAAGCGGGGAGCTCAAAGAATTCACTATTACAGATTGGGATTAGTTTCGCAAGATCAGGGAAGAGCGATCACAAACACCTGACACAGCACTTAGCCTACAGCAGTGGGCTGAACAGTTAAAGGAGGATATCAGCGCGGCGACAAAGCAAGTCCAGACTGAACTGGAGGTGGACAGGATGGTTTGCCGCCTCGCTCATCTTCTAGAAGCTGAAACGTCACTGTTCAACAGATGGAAAAGGCAGAAACTCAACCGAAGGCACCGAAAAAAGTTTGCGGAGCTCAACAAAACTATAGAAGATCACTGCCAAACCTTGAGCAGACAACAGTGGGATGAGGTCTGCAATTCCGTCGATGGCCAGGTAAGAGTTGGAGCTAAATGGAACCTACTGAAGCATTTGCTCAATGATACCAATACCAAGTCAAAGCAAAGACAAGTGATAGCGAAGGTTCTACACCAAGCAACACAATCAGAGACATTGCAGAGCGTACTCGATAGACTCATTCGCAAGTATCTGCCACTGGGCAACTCGAGTAACGAAGACTATCCCCCCTACAAAGGCTCATGTTGCCCCGAGCTAGATAACCCCTTCAAGGCATGCGAAGTGAGGGAAGCTCTCCAGAATCTAAATGGCAGGTCGGCCCCTAGTCCTGATGGCATCCCCAACCGGGCCCTCAGAAACCTGGACTACTGTTCTATAGAATGGTTGACAGATGAGATTAATGGAATATGGGAATTAGGGGTTGTACCGGAGTCCTGGAAAATGGCCTCGGTCATCCTCATTCCAAAGCCTGGAAGACTCCCGAGTCTCTCAAACCGCAGACCCATTTCCATCACGTCCTGCGTGGGGAAAGTAGCGGAACATGTCATACATAATCGAATTTCCAAGCATGTCGAAAAACAAGGATTGTTTCCGTACAACATGATCGGCTTTCGTCCGGCCTTGTCAACACAAGACGTGATGAAGCTGATCAAGTGTCAAATCATTGACAACACGACAAGAGATATAAGAGGCATCCTAGGCCTAGACCTGGAGAAGGCCTTTGACAATGTATCCCAGGCTTACATACTGAACTCCACCTCGGAGCTCAATTTGGGAGACGCCTTCCACAGGTACATAAGCTCGTTCCTACGGGATCTCAAGGCAACGCTCAAAATCGGTGACCTCAAGTCCGACAATTTCAGTTTGGGCCTCAGAGGCACGCCACAAGGAGCGGTAGTCACACCACTGCTTTTTAACATCGCCATGAAGAAACTATCGCAAAGGCTCTCCAACATAGAAGGGATCAATCATACGCTCTACGCTGATGATATCACAATTTGGTGCACTGGAGGAAGCGAAGGTGCTGTTGAATTAGGCTTACAGGAGGCTGTAGATCAGAGATGTATCTGGAAAATACGGTGCTTAGATGATCCCCGAGCAAGTCGGAGCTCCTCCTCTATAGGCCAGTCAGGAGAGGTCCCAAACCTAGATGCTGGGAACCGTTGTCTGAAATAAACATCAAACTCCACACTAAAAGCGGCTGTACCATCCCCAAAGTAGACAACATTCGGGTTCATGGCATGTTCATCGAATCCAATGGCAGCAACAATACGACGCTCAACAAACTCACAGCCAAGACTGAGAACATGATCAGACTCATCAACAGAGTCTCGAATTGGGTTGGAGGTTTAAAGGAAGACAACCTCCTCAGGTTGTTCCACGCCTTCCTCATGAGTCATATAGTTTATGTGGCAGCCATGTACAACTGGTATAACTCCGAGAAGAATCAATTAAACACACTCATCAGAAAAAGTATAAAAAACTACTAGGCATTCGGTTATGGGCGAGCACGGAGCTCCTTATGCAGCTAGGAGTGCACAATACATTGGACGAGACAATCGAGGCCCAGGAGTCAGTCCAACTATCCCGTTTATCCTGTACCCGAGCCGGAAAGAAGATCCTGGTGGTTCTTGGGATCAATCCTATCCTCATGGAAGAGAGGAAATATGCAATTTCAGAAGATCAATGGAACAACATACGAGTTGCACCGTTTCCCCGTAATGTTCATCCTCAACACAACGTAGGCAGACGCAGGGCAAGAGCCCTCGTCCTCCTCAAGAGTACCAAGGACGATCTCTACTCGGCATGTTTTGTTGACGTGGCCCAATATGGACAGTCGTCTAACTTGGCCTTTGCCCTCGTTGATCACAACGGACAGGTAGTGAATGCGGCTTCTCGGAAGTGATCAACACCAACCAGAGCGGAGCAGGTCGCAGTTGCTATTGCACTCCTAGACAGCAACATATCACAAATCTTCACTGATTCGAGATCGGTGGTCAGGGCTTTTGCTTCAGAATCCGTCGCTGAGGAGGCTCACAAGATTCTCAAGAACAAGATAATATCTCCGCACACCATCACCAGGTTTCCGGCTCACCTCGACCCCCAGCTTGACTCCTTTCCCAATCTCAATGACATCGCCTACTCCCAAGCGCGCGCACTAACCCACCGCGCGGGAGCAGGATCGAGCTGAGACTCCGGGGTTCTCGCGTTTTGGGACACTCTTACTACTTTCAGCGAAATTGCTGCGCACTATCACCTGGGTAGGAGGACTTATGCTCCCCCTCACAGCAAACTGGCAAGACCTCTGGCGTCCACTTTAAGCATGCTTCAGACTAAGTGCTTTCCAAACCTGGCCCTTTTCCACACGATCACTCCAGAGGCTTTTAGCTCTACTTGCTCCAACTGTGGGGCTGTTAGTAATCTCGCACACATGCTCTGGCGATGCGCCTCGTTACAGGGACCCAATCGCATCACGGAAGAAGAATGGAGCTCTGCCATACATAGCTCAGAACTTTCACGTCAAACTTGGGCTGTCCAGAGAGCCCAGGATGCGGGGGTTAGGCTCGGCCTACCAGGCCCCACGTGGGAGCGGCCCACAGGGCAAAGATTCTCAGGACCTTGTAATTAAAGTTCTTTGTCTGTCTGTCTGCTGAGTTGGACACTTTCATACTTTGTAATGCTTGCCTACTGATTGCCGTGGTGCCTTACCGTCCACTTTTTTGGGTGCTTCGAAAGTCAACCTAGTTACGGTTTCATTATTTACCTCTATGTTATCTTAATCTTCCTTTTCTAAAGCAACACATTTGTCTGCGAGCGCCAGCCTCGGTTCATCTGATTTTACCCTGATTGCCTTTTCTCTGAAGGCCAGTTTCTTCCTAACTAATATTGCACTTTACCTTACCTCACACTTTTTCGACCAGCACTATATGATGCGATCGCCAGAGATTAATAAATCTGTTTAATGTCTTGTTTCTTCATTAGAACACTTCCAGCTATACTTGCTGTTATTGTGCTTCTAGGAGAAAGTTTTCATAATTTGTAGTCGATTCCATTGCGCGAATTCTCTCAACATTTCTCCTGTACTTCTAGAGTCGACGGCAATGTTGCGAATCACCTGTTCTCCCGCCTGCTTTTTCCCACTAATGCAAAAGACAAAGTTAACGATCAGTAGCCTGGCAGGAGGACAAGAATTTGTGATCGGAAGTCAGCTTATAGAATCTGGGCTGGGGTAGATTTCTCTTGGTCATTTACTCAATGGGGATCTTGGTCACGAGAAGAAAACTAACGGTAGAAAGAAGATAGGTTAGTGTGCATGTGGCAGATATTACCAAACCGTGACCGGGTGATTACTGCTATCGTTGAAAAAAAATTGTCTGCAATAATTACGATCATAACATTATACCGGTGCTAATAGATGGGGAAGAAACTTGGACGTTAACAGGAAGATTGAGAACAAGTCAAGGACCGCATAGTGAGCGATGGAATGAAAAATGCTAAGTGTAACTTTAGGAGATTGGGAGAGAGCGATGTTTATCGGAGATTGAATGGGGTTAGCCGATATTTTAGCTCACAATAGAAGATAAAGATGGAGCTGAGCAGGTCATGTAATATGCAGGGCAGATAACCGATAGTCTATTAGAATCACAGAATGGGTGTCAAGGGAAGGGGAGTGCAGTCGAAGATGGCAGGAAACTAGGTGAGATGTTGAAATCAGGAACGCAGGCACAATTTGTAATCAGTACCGCAAGACAGGTGTTCTTGGAGATCAGTGGGAGAGGCCTTCGTACTGCAGTGCAAATAAATATGGGCTGCTGCTTATAATTATTATATACATCGTTTGTTTCTTTTTAAGGAATAATTATTATTATTCTTTTTTTTTAATTTTTACTGAATCTATAGGAAGAAAAGTTCCACCTGATTACTCTGCAAAACATCGAACTAATTTTTGGCGAAACGCAGCCATTCCAAAAATACTTCAAGCCTCCGCAGCCTTTCACGTGATGTATGAAGAGGAGTATCGTTGGTATTCGCCGGCGAACGCGCCCGTTCAAGTACGAAAACAGGTGAAACAACTGAAGAAAGTTATTCGCTTGAAAACGACAGAAATCCCTGAGAAATGAATTCCGTTTATAAAAGAAATTATGCGCTTCAAGGCGCATGTACGTTACAGTGGGGACATTTGGGTAGCGTTAGCTGTTTCGCTGCGTCATTCCGTAAAGAACAGAACAGGCAAACCGCCATATCAGCAGCGGTAGATGCAGACGGCAATATTTATGCGCCGATTCGATACGTGGGTATGCTGTCCTGCATTGCGCCGTGTCGGGCGATGACAAAGTTTCCATGAAACGGGAATCTGCGGGAGACCTCGAGAAAAGCCGCTTCCGCGGTAGAAGTGAAAAAAGAGATGGAAAGGATTATTGCAGGCTTAACATGGGTAGTACTGAATGCAGAGGTGGTGCTATAAATATTGTAGTTGTAATCTCTGTAGGGTCGAAGGGGGCTGTATTTCAAAGTGAGATGGCGTCCATTCGTACCATATCCCGCCTTAAGTATAATCCGTTCCCTCTGTTTACTGTCAGCCTGCTTGCTGGTGATATTCTCTCAGAGTAATCCAAGAAAGACAGTAGTCTTTCTTGCTTCTCCTTGCTTGAGAAACTCATCGTCACAAATATATAGGTTTAGATGCCGGGTATCCAAACACATATTTGGATGAGGTAAACAGCGATGGGAAAACACGAGGCCGAGTTAAAGAACGACAGCACAAGCTATGAGTTTCACTTGTCTTCGCCTTAGGCGCTGTTTACCCCGTCCAAATATGCAACACCAACTAGCCCAACACCCGCCGCGGTTGCTATGTGGCTATGGTATTGGGCTGCTGAGCACGAGGTTGCGGGATCAAATCCCGGCCACGGTGGCCGCATTTCGATGGGGACGAAATGCGAAAACACCCGTGTACTTAGATTTAGGTGCACGTTAAAGAACTGCAGGTGGTCGAAAATTTCGGAGTCCTCCACTACGGCGTGCCTCATAATCAGAAAGTGGCTTTGGCACGTAAAACCCTATAATTTAATTTTTAACTTTCCCAACGTGGATCACCCATGCAGTCTAAATATATCACGGGGTATTGCGCAGTAATGCTATAGCATCTACAGGTTTTCCACATTAGCTTTATTGTCATGCTATTAGAACGAAAATGGACATCACGCAAAAAAAACAAAAAAAAATGTCGCTGCAAATAAAAGTCAGATCAAAATCTAATCCACGTTGCTGACGACCTCAGTACCACAAAGCCTGTCCGCCTTGCCCAAAATTCCGGGAGCAAGAAGCACAGCACGGATGTATACGCCAGAGTCGCGGAATCCGCCGAAAGGGCTAAAAGCACGTGGTGAAGTCAGCGTTGTAAGTTTTACGACGACGTACACTAGTTAACAATGTTCAAAGCAGTGACAGCGGCAGCTAGCGTTATAGCATTCTCAAAAGAACTAGCTGGCGTGAGACCATCATAAAACCAAGCCCACGAGAGCACTTCCGTCACATCTGTTCGAAATAGTTGCGAAACTCCCGTTTTTAGTGCGGCTACGAGACACTTGGAGTGTTGGTAAGAAGTGTTTCGCAAGAGCAGTGCATGGCGTCAGTATAGTGGAATCGTACGAATTTCGAAAAGTCGCTCTCAGACGTGGTTGCCCAGAGGGGGGAAGTTTGCGTTGTTTTTGCTCGTTATGGGCGGACGAACCATAAAGCTGGTGAGCAAAGACACAGTTGTGAAGCACTGTACTTAAAAGTCTCCATGCGCAAGCATAGGCATTCACGCATCGGTTTGCGAAATAAAGGACCAAGGCAAAATAATTGTACAACTGGCACAAAGGGTACATGAAAAACTCCTTCATATTACGGCACGGAAATGCGTGCACAGAGAGCGGTAAATACCCAAAAAATAATAACGCTATAAAGCGCATTAAGCACAACGGACTGCGTCTCCAACGCTCTCGAGGTTTCTTTTTGTTTATTAAATAACGAGATGTGAGAAAATGGCCCACTGATTTGACGGCTGCCCCAATCGTCGATATTAAACTCCAGCAATTAAAGAATGTAGGAGAAAAAGTCAATAACGAAAAGGAATAAATAAAACCAGAAAGGCAAGGAAGTTCATTTCGCAGAAGAAACACGCTTTTCCCTTGTGCCAAGGATCGCATATGGCGAGAACGGCGAATTGTGAAGGCGACGCCGGTGAATAGAGCTTGAAAATTCTAAGCAGCTATCGCTTTGAAATTGAATGAGATTGTGTGTATCAACTCGTCGCTCTTAAACGATAGATCGCAATAGTCGTTGCCTGTGTGCCAATTTATTGCACCATGTAACAAGCCGGCGACAATAAATATATCTAGCAAGTCTCACATATAAATCGCAGGACAAGCAAACTAACGAGTTCCTAAAATAATGAACTAGGTCCTGAAGTAAATGAACAATAAAAAATTTGGAGGACGCTTAAGAGTTGAGTGCCTTTCAAAGAGAAATGCGATAGCATTCAAAGATCCCTAACTGCTTCTCACTCTTCCCGGCAACTGCCGCTTATGCAACCACTTCGTTTGCCAGAAAACGCTGGCAGCGAGCGTTATGCACGAAGGCTAGCTGCCTGGTACAAAGGTGGCCTCATGCGTGGACCGCGGATGCGTGAAGGCGAGCACCATCCGGATGGTGCTGCAAGAAACTGGGCACGCCGCGCTATGAATGGTAGAAACGCTGAAAAAGAGGTTTGTGTTTGAGTTTCCGCGTAACAGAATTATGTTTTCTCGTATATTCAAATTACAATCTGACGCTATCATGCCTGTGTGTTCAGTGCAAGTCGTACTTTACGTTATTTTTCTAACGCATTTTACAATGAGAAAGTCAATTAGGCCCGTAACGTCTACGCGCTATGGAGGGCTTGCCTTGTTGGATATGCGTGGTTTGGAATAATTTTGCACTTACAAGACGGTCGATGCTGAACATGGGACGCCGACTCCCGACTTCTCTGAGACACTGGGCCCTTAACGCTGTTTTTTGTTTGCGTTAATACACGGTGTACTCATCTCAACCTTATGTCCCATACAATTACATGGCTAAAACACAAGTGTTGCCGCCTCTGACCACGTGTTCAAGCTCAGTCAAATTTCTTTCGTCACACCTGGTAGCCGAGCAACACTTAACTAACGCGGGGCACCTTGTTTTATGAGCAACCGTCCAAACTTCGCGCAGAAAGATGCAATCTAGGCCACGTGGTACATTTATTAAAGTAATATTGTGGCTGGAAAGAACGGGACACTCCTTAACGATGTTAAACAATGGGCCCCCGGTGCCCGCATGTCATACAGCTGGTTCATGCAGCGATGACATGGTACTCGTGTCATTTTGTTGTGTCTAATTATGTCTAACGGTGTACGGCGTCAGTGATTCTGCTGTCGATTTCTCTTCGTGCTTTCATTAGCATACGATCGCCAGGCATATATCAATTATTCGGCTATTCCCACTGCGAGGAGGCTGCATGAGCCAGCCCAATTTTTCACAGCAATGACTTAACTTCTATGAATTCAACAGCGTTTATCCAGGTAGTTCGGTTAAGTCGCATGATCTTCGAAAGAAATTACTCATTCGGACAGTGTTTGTCTACGTCTACAGAGAAGAGAGAATCCGTATTTTTTTTAGAACTCCTGATGGTTTCTATGAAAAAAAAGTCCCCCGTGAGAACCTTTAGCGTGTGAGAAGCAGTATAGAAAGAAAGAACGGCAAGCGAACGCTAAAAATTTCGAGGACGCTTAAGCTTCACCTTTAACAGTGGCACGCTATAGCATTCAAAGATCTTTGCTTCTCACGCTTCCCAGCAACTGCAGGTTATATAACTGTAATATTTACTGGGAAACGCTGACAGCGAACGCTATGCACGAAGGCGAAATTTCTGGTGGAAACGGGGCCTCTTACATGGGCCGCGGATGCGGAGAGGCGAGCGCCATCGGGAGGTGTTGCAGGGAACCGGGTGCGCCGCTCTAGGTATGGTAGAAACGCGGGAAAATGGGTTTGTGTTTGAGTTTCGGTGTAATAGATTTATGTTTTCTCGTATATTCAAATTACAATCCGACGCAATCCTATCTGTGGGTTGGGTGTAAGCCGTAAGCCGTACTTACACGTGAACCACAGCCAGTGAACTGACGCGTGTGCGATCCTGGAGAATGCCCACTCTTGCAAGATTTTGCTGAGTGCCGATTGATATTATTATTATTATTATTATTATTATTATTATTATTATTATTATTTATTGGCATAACCTTTGAAATGGGGCGGTGTCAAGTCGGCACCTAGCCTGCTTGATTTAATCAGGTATGCTGCACGTGTTCTTCATTCCAGCATTTTTGTACACAATTCCATATTCATTTTTTTTCCTTCAGAACTTCTATATCTACCTCTTATCGCTACCTATGCTTGTAACCGATCCGGTCATATCAATCTCTTCCCTGCCTTTTTTTTCACCATTACTCTAGGCGTCTCTTCCTTATCTCAACTGCTGACCGGTTGATATTTATGTCCAATTTAAATCCAAGCGTTTCTAGAAGGTGTACGTTAACCGCGGGTCTTATTGGGTGAATATCTTCGCATTCAATTAGGATCCGTTGAGTGGTCTCCCGTTTTTTCCTGCGGATTACACATGCCTGACCTTGCTGCGAATGTTTGCTCCGGTATGGTATTGTCCTTAGGCAACCACCTTAAGCCTCAAATAGAAAAGTCACTACCCTTTGTGTAATCCTACAGATTTTCTATTCGAATTTATTTCTTCCCATTCCTGTAAATCTCCACGGTCATTCTTATGTCAGCTTTTTTTTTTTTTTTGCACCGAGCTTGCTGTCTCGGTTTCCCTCACTTTGTCCCTAAATTACCTCATGGTTGTCTATCTACACATTCAATGACCCAGTGCTTGGCTTCCAACTTTCTTTGTCCACGCTTTTCAGGTATAGATGTATACTTGCGAATTCTCGCCGCCCATTTATATTAATTTATGTTCCTGAGTCCTTCTTCAAAACTAATTTTGCTCTTCGCTTCTCTAACTTGATAAAATGGCGAACCGATGCCACCCTGCACTTTGTAATTTGTCGTTTTACCCTGGAATGCCGAAGCCAACCGACCTACCGATGTTTGGTTAAGTTCCAACCCCGACAAGATATCCGATATTTAGCAGAGAAGGGCATTGCTTGTTGATTCAGTGCTTTTTGACCGCCTCTAGCGCATTTGTTGAAGTACACCAAACTTACACCTTTTCCTATTTGCGAGCTTCTTAAATATTCGTTAACTGGGTCCTCCTTTTTTTATTGTCCTTGAGGCTAGTTCGCGCTTTGTACCTCCATAGATGCAGTGAGCGCGTGTCTCTGACTCTCATGTCTGTTTGCCAAATGAATGCAGTCAGTCAATAAATAAGTTATTATTATTATTATTATTATTATTATTATTATTATTATTATTCGCTGTTTTACGAACCAGGTGTGGCTCGTCTTCGGAATTGCTTTTGTGTCTTATGACGTAACACAGAAGTGGTGGCCATGAAATGCGCGCCTACGTCGAAGAGTGAACAAGGTGGCCCGCCGCCAAACCCACCGCGCCAAAGTCGTTATTGCCGAGCACAGGGTACACGGCGGGTGGACGCAGTGGGGGCGCTGTCCTACATCTCGCAGCTTGGTCACAGTGCCAGAGTGTGTCGGCGGCCGCATTTCGTCTTCAAATCGACCGCTAGGCGGCGGAGCCTCTTGTTTTTGCCGTAGGGGGTGCGTACGGATCGCGCTCATTTATGAATCGCAGCCATGCGGGAATGTCTTGGTGCGTAGTTTGGGGAATGTCACAGCTCTTCTCAGGCCAATTGGTGACGCGGACAAAGCATCGCCACACTACGTGTTTTCTTCTTCTTCTGGTCAACTTGGGTTGCTGGGACCGGGTAGACGAGGGGAAGTTAGACACGCCGATGCAGCGAAAGATACAAGAACGTGGTTGCACATGTTGTGAGTGTGGTCTATGGCCAGGCAGAAGAGGTAGAAGCGGCCAGTTGAACACTGGAGACATCGACTCTGCTGAAAAAACGGCGGTATCTCTCACTGTAACGACGGGCAACCGAAAAGGAGTGCACATCATCGGACATGACTGACTTGCAAGCAGCACGCAGAAACTTCCCCACAGGCCGCGCATTCAAACAATCCATGGAGATCCTGAACAAACATGAAACGCAAAAAAAAGACCGGGTTTTAATTACACTGACGCGTAATCACACTGTGCTAAACAAAGTAGTGCAATAATTCTGAGGCAACGCAACTTCCACACTTTATATATCAAACCTAAAGCTAACATGTTATTTCTTCGTGTTGCCAACACAAAGGCAGCATCAATCGGAAATCCATGCAATAAATTTTTCACAAGAAGCGCACATGTTTGTTTGCGAACACGTGCTCACGTTCCTTTTTTTTTTTGCTTCGGTTTCCACGCGGGATAACCACACAATGCAGTGAAATATAAACACGCAAATGCCTTCCATTCTGTTCAGTGGCGTTCTGGTTAAACGACCTGATCAGCGACACTACAGTAGGATACAGTAGGACGCTACACTAAGGATATGATGAACAATAACGCTTCGCTTCCGTTCATTCTCTATCCTATACATACAATATTCTATTCGCTAATGTTTGCGGCTGTTATATCTTTGAATTATTAACTTTCTTTGCATTCTGCATCTGTTGAGTTCCCCTACCAAGAAAGATGGAAAAAGGGAATCCTGCTTGTTCTCTCTAAATCCCCATTGATAGGTTGAAGATCATACACCTCGAGTTGATCAGTGATCTGGCCGTGAATTTGTTTCATGTGATTAGTTCTATGGCCTTACATGGTCTATTCTTTTACCGACTCTTTGTGGCCAGAGTTTACCATGCAGCGAATATATATTCCGGATTTCCTTGCAGTAGTGTATTTTGCAATGGGTGATACTTGTTTTACGGCAAATTGAGTAACATATTTTCTTTACCATACTTACTCTTCACTCTCTAACTAATGCACCATTTAGAGCTCAGCCAAAAGTTCGACAGTTAAACTTTGCATGAAGTAACGCGCCGAGAATCCTCTGTTCAAATCTCTAATGTTACAGACTTCGTGTATTTTTTGCTTATCTCTATAAACTCTTCAGCCTGAACAGTTGACCCTATCATACCAAAAATTTCGGAATAATATGTACATTCTAGCGTACCTTTCAAGAATGCTTTCCTCACCTGAGTATTATTAACTGTTCAAGTTTACAATGACCTACTGTCGTTATTAATAGTAAAAAAAGCAATAAATATTGCCGGCCAGCAAGCCATGTAACAAGCGTTCAAGGCAACTATCGGTAGACTGCGTTTAATTGAGTTCTCACCTTTTGTTAGAAGAGTCACAGCTGGTTTTGGTCGTTTTCCATAAGAATATTTGTCTGCTTACAACTAGTCTTACAGAAATGCCTACTGTTATTATTTTTCTTCTGAAGTGTAGGATATGAAAGTTTGAGAGAAGATGCAGTGCATCGTAGGACAGGATGAGAGGAAAGGAGGCAATGACAGGGTAGTTAGCTAATGCATAGACCGGCTGGCTACCTTGAACTTGGGTAATAGGTAAAGGGAAGTAAACATAACAGAAGGAGACACAAACACAAAAAAAAAAATGAAGATGACTTAACGTGGGCGCGGCCAGCGGCTACAATGGCCTCCCGTTAGGAGGCCCTGACAGTAGCTCCCCAGGATTAAAAAAAGTTCGTTGTCTGTCTGTCTGTCTGCCCCGAAAAGAAAAACGCACTGCTAACTTCATCTTTTAACCAAAGACTGGAATAGCTTAAATTCGGGAGAGCACACCAAGTGATACATGGAAAACTGTGTGCGATCGCACAATCAATGTATCTGCTATGTGAAGCAAGACAAAACACAGATTTTTGTGTGAAACCCCCTAGCTCGCACATAGAATCGCCCTACGCGAAAGAGAAAGCTCTCAGATGCTTACATGTACTCGTGTGTGTAATTGTTGGATAGATAGAAGAAGTGACGGCAAGGGCCTCAATATGTTATTTTCATTAGTCGCTGTATAGTAGGTACTATACCATCTGCATTTATTTTTAGTTCATAAACACACTAGCCAATGCGCACACTCACTTACGGTATGTGTTTGCTTAAGCGGAAGCGGGGCTGCTTAATGTAAGTGTATTAAACGTCATCCTTTTTGCGCTCAGTGCTTTGCTTTATTTGCACACTATCCGCAAAACTTATGGCCGGAATTGTGCAATGACACCCAGCATAGAGCTGCTCACCTTAATTACTACGGCACAGTCCGCATCTCCAATCGCTTATGTACCTTGAAATTCGTGGGTAGCACGTGTACATTGCTTAAAAGTATTGGGTGAATTTGCAAATAAAGTTCACGACAGTTTTATTTGTAACGGGTTTGGCTCGTTCGTGTTTCGTGCAAGCCTCGCAACGTTTGTTAACAGCACTTACGTGTTCTGCGCGGTAGCAGCTACATTGAAAGTAAAATGTCGAGTGCATGAAGATGTCGCAACAGCTTCGAGAATTTGTGTCGGTAAATATATCGCCTTTATGTAGCGGGGCTAAATATATTGGTCACCATGTCGTCGGGTCGGCCTCTCCCAGAAGCTTCCCTCTTGCTACACAGGGCCTTATGAAGTCCTACGACAAGCTAACGACGTCAATTACGAGATCGGGCCGTTACAGTTTCATCCATCCCCAAGTACACCGTGTATTGACATCGTGCACGTTTTGCGGGTGAACCATACTTCGGTCGCAGTTCTTCTCCTACCATGCGCCGAGACGGCGCTTCAGCACCCGGGCGTCTTTTTACAGAGGGAGTACAGAAAAGAGAGGAAGACTTGCCGCAGGTGGGGAACGATCCCACAACCTTCGTGCGAAGGTAGTGGGATCGTTTCCCACTTGCGGCAAGTTGTTTCTTCATCCGCTTTCATTTCCAATAATTTATCGTTTCTTTATTTGATTTATTGAGCACAAGTAATTCCCCCTATGTTGTCCGCAGTGTCAGTGTTCGTTGGCCTCTTATGATTATATATATATATATATATATATATATATATATATATATATATATATATATATATATATATATATATATAGTGTATAATGTGTGTGTGTGTGTGCGTGTCTCTACACAAACAACACATAGCTGCCTGAAATTTTGGAATAATTCAAACGCGATGCTTAGAATTATATTTTTTATGCTTGCAGCAATTGATCTTGTTGCTAATGGTTAAAACTAAGTTGGACTTAGACTTCAGTTAATAAATAAGACTTCTCATACGAAAATAATTACAAGACAAAAAAAATGGCTTTTAAGAAGGCAAATGTAACCATGTACAATGTTATCTGGATGCGAGATGGACGGAAAGCTTCTGAAAATGACTGTATTGCTTAGCAATCAGCCCCGTGAAGCTTTAGCAGCCACATTGACAAGTACGAAAGCAGGCGCTATAAATGTCCCACTATTTTAAGAGCGCTTGTAAAGTAACCCTGTCGGCGCCATGATGACAGTTTGTCTGCTTAATTGCTTAAGTGTTAAGTGCTTAAGTTAATTGGGGAATGCCGAGGGCAATGCCATTGTGAATTTTTCCCGTGAATTTTATGGAGAATTTTAGGAGACAAGCCTGCTGAACCCGACTCCCATTGTGGAAACTTTCTACTTTTTACGTCCACGCGTTTTGACCTAGAGGGGGAAGCGAGGCTGTCATGGCACAAAAGCAACGTGCTTGTTGCCATGATGCTCCTCCTCTCTATTAATGTAAACCAATCAGTGTTTCAACATGTCGCAAAAAGTGTTGGCGGGTTTTCGCTTGCAAAATTAATCGAAATCAAAAGATCCTTTACGCTGGCCAATGAGGTATCTCAAAGTTTCTTGGCGGCATGAATACAGTGGTCATTGTTAGTTATAAAGTGCGCTACCTCAGGAACATTAAATCAATCTAGTTATCTCCATAATTATTGGCGCGATGATTGTCTTGAGAAAGAACACGGCATATAGCGAATCTGGAACACAATAACCATTACAAAAACACCTTGTCCAGACTTTCAAACCAGTTTTGGAAGAACCTAAGATAACGTCGAATTCTTGATGTATGTATTGTCCGATGTGTT